>NC_140304.1:11993839-12593839 GCF_964211825.1 Aythya ferina
TATTTTCATTCCTTATTTAAATTAAAAGCTACTTTTCCTTCCAATATCCTTTAGCTGACACAATACCCTACATGAAGAGCAAAAGAGGCCTGGGAATCTTGCTGCCTTGTTGCACACCACACAAGCCTTTCTGCATGATTAAGTCTTAGTTGTTCCTCTCAGCTATGCGGAAAAAGCTATTTTCAACCATAGTTAAGCTACCCCAGCCAATAATTTTCCATGTTTCATTTCCTAGCAGTGTACCAAAAAAAAAGTTATACAATGAGCTTTCTCTACTACAGTTCAGCACTTCAAATCTCGCAGTGAAGCCATGACCTTACAACGCTGCAGTTTGCTACTGCAGAAGCGACCGCTGCGCTGTAAACACTGCTGTGCAACTTGCCTTTAGCATACAGTAGAAGAGAAGATGGGCTAAGAGGCTTTGATCAAATGACACTTTTCCTTTTGTTTTAGAAGCATCATGTCAGGATAATACTCCTCTGAGATACGAGCCCCATTTCCCCATGGGTCTTGAACATCTTTGATAATGAGCAAAAGTGGCAAGGGAAATTATGAAAAATTCATGAAAGGCAAATGGGGCTCTGTTGAAGTCTGATATGTTGGAAAATTATCCCAATGTGACATTCTCTTTAAGAAGATAAAAGAATCCAGAATAAGCATTATAAATTAAATTAGTGATCCAATAAAAGAATTGCTGTCAAGTCACATTGCAATTATTGATTTGAGACACCAAGTCCCTGCCTGCAGCACTACTGGTCTTCATGCAAAGCTATCCCACATCACTCATTTTCCTCTTACTGCTAAGCTACACTTGTACCAGACATGAACTTTGGTAGCACATAAAGACATAAAGTAGCACCAGGCAGAAAAAAAAAACAACTCATCCGTACTCTAACACAGACTGCTTATACTGCTCAACATCTTCACGCTTCTTTTCTATCCTTATTTCAGCTGTAGACAGCCTCTCATGTTTTGCAGTGACCAGCCTCTTCAAGGACACTTCATCTGTCTTCCCCTTTTTCAGCTCTATCTGAGCACTCTCAAGTTGGTCCTCCAGATTTCTGACCTACAGCATGTAAAAAGTAAAGAGAAATTAAATAGGGAAAATAAAACCGTATATCCTGTTAGAAGTTGACTAAGATTAGAACCGTCTTCTTGCTTTTTAAGAGATTGATTACTAACCAGTTCTCCCTCTAATATTCCAGTTTCTGATTAGAAATACATGTGAATGGACAAGATCCTATTACTTGTGTCAATTCTAGAAGCTACTAGGAGGTCTGCTGTAACTCTTAGGCAACTGTAATTTGAATATGTTATACGAACACCCCCAAAAGATTAATTTTTTCCCCCAAATGCTCTTAACAATTGCATTCTCACAGTTGAGTAGCACCTAGCAAGGTGCTTTATTAAGATAACCATTTCACCAGTCAGAGTCTAGCTTAGTAACATCAGTAAAATTAAAGCACTTCAGATGTGAAATAGTCCTGAAGTGGTAATTTTTTGCTCTAGTTTCTATCCTATAGGCAGAAGAAACTGGGTCTCGCTTTTCTTCCTACTCCATCATTTCCTACCAACAACCCCAAGACAGTTCTAACTATTTTAGGTCAGGTTTCTATGGCAACAAAGGCTTGATTATTAAAAATGGTCAACAGTACATTAGTTAGCGACATACAGCAAAGCAGCAGCTGTTTTACTGATATTTTTCATAATGAGATGTTGAAGTTATCTGAATTCTTTCTTTTGGGGGCAGATGAGATACACTTTCAAAAAGCAGATGTTTACTGTTGATTGCCTGACTTGGATTGATATTAAACTTACCCACACTGTATCTGGTTAAGGGGAATACAAACCTCTGATAACACACTGGCCAGTATCTCCACATTTTTTTCCTGTCTTTCCATCTTCTTTTGATATAACTGCACCTCCGACTGGCATGCTGGCAGAGCTTCAACTAGGTCTCGGTAACCTTCATATTTCTCAATAACCTCTTCCTTTAAAAGAAGTATTAATAGAACAACTTAGGAATTCAGCAGTTATTTCATACAGCACTAATTTATATTGACTTATGCCCATTCCCTCATTGTTTAACATACTAAATATTAATTCCAGTGTATTTGTTGAAATTAGATCTTTGTAAACAAAAACACAGGAAAACTGACATAAGTGATTTGCACTGAATCAGCCAGCTTACTACAAAAGCTATGAGGACAGAAAAACTGTACAGTGAAGAAGTTCAATACTAGCAAAAACAGGAGTTATATGAAACAAAAACAGGTATCTGGAATTACAGCGATAAGAGTGCCACGTTTTGGAACAAAAGTCCTGAGGGAGAGAAAGTTAGGTAAGCTTCACAGATTCATGAGTGCTCATGAACAAACTTTTTTAAATAGACATTGCCATAAAAAAAAAAGCACAAAAACACTAGGAAGAGAGCTCAGAGTTCACCATAATAGTAGAAACAGACAGCAATTCCAGAAACCATGAATGAGAAAAGAGGTAGCATCAAGCAACCGTTTTAAATCTAAGAACATTTGTGAGCTGCCAAAAATACTGGCATCTCTCCAGAGCAAGCAGTTAGGAAAGAATAAATTCAAGAGCTATACACCTAGTTTCACAAGTAAACAATTATTCTTAAGACTAAGCACCAGTGACTGCAACTTCGTTTCTCAAAAAGGAAAAAAAACACCAGAAGTCTGCAGTTTTCTGTGAAGTTTTGATTTCATTTGAGACTAACCACCAGTATGTTGATTTTTAGCTAGAAGTATAACTTATTCAAGAACCAGTTGAAGACTATGTAAGTTCAGTAAAACATGCATCTTTCTAATTGAATACCTCCTCACATGGAAGAGGGAAGAAAAACCTCACCTTGGATTTCTTGAGTCTGTTGACAGTCTCTTTCATCAGTTCCATATAGTTCTTCATTTCCTCTGGACTCTCCACAATTTTTGATTTTAGCTGCTCTTGTTCTTCTTTCAAAGTAGCCATTGTCACTTTAAGCTCATTCTAGTTTTCAAGACAAAGATGTACTTTTGTTCACTTACATTGCTAACAGTAAAGCAGAATTGTCAGGATCTTAAGGCTAGACACATTCTTTTCTCTGTAAGCCATTCCTCATTAGGAAGTTTATTCAGAGTTGTTTTTTTTTTTTTTAAATAAATGTCATAACATTCTCACTCAAAACAATTAATAGTCCACTTTGCTCCCTAAACATGTCTACAGTGGTACAGCACTAAGTTGCAAGAACAGTATTTAACGAGCATTCCACAAAAGTCCTTCCAGGTAACACCCATGGCTAGCAGATCGCTCCTACACAGAGCCTCCCATACAACCCCTCAAAAACCTCCTAAATTCTCTCCAGCCAGCTCAGTGGCTGCCTCATTAGCCATTCTATGAACGTAAACTAGCCTGTAGCCTCTCAAACATTCAGAACTGTTGCCCATGATGAGCTTCCTGAACGCACAGCTTTACATTGCAAGGATGGGCTTTTTAAAAAAGTAACAATGCAGGCTACTGCAGAAATGTTTCCAGAAAAAAAACTGCTGAAGCAGTTTTTGAAAGAAAAGACAGCTAGTAATCACCACAATATTAATATTACCTAGCTCCAAGAATAATCTGATCTTAGAAAGAAAACCAGTCTATTAGCTGAACACAGATTTATGTTAAGGCCTACACAGAGGTGTACTTACCAGTTTTCGGGTCCTCTCTGTAATATCTGACTTTTTTTGTGAAATCACTTCTTGCAAAGCTGCCTGAGAAAAAAGTAACAAGTTTAAACATCTCTACAGCTACTAGCTCCTTTGCCCTTCTATCATTGATTTGTCTATGAGAGATCCACTGATAGTTTCTTTGGAGCACCATGACTGGAATACAAAACTGCAGTCTAAAAGGCACCATTTTTGAGAAAAGTTAACACCAGGCCCCTGGTAATACAGAATTCAAGCACATAGTTAATGTTATTAATAATGGTGACATGGCTTAAAGTAACAAAAATACTAACCACAGATATTTTTCACTCTAATGCAGCTGAAAGGGTTACCTATGAGATCTCAGGTGAAAGGTGCTGCTGCTGGAAAGTTACCCCACCCCATGATCAACCCTACTCTTTTTGCTAGTCATTCCACAGGGGTGACCCTATTTCCTACTATCATCCTATTTCCTACCACGACTCACCTCCAGTTCCTTCTTTGAATTCAGAAGGAAAAACAGTTTAAGAGAGAAACATACGCATCACATTTTTAAGAATACTACAGGGACCTCTCAAGTCAACACAATACCATATTTTAAAAAGGAAGAGCTGAATACACTTCTGATATCATGCATGTTTCACACTCCTCACAGGTAATGCTAGGGATTAGACAGGACACAGTGTTGCAATGACCTTTTCTGATTTAAACCAAAGTCCTTCTTATTCTTTGTAGAAGCAGGGGACAAACCCAAAGAATGAATAGAACTAAGGAACACCCGTGATCAGAAGCAATGGCAGCAGTTCAGAGGATAACAAAGATATCATACTGTTTTCCGACGATAGTCATGGCTTAGCAGTTGCTCCAGTTCTTGAATGTCATCTGACAGCTGCTTGAACTCTGCTTGCTGTTCAACTGGAACAGTACTAAACAAAAAATAAAGGTGTTGGATAGTTTCAGCATCATTATAGTCAGGTCAGCAGTGTACAGCAGATAAAACACTCTTTCAAAGAGCTTATAGCCAGCAACATCATGGATCAGGTTAAGGCAGCCTGAAATTAATACAACTTATTTTCCCCTGCTTACAAAGCTTTGGTGGTAAAGCATACTCTGAAGAGCTATTTCAGAAATAAGTGATACAGGCTTAATATAGGACTGTAAATTTTAAGATAACGTTAAATAAAGACAAGTACAAAAGCACAACACTTCTACCAATTTATTTGGATTTACGGTGTTTGCATATTACGTGCCACAGAAACAGCTTGTATTGGGATAAAACTACTGCTAGCCAGAAAACCTCCTGCCTTGCACATACTGGGAGCAGTTATCAGGGAAGAGCTTTCTTAACAGAAAGCTATCTTGGAAACTAGCCATCTTTTCATCCTATTACCTACAAGCAAAACAAAACTTAATGGTGCAAAGACACAGTCAGTATGACTAAATGGCCTGAAACAGAGAATGGGGCACCCACGTCAAATAACTGAGGAAGGCAACTTTACCCATCCATTAAGTCAAAGACGAACTTCCTACAGCTATATAAGCAATAAAAACAGCTCACTAAAAAACAACTATAACAGCAAGAAAGTTTCATCCTAGTCCCCCAATTTACAAAATATTCTCTCAAAGCAATTACATACTCCTAAAGTCACATTTTTAACTTCCTGCCAGCAATTCTTCTAGCCTAATACCAGTAGAACTACTTCTTTAAGGGTGAGTGTAACACAACAGAAACATCTCTGCACTTATGAGCTTATTTCCCAAGGAGGCTAACCAGCAGAGGATTAGTTTGGAAGAGATAGAATCCCGTGGGAGGGAACCCACGTGGAGCAGGGGCAGAGTGGCTCTGAAGGAGCAGGAGAGAATGTTATGGGCTGACCACAGTCCCCATTCCACTGTGCTGCTCAGTAGGAGGAGGCAGAAGGAGGCGGATGGGAGGAAGGATGTTTTTAGTTTGCTTTTAGTTTCTCACTGTTCTAGTCTGCTAGTGATAGGCAGTAAGTTATATATTAGTCTCCCTACATTGAGCCTGTTTTGCCCATGAGACAGTAATTGGCAAGCTGTCACCCTGTCCTCATCTCAACCCTTGAGCCCTTTTCCATTATATTTTCTCCCCCTCTTCCTTTGAGGAGGGGTGGGTAAGAGAGCGGCTATAACAGAGTTCAGCTGCCAAGGAGGGTGAAACCACCACAGGCATGTGGATGCACCTGGTGACAGCACTTGCTGGAGGAGATGGTTGTCAATTGAAAGAAAAATGTTGACAATGAGCTATGAGTTTCACTCCCATTATCAAAGGTTAATTAGTATCTCAACTCACAGCATCTTAGATCTGTGGCACTTAGATCCCACTATCTGTAGCAATCTAGTCTCACACACACACCAAAAAACAGGTTACTGAATGCAATCATGCCTCTCACAGTCTAAAAAGCGCTTTCCAACAGATGGAAGGGGATTCTGGGCACTAGTTGAACTGCACAATGTTGCGATCAAGTTCAAAGAAGTCAGTTGTTATCAGCCAATTCCATCAGATCACTGAAATCAAATATCCAGTTCCTGTTTAGGCGTCCCATTGTGCACACACACTGAGCAAGCCAAGAAATACTGCATCTCACAACACTTGCTCCTCACACTTACTTCAGTTTCTCCAGCTTCACAGCTGCCTCCTGATTTGCTGTTTCCAGTTGCTGGTGTTTCTCCATAGCTAATTTCTGCAAGTTAAGAATTCATGAAGACTTATTTTAGAGGAGTATAGTTTTTCCTCAAGTTCTGTTAGAACTCTACTCATCATTATTTCACATAACATTCACAATCCCTGAACTACTGAGATATTCAGAAAAGAAACTGCCTGCAGCCCTAGCTTCAGCTCAACAAGAGCTACATCTATATTTTCTCAAAGTGATTTGTCAAACCTTCACTTACAAGGCTGAACTGAACAATCAAATAAGTTACTGGAAAAAACTCAGATGATAGCTTAAGTGGAAATGCAGCCATGGTACCATACAGAAACTTTTACAACATTATCAACTAGTCCATCAACTCACTATTCTTAACTGAAATGTTTCCTTAAGAGCACAGCAATGTTTTTTTCTTAAGCCATTTACAGTAGTTGTGTACGCTTATAATGTCTAATGTAGCTGTACAAGAAGTTTTATTTAATATTAAATGGGTACATTCCTATATTGCTCAGCTATATTTAAGATTCTCGTGTTATTTTACACACACACTTAAAAAAATCCCCTACCTCTATGCTCCCAATTGTAGGTTAGCATTAAATATACTTAAGCAAGCACCTGGAGTAACATGCACCCAATCTTACATAGTTCATCTGCAGCTCCAAGTAGGTCTCACGTCGGGATTCTCTGAAATGCACAAAGTTGAGAATGCCACTCAAGAAGCGAGCTGTCCTCTTTGCCTCTGAAACGGAAACAACCAGACATCACTATTTTGGTCTACACCTCCATTGCAATCATGTAGAAGTTGGGCAAAACACAGTTCAGAGAAGAGACAGAAATTAAAAAAACATGCAAGTTCGTTATTTCCCTGCTTACCTTGCAAAGGTTTCATGGACCACACAAAAAGCAGCACCAAGCTATGAACTTACAAGGTCTCAGCAATTCTGTTACTTAACAAATAAAAATGGCACCTAGTAGAAAGACTAGTAACACAGCTCCACAATTAATCAAGCGTCAATGTTTGACTACAGCCCTGAAGACTGAACCTCACTGTAACTCTGGCTAACTGAAGCTAGCTGTTAGAACTGCAGGGACATTTTGGCTCTATTCCCAGTGAACTGCGTGAAAGATGATTACAACGTTCTCAAATGTCTTAGACAAGCCAGACACAGAAGTGATAGAGAAGGCAATTCTAAAGAACTCTAAGTTTCTTTACACCAGAATCACCAAAGTTAGGTATTGGAAAGAATGAAGCAAAAATTTAATTAGCTCTAGGCACTGGCATAAGATATTCTTCCTAGTAACTCTGGAATGCCATATGAGTTTCATTACCACCTATTCCTACATTATTAAAAGCTTGTCACACTTTGCTCTCCAGATCAAGAGACAAGACCAGTACATGGGACTCTCCTCAGTTATTTAACTGGACAAGCCTACATAGGGACTAAAGTGGAAAACCACTCACTGGAACCATCATCTAAAGACCACCTTGAGGAGCAGAGGAGCAATCACCCATCTATGCCAAATGAGAAAAAGCACCTCGATATCAAGATATCCACCCTAGGACACACAAGGCTGACAATGCACTCGCTTACTTGGATTTATAACATCAGCAATCTGAAAGTCATTAACCCGGCACACTGGAAGGAAGCGCTCCCTGTAAGGAAACAGAATACAGCCTTATTTTCCAGTCAGCAGCACTCGCTTTTTGTGCTATATACATTTAGTGAAGATAGTTATTGTCCTCTCACTCCAGAGCACATGTACAAACACATGACACAATATGTCTCAGGAGAATAAATAGTAGGACTAGATATCAGTGTTAAAAACTGGTATTCTTACAGTATCTCATAAGGAATTCTATAGACAAAATACTTGCCTTTAGATCAACTTTTTATCTTAATTAAGGAACTCCTTCACTTAACTAAGGGAGTCAGATTTGAAGCTTCATCTCTGTTTTAAGGGGAAAACTAGCACACATTTCAGCAAAGGAGTCCAAACAGAATTCAGACAGTAGATTCATGCAACAGGTACCCAAGATCCCTCTGCCAGGTGTAACGAACCTCTAGCCAGTAAAAGAACAGAATAATACCCCACCTTGTTTGGGGGGCATGGCTACGGTTTTTATTGTTTGTTTTTAAATAAGACTAAAATAAGCCTCCTCACAGGAGGCTTGATATAGCTAAGCTAATACATTTTTGACAAGATTGGTGCCTGCTGAGAATTAGCCTGCATTACAGCATTGCTGTCTCTCATTTATGTGGACTTCACTTCACTCAGAGCCAACAAGTGGCAGAGCCACTACCCACAAAAGTTTCTAGTAAATGGAACCTTTATAAGGAGGAACAAATGAACAGATGCTATCTTGTACTTACATGTGAATATACAAATTACAAACAGGTAGAAAGCCTTCAAATATCTGCGGATACATTATTTCAACGTTGACAGGCATCTGAAGAATAAAGAGTCAACACGTCAGTAGAGAATACTTACAAGAAACCACAGATGACTTCCACAACATAAAATCATTCAAATAGGTTAAGCATACAGATAGAACTTGGGGAACACAGCTTAGAAGCAGAAGGATGTCATCAAGTTAGTTAGCAGAGTATTTTCAGTGTCAATTTTGGCTGGTCAAAAATGAAAAAGACAACAGTAACTAAAGCAACAACACCACAAACGCCGGAATTCAATTTAAATCCACCATTTTGATTTGTTTAAAATAGAATCACAACAGTCTCTGCATTACACACCTAACAAACAGCAAGACTGTCTCTTCCTTTAAAGATCTGAAAATCAAACATTAAACTCTTAAAATGAAGAATTCAGAAGAAGACAGTAGAACACTGTTGCCTTTTCTGATTATTTAAATCACATTAATACAATATTGCAGCTAATATTATTGTCTGAAGGACTAAGTTGTCACAGGCCCATATGATTTTCCCTTTCAGCTTATCCAAAACCAGCACAAGACAATACCATTTACTCTTGCTGTCAGGAATCCATTCCTGGCTGGCAGAAACAAGGTAAGTTAGATGTTAATCAACAAGGTATCAGTTAGCCCAGCCCACTTACTGCACTTCTCCTTGCCTTCTTCTCAATTTCAGAGGTGGAAATGATTAAACACAAAAGGCACATTTTACTTTCCTTCTAGACCAGTCCTTGTAAGAGACCCTCCTTCAGCAATGGCCAAAGCCAGATGCCCAAGAAGACAAAACATAATTTCAAGGCCAGAGATAACACCTTGAGATTTAACAGTCCTCCACAGGGCTTGTGCAGCCCCTCTGAGGCCTTCCAGACATTTCTGGCACCTGCAGCATATCAGAGAAGAATCCACAGCTGAAATCCACAGCTTAACCACAGAAAATTTTCTTATAGTTTACCGTAGTGAGTGAGCTCTTCATGTCCTCTAGTTCCTTTGGGGAGAAGGCCTTCTCCTAGCCATAAAACAAAAATAAAAATGCCTAGAGGGAGGACACCCACAAAACCACTATATATTTCTACAAGCAACTTAGGCTGAAGCTAGCTTCCAGACCAGGCGGGCTGTCCAAATCAGCAGGGCCTCAGCAGCACCTCACAGACCACAGAATACCCACAGCTGGGACTGGTGAGGATCACTCAGGCCGACTCCTGGCTCCACACAGAACCACTCCAAAATTAAACTGTATTTTGAGCGTGGCCTGAAGGTTTCCTGAACTCCAGCAGG
Source organism: Aythya ferina (assembly GCF_964211825.1). NCBI lineage: Eukaryota > Metazoa > Chordata > Aves > Anseriformes > Anatidae > Aythya > Aythya ferina. Next base: position 12,003,898 of record NC_140304.1, read on the forward strand.
CCGGGTGCAGTGACTACTCCTCTGGGGAGCATTCCCAGCCGCTGCCTCAGCGAAGAGCCTTTTCCTAGGAAGGTTCTTCCAAACTGAAAGAAGCCTGTGGTGGTAACGCTGACGGCTAATGCAGAGGCACACATTTGGTCCTGCCCCAGCAAACGTTGTAAGCCGCCTCACTTACGAGGCCTAACGAACATATTAATGAACATATTAAATACAAATCCTCACACACACAAGATGCCCTATACCAGGTATTCTGCAAGACAGGAGGGATTTCTAAGCTCCTGCTCATTTGATTAGACAAAAACACAGTATGTCACTTGCCAGATAAGATAAAAGGGAGACAATTGAACACATAGTGTGGAAAGTGCAGGGTTTTTTTCTCTGTTTATGTTCTGTTAAATCCACAACTAGCTACGTACCATGTAGAAGTGCTCCAGGCGGATCCCATACACCTTCTGCAGGATCCTCATGAAGATCATGTGCAGGACCTCGGGCTGCGAGGGGACAGGAGGCGGGTCAGCACCTCCCCGGCTAATTCCTGAGGTAATTAACCCCGAGACCGACCCTCACACACCCCCCAACCCCCCCCCCGGCGGCGGCTCGAGCCCTGACACCCCGTTACGGGAACGCAGCCCCCGGCCATTAACACAGCACCTTGGGGTTGGCGAAGAGGTCGGCCTTGGTGAGGCCGCGGGCCTCGGCGCCGGCCAGGAGGTGTCCGCGCAGGTAGGTGACGATGTCGTCGGGGCTGTAGCGGGGGAAGGTGAGCGCCTCCATCTTGCCGCCGCGCCGCTTCAAAATGCCCCCCGCCGCCGCCCATTGGCCGGCGGTGTGATGGACGGCTGGGGCCGGCCTATCAGCGGCGGGGATGGGTGGCTAAGAGGCGGGAGTGAAGGCAGCCCCGCCCCTAACGGCCAACCGCCCGGCGTGAGGCGCTGAGGGGCCGGGGGAGGCGGGAGGGAGGCGGCGGCCGGGGGAGGAGCGGGGCTGAGCGGGGCTGAGGCGCCCCCTGCGGGCGGGCAGCGGCCCCGGGAGCTGCGAGGAGGCTCGGAAGGTGCCAGGAGGAGGCGAAGGTGCGAGGAGACGAGGAAGGTGCGAGGAGGGCGGCGGGCGGGGGGCCCCCTTCCCTTGGGGACGCGGCTGAGGGGGAGAAGCTGCCCTGAGGTAAAATGGCGCCCCCCCCTCCCCTCCCCTCCCCTCCTCCCTCCCCACAGGTGGCTGCAGAGACCCCGCAGCGCTCTGAGGTGAAAACCCGCCGGGAGCTCAGCTTCCAGCCAGGCGCCGTGCCAAGGAGTCAGGTGAGTCCCAGCGCTTCCCCAGGGACGGCTCCGCGGCGATGGTAACGCTGCCCGCCTAGGGCTGAGCGGTGCGTGAGGCGGGAGGCCATGTCTCCCTCAGGTGGACGGCGGCCCCTCAGCCTCCTCCTCCTCCTCCTGCTGCTGCTCCTGGGGACGGGGCTGGCAGCGGGGAGCGCGCACTGCCCCAGCGGGTGCAGCTGCGGGTACCTGGAGGTGAACTGCACGGGGCGACAGTTGCAGGAGTTCCCCGCAGCCATCCCGCTGGACACCAGGCAGCTGATTCTGGCAGCCAACAACGTCTCCTACCTGCCGGCGGTGGAGTTGAGCTTCCTGGCTGATCTGGTCTACCTGGACTGCCAGAAGAACCTCTTAGGGGACGACCTGGATTTCACTTTTATCGGCGTGGCCAAGCTTGTCTACCTGGACCTCAGCTTCAACAACCTGACGCAGGTCACCTTCGGCACCTTCTCGCAGCTCCTCAGCCTGGTGGTGCTGAAGATCTCGGACAACCCCAACCTCGTAGCGATCGAGAAGGATGCTTTTGCCAACAACACCTGGCTGAGGCACCTGGATGTCAGCCGGACTGGCTTAACGTTCCTGGACACCAGCACCGTCCGGGACCTGCCCAACCTGAGGTTTCTGGGGCTCAGTGACAACCCATGGCACTGCAACTGTTCCTTTTTGGTCTTCATCACCTGGATGGCAGACAGCAACGTGCATTTCCCAGGTGAGGCAGCTAACCCCCCTCCACACTGTGGCAATGTTTGCAGCCTGTTCCTGCTTCTGTTCTCACCTCCTTGGTGCAGCCCCTCCAGTCCTGGGCTCTCCGGTTCCTGCAGTGTCTCATTCACCTTGAATACTGCCCTTGTTTCTGTGCAGCACCCCTGGGAGGCCGTTGTTCTTTGCAGTCCTGCTACAGCAGTTCTGCTCGATGCTGAAAAGCTGGGTTAAAACCCAGTCAGCCCCTCTTCTGGCCAGGGTCTGCAGGAAGAGTCAGGGTGCTGCTGTGGAAGCCAGCAGGAGTTTTGCTGCTGACCTCAGTGGGGCTGTGAGCACACTGCTCCCTGCTGACCCATTTCCATACACGAAATGCCTGGCGCTGTAACCGTGGCTGGCAGGGTGTTAAACTGCAGGCAGAGGAGAGGGCTGTGGCCAAAGGCATGCTGTGCTTCTACAGAAACAAAAAGGAGACAGTGCTTTCCACCACAAGCAGCCTTTGCTGACTTCAGAGGGAAAAGCCAGCATCTGTTGTATTAGAATACGACAGGACACAGTCACTACTTCAGTGCAACCGAATCAGTAATGAGTTTCCTCTTTCTCTCTCACAAAGCAGGTGAGACTATGCCTAATTGCAAACCACTCTAGTTTTCAAACTTGACTCCCTGCATGCAAGCCTCATTATTCTAGTCTCCAAGGGCCTCTTTCAATTTAGCCCTGTCACTTCAGAAGCTTTTTTTTTTAAAAAAAAAAAAGAAGCAACCTACAAGTGCTCTTCTATTGAAATAAAAGTGAGCTATAGCAGTTTGTCACGATCCCATAATCCGACCATCGATATTTTCCCATGGAGACACCACCACAGAAATCATTCCGGCAGCTGTGGTTTGGCAGAGGTGCAACTCTGATTTTTCCTGGGCTGTGGAGGGAGGAGGCTGTGAAGCGTGGCGAAATTTTCCAATTTAGCAAACTGCTCCGTCCTTTTTCTAGCAGCACTCCTACTCACTAATGCCTTAGAAACAGGCAAAAGAACCGTGCCGTTGCTCTTCTCTCTGCAGATGCTGACAACATCACCTGCTACACACCCGAAGCCTTCCGCGCCTGGAAGCTGCCTGCAGCCGAGGTACAGCTGCACTCCAGCTGCCTGACCCAGCTGCACAAGCAGGACTACATCTTCCTGTGTTTCGTTGGCTTCTGCATATTCTTTGCTGGCACCGTGGTGGCCTGGCTGGCCGGCGTCTGTGCCGTCATCTACCAAGTGCACACTTCCAAGGGGGAGGAGGATGAGGAGGAGGAAGACGCGGTCGCTTAGGACCAGCCCTACAAAGCGTTCCGAACGCCGTCCTGGGAACTGAAGGCAGGCCCTTCCTGGATGATTTCCCACATTATGCCCCACTTTAGATGCTATTTTTTTTTTGAAGTGAAATAAAACTGCCAGAGATGAAAATCTCTGTGCTCCAGTTTCACTCGCTGTGCTGCCTCCGCCTTCCTTCTTCCGCTGGGACCTTGGCAGAGCATTCGGTGAGGGCGTGCGGACAGAGCCATGCACCCCCAGCAGCATTTATGCTCCTGTTTTACCACGAGGCTGCGGGACAGCAGGGTCAGCGTGCGGCCTGCCCTGTCACGGGGACAGGTGTGAGGAGTTCGGAGATGCAGGAGAGGCCCCGGAGCTGTGCTGTAGCCAGGGAGCTCACCGAGGCCAGACTGGGACCAGCCCAGAGAGCTCCCTGCTGTGGGAAGGCAGGCGTGTGAGCAAAGAGCTTAAACCCAGGACTTTTAGGGCCCTGGGGCCTGCTGGCTTCTCCATTATACCTGAAACAGCAAAAAGCGCGCTCTGTCCCGCTGTGGTGGTTCCCAGTTTATGGACACACTCAGAAACAAAAAAAAAGTCCACCTCCTAATTCATTCTGTACCACGCTTCCCTACAACTGCGTTGCTTTTTAAGGTAAAACACCGCTTACACCCAGCCCCAGTGCTGACAGGGGCTCGTGCCTCCCCCCGGGCCAGAACATTGCAGGGTGTAAGCGAGATCCTGCGGATCGCTGGCACAGCGCACAGCAGTGAGGGGCTGCCTTCCCCACCCGGCACCGCCTGCGAGGGAACAGAACGGGGCACGAGCACCACGAGAGCACCCCAAAAGCAGCCTGCAAAATCCCCCCCGGCCTGGGGAGAGGGCGCAGCCCCCTGGGGGGCAGCACGGAGCCCGCAGCCCTCGCTCCGCCTCGGGGCGCGGCCAAGCCCGGTCCCGGCCCCGCTCCCGCCCCGGGCTGCTCCGCACCGCACCTGAGCCGGGCCCCGGGGTGCGGGTGAGTGTGGGCAGGGGGCCGGGGGGCTGCGGGGGGCTGCGGGGAGGGTCGGGAGCCCGGTGTGGGGCTGCAGGGGAGGCGGGGCGGCCCTGCTGAGTCCTTATTGCGGTGTGGTTGTGGCGAGCCTGCTGGGAATCACTGCTCTGGGGGGAAAGCGCTCCCTGGGAGCTCTCCCGCAGCCCTCCGGCCGTGCTGCATCATCCCCCGCGGACCCAGGCCCAAGCGTTGCCGCAGGGAAGATGCAAAATTAGGCTTGTGCAGGGCGCCGGTGCTCGTGGGCAGAGTCCTGGCGCTGCAGACAAAGGTTGGTGAGAGGCAGCAGCAGCAGGGAGCAGCCGCAGGTGTCGGCTTGGAATCGCTTTGGCTCCTGGTTGCTAGAGCAAAGGCGCCGCGTAGTTCTGCAGCGGTAGCAGAGGTCCAGCAGCAGGTTTATAACCCCTGGCTTAATGCTGTGCTGCGCCCTTTGCTACTGAGAGAAAAGGTAAAACTCCAAAGGACGTAGCACGGTGAAAGGCCCCGTCCTTGCTGCCGCGTGGGGCTTCTCCAAGCCTGGCAGCTGAAGGGGGAAATGCGACCGTGGAGCTGCGCTGTGCGGCAGGAAGGGTCTGTATGCACAGCGTGACCTCTAACTGCCTCTAACTGTCGCACGCGGGTGCAGCTGACCTGTCTTAGAGCTTTCAGCATGCTTACTAAGAATTTTTGACCAAACTTCACGTGGACAAAGCCAGCTGTTGTCTTGATCAAAATCCCTGCGCAAATGGGAAATAAACCGCCTGCTCCCTGCTGAGCAGTGCTGGTGCAGAAGGAGGGCTGGCAGTGCTGCTTCCTCCAGGAGGGACGTTTGTCCCCCGTGCCAACAGATCGTGCTGGTGGGACAGCGCCAGAGACACCAGAACCTTGCTGCATCACGGCAACGGGCTGCGGTTTGGTTTGGTTTGGAGAGGGAATCGGCTCAGTGCTGGGGAGAGAGGTGCCCGCTGCCTCCTGGTGCTGTGCATGACACAGCACAGGCTCCGTTCACGTGGGTGCAATCAGAGGTGGGGATGGTGCAAGGGGACCGCTGCCAGATGGTGGTGGGGCCGCTCTCTGTGACTCTGAGCCCGTTCCTTGAAGCTGCTGGGAGCGAGCGTCGCTCGTCTGGCCATTTTATTGCGTGAAAAAACACCTCTGTTTGTTTTGAATCCCTGTCCTGGCTGCATTTGGTAGCTCTGAGTTCTGGCGTTGGAAGCAAACAACCGGTTTCTGTCCGCCCTCTTTAGCTTTTACAGACTTCATTGAATACCAGTCCTGCTTGTCTGCTCTCCGAGATGAGTCTGGACTTACTCGGCTGTTCCTCACATGAAAGCTGTTGCAGATCTTTAAACACCCTTGCAGCGCCACTCTGGCCCCTTCCTGGTTCTGCTGCAAGCTTTTTAAGGTGGTGGGACAAGAACTGGCTGCGCTGCTCAGGCTGGAGGTGAAGCAGGGCTTTGCACAGTGCCATAATTTGGCTGACCTGGTCTCCAGCCAGGCTGTGGAGAAATTCCTGCAAGCGCAGGAATTGCAAGGGGTTGTTCTGCTTAACGCCCAGCAGGCACCAAAAGGTAAAAAATCCCTGAGAGTTTCTCCTCTCCTTCAGCCAGTCCTTGTGCTAGGAGGACTCAGCAGTTCTTACACACACACACACGTGTTTCTGCCTGCACTGAGCTGCCTCTGCTCCAGTCCTCCCCTGCAGTAGTAACGGGCTCTCTTTTCCTCCCAGCACCACCATGGCAGCTCTCTCCAAAGAGTACGGCTACGTCATCCTGACGGGGGCTGCCAGCTTCGTCCTGGTCACGCACCTCGCCATCAAGGTGGCAAAGGCCCGCAAGAAGTACAACGTGGAGGTGAGTCCTCCTCTCCTCGGGCAGAGGGGTTGGGAAGGGGCTGCAGCTCCGACGCTGGTGGGGAGGGAGAGCCCCAGGCCCTGCTGAGCGATCCCCGTCTGAGGGATCCCCTCCTCCTGCAGCAGGGACAGCGCAGCCTGGCTGCAGCACCCCTCCTTCATCCCCTCCCCGGCCCAGAAGGGCACACAGGCCTTGCCTTCCCAGGCTGTAGTGCTACAGATAAGCTCGGTGCCACCTAGTTTATTTCTGGATGCCCCGCTGGCACTTCCTACCCCGCCGTGTGGATGTAGAAGGGATGGAGCCGACATTTCGGCTCTCCAAACTGGAGCAGACGCGCAGCAGAAATCAGGGCTTGGCAGAACAGGCGCTTGGCACTGAGCTGAGACGGCTGAAAGCAGAAGGCTTCGAGCCCGGAAACACTGACAGGCAAGAAACCACACGGCCTTTTTTCCCTGCGAAGCAGGCAGACGCAGCATTGAGAGCAAAGGGATCTCAGTGGAACAAAAGCATTCGGGAGCAAGCAGCAGTTTCAACATAGCTGTGGGCCGCGGGGCAGGGAGTGAGGCTCTAACTTGAAGCAAGTCCGTGTTAGAGGCAGCAGCACAGCACAGGGCTCCTGGGAGAGGTGCCACAGGGCCTGCATCTCGCTGCTGGAGTTTGGGCTGCGTTGCTCACGTTCTGCTCTTGCGTTTCTTTGACAGTACCCCACCATGTACAGCACAGATCCTGAGCACGGGCGTATGTTCAACTGCATCCAGCGTGCGCACCAGAACACGTGAGTGCCGCGTGCGATTGTCGTACTGCCCTTGGTTCCTCGTGGTCAGGGTCCACCCGGCTAACGCGGGGCAGAGCACATCCGAGGGAGGCTGGGGCAGCAGCTCCTGGGGCAGCTGGGGGTAGGCAGCATTTAGCAGCAGCTCGGGCATAAAGTGGAAAGAAGAGGGGGGCGGCCTGACAGAGGCACGGGCAGGGATGAAGTCCCTGAAAGCCTGCGCAAAAAGTTGTGCCTCCATCTCTGGCCACAGCACCGAGCAGCTCTCCTCAGCATGGAGGCTCACAGCAGCCAGGCCCCTCAGTTGACAAGGGATGCTCGCAGCTCTCTGCATGCCTAGATGTTCTCTCTACGAGCAATCCGAACAAACGTAACCTCCTCTCTCATTTTCAGACTGGAAGTTTATCCCTCCTTCCTGTTCTTCCTAGCCACTGGGGGCATCTACCACCCGGTAAGTGACTAGCTCGCAGGGCTGCACGACTGAACTCTGCCCTTAATCCCTGACTCAGAGCAGGCAGGAGGCCAAGCCCGCCCCTCTGGAGGCAGCCAGGCTCCTTCCCCAGCCACATGCCCCTGCACGGCCGTGCCCCTTCTGAAAATGCAGTGGTACGAGCTCTCGTGCAGGGGAACCACAAGAATTTCATAAATCATTGCCCCTACTGCAGCCTCTAGGCCCCTTTCCTTCCCCTGAGTGGGGCTGGTTAGACAAACTGCAGCATCCACAGCCTCCAGCCCACAGCTGGGGAGGGTCCCTCTGACCCTGCCTGGTTCTCCCGAGCCTGCAGGGTCCTGCTGGGCTCACAGCAGGGCCACTCAGCAGCTGGCTTTGTACAGGATGGGGACCCTGTCACTTCCTTTTTAAACACACTTTTAAAAAGAGTTTTTAAACAAAAATAGATGGGGAACACTGTGATCTTCCCACCCACCTTCACCACCAAAGGAGGTGTGTGAAGGATGCAAAAAAAGCCTGAATTATTTTTAAATCGAAGAGATAGACAGCTCTTGAGGAGGCAGTTCATCTGGGAGAGCCTAAAACCAGGAGCTTCTTCTTTACCACCACCAGACAAATCGGGTCCATCTTGAACATTCCTTTTTGGAGAGGGAAGGAAGTGGCACACGCGGATCTGACAAACTGGAGCCACACTGCAGCAAGCTCTAAATGAAGTGGCAATGCAGAAATCCGCAGCAGGGAAACCTGCGCACCTGCCTGCACCAGCGGAGGGGGGCTTGCAAGGCCCTGCAGCACATCACAGGCACCCCAGAGGTGCCTCGAAAGGGACCCGATCCAAAACTCACCCTGGCTCCCCACACCACTCACCCCCTTCTCCCAGGCTGATTCCCAGCTGGGTCAGGACCCCCGCTGTAGTTTGTGGTCCCTTCTCGCAGCAGGGCAGCTGTAACAGCTGAGCAGGTGCCAGCAAGAAACCTCCAAAACCTTTCACGTTTCTCCTTTCCTCCTAGCGGATTGCCACGGGGCTGGGCGTTGCCTGGATCATCGGGCGAATCCTCTATGCCTACGGCTACTACACAGGAGGTGGGTCCTCATCCTGCGGCACAGCAGGGCCGTGGAAACTGCAGCCTCCTCTCCAGCTCCTGGCAAGGAGGCAGCACAAAGCTTCCCTCCCGTCAGGGTGCGGAGCAGAGGGTGCAGGCGCACAGACTGCAAGCTGCACTGTGCTCTGCCTGACAATAGCAAGAGCTCTAATCTCAAGGCGTACCAAGTTTGGGCTATTATTAGAGTAACCTCTAGTTCCTGCTCCCTCTTCAGTTTCATCTGCTGCTTCCCACACTAGTCACAGCAAACCACACTGGGGGGGGCTCATCCCAAGTGTGCACTTGTATTGGTTCGGGTCTGTCACGCTCACAGCAGTTCCCCAGCTTTCCTTTCTGAAGGTGAGGGCGAGGTCAGCCAAAGCTGAACACGCTTGCAGCAAGTTAAGGTCGTGTGCGGCAGAGCTGGGAGCGGCCTGGATGAGAGAGCCAGGTACTGCTGCTGAACTGATAAAATCTGTCTTTTTCCAGAGCCAAAAAATCGAAGTAGAGGGGCCATCGGTTCTGCTGCACTCATTGGACTGGTGGGCACGGGCGTGTATTCAGCTTTCCAGCACCTTGGTTGGACCTGCCAGGACTAACTGACCATCGCGGTGGCTGCCTGGGAACCCAAAGGGATTCTTGTTCTGTTTTCTCGTACAGCATTTCATTGCCTGTTGGCTGTTTTTCTCCTCATTCAATAAAATGAAGTTGTCAGTTCTGTATTTTTATTTTGAAGTTGCAGAGGGCTGTCTTGAGTTTTGCAGCAAGCCAGAACGACTGATTTTATAGGACTATAGAAATCTGCCTGTCGGGCAGGGATGTTCCAGCTTTTATGGCTTTGGTGAAAGAAAAGCAATCTTGCAGCCCATTTGCTTAACCCATACAGCAACAGCCCAGCCCTACCAGACCGTATTTCTGGGCTCCTTGATTCATGTCACTCGCCAATAAGATGTTGCAGAGTTAGTATTTATTTGATTACTTAAAAAAGATTACATAAACATTTAAATTTGCTATTTCATCACGTTTATAAAGAGAAGTAGGCTTATAGGAAAGAAATCAAATAGATGCCTGCCTGTCTTAGGCAAAAGCTGTTCTATGTCAGCGCTCGCTACCACTCTGATTATCCTCTGTGCTGTGTGAGGAGAGCATCTGCAGCACCATGCCTGCCACGGGCAGCATCAGCTCTCCACCCCTACAGTATCGTGTCCCACCTGGAGGTGTTGCACAGATAAAAAACAGAATTTTGGTTCACAAGTGGGCTAGAGGGAAAAACTAAAGGCTCCTCTTAAGGCTTTTATATAGCCAGAGAAAAGACGGTCTACAGAGCTACAGCACAGCAACGTGTCCCAGGGCTTTTAGGTGCACTGAGAGTCACACTTGGTAAGGGGAGACTGAACTTGATTGAAGGTGAGAGAGAGCAGGGTTCAAGATCTGCTGGGGGGAAGCCCCTGCTAACATGAAGGAGCTGCAGGTGCCAGCTGCTGAAAGCCAGGTTGCTCCCTCCAGCTCCGAGGTTCCCTTCCCCTCACAGCAGCGGGGTGGCCAAATGCTGCCCTCGCTCTGCCCCACCCCCAGGCACTTACAGTCTCTCAGCACTTTATTGCTGGGTAAATGATTCACCATTCTGAGCCGGCGCGCCCTCCGGATGGCCCCAGAGCCACTAGAACACGGACTCCACATCACCCATCTCCACGCAGACTGTCTTCAGCTGCGAGTAGTACTCGATGGCCGCCCGTCCGTTCTCTCTGCCAAACCCTGCAAGGACGAGCCAGCGGTGAAAGCACAGCTCCAGGCATCCATCCTGCATCGTTCGTGCCCCCTGGGACCAGCACGGAGCCAGACCAGGGTGATACTAAAGTTTATCTCCTCCTTCCTCAGCACAAACCCACAACCCCTTCTCCTGCTTCCCTTTCATCCCCCGGTGAGGTATCCACCCCGTGACACAGCAGAGAGGCCGCCCAGGCCTGCCACCGCAGACACAGGCGCATCCTCACTCTCCCCTGGGCGCAGCAGAGCCAAACGCTGCTCACCTGACGCCTTGTATCCTCCGAAGGGCAGCTCCACGGGGCTGACGTTGTAGTTGTTAATGAAGCACATCCCGGCGTTAAGCGCAGCCACGACCCTGTGAGCCTTCTGGATGTCCCTGCAGGGAAAGGGCAACTCAGCCAGAGCCTCCCTTCCATCCTCTCCTCCCATGCCAGCTGACATCCTGCTACAGAAAGGCCCCCAGCACGTTGCAGTGCTTTTTGGGGCCCGTCCTGCCCTTCTCAGTCCTTGCCCACTCCGAGGATCCAGCGCCTATCCCCACGGACACGCAGAACAGCGCTTGATTTGAGAGGGCAGGACAAGGACAGCAGCAGAGCAGGCTACGGCAAGCAGCCAAAAGCCATCTTTGCACGCTTTCAGCAGCATGGCAGGCTCCTGGCGAACACCTCCTGGAGATGCAGAAGGCGGGCAGCAGGCCAAGCACGGGCTGGAAGGAGTCTGAAGGACGGCCGGGCCCACCTAACCCTTCAGGAGAGCTGCGAGGAGATGCGCAGTCGCTTACAAAGTTCCCTTCTGGCATTTCTGCAGCGTTCCCAGAAGATATCCATGCCCGTGCCAGACTCCACAAGAGGAGCACCAGGTTGCTGCACTGTTTCCCTTCTCCTCCCCTCCCCTGACCTCCCCCCAGCACGGCGCTGCCCAGCTGTACCTGGTGAAGACGCCACCAGCCAGCCCAAACTTGGTGTTGTTGGCTCTCTCCACCACCTCCTCCTCGGTGTCAAAGGGCAGGATGGACATGACGGGCCCGAAGATCTCTTCCTTCACACACGTCATGTCATCGGTGCAGTTCCCTGCAAGCACAGAGATTTCCCAATTAATTCAGGCACCTCAGCTACCTCCAGCACACCCACCCGAGTGCCCTCTGGGGGCACACACGGAGATGGGTCACGCCGAACGCAGCTTTCTCCAGGAGTTCAGGGACACCCACGTGGAAGATGCCAGCACCATGAACTTCCAGGACATACCTAGCACACAGGGGCGCATGTAGAAGCCATTCTTCAGCTTCGGGTCATCCGGTACGTAAAGGTCCCCACCGCACAGCACCTGGGCACCCTGAAAAAGAGCCGAGCAGGAGGTGGGCAGGCACGGATGGGTGCATCCTGCCCAGCCGCAGCAGCTCTGGGACAACAATCCCTGCTGCTGTGCTGCCCCATCAGACAAACCACGCCTGGGCCCTCAAAAAAAAAAAAAAAAAAAGAGAGCTATCGGTCTGCTTGTCTAACAACAAAAAAAAAGACATTATTTTAGGGCAGTCTCAAGGCAGCAGCACGACCTCACCTGCTCCTTCGCCTGCTTGATAAAGTTCTGGACACGATCCAGGTGGGGCCGGTTGATGAGGGCTCCCATCCGGGTGTCTTCCAGAAGCGGGTCTCCAATCTTGATCTTCTGGGTGCGTTTCACCACCTCCTTTGTGAAGGTATCCAGGATCTTCCTCTCCACAAACACCCGCGTGCCGTTGCAGCACACCTGGGACACAGAACAGGCTGCTGACAACAAGGCACGCTGCACTCTGCAAGCCTTCCTGCAAGGGCCCTGCTGCAGGGGTTCCCTGAAAAGCCCCTAAAAAAGCTGCTAAACCAGCCAGCTTGACCCTGGGGACAGCGGAGAGCAGGCAGGCAGTCCTGCTGTTCTTGCCTGCTCTGGACACAGCAGAACTGATGCCACCAAGTGGCCAAAACGCACCGAGTCACCAGCAGGAGACGATTTGCTGCCCGTTCAGCTCCCAGAGATGACCCACGTAAGGCAGTTTGCCAATGGGATCACACAAAACCTGCAGCCAAACCCGCTCCCCTCGGCCACGCACCTCGCCCTGCGTGAGGAAGTTGGCCATGAGGGCTCCGTTCACAGCGTTCTCCAGGGCGCAGTCCGAAAAGATGATAAGGGGGGATTTGCCTCCCAGCTCCAAGGTGATGGGTTTGATCCCTTTAGCTGCCATCTCCATGATCTGGCAGAAGCAAGGACACAAGAGACAAGTGACACACGGGCAATACGGAGGCTGGAGGGGGTAAGGGACACCCAAGGGGAGAGCTACCAGGGGTCTTCACCAACAACAGAAGCAGCCAGCGCACACAAAGGGCAGGCTGGGTTCCTTAGACTCATTTAATTCAGACTGCAGACGTTCTCAAAGGGAACAGCCCCCGTGTGTCCCCCAGCATGACGGTGCCTTTACCTTGATGCCAGTCGGCACGCTGCCAGTGAAGGAGATTTTGGCCACATCTGGGTGCTGACACAGGAACTGGCCTGTGGCCACCCCGCCCTGCACCACGTTGAAGAGCCCCTTGGGCACACCGGCCTGGGTGAAGATCTCTGCCAACCTCACCACCGAGATGGGGGTGAAGGGAGAGGGCTTGAAGACCATCGCGTTGCCTAAGGGACAGAGGCGAGGTGGGGTTAACACCCAAACTGCATCAGGGGAAATAAAAACCACCGATAAAAAATCACCCTACACAACGAATTTGTCTCTGATGTGTCCCCTGCCCTCTTCACACCTGCCAGGTTCCCCCTTCCATTTCCTTTCCCTTCCTGCCTAAAGGCTCTGCGACCCCTTCAACGCCTCCTTCGAGGTGATCCTTGTCCGTGTCTCTGTCCCCCAAATCTCACTCCCCCACAGGATCACTCGGCTTCAGAGAGGAGCTTCCATGGGCACAGTCTCCATACCGCAAGCCAGGGCCGGGGCAGCCTTCCAGCAGGCAATCTGGAAAGGGTAATTCCAGGCTCCGATCCCAACACACACACCCAGGGGCTCTCTGCGAGTGTACCCAAAGGATCCCCCGGGAAGCTGGACGTGTTCACCTGCAGAGACAGACAGACAGAAGTAAGAGAGGAACAAAGCCCCTTGCTGTTTAATCAGAGCCTCGGGGGCCAGATCTGACTTAGTCTGGGAACACACACACACAGCTTTTACCCCAACAAGCTGACAGAGCATGGCAGCGTTAGGTAGAGAGCTCTGAAAATTCCCCCAAGATCTTCAGAAAAAGGAGCAGTCCTTCTCTTAGAGGAATCGACACCAAAGATGGTCTTGTGTCATGGAAGGTACCAGAGAAGACAAGAGGCAGGACAGAGAATAAAGAGCCAACTCCCCTAAAGCTCTCACCAGCCAGAGATCCTGCCAGCCCTGCGTAATACTCCAGGCACTGCCAGGATATGTCGATGTCCACTCTGGCTTCAAAGATGGATTTCCCATTGTTGATGGTTTCCAAGGTGGCAATTTCGTCTCGCTGTTCCTGTGAGGGGCGCAGCACAATGACAGCACATCAGAGAAGCCACAAGGAGCTAGCTGCATCCCAAGCACACAACCTCCAAGCCAGGCTCTGCCTTGAGTAATCATTTTATCTAAAAGATAAGATTCCCAACTGTAATTTATCGATTTGCCAGAGGCCATTGGGAGAATGCCAAACAGAGAGCTGCTGGGTTCACTGCTAGTCTGGTCTTGCTTAACAGCTCTGTTTATCTGAAAGATGAGCAAAACTGAGCTGAAAAGCCAGCTGGTAAACAATGACTGGAATTCACAGAAATAAGCTGGGAGGGACAGCAAACAGCAAGACCAAAACCGATCCAGAGGATTTAGCAAAAGACGGACAAAGCAGCAGAGCTGGGAGGCGTCCTTTAACAGAAATATCAGCCTGATGCAGGAGTCTGGCAGGAGCAGAAATCTGGCAGAAAGAAAACACTATTCTTATCGCATGTACACACCGGGGCAAAGTCCGGTTTCTTACAGACCTGTGCCTCAACGGGCATTAACTTTGATGTCCAGGAATGTGTTATCTCACAGACAAGTTTGTGACAAAGCTAGGATATTTGTATCCTCTCCCCACGCGTATTATCTGCTGTCTAAGGGAAAGAAAACAGCATTCCTGCGTTGTCTTATTGCTAAAACAAAATACGCTCCCGCCACGTGACATTAGGGTCTGAAATCCTAAAGTTCAGGGACGTGACAGCTACGCAACTTCAGCTTGGAAATCACCTGCCTTGCAGGGTCCTGACTGGATTGCTTCAGCTTTATGTCTTCTACCAGAATTAGGCAGAAAAGGTGCTGCAGCACACACCGGCCTTGAGCCAAGCCTGATAAGACCGGGTGCCCTGCCCAAGGGCCTCTGCTGGTCAAAGGTGGGGTTTTACCTCCTGTGCTCCTCCTGGGGCTCGGGAAGTGCTGCTGGAACCGCAGCCACCTTAACCCATGAAAATGCTGGCAGACAAAACGTGAAGCGAGCCCCTGACATACCCGAATGATTCTGGCGGCCTCCAGCAGCACCCGGCACCGCTCCATGCCTGATTTTTGGCTCCATTCTTTGAAGGCAGCCTTCGCGCTCTGCACAGCCAGGTCCACCTCCTTCTCCCCGGAGCACAGCAGCTTGGCTATCACTCGGCCTGGGCACATTTTAAGCAGGAAACAAACGAGATGTTTGAGTCAGAGGAAGGGCACAGAACACACCGTTCATCTTGCAGCACAAATTTCAGTCCCACCACCCGCACCAGGCTACGGATGCAATGGTTCCCAACAAAACCCACTTAGTTGTGACCGGTTTCTCAGCGAGATGCTGTAGTTTGGAGGGGTCTTAATGCACATTAAGTTATTAATTAGCTCCTGGCATTATAAACTCTTTCGCTCCCCCCCCTTGAGCTTCCACCACCAGCACCCTGCCACGCTTTCTTCATCTCCGTGAGCCCCTCACCACCTTGCCTGGGGTCTGCCAAAACCCAGGCGAGGCAAAACCAATTAATTTGGAAATCATTTGAGCCAAACCCCGGCACTTTGGCGGACGGTCTCAGCCAGTCCCAGGCTGCAAGGGCTGAGGATACGAGGGTCGGGGCAGCCCCCCCGAGGCACAGCCGTGTCCCCACGCGTGTCCCCCACCTGTGGCCGGTTCGTAGACCTCCTCCACCTGCCCCCCATCGGCGGGCTGCAGCCGGGCACCCCCCCGGTAATTGAGGGGCTGCTGCAGGGAGAAGGAGCCGGTGGCGCTGCTCATGGCGAGGCCGGGCAGCAGGCGGCGGAGCCGGGGCACCAGGGGCTGCAGCAGGGGCCGCGGCACCACCATGGGCCAGCTGCGGGGCAATGGGGGTGGCCAGGAGCTGGGGGGAGTCCCCCCGAGCCCCGGAACGCCCCCCCCGGCAAGCCCAGCCCCGGCCCTGGGCGCCCCCCCGCGGCTCGGAGGGCCCACAGGTGTAAAAGAGGGTGGAACCGAAACCGTTCTTTCTTCTCCCAAAAGGTAGGTGTCCCCCCGTTGTATTTTGTGGGTTCTTAGAGTTCAGACCTAGAGAGCTGTTCCCCCTTTGTTAGGATCAGCAACCCCACAGAGCTGCTGCAGCAGGCGAGCCAGCACAGCACCAAAGCCCTAATTTTCAGATAATTTTTGGATGTGCATCACCCTCACAGCATAAAACACAGCACGATGCCCCATGTGCTCAGCCAAAGGCAGCGTGGTGCTGAGGCAGGGTTTGGGATGGCACGGGGAAGGTCCCTGTGCTGCACGCAGCACCTCCTCGCCCAGCGAGGCACAGTTTGTTGCTATGCCCCATCAGATTTGGCTCTCCCAGCTCTCCCCGCTCACCCTGCTGGATTGCTGACCGCATGCTGCAGGATAAACTAACGCAGCAAGGCTGGTGCAGCAGGTTTGGGTGTTTCTGGCTTTGCAGCGGCGTCAGGCCATCACACAGAGGCCACACGTAGGAAACAGGACTTACACAACTATGGATGCTCCTTGGGGAAGGCTGCATCTACACCGTGTCAAAAATGCAGCATCCTCATGCTCCGTGCTTCTCAGGGAGAACTGCTGCAACATGTAGGATTTAATGTCAGATTTATCCCCTTGCCCTGCACCTCATCAAAACCTCCTAGGAAGATGTTCCCTATTATACGCTTCTGGTCACAGAAGCAAGGAATCAGTAGCCCCTACAGGTACCGCAACACTCCAAGAAAGTGTCAGCCTAACTTGAGAGCAGCAGCAAAATTTATTCAGCCCTTTTGAACAAGGCCTGGCCACCAGGACTGAGCCAGGTAATTAGTTGGCAAAGTGTAAGACAGCACAGGGAACCTACTGGCCTATGAAGGAAGGAGGAATTTTTAAGATTTATACTGCTGAAGGGACTGATGATCAGTAAACTAAGGGGCACAAACAAAAACGCAGCTGTCCTAACCCCTCAGGCAATAAAAAGGGTTCAGCAGTGGTGGACAGCACTGATATAATTTAACAGTTTACTCATTAAACTGAGGGCCAGGTTTGTTTCTGCAGTTGAGCAGATTCTGCTGAAGTAAGCAACTTTAACAGAAGCTGTACGACGCTACAAATCTCTGTGGCACTGCATTCTGCCAGGAAGGCACGGGCAGGCATCCAGCAATACTTGCAACCCAAAGGGCAGCTTGGCACAGGGGCAGTTCCTGGGCCCCCTGCCACCTGAGCTAATAAAAGAAAAAAAAACCTCACCCTGCACACTGGAAGTGTTACACAAAACCAAGCACACCTCCTTGCCCAGCTCTCCACTGCACAGGAGTACAGCCAGTACATTTAAGACAAGGGACACTTCTCAGCACAACTGTCTCAAGTTTTCTAAACTGTTCTGCAGATCTTGTTCATGATATCTTAATTGATTTCCATGCCAACTGTGCTACACCAAGGTAGTTCTACTCATCCTATAGCACAATTAACAGACATCTAAATCAACATGCCCATGCCGTTTATTTCTCAGAAACACCAGAGACAAAAAGTCAAGTCATCTTCTGAGAACTTTCTTGGTTTGATGAGCAAACAGCTGCTGGTAGAATACTCCAAAGGCGAGGTGTTTCCGAGACTGTGGCAGATACTGCATAGGCTGGTTTTTGACATGTGAAGCCTGGTGCAGAATCCCATCCTTCTACCTCCCCAGGGCAGACTTGTGCGGCTGTCAGACCTGCAGTGAAGGCTCTAACTGTGCTTTAGGAAAACTTCCCTGCCTGAGGTGGTGGGCCGAGGAAGCCCCCTGCTTGCTTGGTGGCAGCCCGGGATGGAGCAAGGCCGAGCATCTTCTGAATGTTCTGCAAAAACAAGAGCAGAAGAGCACGTCAGTAAGGCCATGGCAAGGGAGACACCAAAGAGGAAGAAATCCCAGCTCTGCCTGCAAGTGCAGCCTTCCTGCTAGCTTCAGCAGATTCAGGTCCTCACCCACACAGTCTTATTACCAAACTGCCCAACATACCGTGGACATCTGACCTTGCAAGGTTGAAAAATGCTTTAGTACAGAGCCAAACAACCACCACTAATGGCTACAGTTATAGCCGGGCCCCTCTCTTCTACCCCAGCTGGAGCCTCATGACTAAATCCTCATTTTGGCTGAGGGCTTTCCCACCTCCAGGTGGACAGCACACAGTCAGCTGGGAGATTAATGCATTCATGGCTTTGTTTAGGGGCTGGTGTCTTCAACCTGCAATAGTCAGACTGGCAGTTTAGCTGCAGAGTGTACACAGAAGCAGGTTCCTAACGTGTGCTCACAGGCAGAACCAAAGCAGCCCACAGTTTTCACGAGTTCTAGAAACCACTGTCAATGGCAGTGCCATCCAGCAGAGCCTGAAAACTAGCGAGGAAGAAGTGCAGTCTGAATTTGGGTCAGCAACGTGGCAACCAAAGCACACGCCAAGTTTGAGCCAGACAGTTAGGTGCAGAATTAATTTGCACGCTGGTGATGCAGACAAGAGCAGTGGATTGGGGGAGACGTACTGTGTAACAGGCCACACGTACCAAGAAACTGACTGCTGAAATGCCCTCTGCATTTACACCTGTATCTGAGCAAGGTGTTTAGGTAGAAAACAACAAGGAAGAAATTCAGTAGTAAGAGTCAGGCACTGGCTGAACAGCTCACAACAGAGTATTTAAAAGTTCAAAGATTTCCTGTTTGTTTTTTTTTTGACACTCCCTTTAAAATCTTCAACAGTGCAACTACAGAAGTTAACTTTTCCCTTAGTTTCATCCTTTGCTGCAAGTAACTGCAGCTCAAGCAGCTGCTTATGCAGTGCTGGCAAAACAAGGACGTCTGATGCAAGGGAAAGAAGAAAACAACTGTGCCCCCTCCTGTCATCTGCTGAGGGCTGGCTATCCAGACAACAAAAGGAGGAAGGAGGATTCTCTTCAAACCTGAGTGTCTTCCCCAAAATAACTGTCAGGACAGGTCAGATAACGAGGTCATTGAGTTCTTGAACTTTTTTTGATCATGGAAGGAGAATAACAAAGATAAAAAAGCAGAGCTTTTTAATTCTAGAGTAACTGGAAAGGATCATTCTGGGTAGAGGCTAAGGAAAGGAAGGCTTCAGACTGAACAGACAAGCATGAAAGTAGAGGAGGGGAGCACTGTGCAGGAGTGGCACCAGTTTTACAGTACCTGCTCAAAACAAACCCCAGTGACAAGCAGCAGAATACAGCACAGTTTACCAGACAACCTTTCACTACAGCTGATGTTTGCCATGCAGGATAATATCCACGTGAGCAGCAGCGCTGTGCTATGCCTCGGTATCCCCGGCCTGCAGGGAAGATGCACCTGAGACTTGCCAGGAAGAAGTCAGCAACCAGCTCGGGCTCTGCAGCACAGAAACACCAACTGGTTCCAGCCCCAAGGTGGCTGTGGAAGCAGCCCAGGCACACCTGTGTGGTTCTGTACTTCAGTGAGGCCAGACAGACCAAAAGGGAGCCCTGCACAACCACTGACTAGCTTTATCCATAGCATAGTCAAGTCCACAGCCTACACAAGTTCGCCACTCATGAAATTCGGCAACTGGATACATGAGAGTGGTTCACTGCAGGAGACTCCTTTGTGTGGTTCCTCTGAAGAGCTTCCCGTCGAGATGGACAGGGGGGAAACGAGCAGCTTTGGGACAGACTAGGCAACAGCAGAGGGTGCTGCAGAGTTGGCAGCAGGCAGGAGCAGCATCCTACCAGCTTTGTACTGCCTCACGCGTGGAGCAGAACGAGGTCCTAGCAGAGCATCCAAAGCAGCAGCCACCTCCCTCCCTGTTCCTCTGAGTATCAGGGCAGAGCACCACGGGGCTGAAGTTACTCCATCTGCTTGCATGGAGCTAAGAGGAAGAGAGACAAGTTGTCTGCACGTGGATTCAAGTCTCCAGTCACACTCCAGGCCTTCCCCTTCCCCAGGAGTCCTCTCCGTGCCTCTGCACTAGCTGCCACGCAGTTTTGCTGCACAGCGATCCCAGCACCCACACAGCTGGGAGCTCCAGGAGGCCTTGCCTGGAGGAATCCACCCCGGCTGCTCTGCACAAGGACGCCTGCAGAGCCTACATCCACCACAAACAAGACCACTACCTTGAGGAGCACGGAAGGAAGATGATAAAACTTAGATCCAAAAGGTTCCCTGCCCCTGGATGAGGCCATGTGGGAAAGTGCACTCACAGCAGGAGCGATATCTGCCGGCTCCCTCTCCCCCCCTGGGATGACATTTGAGAGGAGAGGCCTTGTCCACAGCTCAGGCTTGTGTGAAAAGGAAGCGAAGAGCAGCAAACGCCCGAGGACCAGCAGCCTGCTCCTCTTCACAGGTGAAGGCTGGGAGTTCAGTGACAGGAATGGGGCCAGAGGATGTAGCCCTGACGGCGTGCCTCACACCCAGCGGACTTTCCCAGCTGAAACCCAGCGGCTCAAGGACCCTCGGAAGGCCTCTCCCAGCAACCCTCCTCTCTCCAAACAGGAAGGCAGGAGGAACTGGGGGACAGGATTTACGTGCCAGGGAGAGCGAGGAACAGCGCAAAGGAAGTTACTCACTGCGAGGAGACTATTTCGGGAGATGCTGGCCAGGTCACAGGCAGCGCTAGCTTCCCAGTCAGTGTCTGAAGAGTTTAGCACCCCCACATGCCTGAGGACTGCGTGAGGAGACTGCCTGCTGCCACCCATCTCGTTAACGGGAGCTTAATTAACAGCCAGTTTGTCTCCCCACCCTCACGTACTCCCCTGCATTTCCCTCAGGATCACCTGTTTTCACGTACACAAGAGTTCCTTATTTCGGAGTTCCACAGAGAAGTCTCTTCTCCCTGCCTCTGATCCCTTCCCAGGCAGCTCCAGGATTTAAGGGAGGGCTGAGGGCTGTGTCGTTCCCTTCACTTGTTTACAGCCCGGTCCCTGACTCTCAGCACAGCTCTGTTCCTTCTCCTGTCTATACCAGACACTCCCACATCAGCTCTCCTCCCTCAGGCCAGCAGCTGCTTTGAAGCCAGCCTAGTGAAATTTCCCCTTCTGCACACAGGGTCACAAAACTTTCACCTCTATAGTCACAGCACCAAAAGCAAAGTCTTTGCACCATTGTAAGCCCTCAATTGCTTTCTTCCCTTCTCCCTCAGCCTCTCAGCCCTTCCAAGTCCTCTTCCCCACGCTGTTACCATCCAAGTGCATTCAAACAGCACTAAAAACAAGAGCAGGATGCCAGGAATCACAGCTCCAGTTCCTAGCTTTCGCACACAGCAGTGCAGCTGGTCTGCCCATCCCTCTGTGCAGCAAGGAGGAAGAAACTAGGAGCTGCCTGGCAGATGGAGAATCTCAGATACAGTTAATCACGATCACATCAATAAGGCAGCACTACAAAGGCCACTGTCTAGTGCTTCAGTGCAGAAAGACCCTTTTCTGCAAAGCAACGTTAACTTCCATCCTCACAGGGCCATCGGCATGAACTCTGCTGCAAAAGGATATTTTTTTTGCCTGAATTTCCTCTTGAAAGCCCAATCCACTGCAACTAGCTCAACATTTCTCCCCAGAACCAGAGTGGACAACCACTTGGTTCTATTCATTTCACAACAGGCACAGCAGGAAATGCCCAGGGCTAGAACCAACCACAGGAATTTTATTTCTGGACAAAAAAAAAAATCCACGGGGGATTTTTGAGCAAAGGAGTTCCCCTACCAACTCAACGTGTGCAAAAAAATTCTCACAGATGGTGTTATTTAGTTTCACGTAATAGTCTGCACCACTAGAAAAAAGGGACTTTCCATGCAACAGGTAAAGTCACAGAGCAGCACCACAGAAGATTGCCTCAAAGAACAGTACCGGACCACAGCATCGCAGGAGGATGATCCAAAGACGTAAAAAGGTCTCCTTTCTCTCAAAGCAGCGTGCACTGCTCCAGCTATTGGGAAGTGAAACAAGATTTGTCTTCCAGAGAACACAATGGGGAAGTCCCTGGCCTTTGGCACTTGGAAGCTGCCCCTGCTTCGAGTGAGAGGATGAACCAAAGGTTGAGAGGATCATCTGGAGGTCACGAGGTACCTTACAATTCATTACTTGCTTTTGCACACAGCCAGGCACAGATTCATTTCAACACAAGCACCCAAAACGGAGAACTACGTTGAAGTCGACTCATTAGCAGGCACTTTTTGACTAAAGGAACTTTATTAAGTTGCTCCATCGAGCTCACCCAAACCTCTGACAGCTGGCATAACACGCCACTTCCCTTCGCTGATCTGCTTTGAGTCCCTTGGCACCCCCGAGGAAAAGCAACAAGCCGGTCAAGGAGAAAAGCAGCGAGAATTCAGGAAGCAAATCAAAGAAAAGGGAAACAAATACAGAAGGGCAGATCACTTGCAGCTAGTTGCACCAGCATTCATCCGAATTCCAGAATCTATTATTGTATCCCCAGCACTCTGAGAAACTTTGGCAACCAAAGCAGACTTCTGGTTGCGCCGCAGAGGTCCGCTTGTCCTCACCAGCCTTTCTGCCAATTAAACTGTTAATGAACCTTCATCTTCATCGCAACACATCACTGCTGCTCAACACGAGGGTGCTAGCCAGCTGGATAACACAGCCTGATCCTGAACAGGCGCTTCCTTTTATCCTCAGTGATGCTTTTCTCTTTTCAAGAGGCAGAACTAACCAACTTAGCCGGGTAACTATACGTAGCCTACTCCTGGCTTATCGCACCAAACCCCTTTCCCGAGTCTCTCCCTAACACTGGGAGATACTCAGTTCTGAAGGTAATGTCCTTAAAAAAAAAAAAAAAAAATAGGAGGTCAGCAAAAGCAGTAAGGACAAAAGCAAAAAAAAAAAAAAAAAAACATTAATCAGAGACACACACAAAGAAATCCATTTCTGCCAACCCTGTCTTAGCATCCTGGTGCAATTCTGATGTTTCCAATCAAGCCTTCCACACCGTCCAGGATCGTGGCTGCTTTTAAGATCCCAATCTACAATTACTATGAGTATGAAGTACAGGAATAACACAAACAGATCAAAGAATACACATGCAAACTGGACAGCAGTGATACCCTTCTTTGATAGCTTCTTCATGGGCTTTCCTTGCTCCAAGCATGCAAGAGACAACAGTGTACTCACCTGTCTGATGGACATTGTGCAGAGAATGTAGAGGAAGATGAAGGAGCAGTCAGTGTAATCCTCACCCAGTAGGTTGCGGTGGGACAAGCCCTGGATGTATGACAGGGGGATAAAGGGAAGTTTGGCCACCACTCGGCCATCAAATCTGGAAAAAAAAAAAAAAGAGCACCAGATCATAAATAGGGAGAGTGAAAATGACTTTGGCTATATAAAGAACAAGTGAACGCTTCTAGCAAGCCACCAGAGCAGACAAGACCATGTGGAAGACTAAAAAAGCCACGCTGCTTTTCCCCAGCTCACCTTTATACACACTACAGGAGGTGAATGCACCTCTCAAAAAGCCAATCACCCAGAAGGTTGGTAGGCTTCCCTCAATAACCATTTTGCCACGGTGAGAGCATTTAATAGTGACATACAAGCGATCAGCTGGACAAGTTGTTGATTCAGGAGATCTTTGTCGGCGTTTTGCATTTACTGGGGCATTTTATTCAAAAACCAGATTTAACAGATCACTCCCCAGAACACAGTCAGCACTGGAACAAAAAGATGGATTACCACCACCCCGATGTACTGCAGCTACTGCAAGAAGACAGACTCTTTGCTTTAAGCAAAACAGCATTTTAAGCAGAGCCTAAGTCAAAGACATCTGCTCCTTTCCTAGAGCAGCTATGTTTCTCAGCACAAGATGCTGAGGAGAACCACAAACAGCACGCTTTTTAACCCAAACAGCCTTCTCTGCGCTAGCTCTGCAGGCAAGGGCAGTGCAGAGGCAGGACGATAGCGCCTATCTCGAGCAGCCTGTCCTGCTCCTGGAGCTCCTCCAGCTCCACATTCCAGGGCACCAGGCAGAGTGTGAATTCTGGCCAGTTCGCAAAGATTTCTCCCAACCCAGACAGTCGACCCAATCTTTTGAAGTAAAGCGTGTACGATGCCTCATCAGCATGTGCATAGCTGGATGTTATTTTCTCTGCATGTGCTGATTTTCTAACAGGTGTTTCTTGTTTCAAGAGATCCTAAATGAGCGTTCTTTCCTGTGGAGATGCATTCACACAGCTACAGCTCAAACACACGCCAACTTTGTTTACATCTCACAAGCAGCTTGGCAGAGGAGCTAGGAACGGATGTTTATCTCCCGGTAACATCCCCCAGTGGTTTCAAACTCTGCGTTATTCCTGCTGTGAGAATGACAAGTACTTCAGCAGTAGCACCCCAAGGTACCTGCTTTTTCTTCTCCAGCAGGTTTTCACAGTCATCAAGAAGGGGTACCGAAACGCGCAGCTCAGAGCAAAACAGGGACTTGATTGCATTAAGCAGCTTCTGACAGGAGAAAATTGAGACACACAGAAGCTAATTTCTCTCCCAAGAGGAAGCCCATCTGCTTGGAGGCCAACGCTGCTGCAGAGCTCCCAGCCCTAGAGAACCTTTTAAGCCACAGCAGTCATACAGCTGCTCACCTTCACATGGAATTCTGCTCTCTGGGTTTAAACCAGCTTCCTACTTATCCCTCCAGTGGGGTCCGTGACCACTGCCACTTCAAGAAAGAGGCAATCATCAGGCTAATTTCTGTTCTGGCTTAGCTGTCTGCTGCGGACTTAGCAAAGGTGAGGTGCCCAGGCACAGAGCAGCAGTGCCTGCATAGCCCTTGTCCAAGGGGTGGCACGCCTTGTCACTTCCATGCAACTCCTGCTCCTCTTGTCCCCCCAGAGCAATGAACTCATTCAAGAAAAGGAAAGGCAAGGAAATGGGGCTATAGTCACTGCAGGTGTCAGCCAGCCTTTTCCTCCTCCTCTTACCACACCCACAGCACTTCAGTGAATGACCTGGCAGCAGCAGCAGCTTCCCACACGGTGCCTAAAAGCCTCCTGAATTCATAACTGAAGCATTCTCTTGAGCCAAGCAGCTGCCTCTTACACTGTGTCAGGGGAACAGCAGTACATGAAAGAGAAACAACTCCATCAAACCATTCTAGAGGCTTCAGACAGTGCAGGTACAAGCCAGCAGAGCTGCCATTCAGATACAAACATACTGAGACCAAGAGCAAAGATCTAGCTAGCTACCCCCAAAGGCAAGACAGCCAAATCTCCAGATTTTGACTCAGTTGCCTCAGAACTGCCGGACTTAGCAAGAAAGCTGTTTCAATCCTAACACTGCTCTTTGGATGCTCGTCTTCAGGTTTCCAGGACGGGCTCTGAAAAAGAGGCAGCTAAAGGCAGGATATGCCCATAAGCTACATATCAGCACCATGGCTGGTAGCATGATCTCTACAGATAAGAGCCCTCAGAAGAACAAGACAAGTCATCTTGGTGGTCCTAAAGGAGAAGAAACCAATTAACTCATTTTTTAGGATAATACATAAGGAAGGAAGGAAGAGCTACTCAAAATTCAACCAAAAACCAATTCCTTCCTAAAAAACTCAGTGAATGTACAGTCCCCTAACACTTGTCACTCAGCATACTCCAAGCTGCCTCTTTCCGCTCTAAGAGACTAAAACAGAATAGGGTGGGTTTTTGTTTTTTTTAATTGTATTGCACCAAAAATAGCTAGCCAAGCACTTGAATGCCTCAGGTGCAGCACTACAGACACCGTGCTGCTGGGCACATGGCTCAAGATGCACCTCCAATCCACCCTCAGGGCTGCAGATGGGACAACAATAGCTCAAGACTGTACCCAGATTTTAAAGTCCTTTAGTGCTGTGCTCCTTTGCTCAGTTTCAGAGTGTTCCAGAGAATGCTAGATGCTGAGGTCTGACTAAGCTGAATAAGGAGTCCACACTGGCAGTTCTGATATTATGTTACCCCCTGTTTGCAATTTATCCACCCACAGATCTGCAGTAAAATAACAATCGGCTGTATCCTGAGGACTGCCAGCAGAGAAGCCAGAGGTTTTGGTGTCCAAGAACGTAAATTCTCATTTGCAGCATCAGTATATTGCCCAGATACCACGCAGTCTCCATATCTGAATTATCTTCAGCTTTTACAACCAATGGGAAGTCCACATTTCAAGACTGAGCCAAGTTTTAAAAGCCAAGAACAGTCTCTCAGTTTCATGTGTCTGGAAGCAAGCCTTCTATAACCATGCAAAACAGAGTTTTTTGGGTTTGATTTCAACTAGACCAACCTCGGGTCATTTTTAAAGCAAAAGAAGATTAGAGCACATGCCTAGACCTGTTAGTATCTCCACTCTGATCACCTTAAGTAGGGCAGCAACAAACTCTGCAATTACAGCTCATTTCTGAGAGCAGAAGAGCTGACCCAGTTTTGCTTGCAAGTGTTCTTCAGTCACATTACAGCAGAGCCAAAGGAGCTGCAAACCACAGCTGCTTGCCTGACATCAACCAAACCTGCCCTAGAAGATGGTCCCAAACAGGAGGATGTTAGAGCTGCATGTAGCTGGCTTTCCATTTGTTGAATGCGATTGCATTCAGCATGCAGTGTCCACTCTCAAGAAGATGCGTGCTGTGAGAGATCCGTTTCACACTGATTAGTTATGGGCCTTGGAGAAGACCCTGTCACTAGAATACTTCAGGTGGTGGAGTGAAAAATGAGAAGTCCATGAAAGCTTAAGAAGAATCCAGGAAGTTGATACTTACATGGAATTAAACATTCCCATCAAGGCAGTGAAGCAGAAGCCAATGGCAAACATGGATTTCATCCGAACCTGCAAGCAGAAAGGTCAGAGATGAACAACAGGCCTGCACTGAGGGATTAGGGGCTGAAACCCTCAAGAAGAGGCTTTGTATAGAATCACTGCAATCTAGGGAAAAAAAAAAAAAGGATGATGCAGAACGCTGGAAGGATTGTAAAACGTGACCAGAGAACACCCAAAGTAATATTCCATCAAAAACTGGGCACAAACGCAGCCAAAGCAAAAACCACTGATGTCAAGAACCAATTCAGAGAGAGGAAAAAAAAAAAAAAAGAAAAAAAAAAACAGTGCTCAAAAATTGTGCTGTTACCTTCCACAGGTAGGCCTACACAACCAGCAGGAACCCATTATAAAGACAGAACTTACAGGAGGAAGTCAGACAAATTAGTTCTACTTCGAAAACATCACGGAGGCTTATAAAAATGAAAACAGCTGAGGCTGGGGATAAATTAACTGCTGGAGAGCTCTGTGGCTCATACTAAGGTCTGTACCTATTAGAGAATCCAGAAAGAGCTGCAAGGAGGACTTGCTACAGCTGACAACTGAACGGTCTTTCTGTCAGAAAGCTGCTGACTGAGATCTTCAGCAGTTAGGAACTGGCTTTAGTTTCCTTACCATTGACAAGTCCCTGTTGTTATTTTTCAGTTTCTCCTCTTGTCTCTCTGGAAGGACAAAAACAACAACAGTTATCATCAGTTGTACCAGCCTAGAAACCAAAGTGTTTTCATTTCCAGGAAGCTTTAACCTTCCTGGCTCTCCAAACAAGCAACATTCCCAAAACCAACTCCAGCTCTCTGTGCCAGACGTATCAAGTGAAAAGCTGTACGAAGCCAACTGCTCCTCCATCCCAGCAGCACGCAGCAACGCAGGCACAAAAGAAGAGGAGGCTGGAATCACACATTCAGCACTTCAGGAAGAAATGCACAGAATGTCAGATTTGCCAACTCAACCAACTAACACAGTAGCACGAGCAATGTTGCCAGAAAACAAAGACAGTGCCTACAAAGCATGCTTCCAAAAGAGAGCGGGCTCGATTTGCTACAGGCTCACCACTGTAAGCACATTATATAAACAAGGATTTCGTTTTGGAGGTTGTTGGGACTCCCAAACCGTACACAGAGCCAGCAAGGTTGCCAGTTTCAGTAATGACTTTTGTACTTCTGTCACTCCTAAAAGACTCTCCAAAGAAGAAAAATGTTTCCTACACGAATTCCAGCAAAACACACACTACTGTGCTTTGCAGAAAACACTTCTTTTGAAATTCACTCTGTCCTTAAGTCACCACAAACTTCAAAAGCGCTCATTTTCCCCCCCTATTGCATTTCCTGTGCCCCTCACTGGAGAACTGCTCAGGTCTCAAGGACCACCCACACCTGTCACTTCTTCTGTCCCTTTTTCCCGTGTCACCCAATCCCCTGTACTCCTCTCAGGCTGATGATCCAGAGGGGCACGAGGGCTTTGAAGCAACATTTAAGCTGGAGTAAGGCTGTGGGCAGATGAATTAAACAAGGAATAGTGTGAGAAGAGAAGGAGGGAAGGGCTATTCAATGGGTGCGTTGCCTGATGGACCCCTGTGATGTTTCAGTACCAGAGGCCCACAGCACAGAAGCTCGACAGTTATCTTTCAAGTCCCAATCAAAACCTGGTGAATACAGGGCCTCAGTATTACCACAAAGCAACAGCAACACCCCTACCCAACCTCTTAGAATCCTCCTTGCTGTTTTCAGCTGTTTTTAGCTGCAAACCATCCCCTCGGGCAGGAACTTCCCAGACACCTGCTTCCTGACCTAGGTGGAGAATTTTGTTTTCGGACATTTCAGCAAGTAGGCCAGCTCTTTAGGAATCGGATTTGGCACAAATACTTGTTTTTTCCCCCCTCTGCTACATAACTAACCACCTAGGAGATGGGCTAAAGGTTGCACGGGGATCAAGAACACAGCCAGATGCCCAATATACCTGACCTGTTTCTCACCCATTTCTACAAACTCAAAACAAACCCCCTCAGGTGTCCTACCATCCTATCCAAGTGGTTATTCACACAAGCCACACATAAGAAGCATTTAAGTAGATTTAAGTAGTTTAAGCTAGTTAAGGCTGAGTCAACAGGGAAGAGCCTAGAGTCCCAGCTCTTCTAATTCTGCCCACCAGAACACAAACCATGGGGATACAGCAAGCACCTTATTTGCCAGCATTGATTCTTCTGCTGTCTACCGAGCACTTCTGCGGGTGCTGGGAAGATCGCTGTCCTTTCTTCTAGGGGCAGGTGGAGGCAGAAAGCACAGCAAAGCCACAAGTTAACGAACCCACTCTTCCAGCTGAAGTGACAAAGCTGCATCGTGGCATTAAAGGTGCACTGCTCCAGCAGTACAAAAGGCTATTGGGATATGACTGAAATGGGCTCGCTTCACAATTAATAGAAATCGGTAAGTAGGAAACACCAAATTAAGCATGCCCACACAACTTTCATCCTCCCTCCCTGTATATATGCATGATTCACCTCCAAACGTGACCAGGTCAGGTCACACACACACCTCCTGCCTTGTTCTGGGCAGAAGATGGATGGCAGCTGAGGCAGGTCCTGACCACAGCTACAGCTTATCTGTGAAGCCTGGGTTGTTTTGTTTTCTTTAAATTCTACAATTCTAGTTCTTTTAAGTGACTCCAGCTCAAGTGATCTGGCTGTTCTACCAACGCTACACACTGCAGAATGATTTAACATTCAGCAAGTCACTGAGATCAGAGTTTTTGAAGTAGTTAACGGCTATGAGTCATTTTCTGGATGTCCAGCTTGACATTTAGACCTGATTTTGCAGAAGCACTAAGAATTCAGCCTTGCCTGAAAGCAAATGAGACACTGAAGTCATGCAGCACTTGCAAAACAAAACAAAAAACAACCCAACAGTCCGAGTATCTTAAGCTTGGCCAGCAAGCATCACAGCAAACAAAATCAGTGGTCACTTCCTAAGTTTTGTTCTCAGCTCCTTTGTGCTTTGTTTTTCATTTGCAAAACAAGATTATTTCAGCGTATTTAAAAAAAAAAATCAGTTTTAAATTCCTCAGATTCTACTGTTTATTAGTTTAATTCAAGCACAAGTTAAATATTCTCTGATAGAAACACAGTTTGGACAGTGCCCTGCAAAAAAAGTCACTGACAATTAAAAGTGACCATAGATAACAACAGCACGTAACAACTTTATAAAGACTGCCTTATCTCGTTAACAGTCACAGTATGCATGCATTACTCAGGACTAAAAACTGAAGATATGCTAGGGGAAGAATTTTGGTTCCCATCCCTTCAGAAGTCTAGCAATAACAGGTTTTCATACCTAGGTAGAACCGTTTGAAGATATGTTTATGATTACTCCCAAGCTTTGTGCAGATCAAATGACTAATCCAGCTACCTGGTGTTACACAGGAATGAGGAAGCCAACTCCCAGGAGCTCTCAGAAGTGTTCCTGCTCTGATTTCTGTAATATTTTAACCAGGCTTTACTGCGTGTTTTACTTTATAATCCTGCAGATTAATGAACCTCAGCTTTAGAAAGTTTTCCTAACATCTACCACATTGTTCTTGCACAGTCCAATATTTAAAGAGTTACCTTCACACAGAAATAAATAAGTATATTGACGATGAAATAGAAAGAATGGAAAAGAAAATCATTTAGCAGTACTGATTTATCAATTTTTAAGTAAATTTCAGTGCAGTTAGAGTCAACTCAGGCAAACACCTAAAGCTGTGACGTGTTCAAATGAAGAAAAACAAAAGCTCCACAGTCACTCATGCAGCCAGAGCTGATGCAAGCTCTACATAGAACAGCAAGGAACTTCAGCAACTGAAGTCAATAATAGTAATGGGAGTCTGAATTTGATGAAAAGCATCAAGAAGCTACAGGCTGGCCTCCTGTCCTGGAGGAATAAGGCCAAAGGGTTCACTGCCAGTCGACAGGCCAAGAGCCAGCTCTAGCACCACTTCAGAAGGAAAGGAAAATCACTTCCTTACTGCTCCCCTGTTCTTGGGGCACTGCACGCCCCTCCTAATCTTACCTATTTTCTTTTTCTGCTGCCGGCCTGCTGATTCAGTTATCGTTTCCTTCTTCTTTTCCACTGCAAAAATGCAAAGAAAAATATTCCATCAGTTCTACATAGATCCCAGCCTCCTGTTCCGCACAAGAAAACCATTTTACTACCTTTATAGGACGGGCATGAAAGGAAGCAAGGTAGAGTGTGTTCAGACTCTACAAGCTATAAACCACCAAGGCTGACCAAACCAAATATTTGAAACCCAAAATATTTTCCAAATCTTGGATGAGGTATAGAAACGTTTCAAAGGGTTAATTTTAAACTCTGTCAAGTGCCCGTTACGCTGTTAACCAAGCAGCCTGAGGACAGTTTTGGCTGAAATGACCCTTGCTGATTTGTCATTAGCACTAGACAGTCCTTTTGATTCAGCAAGTCTAATGAAAAGAGCTTTGTGGCAAGCTCTGCTCAGATTATCTGCAGTGGGAAGCAGAACACAGGAAAGCCTGTGTTCTCTGCCTGCCTGTGAAGAAGGGATGTAATTCTCAGGGGAAATGCTGTCCAAGCAGTCGGCCACAGCCTCTCCATTCTCTTTCAATTAATTAGTACTGAAGCATTTCCAATATTTTCAAGTAAGAGCCTAAGCTCATACTTACTAAAACCCCAAGTCAGACACTCACCGAACAGCTGCAAACAACTAACACTGCAGCAAAAAAAAAAATACCATAAAACCAGCAGGGCAAACAATCTAGAAAGAGTTGGCTCACCTGCTAACAGCAAGAACAGTTTTTCCAGAGAGAGACAGCTCTTAAAGTTCTGTAAGATGAGTACTACAAGAAGCCAGGGTGATAAAACATGGCTCTGATCCACCAAGAGTTCTTTTTTACTCTCAGCTCTATGTACCTGTATTGTATCTACTCCACCAACAGATAGAGCTGGCTCCTGTTAGCTCACACAATCACCTTTAGAGAGCTGAGCATGAGGACTTCTCCCACATTAGTGCTAGCTCAGCACAGACTTTCTAGCCCTCATTTCAAAGCACAAGTGAAATAAAGACAGTCTTCACAGACACACAAGTCACGCTGGCTTCCGACCTGCTTGTTACCTGCAAGTCAGCCACACTGAAAACCTACAGAAGGTTTCCAAACATCCCTTCCGCAGCGATGTTGTAAGGCACGTGCTTTTCCAAAGAACAAGAACATCTTACACAGGCAGGCTACAAGGAGGGCACAAACCAGGCAAGCCTGCTCAAAGGGAATGCTGGAGCATGCCAGACAACACACACTGCTCACAGGGAAGGCTGATGGAGCAGCTGGTGCCAAATCCAGGGGGGAGATCCTCACCAGTCCACCCCTGACCAATCCACAGAATCCCACGGCCCCCAGCTCAAACTCCAGCTGGAGAGCACTGACTCTTCTGGCCTAACTACTGCTCCCAGGCCCAACACGAGGGCTCCTCCACGTCCCACCTTCACTCTGAAGAGCACTGTTGACCCTCATGCCAACCCCGAGGATCCCTGCAGCCCTACTGCCCTTATGGTTTGCACAGAGCAAACAACTGTCAGGCAGTCTCACAAGCCTGTCTGCAGGACCGTAAGTCACAGAGTCACCCTTCCAAACACACCCTTCTGATCAGACTTACTCGAGCCTTGCAAGTTTACCACCACATTTATCCCAGGACACTTGCTAGCATTTCTTCAGCAGTCTCCAACAACAGTGGCTCTCAATAGAAACAAGAGGATAGGAAGAGACGAAGCTGAGGCTTATGAATAACAGCGTCTGGTCAAGCATGCTACTCGGCCCACTTGTTTTGGCAAACTGCTCGGATTGCTAGTGCTCCCAAGGGAGAACTTGGGATCTCAAATGTGTTTTTTCCTGTTTCAGATGTGTTGGATAACAGTTGAAAGGTGTGGTTCAAGTGGTCTACTTTACAACCTGTCTGTAAGCCAGCTGTCCTCAGCATGAGAGGAAAATAGAAAAAAAAAAAAAATCAAGCCTGGATTTTTAGTGACTCCTCACGGTTCTGTTTCACTTTTCTGGAGAGGAAGGGGATTTGGGGGCAGGGTGGGAGGGAAGTGTCAAACGAGGTTGGGAACTGATTGAGATGCACGAACCTCCCATCTTTCCCTTCACAGATTAGAACCTAGATATCAGGAGAGCTATAAAAACAAACAGCACTCAACTCCTAGAGCAGTGATTAACCCCCCGAGATTACGCCGTGCTAACTGCCTCCGAGTTCCACAGGACGTTACCTCCAAGTCTGCAGCTGGGTTTTGGCAGCTCCTCCAACCCAAAACATTTTTATCAAGCAGAGGGGGCAGGCAGAGATGCAATCTCCATCTGATCCCACTTGATGACAAAAGCCCCTAATTTAGGAGCTGATTCAAGCCTGACTACAGTCCTACTCTTCAGCTTGCCTTGCCCAGGGGAAGGCTGCAGTAAGCCAGACTGGAAGGAACACGGTTTGCTAATCCTGCTCTCACAAACCTGGAGCACTGACAGCACAGGGAAATATTTTTTAAGGTAAAACCAGCTCTGGTTCAGCCCCGGAGCCATTGTGTGCTCTGTTACTGCTGCAACTTGCACAGGGAACATACAAGCGAGTTTGAAAGCTTAGCTCAGTTTCTCCTCTGCGCCTTTGCTTCTGATGCAGACAGGTCCATTGAAACACGCCATGTTCAAATCACCATTTTACCATTTCGTGGCAGATATTTAAACAAGTTTTAACATCTGATGCATATCTTCTGGCTGCTGGCCCTCTACTCCCTTTTCCTACCCTCCCTCATCATTTATTCAGTCCTTCCCAGGCCTCTAAAAACCTCCTCTCTACAGAAGTTATCTGGGACATTTTTTCTAGTCATTACTATTTTTGTTTCCAGTTTATGCTAGTACAATTTATTCTTGTACCAGCTGACAGCTCAGACCTTCCTACCATGACTTTGTCCTTACTCATTCCCCATCGCTGATAGCCACTTTTTATTTTTATTATGCTTTACCTTTCATGGCATTCCTTTTACTCTAGGTCTTTCTCAGTACACATCTCATTCCCCATTCTCCTTGAAAAGCAGAAACCACATCCTTGAACTTATTTCAGGCATCTAAAGGATCCACAAACATATATACACACTGGCTACCCATGCTCAGGAACAGATTCCAGTACTGATCTCCTGTCCTGCCCTTCAGGAAGGGGGGTGAGGGGGCAATTGGGACAACACAACTCATCTCAGCACCAGCCCCGCCTCCAACAAGAGGAAAATTAAGGGCAGAAATAAGTCTGCTCCATACCAGTTTGGGTACCCTGTAAAGTTCAGCTCCTGTGAAACCTAAACTGAAGAATGTTCACTTCCCTCTCAGCAGAAAATGCAGCAGGATTTTCTCAGAGCACAGAGCCCTTAATTTGACATTTGCTAAAGCAGGAAGAAACATTCTCTCCCGTGTCTGAAGAGTACTTACATTTTTTGCTCTGTTTTTCCACTTCAGCCTTTAATCTCTTGTATTTGTCTGTTCGGTACACCAGCACCCAAGTTATGCCTGAAACAAACAGCCAACAGGTACCTAGGTAAGCGAAGGCCTCTTGCAATAAAGAAGCAAGCCAGCAAATACGTACGCAAAAACACACGTCATGTCTGCAAAACCACATTATAACCACCAGCAAGTTACATCACTTTACTTCTAATCCCCTTTTCACACTCCAGTGGTGCCTATCAAATAATCATAGAACGTCCTGGGTTGGAAGGGACCTCAGGGATCACCCAGTTCCAACCCCCTGCCACAGGCAGGGACACCACCCCCTAGATCAGGTTGCTCAGGGCCTCACCTAACCTGGCCTGGAACACCTCCAGGACATCCACAGCTTCTCTGGGCAACCTGTTCCAGTGCCTCACCAGCCTCTGAATGAAAAATTACCTCCTAACCTCTAATCTAAATCTCCCCTTTTAGTTTAAAGCCATTCTCCCTCATCATTATCTGACTGAGCAAACTGATGCTCCCCATCTTTTTTTTTTTTATAAGTCCCCTTCAAGTACTGAAAAGCTGCAATGAGGTCACCCCGGAGCCTCCTCTTCTTCAGGCTGAACAGCCCCAGCTCTCTCAGCCTTTCTTCGTGGGAGAGCTGCTCCAGCCCCTCGATCACCTTCGTGGTCTCCTCTGGACCTGCTCTAACAGCCCCACATCCTTCTGGTGCTGGGGGCCCCACACCTGGAGGCAGCACTCCAGGTGGGGCCTCACCAGGACAGAGCAGAGGGGCACAATCCCCTCCCTCCCCTGGTGATGCAGCCCAGGATGCAGCTGCCCTGCTGGGCTGCAGGCACGCACTGCTGGCTCACGTCGAGCTTTTCATCCACCACAACCCACAGGTCCTTCTCTGCAGGGCTGCTCTCACTGAGTTCTCCCAGTCTGTGCTCATATCTGGATTGCCCCAGCCCACGTGCAGCACCTTGCACTTGGACTTGAACCTCATCAGGTTCACGTGGGCGTGCTGCTTCCCAAGCTTGTCCAGGTCATAAATAAGCAAAAGTGTTTGCAAGTCACTGGGTATCTCACGGAGCACTTCTGTTCTGTGGTTTTGTTTAGCCCCTTCCTGCTTCTATTTCTCAGTTGTTGCTCACCCTAAGCCTATGAGCTGATTAAGGCAATAAACACCTTTTTGTTCTTCATTTTCAGGGCACCTAATTAAGATCCAAGGAATAATTTCTGCACCTATGAGGACCTGACTATTGGTTACAGCACATCTCAAAAAAGCAAACAGAGATATTCAGGTAGGAGGGACCTCACGAGACCCTCCAGTTTAACACTGTGCATTAAAACACGACCCAAACTAGTTGCATCACATGCCCTGCCCCAGTGGTTTGTGAATTGCTTAACCTGAGGCTCTTGGCCCTTTTTTTTTTGGCTTCGATTTGACAACAGCGCTGTGCTACTGAGTGCCTGAGAGCCCAGCTGCAAGGAACAGAACCATGGGGGCACTTCTGAGGGTAACACAGCTTCTTCCTCTACAAGGCCACGAGGGGTACGTCATCTGAGCCCAGCGCAATGCAGGAGGGCTCCTAGACAGCAAACACAGCCTATTGATCCAGCAGCTCTGAATTCCCCAAAGGAAAGAAAGAGAGGGTCTTGCAGCCTCAGCTCCAGGACATGAGGAGATTCAGGGGCACAGCTCAGTGCCAGGAAGAGGAAGCAACCTCCGGCTTTGACTTCCCCGGGGAGCATTCCTTCACCCCCCGCACCAACTCCACCCCCACCCCCACCACCTTTTGGGAAGCACCCGCTTTAAATCACCTCGAGGAGCAGCCCCTTGAACTCACCTCCACCACAAGCCGAGCCCCGCTCGTTAACACCCCCACACCCCCCACACACCCCACACCTCCCCCATACCCCCCCGGTGCCCCCCAGCCCTTCCTCCCCAGGCCTTTTCCCCCCCCCAGCAGCCTCCCACCGCCCCCAGCAGCCTGCAGCTCCCCCCCCCCGCCCTCCCCCGGTGCCGGGCCCGCTCCGGGCGCCCACCCTCTGCCAGCAGCGCGGTGCAGACGGAGATGAAGACGATGAGGAGGGTGTCGGCGAACATGGTGCTCATGGCGCCGCCGGAAGCGGGCCTCCTCACAACCCGGAAGTCCAGCGGGCAGCGCGTTGCCTAGCAACGGCCGGAAGCGAGGCTGCGGCCGGCGCTTCCGGGTGAGGCCGTCAGCCAATGGGATCGGCGCCGGGAGGAACGAGGCGGGAAGGGCGAGGGGAGTGGAAAGGGAGGGAAGGCGGCGCTGTGATTGGCTGAGAGGGCTGTCAGCGTGATGGGCCCCGCCCCCGCCGCTGCGGGGAGGGGGAGCGCGGCCTGGGGGCGGTGTGGGGCCTGTTATGGCGGCGGGGCCTGTGCTTGGGCATGGGGCTGGGGTGCGCGTCCTGCTGCCGCGTCAGCAATAAAAGGAATAAAATAAAAGTTGCTGAAACGCGATTGTCGGCTCGTTACTGCGATGGGTCACTGTGCTTCTGGGGAGACAAAGGGCTAGGAGCGGGGGAACACCCCCCACAAGCCCCCCTAACGCCATGTCTGTGGGCACTGTGTGCAGGTGGGGCGGGCTGAGGGCGCCAGCAGGGAATTCATGTCACAATTAATCAATAATTACAATTTCAATTACAACTTCAATAATTATAACATTAATTGAGGCTGCAGCACCTGGGGTGACAGAACTGGACCCCCAGCAATGGGGCGAGGAGATGTGGGAAGCAGAAAGGGAAATGGGGCACCGCGGCGCCTCCTCAGCCCTCTCAGGAGCTGGCCCTCAGTAACCCGTGTCCTGCGAAATGGCACCCGCAGGGCAGGTGAGGAATAAGGCGAAAAGCCCCACCATCGCCCACAAACTAAACACTGTGCGCAGAAGGATGGTGGCTTAATTGCGGTTGAGGGGTGGCAGCACGTGTGATAAGTGAGGGAGTGGGGTTAGACAGCAAACAAATGCCTGGTGACATTCCGCTGCCTGGTGACATTTTGTGTACAAGGAAACACAAGCACTGCATGTGCAGGTGGCTACGCAGTGGCTCTGGTGTTACTAAAACTTGCAGCTCGGTGCCCGCTGCGCTGCCTGGAAAACCTCGGAGGGAAGTGAGTGAGAGCCATCAGAGAGAGAGGGATGAAATTAATATGGATGCTTCAGTTTAGGGTAAACGACAGGAAAATACTACAGCTGCTGATGTGGCAGGACCCTTGGTAATCGTTTGGGCCTTGCTGATGTGCCTCTGTGCCCTTTCCCTTTCTTTGGAGCTCCTTGGCTTTCCTGCCTGCGCGATTTTTCACTACCACAATATTTAGAAATAGTTTTATAACTGCTATGGCAAAATGATTCACACAGTATCAGTTGCCAATACCGACCGCGGTCTGTCATGGAACAACCGTGTAGCAGAAGTGGGTCAGGAGCAGGCAGGCAGTGATGAACCCCTCTCCAGGGCCCACACTTTGAACTGGACGCAGAGGTGACACGGGCTCTTTGTAATTTCATCCTGTCGTTTTGAATCACACCAGGATCCTTATCAGCAGGTTTTTCCAGACAACAGAAGGCATATTACTCTCAATGGCATTTCCTTTTTAAAACAGTTTTCTGTGCTTTGATCAACATGTGAAGGACTGACGAGGAGTTGGATGCAGTTTGATTTGAACGAGCCTGGGATGTGAGCAAAAGGAAAATGTTTGCATAATACATGGCTCCGGATGCACGAGCTAAGGGCCAGTCCCATCTGCAAATATTCTAGGTGCAGCAGAGGTGATATTTCTGGAGGTAACCTTCAAGTCCAGACTGGAGGAAGACATTTCCAAACAGATTTGATATACTGAAGTCTCCAGACTGAAACTGAACAAAAGGTTAGGTTGCTTTGCACAGGGTGTTAGTGAGAGGCACTTAGGAGGAACAGAGTGTAAGATTCTCAGGTACATTCCAATGAAAGCTGCGATCTAAAACTAACTGGGACTTGGATTTGATTCACTTCCAGTTTACTGCCGTGGCCTGGTTTTCAAAGAGCTGTTAATCTGCTCTCTGCAAGTTCTCTTTGTGCTCTGTACAAATAAATCTTGAATATCCCTCACTTGTACTGCCATCAAGAAGCGTTTACTTATCTGCCCCTCTAGAAGCGTGTCTGCTCCTGCCACGTGCCAAGAATCTTTTTTTTGAAGGGGAAAGGGTGATGAAATGCTGTGATGGGCATCCCGCAGAGCCACTTGGCTCTGGGGTCAGGGACAGCACAGTCTGAAGTGGCTGCAGCTCAGCAGAGGTTTTGATCTGCCTCCAGAAAGGGCAGCAGCGAGGGAGGAGAACCAGATAACCTGGAGGTCACCGCGCACCGAAGGGGCTTTGCCATTCAGACACGGGGTGAGAAGGATGAACTCGGAACAGCTCCTCGTGATGCACAGGAATTGTACCCGCGATCGGCGCTTGGAAATTTGCATGGAGCCGTGGGAACCCACTGGAATTCATCCTCGCAGGAAGCTCTCGGCCACATTTAGCACTTCCTGCCCGCGGTGCCATGCTCCCAAGCAACAAGCCGACACTGCTCAAGGGCTCTTGGCAGCGGTGGACAGAGAGGCTGCACCTTCCCAGGAGATCCTCTCCTCATCTGTCCTCTGCGTGGTGAAGGCTGGGATGTGGGACCCCATCTGGCAGATGTTTCCACAGCACTGTATTGAATTGGAAGAAGCTAAAACCTCACCAAAACCTCCTCATCTTATGGATGGGGCTGGGAGGAATCTCAGTGTGTTGCGTAGGCCATCCCCTGCCCCAACGCAGGATCAAAATTCAAATCAAAATTTCTATACAGGAACCTGCCTAGTGTGTTTTTTTTTATTTGTTTGTTTGTTTGTTTTAAATCCTTGGTGGTGAAGAATCCTTATTATCCCTAAACAACCTAGTGGGGGACTTAAACACTCTCACATTTAGCAAACGTCCCTTAATATCTATCCTGAATTGCCCTTGTTGAATTTGAGCTGGCAACATTTTGTTCTGGTCCCTGCGGGTAGCAGAAATGTCTTCCCTGCTGTCTGTGATGTCCCTTTATGTATTTTTGAAGTGTGTGTCATGTGTTCCCTCAGCCGTCTCATCCCTAGCCTAAACCCAGAGTTCCTGTGGTCCTTCTGCGAAACCAGACCTCTGCCTGTTGCTGGAGGCTCCGTGTCTCCGTCAGGCCTCATCTCTCCCAAAACGCGGTACCCAGAGGCGTTCGTGCCGAGCCAAGGGCCAGCGACTGCATTCCGCCTGTGTTTTCTGTGTCCCAGCGGGATGTTTGCCTTGTTCACAGCGGCACGGCATCGACTCTTTGATCCGCTGCGCCCGGATCTTTATCAGCGGAGGGCTTTGCCAGCCAGCAGGTTCCCCTCTTTCTTGCCTTTTCACACCGGATTGCTCCCACCTCAATGCAGCACCTCGCACCCACCCGTGTGGCCCCCACCCTACACCTCGCTGGGCCTTTTCTCCTTTTCCTCTTGGCTTTTGGGGTGCTTGAGGCTCCTCGGGGCCTGCTCCCATTTACCAGAGCCTCGAGCACCACCTTTATTCCCAGCCTTGGGCTGTTAAGGAGCATCCTGGGGGGACGAGAAGCTGGGGTAGGGGTGGGGGACAAACCTTGTGGGGTACACCAGCTTGAGACACACTGGGGGGAGACCCTGGGGAGAGGCAGTAAGGGACAAGGGCAGACACTGAGGGACGCGGGCAGGCACTAAGGGACACGGCAGGCATTAAGGGGCAGGCACTAAGGGACATTCCCCTGGGGACAACCCCCGGGGCCGAGGGGCAGGGACCCGGGGGCCGCCTCGCCTTTGTCCCCGGGGCTGAACGGGGGGGAGGGAGGCGCGGTGGCGGCGCGGCCGGGAGCCGGAGCATGTGCAGCTGCGGCAGGCACCTGGCAGGGAGCCGCAGCGCCGGGGATGTGAGGCAGCAGCAGGCGGGGAGGAAGGCCCTTGACTCATCAGATAAATCCAGCCCCGCCAGGAGAAGCGAAGGCGGAGGGAGGCGCGGCGCAGGAGCACGCTGAGAGAGAGAGAGGGGAGGATGGCGGGGGACAGCGAGCAGCGGCTGGAGGAGCAGGGGCAGCCCAGCGGCGGAGAGCCCTTCCTCATCGGGGTCAGCGGCGGCACGGCCAGCGGCAAGGTGCGCCCAGGAGGCTCCGGGAGAGGCTCCGGGAGCGGCTCCGGGAGCGGAGCGGGGCCGGGGCCGGGGCCGGGCGGCCGCCGCCGCCGCCACGTGCGCTGCGGGGCCGGGCCCGTGCTGGGGACACCGCGGCGGGGAGGGGGGCTCCGAGCGGGCACCCCCATCCTGCTGCCCCCTTATCCTGCTGCCCCCCATCCTGCTGCCCCCTTATCCTGC
Organism: Aythya ferina; assembly: GCF_964211825.1. Lineage (NCBI taxonomy): Eukaryota > Metazoa > Chordata > Aves > Anseriformes > Anatidae > Aythya > Aythya ferina. The sequence continues at coordinate 12,044,215 of NC_140304.1, forward strand.
TGCTCCCCCCATCCTCCCGGCCCTCCTGCAGCCCCCCGGCCGGCAGCGGTGCGGCTGCCCGTGGTGTTTTACCCTCCCCCATCCCCGGTTCTTTTATTTTTTCTTTGGGTTTTGTGTGATTCTTCGTCTTTTTTTAAGCGGGGGGGGCTCGTGCAGGAGTTGGTGGGGAGCTGCTGACTCACGGCCCCGCTCCCCCCGGCTCTGGGGGGCGAGCTGCGGGTGTGCCCGGGGGGCTGCTGCACCCCAGCCGCAGGGCTGCGGGGAATCCCTGCTCTGTGCTCAGCCCCTGGCAGGTCGCTTTCTGTCCCAATACTAGAAAAAATATACTTTTTTTTTTTTCATCTTTTTCCCCTATTTAAGAGCAAACCCACAGCTGACCCATCCACCCAGCGCAGAAATTCTACCTGCCCTTTTCTTTCTTTCTTTTTTTTTTTTTTTTTTTTTTTTTTATTAAAAGGGGAGAGCACCCCTGGGTGTAGAAGCACCCCTGAGATGTTTCTTGCTGAGGGGACTGAGCGTGGGCCGCCACATGGAGGCAGAGCCCGGTGTCTGGGTTCGGTGGTGTTCGGAGGGGGCCTCTCTCTGTCTCGAAGGGTGGCACAAGCCAGCTGCTGCACCCCAGCCCCTAACCGCAGCGTTTTCGGAACGTGTCGCCGAGGATCCTATTGATTCTTGGACCGCAGCTCCTGCTGCGAGGAGGAAAAATCCAGATATAACAGGGAAGGGATGGCGAGGGAGGATGCAATCCCTTCCACTGGGAACCGGGGCTGGGTTGTTCCTGCGGCAGGGCTCTGGTGACTCAAATGCGCTGGGTTTGTCTGCTCTCTGATGCGTGGGGCTGCCTCTCTGTAGCTGCCCCAATAACATTGTGTCTGGCGCTGCCGAACTGTTATGTCTCTGAACACCGTGTCTCTGGCCCACAAGGTAAAAGCAGTGATTACAGTACAATACGCCGCGGTTGTTCCCAACTTCAAAGTGGAAATGCTTCAGCAGCAGCAGGCTGCCTTAGAAAAAAAAAAAATAGGGAAATGGTTCTTTCTAACTAGAGAGATGTGCTAGCTGGCTTTTCCTGTCTCTCAGCTTTGATTCCCCCCCTCCAAGTGCTTGCTGGCTGCTAAAAACCTCAGTGCGGGGCTGCCCGGCTGAAGGGAGTCCAGCAGACCAGCACGAAGTTTGTGGGAAAAGGCCGCGAGAAATATGCTGCCAAAAATAAACCTGGAAAAATATTTTTCTTAACAAAGCGAGCTGGCTCAAGGAGAAGCAATAGGGAGAAAAGAGTGGGGGCTTGCACACATTCATGGGCACCTCGGTTGGCGCTGGGATGCGGCCGCTGTGGAGGGAGAGGCGAGGAGAGCGGCTCCCATCTGGCCCCCAGGAGCACAAGGCTCCTGGAGGGAAAGCGAAGCAGGCACCTTTCCCACCGGGAAGGCGACAAAATCCCTGCGACCCGCCTTGGCACCAATTGGGGGTTGTTGTCCCAGCACACCCCTTTGGCAGCGCACCAGCCCCAAGATAACGGAGGGTGTTTGCCGGCCGAGGGCCCCCCCCCCAGCTCCTCCCACTGCTGCTTTTGTTGAGTCTGAGATGGGGAAAAAATGCTCCGCGGTCCCCCCACGTCCCTCTGCGGGGCTGTGGAAGGCAGGGAGCCTGTCTGGAGCTTGCCACAGCTTTCTGTGTCGCGTGGAGCCTTCCCCCGCGGGCTCAGGGCAGCGCTTGGCTGGCATTTCTCAAAGGCAGATATTTGGGAAGTTGAATCCAAATGCTGACTGCTGGTCCCTAGTGAGCAAGAGAGGCTTGAGGAACTTTTAGGACTCGGGTAGGAGGTAGGAAAATGGGCATCCTCCTGCATTTGGGCCTTGAAAGAAACCTGGACTGTGCGGGGAGGATGATCGGGGAGCGGCAGAGGTGCTGGGCAGGCTGTCATGCTGCAGCCTCTCGGAGGGCAGTGCCAGAGCTGTGGTGGCTCCTCACAAAAGCTTGGTGGGAGACACAGCTTCTCCCTTTGTCCCCCTAAATCCAAGCCATGTCCAGCACAGGCAAAGCGTGCTGCCGTCTGATGTGGAGGAGATGACTTGGCATTGAGACCCCCTCCTGTGCCAAAACCAGAGAGGACTGCAACCGCCTCGTTCCCTCGGAGGGATTCCCAGGGCTGGTGGTAGCATTTCTGTTCATGCTAAAAGCCTTCAAAGTGTTCTGCTGAAGCTCTAGTTCTTTTCTTCTACCCGTGGTCTTTGTGCTAACAGCTTCTTCCCTCCCTCCCACGAGAGACTCCTGACTACAAAGCACCGCCGCACGCGAGGCAGGCAGCCAGGCTGGAGGGGAGCTCAGCAAGGTGATTACTGGGATGAGCTGGAAAATGTCAGGATGTCTCCTCGAGGCCTTCAGGTGTCCCCACGTCAGCTGAGCTGCTGGGACCCCGTGGCTCTGCCGGCTTGCTGCCAGCAGCATCTGGTGCTGGGGTGGCTGCAGGGGTGGGGAGAACTCTTCAAACCCAGGCTGAAGCATTGATTGCTTGGCCCCACGTGATGCGAGACGAAGTGCTGATCGCTACCTTCCAGCAGGAGGTTGTAAGAAAAGAGAGATTTACAATGGGCTGAGTGCTCTCGTTGGCTGCTTGATGATGTGAGGGCCGAGTATGGGTGCCACCGGGGCCTGGTGGCTGCGCTTTTGGGGTCTTTAATTAGCGCATCGAGTAGTAAATGTCTGTTCAAACATGCAGGCCTAAGAATTTCCAGACTGTGGAGCACCAAAACTGCAGTGTGTGTTCAGCCAGGTGTCTTCTTTGCTGCTAATCCTCAAAGCACTTCTGCTTTGAACACCAAAACTGCTGTTTGGGGCCGACGTGGCCAGGTTGGAGCCAGACAAGGGGCTGAAGAAGGCGCTGGGCAGGTGGGGCAAACAGTGTCTTGGTCCCCAGGCAGTGAGTGGTCCCCCCCATCTCCCCATGGAGCAGTTCCCTCTCCACATGGGGCCTCTTGTACGACAGAGAGCTCAGACCCCTGCACTAGCAAGGGTTGAGGTCCCCCACAGCAACCTGTGGGTCGTGGCCACTGTGTCACCACCTGGATGCTGGGCAGAGAAGCCCAGGGGAGAGCCAGGAGCGATCCAGAGGCTTGTGCTAGCCACAGGAGCCTCTGGAGGAGGACTCGCAGGGACTGCGGCAGCCTTGTGGCAGCTCAACACCATTTCCTGGTGACGTTTTGTGGCTGGCAGGAGCCCCGGATCACAAGGTCTGACTTCATAAACGCTGGTGTCAGAGTGTGCTAGAGACTCGTCAAACCTTCTGGTAGAACACTGCTCCGTGCCAGCCACTGATCAGCCCGAAACATGGGGTGTTTTGATGGGTCAGCCCTTCCTGGGGCCGGCTGAGTATGTGCAAGCTCGCTAGGGAGCCTCTCTGGTGTTGTCCCCCGGGCTCCAGAAGAATATCTTGCAGCAAAAACAGGTGGATTCGGAGAGATTGTGTTAGGGGGGCTGTCTTTCTGCCCACACATCGTCTGTGTTCACATCCTCTGTGTCTGCGTGCACCTGTTTGTGCTAGAACCCACTAGATGCCGTGTGAATGAATAGGAACCTGGCTGTCCCCATCCGGGACTGCTCAGCCTGTGGCTCACAGAGGGAAAGGCAGGAGTGGGGAACCTGCCCGGGAAAGCTCTGGGTGGGGGCCTGGCCTTTTGGTATGAGAACAGCACGTTTCCAGTCCCAGTGCTGTAGAAGTCCAGGTGATGTCTGGAAAGGAAGCCATGCCCTGTGCTACAGGGGGCATCATCCTGGCAGTCCCTTGATGCGACCTTAGGGGAAATCCTGCCAGACCCCCAAAATGGAGACTTTAAACCACAAGCGTGATGAGGACACCCGGCCAGGATCCTGCAGGTCGCAGGGTCCCACCTGGTGCCTCTGCCTGGTGCCTGCAGCACTGTCTGGCTGCGTTCTCCCCAGTACCCATCTGAAGTCATACCAAGGGGGACTGCGGGCTAATCTGCATAATAATATCGGGGAATTAGTCAACTGAAGTGTATTTGAGTGGCTGGCTATAGGCCATGAGTGGATATGAATTAAATATGTAATGTAATTAATATATTTCAACTAAACGTGAGGCATAGGGCTCCAAACACCCTTCTGCCGGATTCCTTCCCTGGTGCACCACCTCTGTCCTTCCAGGAAAATATGCTGGTGTTGTTCCCCAGCACCCTCTGTGTCTTCCCCAGGAGAATAAAGCTGCGCTTCTTCCTAAAACACTAGCTGGTTGTGTGCTTGGTGCAGAGGAGGAATCCTGCAAGGGGAGCTGCAGCTGCTTCTGCTCAGGAATGACATCCCCGAGCTCTCTTCTCGAGCTGGGCTGTGCAGAGACCTCCCTCTCAGCGTGTACAGCTTTCCTAGGGACCAGCTCGAGCTCAGAGAACGATGGAAGGTGCCTGGGAAGTCCTGCCTCGGTGTGGTGTGGCTGGCATGGCAAGGGTCTGCTCGGCATCCTCAGAGGCTGCTGTGTCCTGTCTGTATTTTGGTTTTAACCAGGTTCTGGAGCACATCGCGCTTGCTGGGTGTGAATTAGCCCCAGCCTTTGCTTTGGGCCATGACGAGTAAAGCTGCGTGTGGCTGGGGTGTGTGTGGATGGTGGCTGGCCAGGGAAGAGGCCGAGCAGAGGCAAGGAGGCCTTTCATGCTGTGCCTCTCACCTTCAAAGCGTGTAGCAGGGCTAGAACTTGGGATGGGGCCCAAATCCCAGAGTTCCAGTGTTGGGATTCACCAAGAGCATCACTGCACCTCCCTCAAGTCATTCCTCTGTCTGCCTCTGCACTCTTGGGCTTCTCAGGGAAGAAATTAATTTCTTCACCCCCAGGAGAAGTGGTTGATGGTGGGAGTTAGGAATAGTAGGGGAAGGAATTGGGGTCCAGGTTGTCCCTTCAGGTGGGCGCTGGGTGTCAGCACCACGCATCCCCTGGGTCCCACCAGTGCAGCCAGGCCGGCCTCATCCCACCGTGGTCATTCTTGGCCAAGGCATGACTAAGATGTCCTCCTGGGCTCCTGCAGGCCCTCCCCAGAGCCCAGCCACCACCATTTGCACTTAGGAGTGGGTTTTCACGCTGCTGATTAACTTCGGCCACGTGTATGTACACGGAGCTGGTCTGTGAGAAGGGGTTTGAGCAGGGCACTTGCGTCACTTACTTGGAAGATGTTTCCTGAGGCTGGGAGTTTCTGTTCCTGCTTGTAGGGGAATTTGTAACCTCTGCATTTCTGGTTTTTCTTCCTCCTTAGCGTATGGTGTTTGTCGACTGAGGGGAAAAGCTGCCTGCCCCGCTATAGGAGCGTTCGGGCTGGCATCAGGGAATGCCTGTCACAAACCGCTTTTGTTTCTGCCAAAAGTCATCACAAGGAGGGGAAAACCCCTCTGCACCGAGACCTGGGACGGACGCTGTTCTTACCAGCCCCAAAGAGGCTGGGGGAGGCCTCCTGGGGCCTGCTGGGCTGGAGGAGCACGCTGTGTCCCCCGCGGGGCCTACAGGGAACCAGGGTGACACGTGTGCCCCTTCCCTGAGCCCAGCGGTGACATTCTTGCAGGGTGTCCTTCTGATCTTCCTCGTCTGCTGCTGCTCACAGCTCTCTGAAACCCACCAGAGAAAAGGGAAGGGGTCCAAAGCAAGGGGCACTTGCCACCCCAGAGCTTTAGAAGGTGAATACAGCCGGGATATGCTCCAGCAGGAGGGTGTATATGTGGGCCAGGCTTTGTGTTCCCCTCTCCAGATGCTGAGGGTGACTTTCTCTTGGGGTTTTTCTCACCATCAGGTGTCTTAAGTTGGGTGTCGTGGAACATGAGGGTGATTCTCCTTGCTTTCCAGGATCAGTAGACAAGGCATGAGCGTGCCTAAGGCAGAGTAAGGACTGGGAGGAACTGCCTGATGCTGTGAAACAATTTTATTGTCCATCTGTGTGCTGAAGTCCAAGGGGAGAGTGCAAATTGTGTTGCTTTCACTGCTCTGAAGGAGCTCTGCTCCCTTCCCCAGGCTGGGGAAAGCAGTTTCTGGTGCAGATCCATACGGATCCCACTGATCTGCAGGCTGGGGATCTGTCCTGGAGGCTGTGCTGGAAGGTGGTTGATTAAAACTTGCAAAGGGCCTGGGAAATGTGGTGTCCCTGGCAGCTGCGGCCAAGGCCGAGCCCTGCTGCGCCGTCAGCACGGGCAGCAAGGAACGGCAGCGGCGTCCGGGAGAGAGCGCAGGGAGGAAAAGCGGAGGAGAGGCAGCGTGCACGCCCTGTGGGATACAGCTGGGCAAGCAGTGGGGCTGGAGAAGGATGTGGGGAGTGGGAAAACAGAGCAAACAGAGCGGGGGCTCCTGCTCTCTCACGCACGCAGCTTGTGTGTGCTGAGGAGCTGCCTGGCAGCGGCTCGCCGCGGTGCTTTGTTCTGGGCGCAGGGCAGGGCTGCCGACGTGGCTCGGGGAAGCAGGGCTCGCCCTCCCGAGGTGGGTGGGATGTTCAGGGAGACCCCGACCCTGAGCTGCAACCTGAACGTCTGCCTGGGGCTGTGGGACCGCTGTCAGGCAGCCCGGGCCGGTTGTTTGGCTGCGCTCGGTGGCTCTGCAGCGCGGCTGGGGCTGACTCACAGCGCGGCGCGGTCACAGCCAAGTCAGGTCAGCCTGGCCCGAGGGGAACAGACGCTCTCTGGGGACGGCAATGCCGTCAGATCTTCCAGCTTCGCAGGCAAACTGCCTTGCCCTCCGCCTGCCGGGGCTGTGACCTCTGCCAGCCCTGCCTTCCTCTCCTCCTTCCCCTTGCCAGTGCTGCCTCCCGGGGCTGCCAGCCGGGTACGGGGCAGACGGCCGAGCCAGCAGCGAGATGGGGGTGTGGATAGAGCCACAGGCAGGCCGAGGCAAGCGAGCCTCTCACTGCAAAGCAGAGAGCTTGGCAGAGGGTATTTGTGGTGACTGAGGCCAGCAGCAGCTCAGTGGGGTGTTTGCAGTGAGCATGATTCACGCGGGAGGTGAAGCTGCTCAGCTTGGTGCCAGGAGCACCCCTTTTCCCCCCGTCCCAAGTTGGGGGGATGCTGGTGGCAGAGCAGTGCCCCCCCAGCCTGTCCTGGGCTCTCGCTGGCTGGGGCAGGCAGCAGCCAAGGCCTCCTGTGACTAAGGAGAAGGGACAGAAGCACGCTTTGGGGTTTGTCCCCAACGCCATGCCCTGATTCATGCCTGCTGCAAGGTGTCGGTCCCCGTGCCAGGGGCACTCGTGGGGATCTTGTGCCAGCAGCCAGAGCCACGTGGCTGTGTGGCTGCTGGCTCCGCAGTGCCCTTCGCTTTGCTGTGCCAAGAGGCACCAGGATATGCTCGCGGCTGCTCCTCCCAGCCCTGGCAGCTGTGGCAGAGCTCTGATAAAGTCCCCGGGCTCTCCTCCTGGTATCTTTTCATCTTGGGCTGTATTTAGGGTATGAAGACAGCCTGGCCCTGCCTCTCTGCAGATTTTTTCTTCGTCCCTAGCCATGCAGCCATAGGGTTTCTGGGCTGGGGGGATGCTGCTTGGTGCTGCTTTCACACCAGAGGGTCCCGTGGTGATGCCCTTGAAGCACTTCTCCCTCTGTGCCTTCGAGGGGACCACAAACTCTTGGCTGAAGGTCCAGCGAGCGGTGTCCCATGCGTGCCATTACCTGGTGACATTCTCCCCACGTGGCTCAGACACCGCTGCCCCTGACTTGTCCCCTTTGCTGCTCTTTTCCCAGTCCTCGGTCTGCTCCAAGATCGTCCAGCTGCTGGGCCAGAACGAGGTGGACTACCGCCAGAAGCAGGTGGTGATCGTGAGCCAAGACAGCTTCTACCGGGTCCTCACCTCGGAGCAGAAATCCAAAGCGCTCAAAGGCCAGTTCAATTTTGACCACCCAGGTGAATGGAGAACGGCACCGGGGCTCTGCCGCGCGGGTCTGGAGTGGGAGCCCCCATCCCACGGGCAAAAAGCCTTGCAGTGACACCAGGGCTCTGCCTGGGGCAGGCTGGGGATCTGTGGGTGGCTTAGTGAAGGCCTTGTGGAGCTAGGAGCCTTGTGTTAGAGGTGGGGCCGCCTGTGTACCCTGCAGCACAACCTCTGCCTTCCCAGGAAAGGAGCTGCCTGTGGGGTGGAGTGCTTGGGATGAGAAAGGGCAGGTTGTGAGCTGTCAGGCTCCTTAAGATGCTCCTCTTCTCTCTGCAAAAACATGCCCCGGTTTGAAAACCCTTCTGGGTCAGGACCGGGGAAATCCAGCCTGGCACAGCTCCCCGGAGCCACCAGCTCCATGTCCCTCCTTCGAGGAGGGAACCGCCTTGTGCAGCTGCCCTGCAAACCCGTCTGCTGGGATGGCCGTGCCCTGCTGCTACAACAGGGGCTCTTTGAACTGTCCCCAGGCTTGGTGGGGAAATTCCAGAGCCACTGTCCCCTCGTCCCCCACGAGGACAATGGCTGCAGGCAGCAAGCACTGAGCAAACAGAGCCCTGTCTGTCTGGTGGCTCAAGGCTGAAACACTGCTGCAGTCTCTGCGAGGGCCGGAGCCCCGGAGGAGATGCCTTCCCAAACCCAGGCCCTCAGCGTGGCCGTACAAGGCTGGTATTGATTCCTGCAGACCAGATCCCAGGCTGGTGCAAAGCAGCAGAGCCCTGGGCTTTGCAGCACCTGTGGGACAAGCAGGGCTTTCCTGCAGAGACACAGCCAGAGCCGTGAGCGGGGTGCCGGTGGCTCTGCCTAGGCTAAGCGCGGAGCGGCGTGCGAAGCCACCTCGGGTAACGTTTGCTCTCTCCTCAGATGCCTTTGACAACGAGCTGATTGTGAAAACACTCAAAGAGATCACGGAAGGGAAGACGGTCCAGATCCCCGTCTATGACTTTGTCTCCCACTCCAGGTCCAACAGCTGCTCCTGCCTTGCTGCACCTCCGCTGCGGCGTGGTGCACGGCCCTGCCGCCCCAACCGCCCGCCCCCCGGCTTGTGCCACCCCACAGCTCCCATGCTGACGGCTCCAGGCCCCTTGGTTAGAGGGTCCGAGGCTGACACAGGCACAGCCCAGGGGTCTGGAGAGCTGCACGGCCATGTGATGCCATCCAGCAACACACAGGCAGCAGCAGAGGAGGGCTACGGCCCCCCACCTGCACTTCCTCTCCCCATAAACTCTGTGTTTGTGGCTGTAACAAGTATTCCGGGCTCAAACACTCCTGCACTGCCAGGAAAAGAGTTCTTGCAGCTCTTGCTCCCATCGCTCCTCCCTTGCATGCGTTCAGCTTGTTTTTGCATGCCTGCGTTGGTCGGGCATGGTGTGACCCCGCTCCTTGTCCTGCAAAAGCAGGAGTGCTGCTGTTTTCCCCCATCCCTCTTGGCTTGTTCTCCCCCCTGCCAGCACATTTTGACTCTCCTCCTTCCCTCTGCTAGGAAAGAGGAGACGGTGACCGTCTACCCCGCCGACGTGGTGCTCTTTGAAGGCATCCTGGCCTTCTACAGCCAGGAGGTGCGGGATCTCTTCCGCATGAAGCTCTTTGTGGACACGGATGCAGACACCCGGCTGTCCCGCAGAGGTGAGGCCCGAACTTTCCCAGTGCAGCAGGGAGAGAAATGTGGCCTAAAATTGGCTCCCAGAAATGTGAGAGAAATGAGGGTGTGTGTGTGAGGGTGTGATGCATATGGGGAGTGTGCTCATGCACTCGATCAGCGCAAGCACAGCAGCGTGGAGTCTCCGTGCTCCTTGGCATTGGGGTGAAAACTGAGGGCGAGGAGCCCTAGGAACCAGAATACCCCTCTGTAGGACTCCCCACCTCCAGCTGGCTTGGCTGCATGTCACCAGGTGGTGCAGGACGGGCCCTGACAGCCTCCCCAGCGTGTCTGGGGTGCAGGTGACTTAGAGGAGGGGTCCCACACAGGCTGTGACAAGAGAAGCGTGTCCCAGTGCTTCAGCCCCTGTGCACAGGACTGTCCCACGCCGAGCCAGAACTGGTCTTGCCTGCTCAAAGCCCCGCAGCCCTGCTGGTGCCAGATGCACAGCCTCCTCCATGCTGGGATGTCATCAGTGCTGCTGAAAAGCTGCTCTTTACGCATCCTCCCTGACCCTGCCCACTGTTCCTGCGTGACTCATGCGGGGAGGTGACAGCACACTCATCGCAGGGAGACGTGTTAGCGGGTCACAGACGCACGTTTGCAAGATCCTGCAGCGTGAGCCTTATCCCGTAAACAGACCACGCGGTGCAGGCCCTTGGGCACACAGCCCAGCCAGGGGGCAGCCCGTGTTTTTGGCAGCGCCCTGTAGCAGCTGTCCGAAGGCATTTGTGCGTTTGCAGCGCCCTGTGACCACATGTGCATCCTGATGGCACTCTGCAGCGCCTGCTGCAGCCACTTTGTGCCATCCTCAGGGATTTCTCCCACCCAGCATCAATAAAGCCTCGCAAAGGGGCTGCTGGCTGGTTGAGGTGCTGGTGTCTCATTGTCAGGCAGCTTGTCTGCCTCCTGGTAGGGAGCTGCCTGTCCGTGTGACAAGTCTGCTGGCCTGCTGTCATCTCCCTGCACGTCTCCCTGGCATTGCTGGGAAAGGAAAGCCAGCGTGTGAGATGCCGAAGGTGTAATCATGTCCCTGGAATGTAGCTGGAGGCGGCTTGTAGCAAGAGCGAGTCGGAATCCTGCGTTGTGACATGGCCCTGGGCCATCTTGCTCTCCCACAAGTCCCGAGGAGTTGCAGCAATGGGCTTTTGGGCTGGGTGGCAGCAGGAGATGAAGTTCCTGGAAATGTAGCTAGCAGCTCCGTTAATCAGCAGTGCTGGGGCTGGGTACGTGTGACTCGCACTGCCCCCCTCTTAGCATCTCTCCCAGAAAAACGCTGCCACCAGAGTGCAAAGGCCCGGATCTGCCAGGTGCCTCCAGCAGCCTGCTCCGTGCAGAGCTGCTTCTGGCCAAGCTCCCTCGCTGCCCTGTCCTGTGCCAACTTCATAAAAAAAAAAAAAAAAGAGACCGAGCCAGGTGTCACGTGAGTTTTCCAGGTCTGATTTGAGTGGTGCCTGCTGGCTCTGGGCGCGTGCCGCCATGTCCTTGGGACACTGGCCTGCCCTGCGAGTAGAGGGTGATCCCTACAGATAGGGCTGCGTGCTCCTCTCGCTGCGACGTGTGGCTCTGGGGCCAAGTACAACTCAGCAGGCGCTTGATTCACATTTGGGGGGTCGTTGCCCTGCGGTGGTGTGCCCTGGGAGCAGGCAGGAGAGCTCAGCCCTGCCAGGAGCACCCTGCAGCCTGGGCGCTCGCCCTTGCAGCTCGTGGACCTCCTGCACTGCCCCAGTGGGGTGTGCAGTGTGTACACCCTCGCCGTGCTGCTTCCCTGCCCCAGAGCAGCCAACAAACAGGGTGTGGGACCTGGGAAACAAAAGTCTCTCTGTCTTGCCTCTTTTTTTTTTATTTTTATTTTTTTAATTTTCCTTGCCTTTTTTTTTTTTTTTTTTTTTTTTTGGTATTGTTTGTGCTGGGGCTTGCTCCCGCTCTCCAGAGAGGGCAAGGAGCTGGCTGGAGCAGCCTGAGCTGGCCAAACCCTTCCAGGGGATTGGATTCCTGCTGGACTGGGGCACGTGCCCGTGCTGAAGGGATTTCGGACCGGAGCTGGCAGCAGCCCAAGCGCCTTGTGCAAACAGGGTGCGAGGCCTGAACGGCACAGCGAGCAGTAGGCAGCTTGCTCTCCTGCCTCCTGGCTTCCTCCTGGGCTGATCTCCTCCCAGCACGGCACCAGCCCCTGTTTTTGAGAGCCTGCTTTGCCTCCCCGTCCCACTCAGCTGGGGACAGCACAAGGAGGCCTGGCAGAGCTGCGTGCGTGGGTTTTGCTCCCCTCGGATCTGCAGACCTGAGCTGAAGCATGCCTTTGTGTGAGCACACAGCAAATCCCAGAGCTTTTCTCTTTGTGCATCTCTCCCCTGGGACGACTGGGAGAATGCCCTGACCCCAGAGGGAGAAGAGAGGCACAAGGGCTGAGGCTGGGGTGGCACTTAGAGCGGGACATGTGCTTGCAGAGCTGATGAGGGAGGGAGGCCAAGACAAGCCCTTGGCCAGGTCAGCCAGCCCTTAGCTCCTGGGGAGGTTTGGAAGTGGGCTGGGTGTGCTCGGACATGTGGGCAGCAGCTTCCAGGAACACGGACCGTGGGGAAAATAGCAGGGTGGCCGGCCAAAACCTTGCTGAAGGGAAGGGAGGTGGAGAAATCCATATCCAGGCTCCTGACTGTGCTTTACGGCTTCCCCCCCGCAGTGCTACGAGACATCAGCGAGCGAGGCAGGGACCTCGAGCAGATCTTGTCGCAGTACATCACCTTCGTGAAGCCTGCCTTCGAGGAGTTCTGTTTGCCAGTAAGTAGGGGGAGCAGCACGCACAGAAAGGCCCCTTTCCCTGGCCAGCTCGTCAGACAGGAGCGTTTCATGTGCCAGAGCCCTCTCCCTGCAGGCGCTGGCAAAAAAATAAAATAAAATAAAATAAAATAAAGGGGGTGTCAGTGTCAGTGCTGGCCAGGGCAGGGCGAGATGGGGACTGTTTGTACAGCCACTGCCTTCCTGGTGAGATCACCATCCCCATGGGAAGGCAGACACGGCGAGAGAAACCCCTCCCTGCACGGGGTCAGCCAAGCCAGCGCCCGGCAGCTCAGCAGATGCCAGCTGAGGATGGGTGATCCTCGCCTGCATCTAGCTGGGGAATAGGTCCCCGTCCTCGGGCAGTGAGCGCTGTGCCTGCCTCCTGCTCTGGGCTGTCCTGCCAGCCCTTTTCACCCTGTGCTGCTGGCCGGGTGCTTGGGGGAGCAGGAGGGCTTCTTCCTTTGCTCTGCACTGCAGGATGTGGCCTTGCAGGTCGCATTTCCCACCTGGCGAGAGGTGAAGGCGTAGAGCAGATGGACCTTGCTGGGGGCCAGGGTTGCAGGGCTGCCTGGGGCAAGGAAGTGACTTTGTGGGCTGATAATTGAGGTGGGAAGCCTGGCTGCCTAGCAGGCAGGGACTTTGAATGCAGGAGAGCACTGCAGTCCCAGAGACCTTGCAGGTGATGGAGCGTGTTTGCAGGTGTAGCCATCGCACGCTTCCAAGGTCCAGCGTTGGTGTCAGTCCCAGAAAGACTTTTTCAGGGAGGCAGGAGCAGCTGGGTGCCTGGCAGGTCCCCAGCAAGCTTTGCAGGGGTGAAATGTGAAACAAGGAGGGTAGAAAACAACTGCCTTGTGCCCACCCACCAGCTCTGGACTGGTCTGCTCCCACCTCCAACCCAGTGGTGGGCTTGGCTGCAGATCCACGTGGTTGTGGAGCAGGCTCAGCACCCACTGCTGCTGTTACTGAGCTCCGAGCCTGTCCTGGAGATGTTTGATAGGGCTGGAAGTGCCTGGAGGTGTCAGATCACAGCCTTGGCCCCGCAGGCTGGCTTGCTGATTGTGGAGCGTGGCTGTCAGGAAGCTGATCAGCTGTAAAAGCTGGCACAAGTTGGAGAGGAAACTGAGACTGGCACCTTCCAGCAAAAATAGGCCGGGCCTGGCATCCTGAGTCAGCCTTTTTCTGCAAGTGTTGCTGGTAGAAAACTTCTCCCACATCCCAAGCAGATCAGCCCTGTGTGTCCATGCAGCCCAGGCATGCCAACTCTTGCTCTTGTACCAAGTCTGCTTGGATTTGGGGTGAGGCTGTTCCCTAGAGCATCAGCTGCTGGAGTGATCACGAGGCTTTGTTGGGGTGCTTCTTTCCAGAATTTCTTTGAGCTCAGGAAGCTGAAGTCAAGGTGCGAAGTGTGGCCCTAAAAATGCAGAGCAGAAGGCAAAGAAGAGGTTTCAAAATGAATTACCAGCACCAACACACCTCCCAGAGGGTTTGGGCCTGGGGAGGGGAGGGACGGGACCTGCCGCAGGAAGCAGTGTAATGCCCCAGCTGGGTGGCTCTCCACTTTCCTTGTAACACAATGCTCTCTTTCTTCCCAGACCAAGAAGTATGCTGACGTGATCATTCCCAGAGGAGCAGATAATGAAGGTGAGCAGACCCAGATCTTGCTGTTATGTCCTGGTGTTACGTAGGAGGTAGCAGGGGCTGCCGCGGAGGTGATTCAGCCCATGGCCTGGCACCTCACACGCACTGAGCTGAACCCCTGCCCCGTGCTCCTGCCTGGTGCATCGGTGCCTGGGAGTTTGTGCTCCTCTTACCGAGCCTGGGAGCCTGTCTGTGTGCAGTACCTGCAGGCAAACAGCTCCCAGCTCACCCCACGCTCAGGGAAAGGTGCTTCTCTGGGGCCAGGCGTGCAGGGACGGTCAGGTCTCCCCCTGTTTGGAGCCTGCCTGGCCACGCTGGCCAGGAGAGAGGGAAGGAAGGGGCAGTGAGGCAGCTCCTCCCCGCAGGCTTACAGCTCCCCACTGCAGGCTTACAGCTCCCCACTGTGGGATGGGAGGCAACGGGAGTAGGGTCATCGCCTCCAGTTTGCCTCTAGTTTTCCACGCTCCTAACACAACCTCTCCCCCGGTGTCTCTCCCTCCCTTCTGCTCGCAGTGGCCATCAACCTGATCGTGCAGCACATCCAGGACATTCTTAACGGAGGACTCAGCAAACGCCAGAGCAACGGCTACCTGAACGGCTACACTCCTCCCCGCCAGCGGCAGCCCTCAGAGTCCAGCAGCCGGCCTCACTGACCCCGGGCGGCAGGCGGGAGGCTGGGGGCGGAGGGCGCTGGGGCCCTGCCGCTGCCCCCCTGTACATACTGTCTGTTCATTCCCCCCTTATCTATTTAAGAAACCAGACGGAGACGAATGCCTTTAATTTTGTATGTTGGAAATGCCGAATGAGAAGCAGCCGGCTGCTCGGGAGCCCGGACCGCCCACAGCTCCTGGCCTTGCTCAGTAACTCCTCCAGCATGGAACCGGCTATAAATCTCTATAAATATAGAATTGCTCTATTTTTGTGTAAATGCAGAATAACGTAAAGTTACTTGCCGTCAGGTATTTGCCAGGCTTGGTGTTGCTGGGAGGGGGCTGGGAAGAGGGTCGGGATGGGAAGAGATGCTATGAGGTGAGGTCAGGACTCTCACCTCATAGACAAGAGGAAGAGCATCCAGCAGCTGCTGTATTATCGCTGTGATCCCCTTCCCAGGGAAGGGATGAGCTGAGCAGCTTCAGTGCCACACAGACTTTGTGACTAGGCTGTGGTTGCCCTCTCCTGCCGTTGCTGTTCAGGTCCACTCAGCCTGGTTTGGGCTGGCAGGCACTGCACGATGCAATGGGGAGATGGGAGAACAACGTGCAATCCCTCCCCCGCCTGTCTCTGTGCTTGTGGGTTTCTGACACCCCTTCCCCTGCTGCTGTGGGGGCTGTTGTCACACTCTCCAGCAAAAACCTGGCAGGTGAGGCTGGGAATCTGGTCGTGGGCATGGCAGCCGGTGTCTTTAGCAGCCTTGCTGCCTGGCTTGTGTGGGTAAAGGACATGGGCGACACAGCCCCTCTGGAGCTTGGCTGTGCTTGTGGTGGGACTCTGAGCCAAGCTGCAGGCTCAACCCCACAGGTCTGTAAGATACGATTAAGAGAGAAGCAGCCCCTACCAAAAAAAAAAAGGGGCAATAGGTGCTGAAAAGCAGCTGCAAAGCTTCCTGAGGTGGGGGCAGCAGTGTAGAGCAGTCTCCCGAACATCTGTCTCCATGCTCTTGCCTGGCCTGTGTCCCTTCATCGTGTGCTGGGGGAGGACGTGGTGTCCCCACGGTGTCATGCCTGGGGCTGCACTCACTCGGGATGAGAATTAGTCTCCCCTAACCTGGTAGTGCTGCAGTAGCCCAGGAGAGCCTGGTGAGGCTATTCTGCAGAACCTGGAGAGCAAAGGGGGGCAGATGGGCTAGGGCAGGGGCTTGGTGGGAGCCAGGGAAGGAAGGGGATGTGATGGGATGGTAGCCAGGACAGATCAATTGGCCCATGCTGCTGGGTTTGAGTTGCCCCATCAAAAAGCAAGTCTCAGAGGCATCCCATGAAGCCTGGAGCAAGGACCCTCTTAGCCTTGCTCTCTCTGATGGTTTTCACTCCTTCCAGAGCATTGTTCTTGCTCTGCATGGTTAAAAGCTTAAGGCTTCAGAAACCCAGTGCTCCATCGCTCTCCAGCCCAATGCGAGCCAAGACGAGCTTTGATTTTAACCAGGAGAACAAGAAAAGAAATTCCTCCCCAAGTCTGCTGGGGCAGACATTCCCTCTTGGTGTGTGATGGGGGCTGGCATCAGCCCTTCATCCCCCTCACTGTCTGCAGATGCCCCCTGAGGCATGACAGCTTTGCCATAATAAAGGGCTGTCACTAGCTGAATTATTCCAGCTACAGCATGTCAGCCACGGGTAGGACGGACCAGAGCCCTACAGCTCTGGAGAGGCTCCTCAGGGCTTTAGTGGCCAAGACAGATCTCAAGCAAATATTGTCAGCAGATACGGGAGGTGACCTTTCCCAGCACTGCCGAGGCCAAACTGCAGTGCTGTGTCCAGTTGTGTGCTCACCAGTACAGCAGAGACATGGAGCTATGAGAGGGACTGCTGCAACAGGCGCCTGCATAGGAAGTGGCCCATAGGCAGGTCAATATTTGGGGCTAGGGCTGATTGCTGCTAAGGACAGCCTATGGTTCCTCTGAGCAGCTGCCACAGAGATGTGGGAGCATTAGTATGGACTAGTGTCTCCTGTGACAGCTGGAGGTCTCTACAAAAGAGATTGATAGAGTGATGTAACCCACGGAGTCCTGGGCACTCACCAGCCACCGCCACCTCCCAGGGCCATGGGCACCACCAGGAAACCTCCGTGGGACACGGGCACCCCGCCGGGATGTGGTCTGTCCTGCTGGGGCCTCAGAGGCACCTCACAGATCTTCTCTCCCAGCCCAGCTCCCTCATTCCTCTGCAGGTGTGTTCTCTAACACCCACACGCAGCAGCCCTCACTTGCCCCACTGCCTCCCGTGTGCCTGTGCCCCAAGCCCCTTGGTACCAAAGGACACAAGTTGCTGTATGGATGATCTTTATTCAGCTGGGAGAAGTGGTCTGCTACCAGCAGGGATTTCCAGGAGTCCCCCAGCCAGCTCACTGCACACGCATGCTCCTGCTGTCCTCTGTGGAGCAACGAAGCAGAGCCACGTCCTTTGGGATGCCAGCAGCCCCAGCAGCGCCTCTGGGAGGGTGCAAAAGGGGACTCTCCTCCAAGGCCCTCATGAGATGAATGTCGATTCCCCGCTGGTGTTGTGCTGGCTGGGTATGGGCAGCCCACCAGGGGACAGCCGGCAATGTCGGTGGCGCCCATGCAGGGTGGTGATCAGGGCGATGTTGGCATCCAGCTGTCAGGGGAGGTGCCTTCAGCACCGGAGCCTTCGGAGGGCTGAGGGGTGTCCTGCCTCACTGGCTCGCTGTCAGTCTGTAGAGAACTGACTGTCAGATGGGTGAAAAGGCTGTGCCAGAATTATTAGCCAGGCACTTCCTTCCCCCTGCATCTTTTCCCGGTGTGATGCCTGCCCTCGCACGGGCCTTGGAGGTCCTAAGACCAAGGGCTACCCTCCTTGTTGCCAGGGGTACTCCAGGGGGCTCTTCTTTTCTTGTCCTTGTTTTGTGCCTTCTCCCTCGTCAGTGGGAGCCCGAGCTCTTGCAGGCGGAGCTGGCGGAGGCGCTTGAGGCTCCTCACCATGACGGCAGCGTTGGCCTCCATCCGGCAGCGCAAGGCGTAATCATGCAGAGCGCCCTTTCCCCAGCAGTCTGTCCCCACGGAAGCTGAGGCCCACCGGCCCGTTCCCTGGAAGCGACAGAAGAGGCACAGTGAAGGGCAGGGCTGAGGGCTCGCAGGGTGGAGAACTGCCCTGGGCTCGGCTTCCTCTGGAGCGTCCAGCCTCGAAGCCTGCTGCTGCCGCTGCAGCCCGCACGGGGGTCTGTGTGCCCAGCAGGGCGGTGGGCCTGAGCCCCCCGTGGTTTGAGCCGTGCCCTGGGTGTCTCGGTGAGAAGGAGCCATGGCCAGAGCCACGTCCAAGCTGGGCAGCCGTGGCACGGTTCTCCTCAAAACCCTCTTGGGGGCAGAGTGGAAGCCCCCAGTGAGAGGAAAGCTCAAATTGGCTGTTGGTTGGATACGGTCATAAAACCAGTTAGGTGTGAATGGAATCATGGAATCATAGAATCACTGAGGGTGGGAAAGAACATCTGCTCCAACCACCCCCTGCCACCAGTGTCACCCACTAAACCATGTCGCCCAGCACCATGTCCAACCTCTCCTCAAACACCCCCAGGGACAGTGACTCCACCACCTCCCTGGGCAACCCATCCCAATGCCTGACTGCTCTTCTCAGGAGAAATTTCTCTAATTTCCAACCTGAACCTCCCCTGGCACAACTTGAGGCCATTCCCCCTAGTCCTTTTGCTAGTTACCTGTGAGAAGAGGCCGACCCCCAGCTCCCCACCCCTTCCTTTCAGGGAGTTGCAGAGAGCAATGAGGTCTCCCCTGTGCCTCCTCTTCCCCAGCCCAAACACCCCCAGTTCCCTCAGCCGCCCCTCACAGGACTTGTGCTCCAGGCCCTTCACCAGCTTCGTAGCCCTTCTCTAGACACGCTCCAGGGCCTCGATGTGCTTCTCATAGTGAGGGGCCCAAAGCTGAACACAGCACTCAAGGTGCGGCCTCACCAGAGCTGAGTACAGGGGGACGACCACCTCCCTGGCCCTGCTGGCTGCACTATTCCTGACACAAGCCAGGACACTGGTGGCCTTCTTGGTCACCTGGGCACACTGCTGGCTTATGCTCAGGCGAGCATCGACAAACACACCCAGATGGTTTTGGTCTGCACATCTTTCAAGTCACTCTGCCCCAACCCTGTAGCACTGCATGGGGTCGTTGTGGCCAAAGTGCAGGACTGGCACTTAGCCATGTTCAACCTCATCCCCTCGGCCTCTGCCATTGATCCAGCCTTTCCAGGTCCCTATGCAGAGCCTTCAAATGTAAAGTGTTGTGAAGTAGGAGTGGAGCTGTGAGAAACAAAGTTGTGTTTTTGCAGTAGAGAGCTAATTTTCTGTATTCCAAGGTAGCTGTGTAGGCATAACAAGGAGAAATGCTAAGTAGATAAGCGGACAGTAGAAGGCCTCGCTGTTCCAAAACAAGGTAGAAGCTTGAGAAAACAGGATGAGCAGTGTGAGAACAGTAAAACAAAGATCACAAGTTCTCAAAACATAAGAAAGGAGAAATTAAAGGGTTGAAAAAAAAATTGTACATGTATCTTGAGGTCTCATTTGTACATCTGATCTTGAGGTCTCTTCCAACCTAGAAATTCTGTGATTCTGTGATATATGGTATAGCGGAGCGTTGAGTAGCTTGTGAACCTGTAGTACTCAGCCTATGAGGAAACAGGGGAGGTGAGCAAGGTAATAAGGAATAAAAGGTTAGGATTTGTTTACTAAAATGTGCTCCTAATTGACAGGATGCCCGCCATTGCAATCATGAATAAAATAGCTTCACATAAGATCCTATCTAAAGAAAATATTTGAGATTTTTCTCATATTCTGGAATTAGTCCCCCAGGGCCATGACTCACAGGGTCCTGGGCACCCACCAGGGCCATGGGCACCCCTAGGAAACCTCAGCGGGACAGGGGCACCCTGTTAGGATGTGGTCCATCCTGCTGGGGCTGGGGGGCACCTCACAGCTTTTCCCATTCCCCTGCAGGTATGTTGTCCCAAAACCCACAGGGGGAGCATCCCAGTGGGCACGAAACCAGGGAGAAAGTCACACAAGGGCAAGACTCAGCCTGAGCGCTTTGTGCTGAGGAAGCACACTGCTGCTTGTGCTGACTACCACCCTGAGCAGAGCGGCCACCAGCCCTCGCTCCAACCACCCAGAGCCCCCTGCCCCTCGCCCCCCTCGGGCTTCCCCGGCGTGGGGGCGGCGCTGGGCGGCCGGGGCCGGGCCGGAAGGGGCGGGCGGGCGGCGGTGGCGGCGGGGCTGGGGGCGGTGCGGGCCCTGCGCTTCCTGCCGCTCGGCACCCACGGCGGCGGCCCGGGACCGCGCCCGGCGTGAGTTGAGGAGGGAGCCGGGCTTTGGGGGGCACGGAGCCGGCGGGGCAGCCCCGTTTGGGGCGTGTGGGGAGGGCTCGGGGCGGGTCTCAGCGGTTTGGGGGTGTCCGCAGGGTGCGGGGGGGAGGCAGCGGGGGAGCCGCAGTCTGGTGGTTTTGCCTAAAGTTTGCCCGCTTCGCCCCGTTTTTGGGTGGGGGGAAGGCGGTGCGTGTCAGCAGGGACACAGCATCCTTCCAAGAAGACGTGCTTGCTGCTTTAAATAACGCTTGAAGTAAATTTACTCCTCGCTCAGACCTTAAAACTGGAATTGAGGTGGTGGGTGCCCTTCTAAAGCAGGGATAATCTACGCTAAAATCAGAAATTAGTGGCTCGGGATGGACGGGCTGTGCACTTTGCAGCTGTTAAACCTCTCAGAAAATAGGCAGGTAGAGGGGACGTGGCCAGCACCAGGCAGCATCAGTAATCCTTGCAGGTGTAGTCCCGATATTAGCATTGCTTTTACCTCTGGGCACGCAGTTATCTTCAGTTTCCAGGCCCTGGTTTTATCTTGCATTGAATTCTGTGATTTTTGGAGGGTGCCAGGCTGCCTTAGATCTCTGCTGAATCTCAGGGAGAGAGCTGCTTCTGCTCGAGGTGTGAGAGGGAGCCCACCCGGTTCCTCGAGACACTGTCCTTTGGTGGAGGAGTTAGAAGGATTTGGGGAGGCAGACGGTTTGCTGGCTTTGATCTGTGTGTGCCGTTTGCCTAAAGAATCATTATGCAGCTGCAGTGAAATTACCTTTAATGATGATTATGTTTTCTTCTGCTTTATTCTCTGCAATCTAGACGTCGTTAATCTGGGCTGTGAATTTATAGCTGGGTAAGAGCTTGAAGGCATGTGAGGATGTGCGTGTGGTCAGTTCTGCTGGCCCAGAGTCAGACCGAAGAGGAAAGAAGACTCTTGCTTCACCTTTTTTATTTCTTGTCTTGGATCAGGTCTTGAAGTGTAGAGTGAAGGTTTCTCTTCACGGTGCATGGACGGAAAGCCAATGCGCAGGTAAGATGAAAACCAATTGTCCTTCTCTTACCCCAGTACAGTATAATGTGAGCTGGTTTCAGAAGTGCCTACACCATAAAACTATTTTTTTTTAAAGACCTGGATAGGAGAATTAGAATATAAAGCATTTATCTTTAGTCCTTGCTTCTATGTATTTAGCTTTCAATATGTTCCTAGAAAAAGGGTATGGAAACAAGCTATAATTCTCCATTCTCCTCTCCCCCCCCTCACTTACTGTCATTTAAAATCCAGTATTTAATTACTTTTGTGTTATGATTGTGTGAAATAAACTGCCTGGGAATAAAAATGATTTCTAAGGGGTATTATTTTCCCCTTAACTGAAGGAGTTTAGCTCCTTTGATGGGGTAAGGTCTTGGGTGAAAAGGAGATTTCCTCTTCTAATTATGGATGCCAGCTGCCTCTGTTCTAATGAGCTGAAGATGCAGCTGAAGTTTAAGTCTGGCGTATGCCTTGCTGTGGTTATGTCAGAAACATTATCTGTTATGTAGAAGGAAAAAAAATGTTCCAGTAAATTAGCATGACGGCAGGTTGGCAAACGGGATTGCTGGTTCTAGCTGTTGTGCACTATCAAATGTGCAATGGCAAGTCTTAACAGCAGATGTATTTCTGCATGCAAGCTGTGTGGAAGCAAAGCATCCTGAAGTTTTACACCTCCAAATGAAGTAAAGGGAACTAATGCAAATTGCCCAGGCTGTCTGTACTCTAGGATGTTAAAAGTAGGGAAACTTTACTATGGCTAATTCTGTAAATGTTAGTGTGAGAGAAGACAAGGAATGGTAACTGTACATGAATATATAGAGTGTATCTAGCTGCAGCATTTGCAGAAAATATTATTCTGACTTCTATGTTGTAGAAGGAGGTAAGAAATAAATAATCATTTAAACCCTTGAGGAGTGACACTGTTGTTTAATTAAATAAACCCCTCAAGTGCAACAAAAAAGACTGTGCTGCTGCTTCAGTTAAGCTAATGAGTAAACCTTGGGACATGATATGGGCATCACTGAGGCTATGTATTGTTTGGTATTTTTGCCGAGATAAGAAATGTGGTTTTTAGACAGTGAGGATGTATATATGGCTCTATTGTGAGTTCTTTTTTACTCTGAGACAAATTAAGTAGCAGACCAGCTCCCTTCCATCTTCGTCTTCTGCAGCTGAGACTGTTTAAATCTTAACTAACGTAAAACCATATCTCTTCAGATTTTCATGTTGTACTCCATTTATCAAAATGCTCTTGCAAAATAGCATGGAATTTGTGAATAGCTGGGCTTGTGTTCGTGTTTTCTCTCCTTTATTTTCGGGCTCCTAATGGGAAAATCGAGGTTGTAAACTTGTCTGCTGATTTCTACTTGTGGTGTTGAGGCAGAGAACAAAAGTGCTGAAGTTCAGAGGTATTCTGGGGGTTATGGCCTTAGGTTTGCTGTCCTAGAAGTTCTGTCTGCCACTCAGGCCGGCGTAGTTCTGGTGTTGGGTAACAGCACTGGGCTGAAGAAGGAGAGGTTTTCTTTTCTGGTTCAGACCTTTCACTACCTTTTTGTTTTCCCTCCCTCTGTGGCAAGCCAGTGCCGAGCAGGGATGCTGTGTTTGACAGACTTACCCAGGCATTATTTTTGGGCTAACCCTTCAGTGGATCACTGTGCCTGCATGCGTTGTATTGCTGCAGTCTAGCCTGACAAGCGTGGCTCTACAGCGGGCTGTGGACTTCAGTTCCTGAATATCCTTGTGTTGGAAGGGCCTCTGTGTGGATTGTTAAAATTTCTGTTTGTTGTTCTACTGCTTATTTTAGCAGAAAAGGATGAAAGCTTCCTGACTGGGTTTCAGGCTCCCAGATCTTCCTATGAAGTGCAGCTAAGCAGCTGGGGGAGCACTTGCTTTCATCCTTGTACTCAGGGCTCTGCAGCCATTTCAAACCACGAGCGAGAGTCGTGGCAGATCCTGCAAGAGGAGGGGAGCTGGGTTTGGTCTGTGTTTGTGTTAACAAGCATGGTGACTTGGTATCAAATGCGTACAGTGTCCAGGGGATGGGAAGCACAATTTGAAGAGAAAATGAGTTGCAGCCGCTCCTGTCAGGATCGTAGCAGAGTGAATGCACTGATGTTTGAGCAGGATTTATCTTGCATCAGAAGTGAAGTGGTAGCTGGGGCAGGCTGCGCTTTCTCACTGTCAGGGAGCGGCAAGAGAAGTTGTTCTGCTGAAGGCAACAGCAAGGCAGAGGGGACCTCACCAAGAAGGGCAAAGTCCAACAGCACCTGGGCAAAGAAGGCAGAGCACATCTGGTGACCACGAGTCCTGCAATCATCAGGCAAGTCTGTAGTGATGGGGAAGGGCTGGGGTAAAGCAGAAAGCCAGCCCAGGAGGTCAGTGCCAGTGGGGTATGTGGCCAGGTGCTGATGTGCCTGTAACATAGCTCAGGCAAGGCACAAGGGCTGGAGCAGCTCCCAGGCCAAGTGGGAGACCTCCTGGCTCTTTCACCAAGCGCTTTTCCAGCAGCCTGCTTGCTCCCAGGTGACAACGACATTGTGTTGGAGCTGGCTTCAGTGCAGGCAGCCAAACCCTGCCAAGGAGGCGAGGTTGCAGAGCCTGGTGTTGTGCTTGGGGAAATGAACTGGTTGCTTTTCCAAGACAAACTGCAAAAAATTTAGGAGGGTTTTTGGAAGTCTCAAGGAACAAACTCATCTTTCCGCACATCAGCATCCTCATTTTTGGTGAAACTGAGTGATTTCTGGGTTTGGACAATGAAAAGCCAACTAAGCAACATAAATAGGGATGTGTATGGCGGATCACTGCTGCCCTCATTTTGAGTCATAAACCTGGCAGCAGTATTATTTTATATGTGCTTGTTTGCATAACAGCCTTGTTGACGTGTGCCTAAACCTTGCTGTCTAGGTAAGAAAAGAAGTCAGCAGTATTTTTTACTAATAATTAGATTTCTAATTAATTCAGAGGTTTGTTTGCCACAATTAGGCATTTCCATTTACTTGGTAGGCAGTGTTGTAGTAGACCGAAGGTCTTTGTCCTGGCAGTTCTGTAATAAGTCTAGGAAACCTTTTCTTTGTGTATGCATAGAATTCAAAGCTAGGCTTTGACAGAAATTGCTACTGCTTGGTTCATTATCTTCGTTTGTTGATAAAATCCATTGCTACTGAAGTCCATGAGAGCAATGTATGATTTCAGCTGACTTTTTCAGCCTGTTACTTGTTCTATTTCATGGGTCTCTGTTTCATGTCAGCCTATTGTTTTTTTCAGAATTACATTAAAGCTTTCTTGTAATCTCATGCTAACGCGGACGTAATCTTAAACCAAAAAAATGCAGGCCATTCTGACTTTAAAGTTAAGGAGCTCTGTGACAGTATTGGAAAGTATTTTTCTTTGATATTTTTGGAACTTTTGAAGAAGCTGCTGTGTGCAGTAAGGATGGGTGTCTCATAGATGCCTGTGTTAATGATTGAAGTTTTGGGAACTGGCATAGATGAATAAAATGGAGGTAGAGCAGCCTATTTATCTGCCAGCGTGGCAGACTGTCTGCGTTCCCATTTGTACTTTTCGGCAGTGTGCTACAAAAACTGATCCTTTGTCAGCCCTTTCTTAATCCCATTGTGTTTGCTGATTTCCCCAGTCCTGCATTTTGATGGAAGCTAATCCCAGAATATCTGCATAGCTGAGCAGGAATCTTTTATCCTCGCATACACATTTCTTCTTCGGCCCTCAACTCTTCTTAATCACCCCAAGTATTCAGGAGCAGCATGTGTTGGGGGGGGCAGCAGCTAGCCTAGCATGTGAGAATCAAGTGCTGCCTTATGCCTTTCACACCTCTAAGCTACTGAGTCATCGTTTCATTCTCTATGCATATATATGCATAATGCACACATAATGCAGTGAAATTATTATCCTTGTGGAGATGCATGCCGTTGGACGGTGTCCTTTTAATTCACACTTCTGTGCCTGCGCATAGCAGCAACCCACGGTGCTTAACATCCAGCATCTGGCTTGATCCAGGATGGAAATTGCCGAGCCCATTGATCACTAGCTTCTGCATTGCCCACAGATAAGTTATGGATGAATCAGAAGTGCTAATTTGCTTATTGTTCTTTTTCCATCCATTCAGTTTTCTTTAATCATTAACCAGCACTTTCCTTCCCGAAGGAAGGAGGCTGGATACAATGGGCGCACTCGGATAAACAATGCAGAAATTCCTGCAGTTCTTACTAAGCAGTTTCCTTTTCAGTTAGCTGGCTGAGATATGTTCAGCAGTCAGATTTGGAGAGAAAAGCCTCTTCTGGCCTGGCACAGCAGGGCTAGGCCCAAATGTGACTGGCACAAGCTGCTCCATCGAGGAGTTTTGGGTGGTGGTGTTGGCAGGGCATACTGCGATCCTTATGGGGTCGTAGCCTTAATCCAGTCTCTTTTGGAGTTCGAATCAGTGCCGACCCAAAAAGCTCTCTGAGAGAGCTTTAGGGGTGTTTTTAGGGGCTCGCCTTTGTTTGAGGAAAGCCTGGTATGTTTTGGGGCATGGCGAAGGGGTCCTGCTCCCCTAAAGGAGCTCCTGTCACAGTCCTAGGTCGTGTCTTGTTGTCTGTAGCTGTGTGAAATGGGTGTCAGCTTCAGGGGTGCTTGTTCTATGGTGAGATGCTTTGACAGACAGCCTGGTTATGACCAACTGCCCAAAATTATTACGGCAGCAAGCATCTCAATCAGGCCTTTTTATTTTCTTTTTTCTTTTTTCCTTCCCCCAGGGGTTTGACACAGCTTTAAATCCCCAAAGCACAACAAAATCCATTTTGCTTGCTTAGCAAGAGATAGACTCAGTACAGGAGGATTTTGTCCCCACCTTTCTCCATCCCTTGGCTGAGGGATTAAATTACTTATCCTCTGGCCTTCGCTGCTGAGGACTACAAAAGAAAGCCCATTAGGTAAATTAATCTTTAGCCAAGGTTTCTTGATTTTTTTTTGTAGGAGTACCGTTGAATTTAGTTCTATTTTGCTACTGCAAGGAGTGTTTAGCTGCACTGTCGGTGAGGAACTTTGGAAGTGATCGTCACCCCACAAGGTGAACTTGGGTTGTGGGGGACAGGAGTGGGTGGAGGAGAGTGAGAGGCAGGGTAACAGCAGAAGGATTTGTCAGAGGTGTCAAGAAAGGAGAGCAGTGATGGATAGAAGAAAGATAAGAGTAGGGATTAAAAACAAAATAAGAAATAAATTAAAAAGAAAGCCAAGGCATTTAAGGTGCAGAGGCTGAGCAGAAGCAAGCAGCAAAACCCAGAGGGGAGACCCAGCTGGATCTGTGTAAGTAAGATATGAGGAAGAGGTAATGGTCTGAAACATCTGAACGCGATGATCAAGGAGAGGGTGTGGGGGGAATGGGAAAACAGTCTAAGATGCAAGTGAATAATTTGAACTGCTGCAAAGAGACTGGTTTCCCTGTGGTTAAAAAACGCATTTGACATAATAATGAGAGGAAAGGATGTGAGTTATTTAATCCTTTCCTTCAAGCATGCTGCAAAATACATCGAGCAATGGCAGAGCGATCTCGTTTTAACTCTTAGTATGAACAAAGTGAGGTAGTGTAGCTCCCAAATGCAGTGCACCAGAGGAGCTGGGAATGGATAAGATGTGTGTTGGCTCTTTCAGCATACCTCCAGCAGCCTGTGCGCTCAGTGGTTACTCAGAGCTACCATCACTCTGATGCTTTGCTCTGTATATTTTACTTCCTCCAAATGATGTTTTCTTTTGAAGTGGAATTTCCTATGTTTTCTTTATTTCCATAGCAGTTAATAGGTGCTGTTGCATCCTTTTTAGCAATTGCATATATGGTATGGGGCAGAAATAATGCTCTGAGCATGCAAAATGACGTCTCAGGTGAGTGTGTGGCGCGCTTAGTGTGCACTGATCGGCAAACTCGGGTTGCTGAAAGCAGAGTTGGGTTTAATTCCTTTCTTGTTTATGGCTGAACTCAGTGGTAATGTGATAGTGAAGCCGGGGATGTTGGCAGACAGCTTGCAAAGTGAGGTATGAGATGTGTCAGCTTGGTTCATCCCTACAGACGTGCAGGAGGGCTCGGGGCAATCCTGCATTCCTGTTCTCTCCAGTTAGCATCCAGGAGCCGTGTGGGGTTGTCACCATTACAGACGGGGCACCAAGCATCATCTCAGCACTGCTGCACAGAGGGATGTTGCACTTCAACCACGGCGGAGCTGACATCCACTTGGGGATGCGAGGGATGGAGGAGAGAGAGCTGAAGCTATGTGAAGAAGAACAGCAAGTAGCTAGAACATTATGCACGGAGCTAGCAGGACAGTATTTCTTACCTACTCTGTGCCAGAAACTTAGCTTGCACCTTCCCAAATGATTTCTCATCTCTAAAATTACTACCTAGACTTTTTTCTTTCTTTTTTTTTCATAGGCTAATTGTTGAATACTCTGTTTTTGACTTTTTCTGGTTGGTTTGATAATCCCAGTCGCCTTCTGCAGTTCCTAGTCTGCCATTCTTGGAAAGGATTAACCTTTGTTGAAATGTGTCAGGGATGGTGGATTGTGTCAGAAGCTCCCATAATTCAAAAATAACAGAAGAGGTAATGATTAAATGGATAGTTTGTGAACCTGAAAGATCCTTGTTGTAGGCTTCGGGCCATTTTAAGCTACCCAAGTCTGTGTGACAGTTGAGCATGTTCAGGTATCAGTGATGAGTGACCCTATAAAAAAAGGTAGGTGGAAGAGCAGAGAAGTTTGGTTAAATTATGTGACTGGAATTCTTTGCAGTGCAAATCCATCTCCAGCACTGACAAAACTCAAGTGAGAATGGGGCAGTCAGATAATCTTCATTGCTTTGAGTCACTGTCTCTGAAATGGGGGGTAATATTTCTCTACCACACAAGGCTCTTTGGAGGTTCAGTTAATAAATATGTATGTGTAGTTGGATGTTACAGCAGCATGTCATAAAAAGCATATAAAATAGATATAAATATAAGCCTGAAGGTGGACATTTGTTTATTTCTAGGTACACTTTGGCTTGAGACCGCTTCTTTTTGTGTGTATTTATTTTCACGTTCTCACGCGGAGCTACAGGCAGTGCTGTTTTTGCACCTGTAATTGGTGTGAGCATTAAAGCTTTGGCTGTCAGTGATCGATGAGCTGCTGATGGTCCTGTCTCGTGCTGCAGGTGTACCAGTACTCGACCAGGAGAGACCGGAATGGACGTGACCAGCCGCTGCACACTCGGAGATCCCAACAAACTGCCGGAAGGGGTGCCACAGCCTGCACGCATGCCCTACATCTCCGACAAGCACCCTCGACAAACTTTGGAGGTCATCAATCTTCTCCGGAAGCACCGGGAGCTGTGCGATGTGGTGCTGGTAGTCGGTGCGAAGAAGATCTACGCCCACAGGGTGATCCTGTCAGCCTGCAGCCCTTACTTCCGAGCCATGTTCACCGGGGAGCTGGCGGAGAGTCGGCAGACAGAAGTCGTGATCAGAGACATCGATGAAAGGGCCATGGAACTGCTCATTGACTTTGCCTACACCTCTCAGATCACTGTGGAAGAGGGGAATGTCCAGACCTTGTTGCCAGCTGCTTGCCTTCTCCAGCTGGCCGAGATCCAGGAGGCCTGCTGCGAGTTCCTTAAGAGACAGTTGGACCCTTCCAATTGCCTGGGCATCCGAGCTTTTGCTGATACTCACTCATGCCGTGAACTGCTGAGGATTGCTGACAAGTTCACCCAGCACAACTTCCAGGAGGTAAGGAGCCCCTGTGCTGGAACCGTGGCTTAAAACGTGAGACCTTTGGGCGGCTCTTACTTTATGCTTCTTTCCAAATTTTGCCATTTGGTCTGCTAATAATGATGGATGATAGCTGTTAGCTGGGGAACAGAGACAGAAGAGGTACCTGCAGGACTACGTTGTGCTGTTATTGTGTGTGTGATCTGTGGCATTTCATCCCCTGGAGTTCTGTGGTGAATGTGATGTGGAAGGCAGGGCCACAGGCATTACTGGTGTTTGGTGTTGCATCTGAGGTCTCTGCACAACTGTGTGGTATTGCACTTCCCTTTCAGAAGTATTTGTGATTGGAGGGGCCTTAAAATAAGAACAATACATCAGAAAAAAAAAAAAAAAGTATTAAGTAGAGGGATTGGATGTGGGTGTGTGTGGGGAGCATACAGCTGCCTCAGAGGAGTCTTCAACTCTCGCTGCAGCAGAAACAGGATTTTTTGCATCTATTATTCAGCAGAATTTGTTTTAAAGTAATTTAACTAGGTTATTTTTTGGCTGACCTTTATAAATCAAATTAGTTTTGCTTCGTTAATTCTTCACATAAGATTTTTTTTAGGAAAAAAAGTTGCTATCTCCCAGCTTAGGGAAGGATCAGCATAATGAAGGATTCCCTGAGCAGTACTAGGAAAAGAGTGGGTCTTTACTTAACTATTACACCCAGATGCAGAAAAGAGCGTGATGCCTGTAAGTGGTGTCTTGCCAGAGCCCTAATTGGAGGCGCAAGAATTTATGTAAATTTTGGAAGTGGGTCCTCTCAGTATGAAGGTTTTTCCCCTGGTAGAAAGATTCATCTCTTGACTTCTCCAGAAACGGTGTTCTTCTGTCCCTTGGAGCAGGTAGGTTTCTCCACAACAGGCTCTTCTGTTCACCTGCTTCACAGGTAGATCCTTTCCAAAGGCAGGAGGAACTCTGGAACTGGGTACTGATGCTAATTTAGTTTCTCCAGAGAAGTGGCACTGTGTGATTGATTGCAGCTTGCAGACTTTTTCTTTTCCCCCCCTGGAGGGAACAGATTGGAATTGTATTAATTTCAGTCAGATAATACTTAAGAAAATTATGAGCAGAAGCAAACACAATTGAACTTGACTGTTGGGCACACTGGAGACAATGCTTGCTATCTAACTGTAGACACATGACAGCAGCTTACTCTAAAAGTTGCAATTAAATCTGGCTTTCCTAACCATAAAGACTGGAAAACAGAATTTGCTGTTTAACATGCGGCTGTTTTTTCTGGAACTTGGTGATTTCCCAAAAAGCCCTATGTTTTATCTGACCATTTTATGTACTCTCTGCTTGCTCTGCATTTCTATTCTTCTGCGTTTTTTTTTCGGGAGCAGGATGGTAACCAGATGGTTGTTTATTTTCAGTACTTGGTGGTTTTAATGGTTTGAGCAGTGCTCTTCTTATTATTACATGAGTAGGGCATGCTTACAAGCCTCTAAATAACTTCTTAACAGCATAACAATTTTGTATTTGAATGTTTTAGCATTAATACTTGCAGCTGGCTGTTAAGAGCTGCACACTACGGGGTTCTTTTCTTTCGCAGTTTCTCAAAGATAGCTTCCTGTGTTTGTTTTCCCTGTGAAAGCACACACAGGCAAGTTTTGCACTCTAGAAAACACTCTCCTCCTCCAAGATGATGTGAATTACGATTGACTCAACTAAATCATGGCCTCTGGAAAACAACAGCTTAGATTAGCTCACTGTTTGGCCTGGGCAGGCTTTGGTGTCCCTTTCAGTACTCCAAGAGTTTTGCTGTTCTTCATCCCTAATGCTCCCCTCCTTGCTTTCAGTTGTTTCTCTGCAGCCCGTGTTAATGGTGGTCCTTGCTGGGCTCATGTTTTGGCTTGGTTATTTTCCATCTGGAGAGTGGATTGGTGGCCCCTGATGTAAGCCAGTGACTTGGCTACTTAAGCATCCTCCACTGTGGAGGTAGAGAACGTTAGAAAATGTCGTCCTCTGCGGAGGCTGTGTGGTCATCGTTCTTCCAAGCTGGCAAAAAGAAACACGAGATGGGAATTTCCTGAATGGCAATGTAAAATATTAAGCACTAGGCATCCGGCCAGCCCATGCAGTTACTTTGAGTGCAGTCTGAATTGCTTTATGTCCTCTGCTGTGCTAACCTCTAGATCTATTAATTTTTATGTGTATTACTGCATTACATCATTAACTTCTCGGTGAAATGTTTTTCCAAGTTTTCTATTTCCCTCAGTTTAATATGTTGCCTAAAACCCCTAGTGAATCTTGTGTGTGTAATGTGAAATGGTTCTATTAACAGCTCCGCTGTGTGAGAACAGCCTTCATATTTTTTTGTTTGGTCTCTGACATCTGCGTGAAGGGAGAAAATCCACGTAAGGCTGAACAACTCGTACTTTGTATCAATAGCCAAAAATTGCACTCTCTATTATCTACTCTGACACTTATTCTAAGTGCAGCAGACAACACGAGTACTGTACACTTCCCTGATTTTGTTCACATTTTGTAAACAAGTCACTCAAACAGACCACTAATACTAGTCAGATAATTATTAGTGTCCTGATAATTAAGCCAAAATAAGCCTAAGCATTTTGAATAATTAGTTTTACTATGTAAACTAGCGAGTTGCATGGCAGTAATAGGCTGGTTTGCAGAAGTGCTTTTACTGTACGTTGAGTTCTGTAGGGCTATCGATGCAGCTGGGTTTTCAGAGGGTGGAAGGGGTAGCCTGGATGACCGACCCTAACTCGTAAGTGTTATTTCCAGAGCTTCCATTTCCAGAGTCTGAGGCAGTGCTTAAACTGTCAGGGTAAAATTAGGAGATGGGGAGACTGGAAAAATGCTGATACAGACCTTTGTGAGCCACCCTGTTGGCAGGCTGAGGCTGAAGAAGTGCGTGGGCCCACCTTGTGACTCTCGCTGCCCCTGAAAGCCCACAGGATCCCAGAACAAAGTCTGGTGACTGATCTGATTGTTTTCTGTGTTTCTTTTTAGCAGTATTTGTTGTTGCCAGTAACTGGGCAATTTCTGCACATTTATTCAGTGCTTTTAAGCCATTTCTTTAGGTAATTAAAAGAACTGTACATGTAATTGCTGTTGAGATAATGGTATCATTATGAGCATGGATTTTTCTTTCATTTATGCTGCAAATCATAGCATAAGTCGTGCAATTCTAATGTGGTTGCAAATTAGAAAGACAAGCCAATATTTATCTTCTCTTACTGAATCTCTCGGATTACAGGCTACAGACTGGAAATGCTCGTGGGGAAGTCGAGCTAATGGTTATCAATCAAACCTTTTCTGCAATTCTTCCCTTAGCTTCTTGCAGCTTTGCCACCTACCTGGTACCTGTGCGGAAGACGCAGTGGTGTGCTAGCTCTGCAGCCTCCCGAGGTATTCTGCAGCCTGGTGCACGCGTGCTCTGGGCTGTGCTGTGCGAGCCGTCCCCCAGCAGCAGCCAAGGCCTCCTGAGAAATCGGTCGCTGTCTTGGGTACCGAAGGAATTAACGCGTTTGCAGATTGTCAGTGGCTTGAATTTCACAAGGGATGAGTCCTTAGGAGGCTCTGATTCCCTCTTAAGTGCCTTTGGACTCACACGTGCTCTCTCTATATTTAAAACCAATGAAAGAGACGGGATCAAATGAATCAGTCTCCCTGTCCAGAAATATTTTCTGTTCTGCCGCAAATTGGCATTCAGGAAGATTTTCCGTATTCTTTACAGTGCCTCTGGTAACTTATTTCTGAGACTTGCTTCTGTGTTCTGCTTTGGATTCCTTGTGAATAGATCCTCTCTATTTTGATGCTGCTTTTCAGTCAAGTATTTGTCACCTGCGTAACCTTATTTTTACATGTGGTGAAAGAGAAGGCTGATTTTAAAGAAGGGCTTTACTTTTCTTAAATTTTGGAACCTGATCAGTATGTTCTGTGGTTTAACCCTTTAAAAGTGTCATACTAAAAAACTGTGATACTTTTTCACTTGCATCTGTGTTGCTAGGGTCTGCGTTTCGTACCATACAGCAAGCCCTTCGTGTGCTGATGTCAAGGCAGCGATGGATATTTGGGATTTCATTGGATCAGTCCCTTGGTTTCTAATTCAAGCGGGCTGTCTGTCCTTTAGAGTTGCACTGAAGTGCCGGAGTGGTGAAAGGTTCTGGTGCTTTGGGCGCTGTCCTCATTTTTTTTTTGCTGCTTTTTCCATTGAACCAGGTAATGGAGAGTGAGGAGTTCATGCTGCTTCCTGCCAATCAGCTCATTGACATTATATCCAGTGACGAGTTAAATGTTCGCAGCGAAGAGCAGGTGTTCAACGCGGTGATGGCCTGGGTGAAATACAGCATTCAAGAAAGAAGACCCCAGCTGCCACAGGTAATGCTGAGCACAATAACATTTGAGACTGCTTTATCTAGGGGAAGAGTAATGAGGACTGATACGGCGGTGTAACAGCAGCGTGACAGTTCTGAACGCATGCAGTGGCACAGTAGTTCTCTCTGACTTCCACCTGTGTTAGAAGGCTTGCAGTTTCCTTTCATCTAGGCTGAAAGATGCAGTGGCTAGACCTTTTAATAGGGGCTTTATTGAATTGTTTCCAGGTAGGACTTGCCAAACTAGATCATTCCAGTGGTCTGTCCAGACAAACCTGCCTGGATTGCTTTGAGTGTTGTACAAAAAAAAAAATAGTGGGTAAGAAAAAGCTTGCCTTCATTTGAGGTGTGTCTTTAAGCTCTGCTGTTTGATTTATGCCACAGCCCTCACGATCTTATATTGGAGCTTGTCAGAATGGTTTTGTTGAAATGCAGTGCTTCATCTAGGCCAAGCCATTTCACAAAGAAGCACCCATTCTGACAAAGCTGTCAGCTGGAAAGCCTCTGAAGTCCCAGGCTTTCTGATCAAAAGAAGCGAGAGTCTGTCTACCTCGGTGTTTTTACTTTGGAAATGCTGATACTAAATGCAACTTTATTAGGTGGAAAGCTTTTGAAAATTATTTAAAAGCAAACAAAAACTCTGCTGTCCTCAAGCTAGCTCTTCTTAATGGTGTTAAACTGTGTGCCTTTTTAGGCCCCTCTGTCTGTACCTGTTTGTGCTTCTGAATTCTAAGCTGTTATGAAAGGGATGTTATTTGTTATATGCAATACCACTCACGTTTAAGAGAGCTAAATGGTTGATAAAATGTTTAACTAGTGTTTCAGGCAGGTATATTGACATCTGTATTTTTGTGAAGGTTTTCAATTGTGAGCTTATTTTCATCTGTTAATAAATCAGATTTTCATCAGTTAATAAAGGGATTGTCCCTTTTCAAAAACTGCCTGCCTGCCTTCTGCCTATCCAAACTGATATTTGGAAAAGGCGAAGGTATTGTAAGCTGTGCTATGTTAAACTCAGATGCTAGAGTTTGGATTGTAAATGACCATGGATGTTTGCTAGAGAAATTATTAACTCTTTATCAAAAACTTGTTAGCCAATCTTTTTTTTTTCTTTTTTTTTTTTTCAATTTTACTTCTCTTTGTATGTGTGTGGGAATATGTGACTTATCTACAATGACGTTCCGGTTTGTGTTGCAGGTCCTACAGCATGTCCGTCTGCCACTGCTGAGTCCCAAGTTTCTTGTGGGTACCGTGGGCTCTGATCCTCTTATTAAGAGCGATGAGGAATGCCGGTAAATCTCCTTGCTAATTTACAGAATAGGATTGTGTTGTCTTTGTGTGCCTTATTTACATCTGTTCTCTGAAACTGTTTATTTGTCACTAGTAAATGGGTAATATCTCAGTTTCCTCTTTTGCAACTGGGAGGAGAAGAAATGCAAGACAGCATTTCCTATTTGCATAATAGTTGGTAGTGTGCCATACAGGATTTTTTTTTTTTAAAGTTTTCAGTGAAATAGCAGATTTTGGGTACACAGGTTGACTTTTGGTAAGATACCCTTCAGTGTATTGTTTTCCATTTCACATTTTTAATTCTGTAGTCGTGGCTCTTCATTGCAGCTTACCACTTCCATGGTATTTATTCATAATCTCTTCATGACTTAAAGTAGTTTCTGTATGCAAAACATCTTGACTTTGATAACTCCACAGGACTCAAGGATTAGAGTCCGCTGTTTTGTGCAATGCTAGTGCAAAGAAACTGTTGTTTCCTTCTCTTGTGGTATAAGTCTCACCTTTCTGGTTTTGCTGAGTTTTGCATTATCTATGAAGCACGCAATTTTTCTTTCTGTGCTTAATGTGGAAAAGCTAAATGGATAGGCTAAACTGTTCTCTTCCTGAATTAAGCATTCATACTGGGGGAATTCCACGCTTTTAGAGGGAAGGAGGACTTTTTTTCTTTTTTGTTTTATTCAAGGGTTTGGAATATTAGGATTAGACCAGGTGACAAGTCATGAATGGATGGACATTGTGAGCTGGCCAGAGCTCATGGAGAAAATATTCATCAGAAGGGTACTATCTCCATCTATTGGTCGTGTGTGTATTATGTATTCGTGTGCTTTTCGAGTCCTGTTTTGTTCCTAGGCAAAACCACTGATTTGTTAAGACTAAGCCTGAAGCAGACTGGGTTTTTCTTTTCTGTACAGTAAGCCTGACAAATCTCATCATTCTTTTAGTCCGTCTTTATAGCTTGTAGTATCTAATATTAAACTCCAGCCAAATATTGATACTGATCTACTTCTGTCACTGTGTAAATGACTTGTAAGCAGTTGATGAGTATTTAGGTGACAGTGTGTGTTTTAACTAGAGCTATTCATGCACTTACGTGATTTGTGAATACCTAAATTGTACAACTGTTGCTAGCTGCTCTTGCCATCAGTTTTGGTTTGTGCTTTTTCCTTAGACCTGTATCACGTCAGCTCTGGGAATTAATATTTTCCTGTGTTGCACAGGGATTTAGTGGATGAAGCCAAAAACTATCTCCTGCTGCCGCAGGAGCGGCCACTGATGCAAGGACCACGAACCAGACCACGCAAACCCATCCGCTGTGGAGAAGTACTCTTTGCAGGTGTGTACAGCTCCTGCTGGCTTAAGTCAGGAGATTCAAGTCTGTGTTTTTTATTTTTTATTTTTCTGGTGATAGCGTTCCTGTAAGCCTAATCTTTTCCACATCTTTCTGAAGTGACCTGTGTGTTAATATTTGGAGGTTTGAGTTTAATTTTCTTGCTCACGTTATCTTTTTGGTGGTATTAGTGCCACAGTACTCCCAAGCTTATGTAAATCACCTTGAAAATGACATTGTCTTCCAGTTATAATGAGGAATGAGGAACTCTGAGAGATGTCAGCCTTAAACCTGTAGCCACAAAGTCCAGAGGGATCATTTGTATGAGGCACATGTACGATATGTGAGCTTGGTGCATTGCTGTGACACCATTTCTTGTGTTTGGTTCCTACAGTGGGGGGCTGGTGCAGCGGGGATGCGATTTCCAGTGTGGAGAGGTATGACCCTCAGACCAACGAGTGGCGGATGGTGGCCTCCATGAGCAAAAGACGCTGTGGCGTTGGAGTCAGTGTTCTGGATGACCTCCTCTATGCGGTGGGAGGCCACGATGGTTCCTCTTATCTTAACAGTGTGGAAAGGTAGGTCTTCATAAGGCCTGTATGCAAAATGCTAGCTCTGAATATTTAAACCTGGGTGCAGCCTTTTAAAAATGGTTTGGTTTTGTGACCTGTGTTCTTTTCCTGCTGAAAACCTGAAATCTGTTACCTACGTGGACACCCCTTCAATATTGTGTTGGTTTACTGCTGAACTAGGTCTTCACATGTAGCACCTTCTCATGTTATCCCCAACTGAATGAGAGAAGATGTAGCCTTTGGTATAAGGAAGGAATAGGCAGGAGGTGGGTCTGGCTGTAGTTGGGAGCAGTGATGATCCTGGTTAACCTTCTTTGCATTTGCTGGTTTGTTTTTAGCATTGTTGAGGAAGGTGAGGCTATGGTATGCATAGCTTCAATGCTGAGGGAAAGCATCCTGGAATTTCATTGTGGGTTGGTAACTACAGAATAAAGGAACCTTGCAAACACAGGAGGAGGAAAATAGGTCAGTTTTAGACCTGTGGAAGACAAGTCAAACAAGCTGTGTCAAGCTTCCTGTTTCTGGGAGCAGCATATGGCAGTCTGCATGGCTAAAAGCCCCATGACTCAAGCACTCCTAGCGCTCTCAGTGTCTTCCTTTTAACAAATCCAATGAGCTATACAAATATCTCATTCCTACCCTTCTTTCCGCATCTCTTTGCGTACTTCTGGGCTCCCAAATCATGACCCTAGCATTATGTCTCCAATGTTCTGCACTGTATTTTCTTGTCTCTGGGCTCCCAAGTCCACCTGGTTCCTTCATCTTTATCTAGAAGTGCAGGTCTCACTCAGTGCTAGCTGAGTTCTTGTGTGACCTGCAGAGAACATCCAGCAGAGCAACTCTGCCTGCTGCTCTCTGGACAAGCGTAAGTTACCATGTGTCAGCCAGACCCTGGTAACCTGCTCTCTTAGGAGTCTGAAGCTTTGATCTTCAGTTTGAATCATCCAAGCTGCAGTTTGAACATCCTTGGGATAACGTGTTGGATGCATTACATCATTTTGGGATACTTACTCAACTTACAAATAGTTGTGGTGCAGTTCAAGCTCAAGAGAGGCAGACTTTGCTGCCTCCGTACTTCCCAAGCATGGGGGAGTCTGAAGCATCCTAGACAAACAACTTGTCCTCTTTGGTGTTTTTCTAGATATGATCCCAAGACCAATCAGTGGAGCAGTGACGTGGCCCCCACCAGCACCTGCAGGACCAGTGTTGGAGTAGCAGTTCTTGGGGGCTACCTCTATGCCGTGGGTGGCCAGGATGGTGTCTCTTGTCTCAACATTGTGGAAAGGTACTTAATTTTAAAAGTGGGTCTCTTAGCAGGTGCAGATCAGCTTCAGAGAAGGTAAATGTTCAAATCTCATGGGGATTTTTCTTTGGAGAGAATAAGATGAGTCTTTCTGCCTCTTTTGTGAAGACGTTGATGCTTTGCTGAGCTCTGGTGTTTATTTCCCTGCCAGGTATGATCCCAAAGAAAACAAATGGACTCGAGTGGCTTCCATGAGCACCAGGCGCCTGGGAGTTGCAGTGGCTGTCCTAGGGGGCTTCCTCTATGCAGTAGGAGGCTCTGATGGAACTTCTCCTCTCAATACTGGTATGCCTTTTGCTGTCCCTCACTGCAGTCAGAGCTTGTCACGGTCCTGTTTGTTGTCCTTAAGTCTCCAGGTAGTAGTTGAATATTGTGATGGTTGTTTGCTGAGTGTTTTCTCCTTCAGGTGTGGTTTTGCTCTATTGTTATTCACTCTATGAGCTTGTGAACCCCTATTACCTGATTGTGTGTGGTGTCTTTTTGTTTCTTGATGCTGCATTTGGCAGTGTTTCCTGAATACAATACTTCGTTCATTTGCATAACAGCTGCAAGCACATCTTTTTTTTCCCCCTGCAATAGCCCTTGCCCAGCAGGGAAGGTACCAAAGGTCAAACTACTGCAAGATGCCAATGCAGATCATTTTCTAGCACTGCCAACTCATTCTTGAGCGAAGATGCTTTATATGATTGATTGTGTAGGATTGGAGAGAGGAGAGAGAATAGCAGCCTTTTTAGGGAAGGGAAACATTAGAGTGACAGAACAAACTGGTACATTATATTTTTGCTGTGTGGAAACTGTAGTGCCTTTACAGATAGAGCAATAGCACTGCTTGCCAACCCTGTTGTCCAAAAATGTCGTTTCCTCTGCAGTGGAACGATACAATCCCCAGGAGAACCGCTGGCATACGATTGCACCCATGGGGACTAGAAGGAAACACCTGGGCTGTGCGGTGTACCAAGACATGATATATGCTGTGGGAGGCAGAGACGATACGACAGAGCTCAGCAGTGCAGAGAGATACAACCCTCGAACAAACCAGTGGTCTCCTGTTGTGGCCATGACATCCCGCCGGAGTGGAGTGAGTTTGGCTTGGTTTGCTTGCTTATAATGTACGTCGTGTGAGAGCGTGGGACAGAGCATCATCTGAGATTTTCCTCTGGCTTCCTCTGTACTTTCACCTCTATTCTTCTGTGAGGGAAATGTTTGCAAAGAGGCAAAGCAACTTAAGACTTGAGAGTGAAGTGGTAGTTGTGTCAAGGCATAGACAGCTGCTTAACATGCCTGAAGACGGGGACATTCAATATTAGAGAACACTATTCAAATTAGTACCTGGTCTCATCCTGCAATGTGCTTTGGATGAATTTAGAGATGAGCAAACCTACCTGCCCAGAAGAAAGAGCTGGAAAACTGGGCAATTGTATTTAGATATGAACTTCTTGCTAAGCCTTTTCATTGCCTTTACATGTGTGGGAACAGGATTTTTGGGCTTTCACTTAAAATGTTGCTTCTCTTCACCAAATCATGTGGGTATAGGAAGTGACAGCGTGTTTTCATCAACTGCTAATCTTCCTGCTTTTAGTAGGCATCTGAACAAAAGATTAACACAGTGTTTTAAGTAGTCATCTTGCTTGGGCAGATGCAAATGTTATGAATATTTATCGCTGGATACTGGATTATATAGTAAAGCATGGATTAATTCTGTATGTTAGTATTTCAGTGTCTGGTGAGGCAAGTGTGAATCATAACTTGCTCATGGACTGGTTTTGGGGACTGAATGTATATTTCCTTCCTCAAGCTTATAGTACACTGTTCAGCACTGTCCCTCTTAGTCACTCATTAAGTGTTATTTTGTTATGAATTTATTTCATATGTGCTTTGTGTAGAAATTGCTCAACAGATGCATTTGTATCTGCAGCCCTCCTGAGTTTGCTCTAAATTCCTCAGAGGCAAAACAATGAGTGTTTTACATAGTGTTCTTGTCGTCATCTCTGTACCACAATGTTTTCAATAGAGGTGACCTTCCTGAACCATAGAACAGTTTGAGATTTTGGTGGTTTTGCACTTCTGTAGAAAGGTAGGCTGGAGACCAGGGTGCTTACAGATGGTCCAAATCATAGCCCAAAAGGAGAAGGCCAAGGCTTATATATGGTTCTGTTACAGTTTAAGCAAGCACTCCAGGCTGTAGGCTGGTAGATACTCGGGGGTGTGTGTGTGTTCTCGTCAAGAAGTTCTGTCCAGGACACGATGTGTTTTGGCTGGCAAAGGCTTAGGGCCTGATGTGTCTGTAACCATTCAGGCAGTTCTAATTCTTGTAGCTAGTAATACCGGGAACCTTCTCCTCTTTCTCTGAGACATTCTCTGTTTTCAGACGTATATTAACCTCTTAATGTCTTGTAATTTTAAACCCAGTATTTGGACTGTGTAGCATCCTGTATCAGCCTAGAATGCATCTAGCTAGAATATACTATTTTGTTTGTCCTCTTTTCCCCAAAAATTCTCAACTGTAGATTGCCTTTCTCCAAATACAATTACTAAACCCTTCTATTAATACTTTTTTTAACCATTCATTTCAGGGCATGCATTGAGGAACGTGTCTTTTCAGTACATCCCAGCTAAACAGTGACTATCTGTGATGGTTGTTTTGCAGGTTGGCCTTGCAGTGGTGAACGGACAGCTAATGGCAGTGGGGGGGTTTGATGGCACAACATACTTGAAGACCATCGAGGTGTTTGATCCGGATGCAAACACATGGAGGTAACTAAGTTTGTGAAACAATCAAATAGCAATCTCCAGCTGTGGCTGCTGCCACCCAGCTGAAACTGTCCTAGGCAAATTAGAAAAATGACATACACCATCATGAGGAAATTGGTGCAGTAACCAGCATGAGTTTCATACTGTAGCTTGTTGGTTTGCATGAAACTGTAAGAAAGAGGGTTGTATTGGGGAAAAAAGTGAAGGCACAGGAACTTCTTTCAGCTGTTGCTACCACGTTATTCCAGAAATGCAGTCTAAGGCTGAGAAATCCCTATATACGAGGGGCACTTGCTGCTCACACTAACCTTGTGGCAGGCTTGCATCTGTCACTGGTGCCTGACTGTGAAATCCTTCCCTGACAATATGACTTCTCCATTTAAATATGGATGGAAGTTGAACAGTTTTAATATCCTGATGTCATTTACCTACTGCAATCCCCATGTCCATGACTACAGGAGTAACGGGCAGTTGAGACACATTTTCTTGCAAATTTCTGCTTGAACTCCAGCCATTAACTCCATTTTAGGTGAAGTGGGAGTGAGTTCTGCCTATTTTTTTACCCTGGTATTGCAAAGGGTAACTAACACTTAATGAATAAAGTCTCATTGCATCTTTTTTCAGGTTGGAAAGCCATGTGTAGGTAGGTAGGTTATTGAGACCCAGACAAAAGCTATTTATCAGTCTTTCTAGGTAAAATGTCATACTAAAACCTAATTTGTTTTTAAATGCTGCTTTTGAATGTACAACAATGAAGCATGCCGAAAGAGATCTGCCCCTTCTGTTTATTTTGGGCTCAGTCTCTTCTACTTCCAAAAACACGCTTGCCCTTAGCAGAACGAGCTCACAGTCATGGTGTTTTAGAATTCAGCCTACTCATTTTTGGCTATCAAGCTGAGGCTCTGAGTTCCAAATCTGTCTGGAGGAGCTGAAATGAAATACTTAGAGCATATGATGTTCTTCCCCTTTAAATCTGGAAGGCAGCAATTAGAATTTCATCTGATTTACAAGATGAGAGAAAATCATGAAATTGCTGGTTTGTATTTCCCATTTCTTTTCTATTCATAACTATGCTCGAAAGCAATTACCTGTATGTTTATTCCTAAATCTAATTAGTATAAAGTTTCAATCTCCTATCTGTATTCTTGTTCCTTTAGTAATCAGGAAGGATTGGAGGGAGAGGAATAGAAATTAATGTCCTTATTCTTTCTGGTATAATAATACAAGTAAATTAATCCTTCTGAGAGAAGGTGTCATCAGAAGCAGTAGAGACCCTTCCCGTTGTTTGCTGAGCTATGGTCAATGCTTTATGAACTGCTGAGGAAAGAACAGCTGAATAGAAAGTAATACGTACTTCATATTCCTTAGCTGCATTGTTTCAGCTACTTCCAGTGACTGTAACCATGACATATATTGCATTAGGAGTTACTGTCTGGCGTGGCTTCCACAGAAGCTTAGGAGGTTGTTCAAGGTAGTAGCTTGTGGGCTTTTCCCCCTGCTTAATTCGATGTAGCTAATCAACATCTGGTCGTCTTCCTTTTCTTTGCTGAACTTCTTGCTCTGAGAAGGTTTTTAGTGTATGTGTGTAGCCCGATGAGAAATTCTTCTGATACAATTTGTTAATCCCAAATGGTATCAGTAAGAGTTGTTTGAAGAGCTCCTCTTTCTGCCAGTAGA
This sequence comes from Aythya ferina, assembly GCF_964211825.1. Classification (NCBI taxonomy): domain Eukaryota; kingdom Metazoa; phylum Chordata; class Aves; order Anseriformes; family Anatidae; genus Aythya; species Aythya ferina. Next base: position 12,086,244 of record NC_140304.1, read on the forward strand.
CTTCAGTGGCACAGAAGTATGCAGCTGAAGTGAGTAGGATACTGGAGTCTATAGGGATCAGATTTCCATCTGAAATGCAGGCACCATTTCAGTAGCATATCTTGGAGAAGCAGATGGTGCTTGGGATGTGTTACATCTTGGTCAGATCAGATGAATTTAGGGTATTAGAAATGTAAGTTGAATTGTAAGTGACAACCTTATCCTTGATCCAGTGCTATCCAAAACGTTAGCCCAAGGTCAGCTACAGCCTGTAAATTGTTTTTTTTTAATCTCGCACACAACGAGACAGGGAGAAAGCAAGTGATTACTCAAGTAACAGAAAACTATCGTGTCAAAACAAGAAGCAATTTTTGTTTTGATGGAGAAGGGCATAAGCAAATAGAAGTGTTTACCTTGGAAGTATATAAAAAGCCTGCTGCCCTGCAACTTGTCACGATCCGCTGTAACCAGAGGTTATCAGTGGGGTAACTGTGGTTTCAAAGGCTGGTTCAGTCTTTCCCCTGGTAGCTCCATGAAAGAGGTGAAGCAGTCTGCTCACGGAAGCTTTGTCTTTGCAGGTTGTACGGTGGGATGAACTATCGTCGGCTGGGAGGAGGAGTAGGTGTTATCAAAATGACACACTGTGAATCTCATATATGGTAAGCATCGAGAGGGAAGGAGCCCCCGAGCTTCTCGTTTCTAGAAAAACTGAAGAGACTTGTTGACACTGGACCTCTTTGCAGCTCTAGTATGAACGGTCTAGACCCGATGTAACTCTTTCTTATGGAACTATAAAAATGACTTCTGTCAGAGTGTGCCCAATGGGAGACCACGTTGTCAGACTCCAGGGAACCACTGGACAAAAGTAGAAGTGTTGCTTATGTCCGTATTTTTTCTAAATAGTCTACAATTTTGAATAAACCAAACTGTAAATGTCGCTATAGTGTAAGTAATACTGATGTAAAGACTACAAGCTATAATGGGAGTCTGGCAAGGAAGAGGGTTTCCTGCCTTCCCTCCTGCTGTGAGCAGTGGATGTGGCAGCTGTGTGGTGGGCGAAAGAGGAAAGTGATATGGAAAACATTGCTTTTGCCTTATTTACAGAGAGCTTCAAAAAAAAAAAAAAAAAGTACTTGACCTGCAAGGTGCCACCTTTGCACAGAAGCTTTCCTGTGCTCAGAGTATATTTATTTTTTCATTTAATTTGTATCATGTATTTTCTTTGTATCGCTCACAGCGATGATTCCAGCTTTTTATATACATATATATGTGTGCATATATATATGTATTTTATATATATGTATATGTGCGTGTGCGATTTGAGTTTTGATGAGTTGATGGTTAGGGCAGGGCTATGTCCTGCAAGCTATTGTGGTTCCAACCCTTGTGGTATGTGTTAGGGTCTCTTAGAGTACAGGAGAGGTATGAAGATGGGTGCCCTGTGTATCTTTTCAGTCTTGCTAGAGGCAAGAAGTAGAACTGGAACTCTCATCTATTGACTGAATCAGTGAAATGCCCCAAAAGAGAGTGAAAAGGATTTCAGACAATGCCTTTTTAGTGTACAGTGTATGGTACAGAAGTTCAGCTTTTGTCTCTCAACGCCCCTGTATATGAACCTAGAAACAACTTGTTGCTTACTTAGAAAAATCTTTCTCACGTTGCCTACTTAGATATCACTCTTTGTCTGAAGCTGGTATGCAGGTGTCATCTGTTAATTCTTACTAGCCTAGATCAACACTCCTCAGCTTCTTGCTAGAGTGGCAGACCCGCAGTCAGTGCCTGCTGTGAAAAATGCTTAGACTAGCATCACCTTAGCTGCCCTCCTGCCTCTTGTCTGTGTCTTCAGAATTCCTATTGTAAAACACCGACCGTGACGAGATGGTAACCTCCCTTTTAGCGATTTTTATGTACTTTCTCTGGGCTGGTTTTGAGCAGGGAAAGGTCTGAGACTCATGAAAGAGTTTGGAGGGGAAGGACTCTTTGCTGGCACTGTAACTTGTCATGTTTTGGTGAGTGCAGAGGTACCCAGGGGTGGGGAGAGAGGAAAGAGGAACTCTAGACTCAAAGGTTCTGATACGTTTGTACTGTAATTTCTGTACAGTATGAAAGAAAGACCTGTTGCACCTGACGTAACTTTGGACCTTACTAAATCTGATTTTAAAAGAATAAGAGGACAGGACTGTAAATTCTTGAGATGAAAAAGGCAGTGCTGGTATCTTAAGTTCTTTAACTTCATAGTTTGATTCATGTAACTCAGCATTTTAATGTGCTTGAATATAGTAAAAATTACACTACAGTAATAAATGGGTCATTAAAGGTTTTTAAAAAGCCCCCTTTCCCCTCGAGGTTGATATTGTGTTTACATATGAAAATCATTTGCACCTTTACAAGGAAAACAAGTATTCTGTAAACAAATGTTTACATTTATCATTTATGCTTTTTTCTAGCATGAGTAACTTGTATAAATAGTGCTATCTTAATAAATTTCTTCTATGCTGTTTTTTGTTTGTTCCTTTACTTGAAAGCAGTGGTTTTCTATAGTTTGTGTACGTACGGTGGACATAGATGCTATTTTTTTCAGGTACCAGTCAAAGTAAAACTGGTTTAAAAACTCTGCTGTTTGGTGTTAACCTCAATTCCTTAGAAGCACATGATTCAGAACCAGCTTTTTTCCTGGAAGAAAGCATCTGTAATATCTTCCTAAATCTAGCTCTGCTGACTTAACTGCAGTTACCTATTCCAATTAGTGGGTAAGCCTGTAAAAAGGAAGTAGCCCTTCGTTCCAGCAATGTCCTACAGAAGTCTGTAGCAGGTACTGGACGTGCTTAGCAAAGGAGCAACTTCAGGGAAGTACCAGTCTTGAGAGCAGAGCACTCACAGGGAATTCTCGCAGGTTTTATATGCTCTTAGTTTGTGTTCCTAAAAGAAGGAATAGGTTAAGGCAGCTATGCTGAATTTAGAATTTTAGAAACTGATTATGCAAAGCTGCTGGGAAGAGCTGAGCATTAGATCTTAAAATTAACCCCTGGGAGTAACAGTCTTGTTTTCAAACCAAATACAGCTGCCAGTTCATGTCAGATCACCTATTTCTGCTTACCTAGTGTTCCTCTGAATCAATACAGCAAATTTTTGTCTAAGATGTTTCCTAAAAGGAAATCAGAACTGATAGTTTTTAATAGCTGCTAGGAGCTTCAGAAGATGGCTCAATTACTTCTAACAGGGTAAGCATCATTGCTTTACAAGCAAGAGTAATCCATCTTCAATTAGTAAACATAAAAACTACAAGCAAGTGCATGAATATTTTCATAAATGTAATAGGAGACTAAAGGCTCCTTTATTAGCAGTAGATTAGGAACTAGACATGCAATTATGGTGTGTTAAGCAGCTATTCATGTTTGCATGGCTGGTTCCTCTCAATGTTGCTGGGGAGAGTGAAGAATGTACTAGCCGCGTTTAGTGAGAGTTGATGAATGATTCCAAAACTTGTGATTTGGCAAAGAAAGGAAAACTTACATCACTGTTTATGGGGAACAATGCAACACATGCGCAACTGTTTAGACTTTAGAGATGTTAAGTACATGAAGTTATGAATGAATTCTACAAGAAACTAGACTTTGGCTTTGCTCACAGATTTATTTAAGAGGTAACAATAAGTAGTTCAGTCAAGTAAAAAATAATTGACAGATAAGTAGAAGACAAGTACGTGTTTGGTCAGCTATAAATCTTCTCTTCCACTGGTTAAAAAATGGAAATGTTTATGTAGTACTGTAACATTAATCATAGCATTTAGGATGTGCTACTTCCTTTCTGCTCATTTAAGCTGTAACCAGTCTCTATGCAGTAGCTTTCTGAACTGCCACCTACTGTAGGGAAGAGATCCAATATAAAGTTCTGTGGTCTACAAGATTACATCAGGCAAAGGATCATAGAACTAGTTTACAGACAGATCTTAAATTCCCATATATTAACTCATCATTGAGGACCCCCAGCACTGGAAAGAGAAGGCAGTTGTCAGTCCTGCTTTTCACCTTAGCCCACCTGGGGAATAGATAAACACTGACTCTTACCAACGGCCTTAGTTTTCTAGAAAGTTAGAAACCTGGATTTTTCTGCTATAGGCTGCAGAACATGCATCCCTTTCTGAGGTGTGCTTGACTGCATTTAGACTTCAGCCCAGCAGTACCATGCTATAGCTAACATCTGTAGAGCTGGGCTGGTCAACTTCAGTGGAAACCAAATTGCCAACAGCAGCAAACGAACACCTGTCAGTAAGCTGCATCCAAGAATTTGCAAAACTTTACCTCGCAGCCTCCAGCAAATAACACTATATACAACTGAATGCAGTAACTATAAAAAAGGTGCTTAAGAAGCTACTGTAGTCCTTTAGGGCAAAATGTTGGCTTTTCTTTGTGCATGATGTTGAATTTTAGCTAATTACGGATCTCAGTGCAGAAGTTACAGTTCCATTTTGAACAGCAAGCAGGAAAGGTAAAAGAATGCTGCAAGAATGAGTTTCCAGTAGGTTTCTCAGCTTCCATCTTCCAACCGTAAGCCTTCATAGCGTGACGATTTGCTGAATTGAGTCTCACTGTATCTGAGAGATTGCCAGCTCTGTCAGGAGCATCAGCACTCTAATCAAGTGCTGGCTTTGTAGAAACTGTTTAAAGAAAAAAAAGAGCATATTAAAATAAACCAATGGTCAGATTTCCACACCCTTAACTGGCTGGAGACCAAACACTAGGTGTTCCTTGGGATTACAGTTAGCTTCTCTGTCATCTGCACGGTACCTTTATTACTATTTTGACTCTGGCTTTGTAGAAAACACTCCTGCCTAAATCCTGTGCCAGTTGGAGCCCCCCACCTTTTGTTTCAGTCCCATGGTACCTGAAGAGATGGCCTGCTCCTGCTCTGGCTGTTTGGAGGAAGGAGTCCTAGCGCTTCTTTGGCTACTTCCCTTCTTTAGGAACACAAGTTAGGCTGCCACTTTTCCTCAAGTACCCGTATTTTGCTGTACACATGTCTGACAAATTCAGTTACAACTCCTTCATAATGGGGCTATGGAGTTCATAAACCCCACTTTCTAGAAAATGCTTTCTCAGGAAGTCTGAGAATCTCATGTTTACTTGCCTGCAACATGAGAAGTTGTTGTAGCCACTCTTAAACTGCTGCAGGTAAAAATAATAGGCAATGCCACATTAATGTTCAGTGTTTCGTAATTGTCCTGCTAAAGGACAAAATTGTTAAGAGATGCTTTCCAACAAAGCTTAGTTTTTCAGAATTTCATCTTGGCACAGAAGTCTTGTTCCTTATGATGGAAAAAAGGTGCAGTGATAAGTTTCCTGCACTGAGAGGAAGCAATACCTCCATAATTAAGGAGAAAGGGAGGGACCAAGATCTGGAAGACTTGAAAATTCAACTAACTTCTAGTAGAAGATTATGCATAAAAAGCAGGCAGCTTTAATTTTTAAAAGGAAGGCATTTTTAGTCAGGTACAACTATTTTAGTTGCCCAGTATTATATAGGATAACATGCTAAAACCTCACCTTTATAATCCCATCACAGTGTGCTGAGGCAATTCCTGTAGAAACTTTGACCAGTTTTGTAGCTGACAAGTGAATCTTAAAGTGTCTGTGGAAGTGAGAGTAAAGGCAGTCCATAAAGACATCCACCTCTTCCTGAGTGATCTCTCCTGGAGTTTTTTGGACAGCGTCCCACAGAGCTTTTGCATCCTCTGTGTGAATGGCATATGAAATATCCAGAGGCTGGGGCAGACAGGGAACAGAGAAAAGGAGTTCCATGGCAGATGAAGTTTTGTCCACTTTGTATCCAGTCCACAATGCTGCCATCCAAGTGAGAATGAGAGGGCTGATGACTAAGCGACGGAAGCAGCAGTCAAAAGTCTTCTGAAACCAAGTGCCAACAAGGGATGTGTAACTCTCTGCCCCGTTAGCAAGAAACAAAGGTAAACACGTGAAGTCCTCCAGCACGTTCACTGAGAGATCATCTCCAGCCACAGAGCAGAACCATCCTGACCATACCAGTTTCTCTTCTGTTTTCTTCCGGGAAGCAGATGATTTCAAAGAAAGCTGGATTGGGGAAAAGAAGCGTTTGAATGCTACAGAGCAAGTTTTACTTTTTTTAAGTTGAAGATGGGTTTTATTATTTCAAGTATTTGGTGGAAGATTTTTCCTCAGGACTTCACACCAAACATCCTTGTCTGTAAAGTCCATACAGTTACTCAGTCTATATGTTACACCCCTAAAAGGTGTGATCTTTGGGAAAAGCACTTTTTATAGGAACACTCCTTGAATCTGAATTTAAGGTGCTTCATTTGGAAAAGCAGGTGCATGGTACATCCTGTAAGCATAGCCATACTGAGAGAGCTTGGCACTTTGTTCAAGGCAAAGCACTGCAGAACTACTAATTGGATGGGGGCTATGGCCAGGAGGTAGAATTATACCAACCTCGTCCATGAAGCTCAATAACCTGTGAAAGTGCTTGCAGTAAGTTGAGCTGAGTTAAAACATGAGGAGTGCTCCTTGTGTTCGTACTGTGATCGTACAAGAGAGTTGAACTCAGAACTTCAAATTTGAACACACATATTGGTTATGAGATGTTCCTTCCGGCCAGAAGGCACTTTTATTAACTCTCAACAGATACGACAGTAATCGTTTCACAGTGTTGGGAGTTTGGAAGTGGATGGGGTAGTTTATGACAGAAAAAAAAGGCTGTGAGATGTAAGTAGTAGCAGCAGTAGCCCTCAGAGCTGCTGGCGAGACCCCTTACCTGCACGAGAACTGCAGCGTGGTCCTGGTCGCTGCCCCTGAGGTCTGGCAGGCTGGAGACAGCCACTTTGATGCCCAGCTCGACCCCCACCTCCACCGCCAGCCCCTTCTGCTTCTCGGCGGCGATGAAAGCACCGAGCTGCCGGCCGTAGTCCTTCAGGTGGGCGCTAGAGAACTTGTACAGAGGGGTCACGCTGTACAGGGTCCACTGCTTGCGCAGAATAAACGCTGTTTTCTGCGGGTCCGCGTTCTCCTAGGAAGAAAAGAAGAACAAGGAGCGATGGCAGCCCTCCCCTGGCTCCCTCAGCAGCCCTGAGGGGGCGGCCGAGCCGCGGCCTTACCCACGAGCCCGGCAGCAGCGCCCGGCCGCTGGGGCTGACCCCGAGCTGCCCGCTGAGCTTCTTGAGGAGCGGCCCCCGCGACAGCTGCCCAGCTCCGGAGATCCTCCCGGCCACGGAGCCCCTCCCGGTGCCGGCCGCTGCCCACCCGGCCCCCTCAGCAGGCTCCATGGCCCCTGCCTCGGGCCGCTCCCCGCCGGGCGCCGTTTGAACGCGCGTCCCGTCCGCCCCCGCGGCGCCCAGCACCGCCCCGGCCGCCATCTTAGGGGCTGGGCGGCGGGGCCGGGGAGGGAGGGAGGGGATTCGCGCTCCGGAGGCTTCTTTGTGAGGAAAACTGGCGCCTTGCTGCTCGTTTTTGGCAGCCTGAGGGTCCCTCCCGGCTCCTTTCTGTCCGCGGGGGGCTCCGCAGCATGTCCTGTCCCCGAGTCCTGCGGCTGCTCCGCGGTGGGCTGCCCCGCCTCGGCTGGGAGCTGGCGCGGCCGGCCCGCGGCTCTGCCTCAGCGCCCGGGGCTGCAGGTGAGGAGCGGCCCCCGCCGGCTGCCCCCTGCCCCTTCTGCTCCTTCTCCTTCTGCCCCTTCTCCCCCGCCGCTCCTAAATCTGGGGAGCCCACGCTGAAGGGCAGGGCCTCGGTCGTCGGCAGGTGTTGCAGCTGGGGCGCTTTTTATAGCGCCTTCACGTAGTGCTCACTCGACTTCTGGTATCTCACAGTGAATTGGGATTGAAAAATACACCAAAAGCAGCTTTTGTAGTTGTTTCCCCCTAGCTCTTACTTTGAATTTGCATATTCTTTCTTCCCATGGCGTGCAAAGTATAAACAACAGGGGGAACCGAATACCTAACATAAGAATAATTACAAAGCAAAGCTTCTTGCCCTATGCATGAAGGCTGTGATGGAGGCAGCAAGGGAGATTAATTCAAATATATATATTTATGTATATTTATGCAATAGCATCGTGTATTGTTTTTATTTCTTGCAAGTTGATAGTCTAGAACATTCTCTAAACAATGGGTTTGGTTCAGTAGCTAAGCCATGATGCCGGGCATGCTGGGGTCCACAGAAATCCTGTAGTTATTCAGGCCTTTCACTTGTTGCAGGCAGGAAACTGATTTAAACCGACACGATGGGTGTTGGTATGGTTTAGTTTTGGCTTCCCAAGCCCCCTTTCTTCTGTGTCGTCTGGGTTTAAGTGCAGAATTGTCAGCATGCTTCAGGGCTGCTCTGCAGCTTTTGCTTCTCTCATCCCTGAAATTCGCTGAGCAAGTTTGCAGCTGGGTTGTGCTCAGATTTCTGCGTGAAAGTTTGACTGGGACATAGCACTAATTCTTTAAAATCTGTTTTGTACAATTTCATCTCATATTTATGTACCAAGGTCTCATAGTGGTCATGATGGGAGTATGTGAAGTAATTTATTCATGTGTATGTCCAAATTGTATTTGAACTTCTGAAAAAATCACAGCACTACTTCATATATTGTTTGTCTGCAAAAGCTTTAAAATAACTTTTTATTTATTTATTTGAGATTTCAATAGCTTTGTTGCTCGGACCAACACCTGTGGAGAGCTGCGTTCTGCTCATGTGGGACAAGAGGTCACGCTGTATGGATGGATTCAGTATCAAAGGTAAATGCAAGCCAAGCTGAAAACGGAGATGCTTAATTGCCAGATCCAGTGTATGTGCTAGGCCAGTGGTTTTTTTATGCTAGAAGTTGTCTTTTCATATTCTGCCATGGTTACTTTTGAAGTGCCTGGCTAAAACAGTTGAGAATCATGCCAGAGCAGTATTGAAAATGTTAGAGTTTGGTACAAATATTAATTGATCTTCTTTGCACCCCTGTAAAGCAGTTCAGTGTTACTACCTTCATTGTATATAGGATGAAATAAATAATAGCATTTTTATCACAGTTCTGATGGCTGTGAGCAAATAATTGCTTTTATATACATTCCTTAAATTTTAAGCAAAAGATGTTTTTGTCTTTTCAGCTATAGCATATAATGATGCATATTAAAACTATGCATGCTTTGCTTAAAAAAAGAAATATTATGAGAAGCTAGTAAACAGGATGAAATGTTAATTCCAACAGTTGGCTATAAGTGATGCAATATAATCATTACTAATGCAGTTGTACATTTTGCAAATACAGCGTGGAAAGCATACCTGCGGTGTAACTCTTAAATGTTATGATCCTGAGTATGTGCTTGTAAAAAGGAGATAGGTCCAATGGTTTTGATGAAATTAATTAGCATCAGAAGTAGCCTTTTGCATTTTACAGTGCAGTGAGGCTGAGTTTCATCCAGCATCATTCCACTGGAATGGCATGCGTGGATTTCATGAAGAGGACTTGAACATCTCATCTTTGAGCAGTCGTAGGTGCAGTTCCAGGAACAGTTATGATTGCATCAGTGACATTGTTGTGCTTTTGCCTTTAAAGGCAGTCAGAGCGTGCTCAATTTGACAGCCTTGTGATGGTTTAAGTACAGTGGTAGCTGTCACTATGGCAGCTGAAGAGATCAAGATTTGTGATGCTGGGTCTAGGAGCATGGATTGCTCATGTGAAACTTTTTTGAGATTAGTGTTCTTCTTGTTATTATGGTTGTGGGTTTTCTTTTTGATGGATTTTTTTTTAAGTGGGAGGTATCCATGTGAACTTTACTTTTATTGCTCATCTAAATGTGTTTATCTGGATAATGTTTCTCAGCAGGAAATCTCTAAGAATTGCGTGTGTTCAGAGTCCATGCTCTATGTGGATTAACGTTCAAATCAAAATACTGCCTCTCCTAGTTATTTTGATAACACATTGTTTGTCTGTGACTGTATGAAATCCGAAACAAACCGTTAGATTAGGTTCAGATGTGGGAAAAGTATGTGTATGTATGTTTCTTTGGAAGTGCCTTGAGGTATGAGTCACAAGATATAGATAGTAGGTAGTTGCCACCTGCTTTGGCTTAAAAAGCAAAAGATGATTGGATTCTTGATGAAATTATCTTCTTTTTTGTTTTTTTTTTTATGGATCAGACAAGGCCTGTTTCTGATTTTGAGGGATTTCCAGGGACTCACCCAGATCATCCTTCCACAGGATGAGGTAAGTGCTACCTAAGTATGAGTCTCAAGCTTTTTTTCCTCTGATAGCCTGTGTCTAGCAGGTGTTGAGGGCAGAATGAGGTCTTTGGTGAGACAGAGGGCTCTGACACACAAGCAGACTTCGGTGTTACGAGAGCCCTCCTGTGATGCTGCATCAGAAGCATTAATGCTGTTTCTTCTGGATTGTAAGCAGTGGTCCCTGATTCAAACAGGACATTAACAAACGAGGCCTCGGAGCATGGTGGTGTTGTCCTGTTCTTGAATTTCTGAGAGATGTTGGCATCTTCTTGCAGGCACATTCCCACGTGAGGAAGCTGCTGTCTAACGCCCCAGTGGAGTCTGTTGTGCGTGTGACTGGGATTGTCTCCTCTCGGCCCCCAGGGCAGGAGAATCCGGTGAGGAGGCTGGGGTCTCTCAAGCTTTTTATTCCTTGTGGAACAGAGCACTGGGTAGTGGGTTGGTGGTGGTTTCTGTGCATCACAGCTTTGCCACAGGCAGTTTTGTTCTGAGATGTGTGACAGCCTGTCCTCAGATAATGTGAGGCAGGAATAACTGCCATGACACGTAACTTAGGAGAACGTCACAACATGTTACAGATGCCCGTGATTTAAATTCTACTCCAGCCCTTTGAAAGGATAATGAAAACCACTGAAAAACTAACTTTTTCAGTCTTTCAAATGGTGGTTGAGATAATTTCATTTTCCTGAAAATAAGTGCTGTCACTATACATTCTGCAGTACGCGATGACCTGTTTTTCATTCAATAAATTTTCCTGTCCTCGTTGCATAGGAAACAGAGGTTCAATACTTTTATCAATGTGCATTTCTCAGTTTTCATTGTAATCAGCTGTAGATAATCTGTCAGGATTGTGTGCAGGCTGCCATCCTGCATCATTGGCAGGCCTGGAAAGAGAAACCTGAATTTATGACTATAATTTTTATATTTATTTATTTTGCTGTGACCACTTATAAACGTCCATAAAGGATGGTAGCTTCAAGCTAAGTTTTTATTTCTTTTAATCGGTTATCATTTTGCTGGAAGTTTGTGTATTCTTTCCCGTAGTAAATAGAAAGAATTCTGCAGGATCAAGTGAACTTCAACATGGCACAGTGTTAAGTTGGGGAAGTTATCTGCTCTCCCTCGGGATTCAAGAAAAAGAAGACTAGTTCTGAGAACTGGTGTGAGGAACTTCTCAGAACTTCCAGTTCTGAACAAGTTGCCTTTTTTGACTTTTATTGAAGGGTGATGGTGATGCTGCTAATGCACTCTAAAATTCATACCGTGTTATTTCACTGGAGCTAATGGAACTAGTATTTTGTCCAAATGCATGTGCCCTAGCAGGATCTGGGCCTGACCGTTCCTCTGTGCTCAGCATGTCATTGAAGCAGAAGGCAAAGGAAAAGCAATTTTATTTCTTGTGGCACTGGGTACACTGCTAGAAAAGAACATGTCATTTATGGTGAGCTGGCTTGTGCTTTTTTTCTGAACAGAAGGGAAATCTAGGAGAAATCTGCCCTTGACAGAAGTTCTCTGAATTATACTGTGTTAGAAGGCAGGAAAGATAATCATATGTTTTTTTTTTTTCCTCCTGATCATCTGTGAAACACCTCTGTGCTGTTTTTTTTCCCCTAAATTTTGAATCTAATTTTTTCTTGCTTTTTGCTCCAGAAAATGCCAACTGGGGACATTGAAGTCAAGGTGGAGACTGCAGAGATCCTAAACTCCTGCAAGAAGTTGCCTTTTGAAATCAAGGATTTCATCAAGGTGTCTGCATTTTTCTCTGGCACACAAATAGTGTTTTTTCATTAAATTGAGAATTTGCCCAGGGTGATTGCAAAACATCTGCGAGAGCTTTATCTGCTTCTATCCAGCTCTGCTTTGAAGGAAGGGTGGCATTTAAAATAGGATGTGCTTATTGTTAGCTGTGACGTTGTAATTCTAATTGGACTTAAGCAGAAAACAAGGCTTGAAAGATTCCATTGCAGAGGGTTTTAAAATATCACTGTACGAACAGATGGTAAAGGGAAGAGTGGAATAAATTCAGGCTATGCTGGCTCTTCTGAGTGTGAAGCAGAACCTGCCAATGCACCGCTGTGTTTTAAGTCAAGGCTGCTTAGTCTTATCTGGACAAGTAGCTAGCTGGCCAGGGGATTTTCTTCCTCTGTAAGTACAGAGTCTTATAAAAGGTTATTTTTAGAGTAGTCTCCATGGTGTCTGAGAGGCATTGCTGTTAAGATCTTGTCTATACCATTGCACATGACTGATAGGTAAGAGTAGGAACTGGGAGAGCTGGGTCCTGTTCCTTGCATGTTACAGATTCTGGACAGTTCTCACCATCTGCAGTACTTCAGTTTTCATGTGTATAATAAGAACATCTCACCATTTTGTAGTTCCTTTAGATCTGTGTATGACACTGCTCCTCCACTCAGAGGAGGATTGCTGCAGTCTGTTGCAGTGGACTTACAATAAGGAGGGCTGAAATCCTGAGCTTTTTTGAGGCAACTCTTAAGATAGAATAAATGTCTGTCATTTTTTCTTTTAAAAAAGAAAAAAATGTCGTGCATGGAGATACTCTCAGTGGCTGATGTTTCTCTGTGCAGGTTGTAGGTAATGAGTGGGTTGTGGCAACTGAGCAGTATCCTTTCTTAGCTTCCCCCTTTTTTTTCTGTGGCTTTGGGAGCAGCTTCATTGGACATGCAGTTTGATTTTTGTCTTTTATCTCCAGAAATCAGAGGCCTTACGCATGCAGTATCGCTACTTGGACCTGCGCAGCTTCCAGTTACAGTACAACTTGCGGCTGAGATCCCAGATAGTGATGAGGATGCGGGAGTATCTGTGTAACCTCCACGGTAAGAAAAGTGCTTGCACAACAGTGTGTAGCAAATGGCATTTTAGAGCTCCTTTATACCCTTCCCTGTTGCTGGAATGGTTACCAACCTACTTAAAACTCCAAACAGTTTCCATTTGGTAAGAATGTGTCTGCTTGCAGTGGGGAATTTACGGAGATGTTGGCAGGTCTAAAGAACAAAGTATGTTGAAATACCTTAGCATGCTATAAAACAGTTGTTTCAAATAAGCCATATCCAGAAATTTAAGTGAACAAAGGCTTTTTGCAAGTAGTTTCCCTCTTTTGTTCACTTAAATCGAGGCATATAAGTGGGATTGAAGGTCTGTTTAGAAACTCAAAGTCTAGTTCAAAATTGATTGAGAATTAACAATTTCTCAGCCTATATGGAGTCCTCTGTCATCAGCATTTCTGGCAGGCCTTGGGGGAGCTCAGAGTCTTTAAACTTGGCAATGCACAAGTTAGAAACAGCAAAGTCTGGAGATTTGGAGAGGCTACGTTGCGTGCTAGTACATTACCTACTGAGCTGACTAACTTACCTTACTCTAACCTATCGTACCTGTTCTTTTCCCTGCTGTCACCATATTCTGTGTCTGAAGCATGTTTTTGTTCCTTAGGGTTTGTGGATGTAGAAACTCCAACGCTGTTTAAGAGAACCCCAGGGGTATGTATGCTGTTATGAATTCATATTAGCCTACTGCAATTGCCTAGGCAGCTCATGGTTGAATTATTGTCACTTGCCACTCAACCTTCGTGCTGTTCCCTCACTAGGTAACAGCTTGTATGCCAATTTCTGATACAATGCATTGATCCTTCTAATGGTAGGGGGAGTGAAAGGAAAGATGTGGCACCTTGAGCCTTCAAATACTGTAAAAGAAAAAAGCTTCTTGTAGATCATGTTGAATGCAAGTCCTGTCCTGAGACCGGATTATTGAAACAAAAATCTTCCTCTAAGCATAGTTTCCCTAGCATTTTTCTCTTAACTGGTAGTTTACTGCAGTGGCAGTACTCAAGCCATTTTAACTTCAGAGTTTATATTCCTTTCTTTCATTTCCAAATTAATCCCAGGCAAGGGAGCTATAGACCAGGAGCTGTTGATGCAGCTGGCATAATGGAGTTCTTGCATATAAACCCCCTGTCATGGATGGTGGATTGTTATGCGTTAGTCTTGCCAAGCAAGAGGTGTAGAAACCTGCTCCTGGATATTTCAGATCAAGTTGGTTAACAGATCATTCAATGTAGAAACAATGATTTCCTCACAAGTAGGATTTTATAAGGGGAGAAAGGAAGTCCTTTCCTCTTGCATTTCTAGGCTGTGATGGTAGCCTCGAGTTTCTAGATTTACTTCTGCAAAAGAGCTGAGGCTGTGTAATTGCCCAGCAGGAAATCCAGACTATCAGTGATGATACCAAGCACACTGTTTCTCCGTTATTTATGTGAGGCTTAAGTCCTGTATGTGTCCAAACTAACGGCTGCAAAAAAAGTCCAAGATGTTGATACCACATTTGAATCAACATTTGAGCAGAGCTCAGTGAGAGATGTTTCCCTGTGGTGGGAGCGAAAGATGGCAAAGGAGATGTTTTGGAAAGTATTGAAGACTTCAGGTACCTTCAGAAGATTTGTAATCAGGCCCTGTAAAGGCCTCAATTTGCTGCAGTTCTTAGGAAATTCTGAAAAAAAAAATTATATTTCATTATCAGTTTATTTGATCAGCTCTTTAATTGCTCAGTGTTTCTTCAGTATTTCTGTCTTGCCTAAGTTAGTGAAAGGAAGTCTGTAGAGTGTGGAAAATTTGACTCATATATTAGGATACACATGCTCTGATGTTTTTTTAATTATTGTGTGTATGGTTACTTCTTTGTACCTCAAGAGGGATGCTCAGACATTCCCCTCAATTTTTAATTTTATTTTAAGTTTCTCTGGATGATAGCTTTATACCCTCCTTCTGACAGAGGACAGTAATCTTTTTTTTGAGTTTTGGTGCCATTTCTCTGCTGTGCAGCAGCCTTCCTTCACGCATCATGTATTTCTTTCTCTCAGAACTGAGCAAATTGCAGCTGTGTTTGTTTCTAGGCCTGGACTGTGACACCAACCAAGATTAAAGCCCATATCTCCTGTGAGAGCGGGAAGTGTCAGGGAAGCAGAAGCGGGCCCAGATTTCAAGAGATGATTAAAGTTTTACTAGATGTTGCAACAGGTCTCTGCCTGCTCACTTCCAAAGGCTATTTATAGCCTGGTGATACAACTGTTTGGGTCACTCGAGGAAGCCCTGCACTGACCTGTCTTCCACTTAGCTCTGCTGCCAGAGGCAGGCTGGTGGGAGTGTAAATGTTGATACATCTGCCCTTATTAGCTCCCTAATGCTCAGAGAAAGGAATATCCTCACTTCAAATGCACATCTGAAGATGAAATAATGATATTTCACGTAGGTTTGGATGGGGTTTGTGCAGAGTGGTCATGAGGTTTGTGTTACAGACCTGCTGAGGCTGCAGCCAGCCCCTGGTGCGGTAGATGAGCAGTCTGGAGGCTTGCACAGGCTATCGTCTGGTAACGTGGCAAGCTGTTCTATGTTTTCTGTTATTAGCTGCTAGTCATTCCACAGCCATCCTCCAGCTACCTCTGTAAGAGTGTAGTTTGCCCTAGTTTACACTGAAGTGTGTGTCACTGTGTGCATCATCTCTGGAGTTGCTTCTTAGTTCTTCGGAACATTGTCATGCAGCTGGACTGTAAACATAAGTGGTAGATGGATGTAAAGCCTGTGTGGCTGTGCAGGTCTGTATGAAGCAGTAGTGTAGTAAACCCTGTATTTTCCCTTTTACTTTCCTCAGTGACACCACAGTTCTCTGGCACAACCTTGGTACAAGTGGCCGAGCAGCCAAGATGGATTTATAAGGCAGAAGCAATAGACCAGGTGACAGAAATGAAACTGCTCCTTCTCAGGATCTAGAGAAAGGACTCCTCCCTGCCAGCCCAACCATAGCCACATCAATAAAAGGATCCTAGCCCAGGCGCATGGCTAGCTTGCCTACAATTTTGAAGGTAGAGGTCCAGAACTAAAACACCAGCCTCTGAATCTTAGTGTTTAGCTTGGCTGCCTGTGGAAACAAGGCAGCAATTCCATTGCCCTTCTCCAAAACTTTTAAATCCCTTTGTAATTTTCCTCAGCGGCAAAGGTTTTGAAAACAAGAAATTCTTGGAGTGAAGTACCCCCATAGTAGAGGGAAAGGCTACAGTGTGACCTCATGCTCTCAAACACTAAAGAAGAATCTGTGGGAGGAAGGATGTTGTAGAATGCTCCACTTGATACATTTTACTGGATGGGCTGATTGTAGGAAATGGAAATCTCTATTCAGGTACTCAGGTGAAAAAGTTCAGGTGACCTTTTCTTTCAGATCCATTTGTTATCCTTGATGACTTTTATGCTTTTGCCATTCTGTGTCCGCTTGTAACATTCTGAGCGAGTAAAGCCAGGATGAGAGAGAGACGAATCTGAAAGAGAAGGGGGGAAAATGGCCTAAAACCCAATGACTCTTGGAAGGCAGTAGATCTGTGTGCTGGTTATATTCGGGGCACCTTTCTTGCAGTTGGGAATTGAGGTCACTTCCTGAACTGTGTGAACTTTTCTTTCTCATGCCAGGGGGCAAAAGAATTCCTTGTGCCCTCACGGGAAGCGGGCAAGTTCTACTCTCTGCCTCAGAGTCCTCAGCAATTCAAGCAGCTCCTCATGGTTGGAGGTGTGGACAGGTAAGAGTTACTTGAACTCCCGTTCTCTGCATGTCCCGTCCAGGGTTTGTTTCTTTTGCTGTGTGAGGCTTTAGAGACTTCCCCAAGAACTTCTTGCCAATGGCTTTGTTTCAAAGAGGGATCCTTAAGTACTTAGAATTATCCTAGGCCAGGCTCATTAGCAGTAATGCTGCCTAGTAAGCAGAAGTTTATCCCTCTTTGATGGTTGAGATCTTCACTGTTTTAAAATGGAAAACTGATCTTAAGCACAGAAGTAGGAATAAGCTTTGCAGAGACAGTCTGCCTGAAGGGCAGAAGATCTGGAGTATGATAAAAAGCCTCATGCAATGTATCCTGTAGAACTACCTGACATGAGGCTGGTCAGCTGAACGTGACAGACAAGGTAAGCACATCCTCCAGATGCATAGGTACAAAGCTTTTAATTGGGCTCATTCCTCCAAATAGAACTAAAGGAGAGGGAGATATTCCTGCAGTGGACTTCAGACTAGGTCTTGACCATGAATGAATTTTGTATGGCCCTCAGTAAGGTCCATGTTTGGAGTGGAAGATGGGAAAAGGTATGGCACGTGCCCTGTCAGGGCACAGCTCACCTGGTAGCCTCCTCGTGCCTCTGGAGGGTATGGCTGGAGAAGGATACAGCTGCTGATTAGGCTGCTTCCACTCAAAATTTCATGCTCTTGAAGGGATGGCAACAACCAGGGCTATGAGAATCCACTACATACAGAGCAGAGCACTCCTTTTACTAACCATTTCTATAGCCACAATTTAATTTAGGGTACTTTAAATTGGAGTCTAAATGTAAGTACTATTGCAGGTACTTTCAGGTTGCTCGCTGCTACCGAGATGAAGGCTCACGGCCTGACAGGCAGCCTGAATTCACTCAGGTAACCACCTTACACTGCCTTTCACCCTCTGCCTCACACAAACAAGCTTTGTAGCTGTTTTACTTTTTGAAGGCCTGTTGTCTGCTGGTCCTTGTGCTGCTTGTGGGCTAGAATGTTGTTTGTTGTGTGTTTCACAGCCCCAGCCCCCTGCAGTTGGTTTGGGACGTGCACTGACTCGGCTGACTACTGTCCCAGGTGCCAGTCAGTAGATGTGGGATTGCGTTGCAGCAGAGATTATGCTTGATGCTGCATGTCTGCTGCTGTCCTGCAGAGCTGGGCATCCTGTTCATCAGCCTTGAGAGCCCAGGCAGAGTTAGATTGGTCCATTCAAGGCTTCTCTCTCTGTCCTTGTCATCATTACCTCATTTAGTACTCTGAGGAGGTTGTTGCCTGAGTCAGCAGGCTGTAGGGAGATCATAAATGTACCCTCAGACTAACGCAGTCATGCTATGATTTAATTTAATATCTTGTTTCCTTTTACGCTGGCTTAAGAGCTTCTGCAAGTAACAGTGCAAAGGCAAAAACTGTAGCTAATGTGGAATCTCTTATTTTCTATTTTAAGATAGATATAGAGATGTCATTTGTGGATCAGGCTGGGATCCAGAGGCTGATAGAGGGCCTCCTGCAATATTCCTGGCCTCAGGAAAGAGGTGCCATTACGACTCCTTTCCCTGCCATGACCTATGAGGAGGCACTGGCTGCCTATGGGACTGATAAACCAGACACCCGTTTTGGGATGAAGGTGAGCCTTGCCTGTTGGAAGTGTGCGGTTTTTTGTTTTCTTCCTGTTAGTATTTTAGGAATAACCTTTGATTAAATCACTTATACATGGTTAAGTGGAGTTCTTAATTATGTAATATACCCAAGGTGTCTTTCCCATCATCACTGCTTTGCACAGGTAATGATCTCTTAGAGAAGAAAGGGGTAGGCTTGTTTGTGGGAAAATGTATATTTTTAGATCACTTTATTCTGAAGATAACGTCTCCGGGGTTTTTCTGGCTCCCTTGCTTATTTGTCTCTGTAGTCCTCTGTCTTCTAATGGTTATTCACGTTGGGCCTCATTCATTTCTTTCTGTGAACCTTTTGATTTCTTTGAGTAAGGAAGTTGTGTCCCAGGGAATGGTTTCTGAAGGCAGTAGGCACAAGAGCAGGATTTTTGCTTTGTGTTCTCTGCATGTTCTTCCCACCACCACTTTTTCCTGTGTTCTCTCCTTGCTCAGATAGTGGACATCAGTGATATTTTACGAAGATCGGACGTTCGATTTGTGCAGAATGCGCTCAGTTACCCGCGTGGCACTGTCAAAGCTATTTGTATCCCTCAGGGAGTGGTAAGTGATGCTTTTACATAACGTGTATGTTTATGAAATAAAATACCAATTTAAATCCCTTTGTTGGTATGGAAATGTTCCCTGCTATGACTGGGGGAGTGGTGTCCTTCAGGGAACTTGGGATTGATTGTGAGTGATGTTAGGCTGGGCTGAGGGTTGTTAGAAGCAGGGGAATGGAGGTGATCAGGCGATGGGAAGAATATGTGATTTTGTAATATATTGTCCTCGTGAAGAGACAATATGTTGCCCTGGGTGGAGAGCAGAGCTGCAAGGCTGTGAGGTCCCTTGAGGATAGGGAAGCCTCCTGGGGCTTTGGCTTGCTTCTGTCAAGGATAACATCTGAATAATAAATTGTGCCCTGTGAGGAGAGGTTGAAATAGAGCCAGGTATGGCACGGCTCTGTTCTGGGCTAATGAGCCCAAAACTCCATCCTGTTTGCTTCTGTTGTGTTTGTGGGCACTGCTCACGTCTCGTAATGAGACTGTCACCAACCAAATCCAAGGCTGACAGTAGATCGAGAAGCATATTTGACGTATTTTGGCAGGGAAGCAGATTTAATTCTGGCTGTGAGCATCTTTGCAGCATAAGCAGTAAGGGGAAAAAGCGTTCGCTAGACACCTAGTTTTATTCAGGGAATAGGACTTCCTTTTGGGATTCTTTTAATTTTGGCAGAAAGCACAAGTTCCTGGCTTCCCACAAGAGGGCACTAAAGGTGTGCATTTGCAAAATAAGTGGAATCTTGAGCCTTTCTGCCTTAAAGTAGTTTAAGAAAAATCAAGAACTTGATGGAGGTTTTCATATCTACTGCATTTCTCTGCATATGAGGATCAGCCTACACCGAGTTACGCCTTCACCATCGGCAGTGAGGTGTTGTAACCTTGTTCTGCTCTGTAACCCGCATGCTGGAGGCAGTTAGTTGGCATGATCTGACACTACTGACTAGCTGCATCTGGTCTGTGAGCAGGGAGAACAACTGCTGCCTAGAGGGGCTGCTTGGCGAAGACACTCAGCTGCAGTCTGGTGCTGCAGGCCCTCTCTTATTCCACAGCCATCATGCAAATCTTGTGCTAGAAACAAAAGAACTTGAGAGCTTTGGAAACAGCTCGGTCAATAGATTTGAATCCTGGTTTGGCTTTCCGTAGATTTTGCTGCTGTTTGATGCGTCTTTTCTTGCTCTTTCCACAGAGATACCTTAAAAATAAAGATCTGGAGTCATTAAAGGAGTCTGCAAAATCCCAGTTCAACCAGGTGAGACAGAAACACTGCTGCAGCATTGGCAGCAATGAATGGTGAGCTGTGTATAAAAGCACGTGCAGGTAGAGGAAGGCAGAAGAGCTTTTTTTAATCAGTCTATTTGCTGAGAGGCAGTGCTGGAACACGTCATGGTTCCAGAGAAGAGACAGCAGCACTGAACTGAACATATTCTTTTACTGATCTTGCATTAGGAGGTCATGGACATGATCTGCAGGCCTGATGGAAGCTTGAAGTCTCTGCTTACAAAACTTCTTGGCAAGGAGCAGCAGTCAGAGCTCATGCGAGTGCTGAACGTGCAGGTGGATGATGTGGTGCTGCTGGCAGCTGGAGAACACAAGCGAGTGGTAGGGAGCATTTCTGGGTGTCGGTGCGAGTTGAATGTCGCTGATGGCTTTGATGTTATCTGTCTTTAGTCTAATTCCTCTGGCCACTACAATAGGTCATCATCTAATTCCATGCTTTTCTGGATCTGAAGATGTAGCAACAAGAAATAATGCATGAAATGTACCTATTGCTTTTATTTCCACCAGTCAGCTTCTGGGAAGAACTTGTAACTGAAATGAAGGCTGCAACATAAAACAAGAACAAATTGGTGCCTCATTTTCTCTCATGTCAACTTACTTTTTTTTTTTTTTTTTTAAATTACTAAACAGATTGGAAAACAAGGTTGGCTAGGTAACTGTCTCCCATAATGAGGTGACAGGAGCAAAGCACGGCTGCTTATTAGCAGAGAGGAGAGGAGATTCTGTCTCAAGCCTTCTCTGTATTCCTGCCAGTAGATGTTGCCTTCCAAGCACTGCATGTGTCATACTTTGCATGACTGCCAAAGCTGTGTAACTTCTTTCTGTGCCTTCATTTCTCTGCCTGTTATGAGAGACCTTACTTGTGTTTCTCCGGTTAATCCACATGTGTAGAGCTTGAGGTGTCAGTCTAGAAGAGTTCTGTGAGGACGGAACATGTGGAAGAAAATGGGCTTTCCAGCTCCTTATTTGTTTTTTTTTCTTTTTTTTGGTCAAAGCCTGCCTCAGCAGGAAGGTGATGTCTTTTAGGAGACAAGGCAAAAATGTTTTTTAAGGCAGCACCACAGTACAACTAATGCTGTCTGTGATGTTGCAGTTATGGAAAGCTCGTGTATGGCTGATGTATGAGCAACTTCCTTGGCAGTAAATTGCCCCTTCTCATTAGCTCCTTTCTTTTTTTGCAGTGCTCTGCATTAGGAAGCTTACGGTTGGAGAGTGCTGACCTCCTGGAGGCAGCCGGAATGATGCTCCGTGATCCTACAGCTTTTCACTTTCTGTGGGTGGTAGATTTCCCACTTTTCCTCCCCAAGGAAGAGAATCCTGCTGAACTGGAATCTGCTCATCACCCCTTCACTGCCCCTCATCCTGCAGATACCAACCTCCTCTATTCTGACCCCACAAAGGTAACTGCCATGTTGGCCCTTTTACAGCTGTGTTTTGTGGAAAACTAGGCAAGTAGCAGTCCTTTTACTATAAAGAGGGATATTTTGTGGAATTAACTTCATACTGTACTTAATCTGTTTGGAAAAGATTGCATCCAGATTATTCTGAATAGCAAATATCCAGGTACCACTCTGACAAAAAAGGGGTGTTGGAAATGTTTGCTTCAGGTGAGGAATCTTGAATTCTGACACATCCCACGTTGATTCAGGTTTTGACTAACTTCACAGAAGGACTTGTACTGGACCAGTTTCTGTTAAGCTACATGCCACCCTGAGGTAGCATGCACCTCTGTCAGCAGCAGTCTGTGCTGCTGGTAGGATTGGTACTTGAACTGGGACCTTCTCGTGCTTGGGCTTGGAGTTGGGCAGTGACAAAGCCACAAAAGAAGCTGCAGGAGATGTATCCAAGTGGTATCTTTTCATTTTTGTACCTTGTTGAGTATTGCAGAGCAGGAGTCCTGCTGGGACTGGAACTAGAAGAGGAGCACTGGTGAAACGTGCAGTCTGCCTTGCTCTGC
Source organism: Aythya ferina (assembly GCF_964211825.1). Taxonomy (NCBI): domain Eukaryota; kingdom Metazoa; phylum Chordata; class Aves; order Anseriformes; family Anatidae; genus Aythya; species Aythya ferina. The sequence continues at coordinate 12,108,460 of NC_140304.1, forward strand.
ATGTGCTAGTAGGACTTTGTCCAAAGCCAGAGGAGATGAATGGGAGTTTTCTCTTGGGCTTCTGTTGCAATCTGTGTACCTGTTATTCCAAAGCTAGTAATCTGTCACCCCCAGAGGAATTCAGTAGAAAGCTTTCTCCTCTTTAGTGTTTTGAACCTCTTATTATGTGTCTGTGAAAGGCTCCACTGAGAAAGCAGTGTTGTGAATGAAGACATGACACTACAGCATCTTTGTTGTGTCTGTGCTGGTTGGCATTAAATGCAGTTCTGTCCCAGCTTTGCAAAGGTGCTTCTTCATTTCTTTTCCCAGGTCCGTAGCCAGCACTACGACCTTGTGCTGAATGGCAATGAAATCGGAGGCGGCTCCATCAGAATTCATAATGCGGAACAACAACGTTTCGTGCTGGAGAAAGTGCTGAAGGTAATGCCTGTAGATGTCTCCAACATCCTCTTGAAGTTTTAAATGAGTACTTAACTTAAATATATTTCAGGTTCTGTAGAAACATAACTCCTAGCCCTGAGAGACGGATGACTCCATTGTACTTTTATCTTATCTTGCTATAAGGAAGTGTTTGTTCAGTGACATTTCTTATGTAACTTTGCAGGAGGACTCAGAGGTGCTTTCCCACCTGCTTGAGGCTCTGGAGTTTGGAGCTCCTCCACATGGAGGAATTGCTTTAGGTAAGTGCTCTGTAGTCATCCAGAATGCAGGTGTCTCGTGCCTTTCTTCTGGTGTATTAGATCTCAGGAACAAGCCTGAGAGCAAGTTTGTTAGCAAAAGCCTTGCCTCCTCCTGACAGAGATGGCTGTTTTGGTGGTGCCAAGTACCAACATCAACATGGTAACGCTTTGTGGGCTTCTCCAGTGTTTGTCTTTATATAACTGTGTTATGGAAGAAGCAGAGCACTCATCACCAATGCAGAATGTTTCAGTGTTCCTCTTCTCCTTCCTGTGCAGCCAGAGCAGGTTCCCTGTACTGCATGCGCAGAGGGCTGGGACAGCACAGTACTGTTCAATGCCCTGGGTCACTGCCACAACCTCAGCCTTTGCTACTGTCTCACTTGCTATCTTCTGTCTCTGTTTCATTCACTAATTCAGAGAGCTAAACTGGCTGTAAGCAAATGCTGTCACATTAGCTCCCTGATCTGGCTCAGCATGGATCTGATGGACACCTGTGCCACGACAGGAAGCAGATAAAACTCTGGAGTCAGAGGGAGTATGAGGAGATGGCAGCACTGACCTAGGTGTTGTGGAATGGCATCTTCAGAAGTCATTAGAGTGTTGTGTATAGCATTACAGGAGTGTCAGATTGTTTTCTTAGAATCTTTCATTATTTTTTTTTAAATGAGCAATGAAAGAGTAGCACCCAGAGGCTCTTGTTCTTTCTCAAGTCCTCCTAGTTTAGTTCGTCAGGACTGATTGACCAAGAGCTTTGTCTGGGCAATTAAACAAAGCGGTGATGGCGCTCCTGCCACTTAGCGGCCCTGGCATTGTTATGCTCTCTCTGCAAAGGCACTGCCTCTGTCTTGCAGTCCATGGTGTATCACAGAATTTTTTTGGTAACGTTGAAAAGGTTTGTTTTGCTTGGCACTTCTGCTATCTAGGTTAACCATTACTGGCTGAGATTATTTTTTATGCGTTTGCTTCAGTTTTATTCTTAATGTCCCAATAATGTTATCTGCTCTATTTTTCTGACTTTCTGAATTGGAGGAACTAATATAGCACCATAATTCAAGTGGTTCATCAGTTTGTTTTCTGCTTCTAGGACTTGACAGGCTGATCTCTCTCATCGTTGGTGCTCCAAGTATCCGGGATGTCATCGCTTTTCCTAAATCATTCAGGGGACGGGACCTGATGGGCAACGCTCCAGACTATGTCACTCCAGAAGAATTAGAGCCATATCACATCCAGGTTTCCTGGCCTGTTGCAGAAACAGAGGCAAAGAAAAACTGATTTATAGCCAGTGGTGTGAGCTGAGCTGTTTAAGTAGAGATGGTTCCAACTTCTAATACTAGAAGGCAGCTCAGAAAACATGAGCTGTTATGGGAGGGTCAGGGGAATACAACCCTGCTGTGCCATGGTGGTTTCAGAATTGAATGGGGAACAGACATGAGAGTTCTCCTGATAAGAATTCACCTTTGGGTTGGTAATGGGAAGGAGAAGCAGGAAAGTGAAATTAAAAAAAAAAAACATAATTTCAGCATAGGATATTGAGATTGTTGCTTTCAGGGTGTTATGTTGAAGGTGGGATTTCTTTTTCCACTCCCCAGTTTTTACATGTTCTTTGTAAACTGTTTTTCTCACATCTGGAAGAGATGGTGTACCAGCTTCTCTGGGAGATGTTCCTGTATTGCTGATAATCACTGAATCCCTGTTAGCTGAGAACTGTTACAACAGGGTAGTGCTGTGCTGGGCAAAGCTCTGGGTACGTAATAACGAGACTTCAGTGCAACCAACAATTTGTCTCTTGCTGGGGGATACAAGATCATCCAGAACTTGCCATAGGGAGTTTGTATTTGGCAGTGTTTCCTATTCAAAGATGGCGAGAGGAGCATGCATGGCATTTGTAACAGTTGTCCTCACAACACTCATCGAACAGGAGTTAATCTGTCTTTGGGGCCCGTGGTCCTGCCACTTTCAGAACTCTAGTTCTGAAGTTTGTATCCTTTCTAAATAAAGTTTATCTGGCAATATGATTTTGTCTGAGCTTGGCTTTGGGCTTTCGCTACAAGAATAAAAAGCCACCAGTTCTTCTCTAAGACCTCTGACTCATCCAGGACGTGATAAGAAATCCGTGGCAGCGGGACTGCCAGTGCCTTGAGTTCTGCAGCCTCCTGCAAACCTGCTGCTACAGCTGTGAGTGATGCAGCTGCAAGCCCCTTGCAGGTGATGCTGCCAGTAGGTGTTTTTATCTGTGCGTGTAGGTTGGATAAAGCAGATTTGGCGGGGAGACAGCTAATACAGTCTGCACGTTGTGGGACAGCATTATGTGGCATAGACTGCTGGTGTTTTTAAATAACCGGACTATCCTGTGGATAAGAAGCAGTAGGGGAGATGGCTCTTTTCCTTAAGGTTGATTTTTTTTTTTTTGATTTCTCTGTACAGCCTGAAAGTACTGCCTATAGGCAAGTAACAGGAGAACTGACTTGCTCTTTGTAGATTACTAGACAAGGGAGGTGTCTTAAATCTGATCTCATCTCATGTTATTACTGTTAACAGTCTGAGAATGTGATTAAATACTGTTTAAAAACAAACAAACAAAAAAACCCCCACAAAATCCTGGATTTATATTCACATTCTTTGTCATCAAATACTGAATTCCTTAGTTTTCCTTTGTAGAAGATATTTTTATCTTTAATTCATGTTTGCTTTTTTTTCTTTTTTTTCCTGAGTAGAAGCTGTCAGTAATGGAGTGAGGATCAGTTTTCAGAGAGAAGCTGAGTTTGCCTCACTTTCCTTCGGCACTCAGAGGTGATTGCAGGATTTTGGGTGGAATTACATGTCAGACACTGATTTGTGTACTAATGCTGGCTCAAGAAGTTTGGTGACTTGATGGCTTGAAAAGCAGATCCATGTTAAAAGCATCTTTTAAATTGGGTGGGACACAAGTGACTAAGTGTTAAATATATAAATTAGAGAAAGAACTTGGAGAAGCTATAGTCCTCTAGAAGAGAGAGATTTAGGATGGTTTTCATGAAGACTGGGAATAAACATTAATTTAGATTTATTTCTCTAACCTGTGTTCAGGGAAACTAGAGAGATTTCAAACTGACTTTTAGTGGAGCAACTTTGGAAAATGCTAGGTTGACGTGTGCTCCAGAATGTTGCTAAATTGGAATTAGGAAGCTTTTGAATAGGAAAAACTAGTAAATCCCATGCAATCTCCAACAGCATGGCTGAATTAAATAATAGCAGAGAATAACAGATTTAGAGAGATTTTAGATGGTGCATTGCTGATGGACCCGCAAGTGTCTGGTTCAGTGAAGCTACCTTGTTGTGCAAGATGTGTGAGACTGATTTTAATGCTAGAGGGTTATGGGTTAAACGTGGTAAGCGTCTTATATGACTTGCACAAGAATTTACCTGGTATCAGGCCAAAAGCATGTGTTTATTATCTGCATATGTGGTTCCATTTTGGCTGAAGAGCAAATCTGCAAGTCTTTGATTAGAATAAAATGGAAATACTTAAGTTAGAGCAAAGTGCTCAAGCACTGCCTTGCAAGAGTTATACCCGAGATACCATTCCCTTTACTTTTAAGTGATGATAAGGCATACAGCCAGAACAAGGCTATGTTGTATGTGGATTGCTTCTTTAGAGGATGACGGATTTTGCTATTTAGCTTTACTGGTAGTGAGAATGAGACTTAATGGAAGTTGCTTGAGAGTTGTCAGTGTTTCTAAAGTAGGGATTATCAGAGGCTTCTCTGAGGACACGAAGCACAGAAAACCAGTTTTTCTGAGAAGTCCTTCACTCCCCCAGGCTATTATTTATAGTAACTGTAAACATAGTATGTTAAAGGTTTTTTTTAATAGTGAAATAAGGGGTACTGTATCATTTTGTAAGTAGCTGCAAAGGCAAATGTTGTTTACATCTGAAGAGTCACAGTTCTTTAAATTAGGATTATTATCAAGTGTTCAGAGTGTAACATGCTCTGAGAGGCTTAGGCAGAACTGTAACACTGCTTGGAATGTTCTTGCTGAGAGCACTTGTTAAAACGTGTGAGCAAGCTGTCTCTAAAGCGTCCTTCTTATGTGCAAACTGTTTTGTGTGATGTTTATTTACCCACTGCTATATTAAGGCCTCATTGCAGTTGTGTGTTATACAGTTATGATTAACCACAATGAAAAAATGCTGCAAAACCTGTCATCTGAGCTGCTGCAGTCCTGCCACGATGAGGTCAGTGAAAAGATGGATCCCAAATGGATGCAGAGCATCTGTACTTGGACTGGTGAATGAAGGTAGCTTACAGCACAACTGTGTGAATTCACCAGTGGTCATACGAATGCTACTATAGAGAAGACATTACTTGTTTTGTTTTTATGGAGTACTGTTTAAGGCTTCACTTGGGTTTGTGGAAGGCTGGTCTACAGATAATCACTTCTAAACCACAATCTAGTTGGCATACTTAGCTGCATATTTTGGTAGAAGCAAGAGTAGACAGACATTACAAAGAAATACATGGAAATAAGGGCTGATCATATTGCAGGCTGATACATTTGCCAGAAAAGCTGCTGGCCTGGAAGAAGTTGTTAAAGACATTCCTTCATTTCAGCACAATGTAAATTGTGAATTGTGTTTTCATCAGAGACACCTGGTGAAAATAAGCTGTAGCATAACAACGAGGTGCAAGCTTTCACAGAGCCTTTGTTGCTTCTGCCCTCCTTGTTGCTTCTGCCCTCCTTCTGTATGACTGAGATGAACCTATGGAGAAATGTTGCTGTCAGAAAATACAAAGTTCTGGACTCATCCCCTAAGAGTTAATATTAAGTAAACTCTCTGTTAGGGGTGTGATATGTAAGAAAAGGTTGATGAATCTATGTTGCTGCTTGGCTTCATTTTGTTTTCATTGTGTTTTTTTTTTTTTTTTTTTTCCTTCCCAATGTAGCAGAGGTGTAAATCTGTTCATCTGAGAGTCCACAGTGCTTGAGGCTGTCTCTGTACTAATTCTTGTTGTCCATAGAGCGAGAAGTAACACAATTAGTATATGCAAACTTCTCCCTGTATTGGAGATGCTAAGGAGACTGCTGGCTGTCACCAGAAATGCCCCTTTCATACACAGCAGCTTCCCACGCTATGGTATGCATACACATAAAATAGTTAACAAAAAATCATTACTGCAGGAATCGGGATAGTAATTTCCATGTGTTCTGATGACTCTTTGGCTCTTTCTTCAACCTTGTGTGTGTGTGCTGGTCGGGTGTGTTTCCTGACAGGGCATTCTGTAGCCCAGAGAACTTAATGACCAGTACACATGAGATATGAACGTTAGGTTTGGTGATCGGATTGTACAAGGAGCATTCTTGCAGAAGCAGGAGGTGTGTGTAAGGTTTCTCTACTCCTTTAACATAACTTGCCCTGCCCAGCTTCCTTCTGTTAGATCTCAACAAAACACTGGCAAAGCTGAGAGGCAGATTATTTCCCACGTGTGAAGGAACTGGTTCGGCATTTCAACCTTTAGCATGTGTCAATAGTTTTGACAAGAAAAACCTTCTAGTAAGTTTATACTGCTCTTCTTTTTAACATTAAAAAACACTTTGGGAACTTACTGTCAATTTTTCCAGAACTGAACTGTTGTATGCTGATGGGATTCTCGGCAGACAAAGCATGCCTTTTGTTGAAAAGCCTCCAAGCCTATCCAGAAGATTCAGAGTTCGGCCAAGCTGGGGAAAGATCTGTGTTTGATTTCAACCATCCCAGGTAGTTTGGGTGAGTTTGGCTGCAAGGGCTTTGCACAAACTGACATAAAGACAAGAACCATTTTGAGAACTCAAGCTGGAGCTAAATCCTATATTGTGCTGATACCTATTGGTCTAGAGCTAGCTAAATTACAGAGAAAATAACTTCACAGCAGTTTTGCAGATGCACAGAGGTTAAGAATGCTGATTAATTTCCAATTCTGTTGAAAACAGACTGCTACTTTAAGAAAATATTATCTGTCTTCATGACAGGTCAGCAGAAATTCTTGAGTTGCTTCAGCTGTCTGCAGCTGGATTTTAACCCACAATTTAGCCCATGGGAGAAGGGGGGAGCTACTGCTCTGTACCACCACTCTCCTGTACTCTGAGTCTGGCAGAAGTCCATTTATATGTGCTTTTCTCTGTCTTTGAGAGCCTGGGGACCTGAGCTGGTGTAAGGAGACTCAGTGCTATGCAAGCAAGAGGCCTTTTTTTGGGTATTCAGAACTCTTCCTGGAGGCAGATGACATGCTAGACCCATATGTTGGTCCTTCGTGCATGTGCATGCATGGCAAATCTTCAACAACGATAGGGAGGCGTAACTCCACTGCTCCATTGCACAGGTATGTCCCTCACCCGGAGGGATGTGGCAGGTTTGACATGGGGTGACAATGAAATAAGTGCTGATATCCAGCATCTGGTGCATACAGGCAGCCTCAGAGCAAGTCTGTAATGGTAAGTGTGAAAGAATAAGGAGAGTTTATTCTACCAAATATAAGGCTTTATATTTTCCCCCACTTTTTATACCATTAGCTGCTTACCCAATGACAAATTTTGACCACATTTGCCTACTGGTGTCAGTGTACGTAGCCAGCAGTCTCGTGATGATGCTTGGTACACTCTCTGTCCCTTTGGCCCATGTGTTAACAGCAGCTGAAAAGGCACGGACAACTGACAGGCACATAAATGCTACCAGATGGAAATCCCTGGTGTGGGCTTCACATGACTGCACTTCTAAATATTTAGGCTCTTATTTTAGGCTTGTGTTTTAGGTTGTTGTTTTTTCAAAGCATTGTTTTATGTAATTAAAAAATGTTGCTTATATGCAGCCACCAGCTGTGCCAGCCACAATTTTACAGCGAGGAACTCCGTGGCAGATACATTCAGCCTGGATCACATTTGCCTTTAATGACGCCAAGACAGTTCCAGCTTTCTTGTTTTGCTTTGATGGCCATTGGTTTTACTGTAATACTAAATTAGAGTTGAAGAAAGGTGTTCTGTGCTGTTCTCCCATGAAGTTGGTTATATTTTAACTGTATTAATATTTCTGCAGTGGAGTTTTTACATTAAATTGTGCTATTCTAAAAAGTGCTGCTTCTTGCTTAATGTTTATCTGTCACCTGATCATTTCATCAGGTACCTTCCCATTTAGGTTATTAGAAGAAATGAATATTCAAGTTCCTTTTATATTCTCCATTTTGTTCAGCATTTCACAAACTCGTATCCTCTGTTTCCGATCATGTCAACTTCAAGCTGCAGATTTTTAGGCGATTTTATCTCTTCCCGTGGAAATCACTGCGTACCACCAGTGACTTCCCATACACCCGTCTACAGCTGGAATGGCCAAAAGTGCATCCTGTTCTAGGTTGTTTGGAATTACTTTTCCCCATATCCATTTCTCTTTTATTTATCGACCTTCACTTTCTGCCCTTTGCTGTCTAAGTCTACTAGGAAATTCTTTGTTGTTGCAAAAACTGGTATGAGCCATGTACTTCAGTTACTATTCAAAAATAAAATAAAAAATATCACAAAGTACCTGAAGGAGAAATCGGCTAGCTTTTGGCAACCCTTTACACTTTCCAAGTAGCAGGTGTATACTGAACTGAATGATACAAAAACATTTCTGGGAACAGTTAGCACAAGGGGCATGTGTAGTTGTCTGCAGAACAAGAAGCATTGTGTACCATTGGATTTTTGTTATATTATACTCTTCCTAGAGAGTGATAGATTCTAAAACGCTGTCATTCTGGCGAATTTTACTTGTTTGCTTAGCAATTTGAAGAGAATTGTTGATGAAGGCTTCATCTCTCTGAAGGTGTCCCTTAAAATGCAGAATCCTCAGTTGACATCTGTTCTGTTATTCCTGTCATTAGATGTTTATCTCTGTATAAAGAAAAAGACATCCAGTACGGTTTTGTAGAAGAAAAGCCTTAAATGTGGTGTGTGTTTTTTTTCGGTGGCATGAACAGAACTAATTTGACAGCAATTACAGTTCCAGGGCTCTGAGTAGGGTGGTACCATGCAACTCTAATCCTTTGAAACAGCACCACTTCCCTGTGAGTGGCAAAACAACCGCGTTCGGAGCAAAATGGGTGTAATATTTCTCATGGTTAATACAGCCCTTGGTAATTGTGGAATGCTATTTTTCACAGCTCTGTGCAAACATATCCAAGAACAAATGGGAGAGGTGGGTGGATGACAGGCTGACTAGCTCAAGGTCACACAGTGTATTGTCCCAGAGGTAGCAGCCCAGTAATTCCAGCATCTTTCTAATGTAGAAATCTAACTCATCTCTAACCTCTGATACATTTTTTGCAGGGGAAAAAGGCTAGAGTTCAAATAAAAAGTATTATGCCATATTCATGTAAAAGCTTAAAAAAGGAATTTATAGAACATAAGAGCTCGAGTCAGATGTTTAGGATGTCTTGTAAAAATCCCAAGAAACCAAGAATTTAAAGTGAAAGGATATAAAGCCATGAGTTCACTCTTTATGTCTTTGCTGTTAATATAGCATAACTAAAGACAGATCCAGCAAATCATTCATACTGTGTTTGGGGGCTTGGAGGGGCTTGGGGTGGGAATTCTTTTAATGGAGGAGTGACTTATTTTTAATTTTTTTAAATTTTTATTTAGCATAGTTCCTGCAGAAATACACAGGGCCAAATTCAGCCCACAGTTGCATCGTGCGAGAGCTTGCTGGTTTTAATGCAGTTGCAGAAGCCATGTGAAGAAAGCATCTGGTATGCTGTTACTAATTTCATTTGTGGAAAATGAGATAAATAATGAATATAAGCATCCATTAAATGTGGACTCACCAGTTAAATAAGTATGATGACTGAATAATTAGTATATGAAGACGTACTTTTTAGTCACGATGACGTTCAGCCAGAATGACACTTTATGAAATGTATTTTCTGTGATTTTTTTTTTTTTTTTTAAATTAATGCTCCCTTAGCAGTCTTCTCTATAAATCTAAGTTGTGATTCTGCAGATCTTTTTCTTTAGATCAAGGTCATTCCCGTCCCTCTTTCTGCTCCTCACTGCTTCCTTGGCAGCGCTGATAAAAGCATTTGAGGGCTGCATGATTGGCAGTACCTAATTATTTCAGCTTGGACCAGTTTTTGGATCCAGCACGCTGCATGGCCTTAGGCAGCTGCTGCAGCACAGGTGAGGAGCAGGGTAAGTGACTGAGGTTTGGGGAATACAGGAATGAGGACTGCTTGAAGCTGACTCTGCAGCCCTGTAATAAAATAACACGCCGTTAATTCATGCTGCCATCTTGTGGCTCCTGCTTGGAAGGTTTTTAAAATCCCGCAAAGTGGCCAAATAATCAGAATCTCTCATGCAGTATTAGGAAGTAATGGAGCTGTTCTCTAAAGAGTCAGTGACACAGAAGATTTTTGTGTGTTTTCCTAGACAGTGATCCCTTTGAAATCATAAAGTGAGTTGCCATTTTTCTTAGCCTTTCGTGGTAATGGGAACTAAAATTTGGAGGTGTACCACATGTGTTTATCTATAATCTTCTGTGCTATTTTATACCGTGTTATGGAGAACTGACATCACTTAATGTGCAGTTACGGAAATTTGTATGCATTTTAACAAATTCCTAGACAGAAAAGGGGATTTACATGAAAACCTGTGTATAGTGTTCCTTTATTTATTAAGTAGACCTGAAGCATAAGTAAAATCAAGGATTAGAAATCTCACCAAAGTCTGCTGAGGGCTGTATTCACCCCCCTGATGTCACAAAAGAAGAAACAAGGAGGGTGATCAGGAGGGTGAGTTGCTTAACACGCCTCACTTTAAACATTCAGGAGGTGAACGTGGTGCCACTGCACAGTAAAATGTTTGGAACTGAGCTTAATGCTTTTATGAACTCTTTGGCAGCACTTGCATTTCACTTGACTGTGCTTTTGAACTGCTCTAGGTTTTTTTGTTTGCTTTTTTTCCTTCCAGGAGCTAGGATTGTTTATGCTAATGTCTCAGATTTCTCATGTCTGTGGATGACTCCTGATTCCCTTAGTCACTACAGTCCCTGCTGCAGTGCCAGGCAGGGACTTCTGGAGGCATTGCTTCCTGGCATCTCCATGAGTTTATCCAAACCTCCTTTCAGGGCATTGCCTGTCTTTAACTAACCAGTGACTGTTGTTAAAAGCCATGTGCTTTCGTGGATGTATCGACACTGTAATAGAATTGTTAAGGCTGAGATCTTACTGAGGTGCATCTCTAAGAATATTTCCTGTTCTTAATTTTGTTATTCAAATATTCTTGCTTTCAGGAAACCTTAAGGTTTCCCTGCCTAGACCACATATATATATATATATGTTCACTTCCCCTTTATACCCATATGCATATTGTATTAAGTGTTCTGTGTGCTTAAGTTTTTTCCTTGGCAGTACCAGCACAGCACAGCACGCTGCTGCTCATTTTCTGGTGTTCACTGAGAACATTACAGACAACAGACAGTTCCTTTTATTTGCCACTGGCTGAAGGGAGAGTTTCTGTTGCAAAGCTTTGATGTTGCAGATGCTTTTGAATCCTATTTCTCTCTATTGATTGATCTTAATAGCTGTCAATGATTTCTTTTTTTCCTTGTAATTTCTCAGCTCCTTTGGTAGATAGTGTGTTGGACTGTGCTACATGGCTTGCATGGCCAAATGAGGCTTACTTTTTTTTTTTTTTCTGGGTTTCTATTTCAGCCTTACAGCTTGGTTTCTTTAAGGCTGCCTAGCCCAGAGTTTGCTTCTTGAGCCAAGGAAGTGTGCCTTTGGTGGCAGGAACCTCTAATAAATGAATAACCACAATTCTCCCTTTGTAGCAGGGGGGTTAGTTTATATCTCTAAGCCCGCAGGACAAATGCTTTTTGCTTTGTCATGATCCCTTAATATAAAAAATACTTGTTATGGCTGACAACCCGTCCTTTCAGCAGTCCCGGTGAGCTCTGCAAATGAGCAGATCAGCACTTTCCTTGGTCCTCCTCATATTACTAATATACATGGGGGATAATCACAGGAACAGAAAGGCCTGTTAAAAAAAACATTCAGAAGGCCAAAATATTTAATGCTTTATTTTTTTTTTCACTGTAGTTGTTTAAAAAAAAAAAAAAAAGCTTAAGAAAAGGAAGTGAGAGACTAGCACTGCTGGTAGTAACAACTAATAGTGAGATCTTAGCATAGAGAAAAAATATATTCAAGGGTGTTCTTGGGAAACTGGGTGGTCTCAGGCTGTCTGGGTGTCAGGAATTTTATTAAAGAGCTAGCTGAAGTGATTGCAGAAGCATTTATGGTCTTTCTGACAAATTACTCTGGATAGGCGAGGAACACCCGAGTGCCAAAAAGGTCGTGCAGTCTCTAGGAATAATAGAGGGCCAAGGTAATTACAGATCAGTTTAATTATCCTTTGCAGAAGAAAAAGGAAAAAAAAAAAAAAAAAAAAAAAAAGAAATGAAAGCAGTCTGGAAGGTGCTGGGCAAGTAAAGCAAAGTAAAGTAAAAGGTCTTCTTGCTATGGGAGAGGCAGTTCATGACAATATGCTAGGTCTTTTTGGCATGGTCACACCTAACACTGACTCTAAACTGGGTACAAAATGGTTGGATGGTGCTAAAATTACGTATTTCAGGTGCTTGTCCCTGGAACATTTCTTTCAGTCTTGGGTGGTAAATAGAAAATGGAGCTTCGCATACTGATTATGTGAAGCTAGTACAGATTTGGTAGCTGGAGAATCTGTAGGTTATTGGGAGAGGAATATAGATAGGGTTCAAACCTTGACAAATGGAGAAACTAGGATGCCATACAACAAAGACAAAAGCAGGTTGCTTCACTTAGAGGGGAAAAAATCAGCTCGATAGGCGGCATCAGAGAGCGGCTGTTCTGACAGTAGAAACTGCTGGTGTTTATACTGGGTCAGAAGCTAAACATGAGTCAACAAACTTGTCCTGTTGTGAAAAAGCAAATACAGTGCTGGGGTGTAAACAGAAATGCAGACAGCAAAAACACGTGTTGCAATCTCTTCGTTCCGCTCAGCGTGGTGCGGTTTCGGCTGCAGTACCTGAATCGGGGGCTGGAGCTGTGCCCTGGAAGAGGACATGCATGCTGTTAATTCCTCGAGCTGTGCTTCTGGGCTGGCAAGAGCAAAACTGCTCGCCTGCTGCCTCATGACTCGGGTGTTGAGTGATTCCCACTGAAACAGAGCTTTTTTTCTCCAGGAAGGCAGGCTGATGCAGGAGTGCTGACTGGGGAAATTGGGTTCCCTCTCTTTCACGTGCTGCTCTCCCAGAGCTTGATTCCTGGCCTCTGCAGAGTTCATGAGGAGTGCTCGTGACCTGTCGTGCTTTGGCAGTCAGTTTTGTATTTGGCCACTCTGTTGTCTCGTTCAGCAGATGTTGATGTTTTCCAAGAGGGCTGTTGCATGCGTGGCTTCAAATAGCGTCGGGCAGTGCCTTTGCAAAGGCAGATGTGCTGGGTGTAAATTCCTGAAATACAGCCCAGTCTCGCTGGGTCACCTTGTTCGGGCGTCTTTAGTCATGCATAGAGAGACTGCAGGCAGGATGTGCACAACCTGGCTAATAAATACAGCTTTCTGGCTGTAACAGGGAATCTGCTACACTCAGCATTAGTATGCATCCACTCTCCTCTCCATAAGACATCCACAGAGTCTTTGCTGGCCACGCAGGCATTGCCAGGAGGGAAAGGGTTGGTCTGGGTGCTTCCTGCAGCAGATCCCTAGTGGAACAGGCAGATCCCATTGCTGTTTTTCACCTCCGTGATTATTTCCTATAGAATTTTCAAGGTTTGTGTTTCCTCTTGACTCTTTGAGCCACTGACTTTCACTGCTGTAGCAATCCTGTAACTGTTTTATCTTGCATAGCTCTGCTTTATGGCTTTTCCCACAGCTTAACAATTTCCTCCCCCCATTTTAGGGGGCTGGGCTGCATTGAAGCTAGGTCATTGGGCACTGCTGAACCTCTTCAAGGGGAGGCAGAAGGCATCTGAGGATTACACCATCCCCGATCCTGGAGGCAGTGTTTCTGAAGGCTGAGCAGCTAGCAGTGGCGATGTGAGTGATGGGTTAGGTGGCAGGGGAGGGGATAGGTAAGAGCCAACCTCAAGCACCAGATCCAGCCCCATCCCACTGCTGGTGTTGGGGCTGAGGGCTGCAGTGCCTGCCTTCCTAGTCCCATAGGAGACAGATCTTCTGAACTCGTGGCTGCTTAAAAGGGACTTGGACTCACAGCATGGTTCTGGGTTTTGCTGGGCTGCAGTGCTAGACATCTGAAAGAGGAATTAATCTGCAGGTGCTTAGCTGGAGCTGGTGTGTGGCTTTCCAGGCACACAAGCCAGTTCTCAGGGTCAAAAGGCTGGACTGTGCTGATTGATCTTAGCCAGAGTCATGAGAACATCTAAATGGCAACGCTCCGGGCACTGGAGGGGGATGACTTGGCAAAGAACAAGAGGCACAAGAAACAAATGCTACCCAGATCACACCATCTTTCACAGAGGGCAAAGGCATGCATGTCTCCTCTCCAAGCACACCGCTGCTTAAACAGGGGCTCAGCAGTTTTCCCAGATGTTAGCTCGCTAACAAAAGGGCTAAACAAACAGCAGCAGATGGCAAGTCCCCTGTTGTCGTGCACCGCAAAGCCAGATGATGACTCCAAAATGCATTTTGCAGTGTTGCTGCTCGCAGTGGGTTAGTTTGAAGGAGCAATGAGCTACAGCCAAAGGAAATGAGAGAGCAGCAGGAACATTGTTATACCCTTCTCAGCTGTGATTATGAAAGAGTATTGGAAGATGATGGCTCTCCTCTGGGCTCTGTGTGTTAGCACTGCAGCAAGGGTAAATGCAGAATTAATGGCAGGGTTGTGTTTTTTTTTTTTTTTTTTTTTTTTTTAAGACTTTCTCCAGAAACTCTTTACAAAGAGTATTGCTCCCAGGGACATTTACATTAGAAGAGACAGAGGTTATTTTGAGAGTCCTTTCCCAAAAGAGCTCTCTGTTATGTGATGTTCTAGCTAGAAAGGCCTTCTCCAGAGGGTCTGATGCCTTTGTTGTTGATGCCTTTGTTGAGTACTGCCCCTGGCTTGGTCTCTGCTTAAAGACAGTGAAAACCCTGGCTCACCAACCTCTCTGGAAATCGTTCCCTGCTATTTTTCAGGTAGGTGTCCAGGAACATGCCCCCAAGATCAGGGACAAGTGGCTACACAAGCAGTTAAAATTCAATGCTTTTTGTCTTGGTTTCACTACGAGAGCAAATTTACATTTCCTTCCATTTTCAAGGTCATTCCTTACATTTTCAACCCGGGGTTTCTGCGGTGGATCCAAGCCACCAGACTTTACATCCAGGAGCTGCTAATGTCAGTAATGGCCTTTCTCCAGCCGCCTGCTTCGAATGACGCTTGGGTTTTGTTTATGCACAAGGGACTCGTGTTTTGTGAGCGCCCCATCCACCACAGGGGATGTCTCTGTGAGCAGAGGCCCGGCACTAATGCCATCCTGCATGGCTGTGAATGAATTCGCCCTTTATTCAGCCTTACCCACCCCTGCTGAGCCGTGAGCTCTGCACTGCGCGCGGGTACACACGGGCGCTGCCGTTTGCAGTGCTTGTTCAGCTGGGCTTCCACACCCTGCTGCCTCTAATCCTGGACAAAACCTGGGCCACAGAGGAGAAAACACAACGAGACTTCTATTCTTAGCCTGCAAGGCCTCAGAGCTGGTTCTCTGGGGTGCAGGGTGATGAATATGCAGTTGCTGGAGCTCTTGACAAAGCAGTGAGTAGCGGTGTTTGTCGTTAGCGCTGCACGTATGCTCCTCTCTCATTGGATCTGTAACCTTCACTGCAGCTTTTCACAGTTACATAAATATGGCCTATTTTTCCCTACGAATTAACATCTTGCCTGCTAAGTTTAGGCTTTCACATGCGTACAAAACAAGCCATCTGATTTTTTCACATGCAGCTGGAGTCCTGGCTCAACCGGGAGAAGCGGTCCCTGCCCGTACAATGCCTTCACGGTGGTGATGAACGACGGGGCCGAGCGTCCCCCTGCGAGTGGCACAACCCCACAAAGTCCTGGACATCTCACCGCAAACACCGTGCGAGGTGCCTTGTCCTTTCCTCCGGGGAAAGTCAGACCCCAGCTGTGTGGCTGTGAGGATGCCAGAGGGGCTGCCTTCCTGGCAGGCGGTGAGGCTCCCTGCGTGTCCTGGAGACTGGAAGGTTGGCTGCATGCTTTTGAGCACACAGCAGATGGTTGCTCACTACCCAGAAAATACAGATGTGGTTGTCTTTTTTTTTTTTTTCTCCTACACAAAGATGGCTTTTTCCCCCCCTACTAAAAATGCACCGGGAGATTGTGCTACAGCATCTGTAGAAAAAAACAGCCCTGTAGAGAACGGATGACACTAAGAAATCTCCCAGCCCTGGGGTGTAAGAAAAGTGATTTACATTTGCTGAGACTCAGGTTGGATTTATTACTGAAGTAATATAGATGTGCAGGACTGCAAGGGGGTGCGCAGGAATCCGTTCTCCAGTGATACGACTCCCTTCTTCAGCCAGCCTGAAGGGATCCAGCTGCTGCTGGTGTCTGTCTGCGGCGGGACAGTGACTTGAAATATATTCAGACACCAGGCAGCACAAGCCCACAAGGGAGCCATTTCCTGGAGCTGGACGCCAGAGTCCTGAGCCCAGCCCAACACACGTTGTCTGGGTGCTGGATTTTGCTTAGTAGGGCCTGGTCCTGTCCTACTCTGCTGTAGACATGTGTGATCTCAGGTGAGTGTTAACGGTGTACTGCTGAGCACATATATATTGTCACTTAGAGACGGAGCTGGCAGCACGGTGTGCTCTCAGGGTAACTGCTGTGGAGGGCATTGGAGACTTTCTGTGCTCATAATTCAGCGCATCACACCTATTGATTTTATTAGCAGTCAGCCGTGAGGCTAGATCTCCGTGTCTTTTCTGAAAACCTTACAGTAAGGAGCTCTGATAAACAGGTGACTGGGAGTTTTCAGGGGAGGCCGTAATACCTCAACCATCTGGCCTCTCTTTTAGTTTAATTCTGGCCAAACTGAGCACCCCAAGTAAAACCTCAGAGTGGTGAGGCATTAGGACAGAAGAAGGGAAGAGGTGTGGGATTTTTCAAAAGCTGACAGAGGCATTAGGCACAAAGCTTTTTCTTCCCTGCAAGCTGGCCTGCACTTCTGAGCACATGATGCTTTTGAAAAGCGTGCTATTAAATATGTGGAATCCCCTTCAGGGATGATTAGGGCTAGATCTGTGAATTCCTGGCTTTTTGGGGTTGTTATTAGAGCAGATCAGCGGTGTCAGGGACTGCAGGCAGCTCTGCACAGCCTCCAGCACCCCTGCCATGCCTCTGGACCTGTATTAGCATGATGCAGGTAATGGGAATGATGGGCAGAGGCTAAGATTTCAATGTAGGAGCTTTGGGTATGTGCTGCTTGCTTTCTGGCTGTGCTGATGCAATGCTGTCTGTATCAGCTTCGGGTCAGATTAGTCCTACTGCATCCCTCAACACAGCTGTGGAGGACTGGGGTTGAAGATTTTTGATTTCCAAGGGAGGAAAGGAGCAGCCAAGCTAAAACTGAACTCTGTATCGGCACAATCATTTCCTTCTCTCAGGTAGGACCCTTTCCCTCCCAGATAAAAGCAAACAAAGACCACAAAGGCCCCAGCACTGAGCTGGCAGTTTTTCTTGCTCTGCTGGTCCGTGAGGACCTAATCTCTTCCTTGTCCCTTCTCTCTGCCGTGCCCCCAGCCAGCAGCGGATGCTGGCGAGCTCTCCAGCAGCCAGCCTGCGGCAATAATGAGAGCAAGTCAGGCAGTGCCATCCTATGCAAGCCTCTGTCTGCTCGGCTGTGTGCATCTGAGAGCGCTCTCCCTTCTCCCCCTTCCCTCCCTTTCATAACCCACCCCCCTAGCTCTTGTTTTTGGGGTTGATGCAGGGCCTGGTGGCTCTCTGCTCGGATATGAGGCTCTGCGAGGGGGGATTTGACTTGGTCCTGCCCCAGTTTTCTGTGGGGATGGATGGCTCCACAGGCAAAGCAGGAAGGGTGCTGCTCAGGTGTCACCCCTGATAATGTCAGGGCAGCACTTCTGGTGTGTTAATCTTCCTGTGGCTCCTGTGAATGGTCAAAGGGACACAGGAAGGGATAGAGAGCGGTGCACTTCTTACCTTAACCCCCAGCCCACCCCTGGCTGTGCTGATACGAGGAGCAGGGCTGGTTCTGGGGGTGATCTCCATTTCAATTGGATTAGCGGTGGGCCTTTGATGCTGGAAGAAAATGTTAGCCTGTGCTGGTGCCTGTAGCTGCAAGATTTTTTTTTTTTTAAATTTATTTATTTTTTCCCTTGCTATTGTTGGTGCTTTAAAATGGTGGATTGTTTTTTCCTCTGAATTTTTGCACGCAGGGTATTTGTGACATTGTGACTAACACCAGGGCTGAGCCAGTTAAAAATAAGGCTAATTGGAGCAAAAGGAAAACGTGTTGGAGGAGAGAGAACCACGTTGAGCAAAGGCTGGAGCAGAAACTTGCAGATGGCAGGAGTGTTTGCAGGTGGGGGAAGAATTGGGGCTCATTTTCCTGCTCTGGCAGCACAAGTCTGGCCTCCTGCCCTGCAGTCCTTCCACGCAGCTCTGGAGATGTTGCCCGGTCCTTAGGGTCTGAGCAGTGCAGGCACTGGCAGCGCTGCGGCGTGCATCTCTATCTGGGCTGTCAGGACACAAGCAACGATTGCCAGCCAGCCTCCCGAGGAGCGATTTGTGCTGGGTGCAGCACACATTCTTATGAAAGAACCACCATCTGCTGGAGAAGAGGATGAGCCCGTCTAACTCGCTTCATTTATGTTTTAATTAAGGCTGGAGCAGCAGCCTCCAGAGATGAGAGAGGAATCCCAGCTCAGCCGGGCAGTTTACTCTGTTTGTGTTTCATCATGCAAGTGTTCATTCAGCTGCTCACATGGTTCAAGTCGAGCACGTGCTCAGGTGTTTTGCTGCAGTGACCTCCTGGTGCCACGTCGCCTCCCCGTGTAGTGGCTGATAACCCCAGCAAATCCTTCTCTGGGACCTGGATGCCCTGTAAGCCCGAGGCTTTGAAACAGCAGCGATAAGAGCAAAGAATCACAGACCTTGTCCATCATAAATGGATTTGTGACTGCAGCCCGCAGATCTCGGGGATGATTTCTGCCATTCAGTAAACGAGCGGGTTGGCAGAGCGTTCAGCTCGCAAAATGCAGGCTGCTTGCAAGCACCTTGAGTGATCTCTCAGCAGAAAATGAACCCCGTCCGTCAGCAGGGCTCGCTCCCTGGCCTGTGTTCAAGCATCAGCCCTCAGCCAAAACCTACCAGGGATGGAGCATCTGCAGCAGGGGATCGTTGTGGGGTGCTGTCTGTCGGGGTGGATCTGTCTCAGATCCCCACCGACTGCGTTACAGACGCTGCCATATTGACAGCAGCAGCGATGCTGAAAGCTGGGAGGACTCCAAGGCTGCACAGAGCAGCTCTGTCAAGTCCAATCCTTTCTGCCTCCCTGCTCCACACTTAACAGGATCCTCTCCAAAGCACACGCCGAGGCACCGACGCCTTTCTTAGCGTGTAACTGCTCCTGGGCACGGGAGCGTTTCCTCTGAGAACAATTATGGAATCGCAGTAAAGTGCATTAAGGGGGAAATTCTTTGATTCCTGTCTTGCACAGTGCCCCTCTCAGCCTGGAGCCTCCCACACTGCTAAGCTGTTGGTTTTGCATCCTACCTGCCTGGAGGAATCGAGGAGGGAGTCGGAGCACGCCGGCCGGGGCCCGGAGCCATCTCACACTGGAGGCATCTGCTCTGCTGCAGCCATCGCAACACGTGTCCAGCAGACACTTTTATCACTGACACGGGGGAGAATTGAAATAGCTGCCATCCTCTTGAGCTAAGCCGGAGACAGAACAACGGAGCACGCTTTATGTAACTCGTTTTTATTTTTAAACAGCCTTTTATTTTCAAGGGGAATTCAACTCAGTGGGTGTCTCCTATCTCCTGCCCTGCCTCGTTACTGCAGGAGAAGTGGCTTCTTTTGTCAATACCCCCTCCTATCCAAGATATCAGCTGTGTGGATTCCTCACCTGCCCCTCAAACTCAAGCTCTCCTTGTTTGACCCTTCAGGATTTCCTGCCTGCCAGGGCTGATGTGGAGAATGATTTGAGGCTTAAGGTGAACAGAAAAAATAACCCCTTATTTTTTTTTTCTCTTTGTGTGTTTCCTGATGCTACGGGAGCTTCTTTTTGGAAGGGGAAGCTGCTCTTGTGGTTCTTCTAATAAGATAGTCTGTGATTTGTCTTGAAGCTTAGGAAGCTGTTGAGATGAGCTGTAATTCTCTTTTGCCCAGGCAATCACCTTGTACTGGACCAAGTGTGTTTTACCCTGGATCCTAAAACAGGCAGGCAGCCTGATGGTGAGCAGAGCATTGCGTGTTAGCTGCCAGTTACTAACTACTTTTAACATTAACAGCTTTCATCGTAAACAGTGGTGGAAACAGCACACTCTGGAGGCAAATTAATTACCGATTTGAATTACCGTAGGCTTGGGCCCACATAGGTACCAGCGTGGCTTTTGGACAAATTTGGAATTCCTGGGTGTCAGAGGAGACCAAACAATGCTTCATCTCACAAGTAGCTTTGTAGGATTTTCACTCCATGGTAAGAGCAGTTGTTCCTTCCAGTCCTCCAGCAAAAAATACAACAAAACAAAAAAAAAGACACATGCAAAAAAAAAAGCCTAACAAAACCAAAGCTCCTTCGGGATGCAGCAGAAGTCCACCAGGGCTGAGGCTTGTGGTTGAGCCAAAGGCAGGCTCTGCATCGTGCAGATCACCTGCGTTCCTGAGGCAGTGTGTGCTGCAGGGAAGTGGCTACCCCAAGTACTTGGTCGGTCACAGATCCTTCATCACAGAGCTCTTTCTAGAGAGGTTGCAAAAGCAACAGAATCTTATGTAAACCAACCAAAAAATGAACTCAGCTGTGGGGATGTAGCTGTTAAATGTCACAGCAGGCTGAAGAAACACATTCTTGATGCCAGGCTAAAACCACTTGGACTCGCAAGCCATGAAGCACACCCTAAAACAAGCTCCTTGGCTCACAGTGCCAGGAGAGAGAGATGCTGGCACAGGCCCAGGGAAGGTCACAAAGTAAGAGCAAACACAGTCCCACAGAAGTTCAATGCCTTGTGGCGTGGATCACTGTAAAGATGACAAGGCCTTGAAGTCAGAAACGAGGAGTGGAAGCGACAGGCCCAGCATGACAGCTAGTTAAGCATGAAATAATGGAATCCCAGAGAGGCACACAGCCCCCCGAGGAAATAGAACAAGAGTGAGAAGACAGAGAGTAGTCTGCTTAAATGTCAAGGTGAAGGAGTTTATTCAAGGCAAGCCCACCGGAGATGTCAGCCAAGCAAATAAGGTAGTCAGCGTAGCTGCTCTCTGATGTTGTAGCCCCAAAGTGAGAAGAGAGGTCAGCTGCCAGCCCTGGGGAGTGTTATCCGCCCTGGGGGGGCAGAAACCATGCAAATACCAGCTGGGCTGGCTGGGTATCTCTGGTGTTTGTGCAGCTGTACTGGAAGGAACGGATGTCTTCAGGCTATGCAGCTCTAGTATTTGGGTGGCAGAAGCTGGGACCAAATGAAACCAGTGGAGATGTTTGGTCAGGAAGAAGTTTTGGGGTAAAAACTGCTCAAATGATGATCAGTAGGGGCATGGATAAAATACATGTAATAGGCAGGGAGGCATTTTAAATAATAGGGTGAAAAGGACCCTGGAGGTGATGTTCTTGTCCAGGGAACTGGCTGGCAAATTCCCTTCCACCCTGTCCAGTGACAGGCAACAGTTCCAGTGCCACATGTGTTTGTGTCTGCTGTTAGCAGGTCACGAGGAAACTGCTTTAAGGTATTTTTTAGAGATTTAAAATTTTGGATGGGATTCAAACCTAATATCAAAATGAGTTATTTTATTAAAAGGTTTTAAATAGAAGGTAGAGAATAGTCAGAAACATGAGGGCCATTTTAGGAGGAATTTGCTATAAACCTCTTCTATCTCACAGAAGCTTTCTAAAATATTACCCTGTAAAATACAATTCTCTTTATCTGCAATTTAATTACATTTCCCATAGTGCCTGTGTCAACACAACTCACTCACTTTGTTCTCTGTTAACTCCATCCCACCCCAGGAAAATAAAAGAAAAATGGTGTTTTGCAGAGCTGTTTGTGGGTTGCTCCAGGACCTCACCGAGCTCACGAAAAGGGGGTGCTGACAGCCTGGAGAAATAGGGACTGGGGTCTCTGCCCATACGGGTGGTGGCTGTGAGACAGTAACATGTAAAACTGGAGGACAACAAGCAGGAGCCCTCGTCCCTTGGCCTCTTCCACCCCACTGATGTCCTGGAGGTGCTGCAGCCAGTGTCACTTGTGACATCCTGCAGTTGCCCTGGGAGTGTGGAAGGGCATTAAAACAGAGATGACATGCTCAGAGTTGAACCCTTGGTGATGTTGTATTAAATTTGGCTTGGGTTTGGGGCAAGGGCTGAAGCTGATTGTTATTTAACTTGAACAAACCAGCCTGTTGTACCAGAGGCATGGGATGGACCTCAACCTTTGACCTTGGCTGAGAGGATGTTGTATCAGCCGCTGCGTTTTTATTTTTTTATTTTTAGATGTTTGTCTCCTCAGAACCAGAGACGTGATTAACCCAAGTCAGGATGACCTGGGCTTTGCGATGGGAGGCTGAGAGCAAGGCAACTGTTGTTCCTTGCCAGGTTGAGCTGTGAAGGGGGGGATCCGAGTCGGAGAGCTGGGATCACTCCTGCAGCACTGCTAATCCCTGTGCTTTCACAGTGAGTTCTGCAGGGCTCCTTCCCCAGGGATGTTGCTGGTGATAATGTGCCATCTCAACACATGTTTCCCGTCAGTAGCACAAGGATGTCAGGCCCAGCGCCACTTTAGCAGCGGAGAGGTGGGTGACTATGGATTTCTAGGAAAATGACAGGAGAATAAAGAGAAAAATAGTGACTAGTGTAACTGCAGACACTTTTTTTTTTTTTTTTTTTTTTTTTCCCCTAATGCAGTGGCCAACTCCAGCAGGATCAAAAAGAGCATAGCACAGCCCCTGTGTTGGGGTTCTGGTGGCTGAGCCAAGCCCCGATTTGGGGTCGTGCTGCTGCCCCACCACGTGTGCTGGGGGCTAGGATCCCGTGGAAGTCCCACTGGGGTGCACTGGGGACCCCATATACATCCTCTGCTGGTTGAGGATGGGGGTGTGGGGGTGCAGGAGGGGAGAGGGAATGGGAATGGGAGCTTGTGCTGTGGGGTGAGCAAACCACGGGAGGTCCAAGCCAAGGCAGGGAGCCAGTGGGGCTGCACACATCAGGGCAGATGAGGGGTCGGTCGCATCCCTGATGAGCCAGGTGGGTTTCTTTTTCCCATGCCCTGCAGTAGGGCTCTCCCTTGCCTGTTAACGATTTCATTTGACCCTGCTGGCACCGGGGCTCTTTAATTGAACTCCCCAGTCCCTTCTGTCCGTAGTGACTCCTGCCGCTCTGCGATCAGCCTCCCCTAAACCTCAGAGGAGCTGATTAAAGCAGGCGGCTGCTCTCTTCCAACATACCGAGGGTGACAACAGCGAGAGCGTTCGCAGGCATCCCCCCACCCACCCCCAGATGCTCCCAGCCAGCGCTTGGCACCCGCCACCCGTGCCGAGCTGTCGCCCATCTCCAGGGACCGTGGAGATCCGCGGCCAGGTCAGCGGGGTGGCGGGCGAGGAGGGATGCAGAGCAACGTGCTGATCAGGTGGGCTCCTCGGCAGCTCCGCCAGCGAGCGATGCGAGCCGGCAACGCTGCAGAGCCAAGCCCCAGCCTGCCGGGTGAGGCTGCTCTCGTAGCCCCTCGCTGGATGTGACACGGAGCTGTGCTCCCAGCCCTGCTGCTGCTACTGCTGCTGCTGCCCGGGGAGAGCTGGGGAGGGGAGGTGTGTCGGAGTGTGACTTTCACCCCGTGCTGGGGGTTGTCTCTGAAGAGGCTGCTCTGTTCTCTCCCCAGAGCCTCCGCGACCACAGCGTTGGCGAAGACCCACCGGCAGAGAGGACAGGTCAACGGCAGTGAGTAGCTTTTCGCTGTGTCTGGCTGGCTGCAGTGCCTCCCTGTTGGGGTTTAGCTGGCTTTCTCTGCATGTGAATGGATGGACTTAATCTCTCGAAGCCCCTTGGGGGTGGTTGTTGTGGTGGTTTTGTTTCTGTTTTTTTTTTTTTTTTTTTTTTTTTTTGCTGCTAATTTTTTCCATTGGGATGGCTGCTTTATCTCTGCTCAGGTGATCTCCTGGAGGGGGCTGATAATTTGATTGTCGTAATTGCACCCCCTTCCTTTGTCTCCTAAGGAGAAACCCCAAAGCACCTCCATGATGAGGCTGGCAATTCCCCTTGACCCAGGGTCCTTTCATAGGAGGGGGAGGTAGGGCAAGTGATGGAGTGTGGGGTAAAAGCCCCCTCACTGTGGACCCCCACTGGGATGCCTTTACCACATGCTACAGATTATATTTATAAAGCCATAATTGACCGGCTTTATTTGCAATCAAGGGAAATATCCGTGGGCATGTCAGCCTCGCCGTGCAGCTGCCTTTGGGGGAAATGTAGGTCTCGGCATCCCTGAAGTCAGGCAGACTTCAGGAGCACAGGGAAGTTTGGTGCTGCTCAGCTCCGCGGGTTGTGCTGTGTGGGCTGGCGAGCGGGTGGGAGCGGAGGCGAGCAGAAAGCTGTTTCATAACAGGACCCCAAAAAGCACGCTGCTCGAGGAGACAGAGAGGGAGAGGGCACCCGGCGGGCACCCAGCTCCGCTTCCAGCTGTCACTTCGGAGTGATGGGGGGGAAGAGGGGCTGGGGGACTCCGGGAGATCCTGTGCTGCGGCCCCGCATGTGGGTGAGACTGTTAACGAGGAAATTTAAAGGGGCTTAAGGAATTACCAAGGATTGATTTCAGTTAAAGCGCATCGAAGCAGCCGGTCAGGGCAGGGATTAAGAAAATGCACTCACTGGCATGTAGTGCAATCCCGGTTCCATTAATTTAGTTGGGGAGAGGCTTTGTGCGTTTTTAATGTAATCAGGTTTTAAAAGGGATGTTGTGTTGGGCAGCCCGAGCTTTGGGATCTCCTCAGGCCCAAGCAGCACGGGGTCCTGGCTCCTTTGCACACAGTCTCTGCTCTCACCAGCTTCCTCAGTTGTTCCCTCTGGGCAGGAGGACACGGAGGTTATCTGGAGCTCGGCCTTGTCCTGGCAAGCAGGAAACCTTTGCACTTTGCTCACTATACAGGCAGCTCGGTCCTGCTCTCTGTCCCATCGGTTTCCCGGCTGGTGTGGACCTCGCCTTCGCTCTCTGATGCGAGATTTGTTTGACCAGCGGGCTGTGTGCCAAGGCTCCCAGGGGCCCTGCCAGCCCTCTGTCCCTTCATCCTTCCCTCCCTCCCTCCCCGTTGCAGACCGTGAGTCCCCTTTGTGGCTTCCCATGGGCTGCCACCGCCTGGAGGAGGAGATGCTTTTTTGGGATGTTTTTGTGTGAGTGCTTGAGCCTGTGACGGTGCAAGGACCAGCAGCATCCGCAGACGCGTGAAGTCCTCCTCTTGTTTTATTTGCAGTGCCAGCTTTGCCGTGATGGCCCGTAACATCAGCCATGACCTGGAGGGACAGGGACGAGAGGTAGTTTGGTCTTCTTAGCGAGGTCAGTCCGGAAGCCCTGCCTGTTGGGGAGAGACCTTCAGAGGTGTTGAATGATGAGCGCGATAATGCCAAGTCCTGCTGCTCCGTGGTGAGC
This sequence comes from Aythya ferina, assembly GCF_964211825.1. NCBI lineage: Eukaryota > Metazoa > Chordata > Aves > Anseriformes > Anatidae > Aythya > Aythya ferina. The sequence continues at coordinate 12,133,971 of NC_140304.1, forward strand.
TGTGACGCCAAGCTCAAGTCACTTTAGACCTGAAGCTGGACTTAACCCGCTGTCCTGGTTTTAGGAGGAAATGCTGTCTCTTCTCTGTGATCATCTCTCAACTCTGAACGTCTTCCATTGAAAAATCGACCTGCCACGCTAGGAAGCAAGGATCAAATGGGTTGAGAACAACTGGCCCTCCTTTTTTTGCAGAGGATTCTTTGGTATATTTTTAAGTGCCGGGACATGAAACAGTAAATATCCCTCCTTCCTGCACTCCTATCTCCTGCAAACAGCCCTGACTGCTCTCCAAGCCAGCCAGTTAAGGGGTTAACTATAACTGGATGCCTGAATGGCTGCCTTACTGATCCCACGGAGGTAACTGAAAAGACACGCTGCATTCCTCACCCCTGCCCATCCTGTCGCTGTCTGCCTCGTCCAGTGAGCCTTTGGGCTCGCTGTACCATCCCCTCTTCCCTCCTTCCCTTGCCTCTCCACCTCCCGCAGCCCCAGATTTTCCCTCTCTTTCTCCTGTGTCCTGTCTTGGGAGCCGTGACCCAGAGATCGGTGGTCCGTGAGAGACAAGCTCCTTGCTTGTGGCGCAGCATCTCTGTCTCCTGTTCGCTGTGATTCCCTGCTGCAGTCCCTTGATCTCAGGCATCAGAGAGAAATCTGAGCAGCACTGCGGTAATGCGTGTCACACCTCTTGCTGAGAAATTCCTGAGCTGGCTCGAACAAACAGCTGAGGGAGGATAAAGGTTGGGGGCAGGAGGTATCAGAAAGGTACCAGGAAGATCCCATAGCAGGCTCGGTGTCAGTTTGAGCCAGCAGGTCCAGCAGGCTCAGCTAGGAAGGCGACACTTTGCACACAGTGGATCTGCCCTGATGGTGGAAGTTTAGGCAGCGCAGCATCCTGAGCCCACCGGTCATGGGTCTGCATTTTGGGGCTGTGCAACAATTCCTGCCACTAAAAATCTCCAGGTTTTTGTGCTTGACAAATTCCGTGAGTTGCCTGTGCTGTGCCAGGGAGACACTCCTTGCATTTAATTAACATTTAATTTGCTTTAAGATTACATTAAAATGTGCAATAATAGAAACTCTGTGAAGGGCGGGAGGAGAAGGGGGAAACAGGCATGCTACAGATTGGCTCGGTTGCTGGTGCTGAAGTGTTCTGCAAGGACTGCATATGGAAGGGGAAAAATCCTGTGCTTCCCTCTGCAGCCACACACAGTGTGTGGCTTCTGTTTGGCAGCAGGGCTCAGCGAAGGGCTTCCTCTGGCTCAGAAGTGGGTGCAGCAGCTGAGAAGTGCAGACTCAGTCGCTGAATTGTCCTCCTGTGGTCAGGAGCAGAGAGTGGCCTCGTTCGACACGGGGGAAATGTAGCAGAAGCGATGCCCTTAGGCTGGAGAGGCAAGTAACAGGCTGTGCCCTGCTGGACACCGTGTCAAACCGGTAATCGGCGTCTATATGTTTTTGAGAGGAGACACTGCCAGCCCAGTGCAACGTGTGTGTGACATCTCCCACTCCCTTCGTGTTTCCTCTCCTTCCCCATCCTCCCCGTCCCGGCGCGATGCTGCGGCGGCCGTCCTGGGAAGGGGCTGGCGAGGAGGCGAGGGGCCTGCGGAGCACCACAGGCTCTGGGCCCGCTTTGAAATTCAGAGGGAAAAGCAATAAGGCCATTTTCTGCATGGATAAACCCGTCACGGAAGAGGCAGCTTTAGCCTGCTTATGTAACGCTGAGTATAAAGGGATCCTGGCTGGGGTCTCGTGGCTCTGCAGCGCAGGCTCACCTTGCAGGTGCCTTGCTCCCTCTCTTCCTCCAGCCCTCAAGCACTGGTATTTGTGCTATTCTGGTGCGGCTGGATTGTGGCGACTGGCATTTCTCCCCTCTGCTGTCTTCCCACTCCTGCCGAGAGCAGGTCTTTGCAAGAAACTGTCCCAAAGTGCAGCCTTTCAAACCTTTTTGCCAGTCAGACCAGCTGAGTGACTGGTGTGGGTGAGCTTTCAGCTGCTCTAGTGCTGTGTCCACCCCTAGCATCTGCTTAGCATCTTACTGGAGATGCTTCAGAATCCCTTCTGCAGATGAGGGAGCCAGGGACACAGGTCTGACTAGGTGCAGAGCTACTGAGGAGGTTTTTTTTTTCTTCTTTTTTCTGTTTTGCCACTCTGGCTAGACTTTTAATCGTCTTCTTTGGTTTTCCCCTGCTCACACCCCTGCTCCCCCATATCGACCACAGGAACAGAGGGATGAGGACTCGCCTGGGCTGCCTGTCTCACAAATCAGACTCATATAATGATTTCACAGCTATTCTTCCGGACAAGCCCAACCGGGCTTTGAAGTGAGTATAGCTGCAGCATCCCACCCCATCCCCACTTCTGTCCTTCCCCTCCCTGCCCGCCACCCCCTCTAGTACCACCCGCCTTTCACTGTACGCTGTATGAGCTTTGCATAGTTCTTTTTAGCCACAAGGAAGGGAGGAAAACACAAAAACCTGATAGAGCAGAAACGATACTGGAAAATGCCTAAATCAGTGATACAAGCTCTTCATTAAGACAGGACATGCACACTGTCCCAGCTGCTGTACATGGGATGTATCTGCAGATGTTTGAGCACATAAGATATCCCTCTGTCATCGCAAATCAAAGTCTGAGCAGTTGACTTTGCACACGAGGTGAGCAGCAATTTCAGGTCACAGTCCTCCTTGGCGAAGTCTTGTTATTAAACACTACCAAAATGTCCTGAATCAGTTTGCACAGCACTTAAAGTAGGTACTTCAGACAATCCAGAGCCCTGAGTGGGATGTAATTCATCTGATCACAAGTCACTGCTTACATCTGAGCTAAGAGTCTAACCTTCCCCTTGAAGTCAGGAGAGAGAAACAAACACTGCTGCAGGTGTGGGTTTCATTTCACTTAACTTTTGACATTTACAATGTAAATGTCTACATCTGAACTTGTTCCCTGGGCCTCTGCTTAGAGTCGATGAGGAAAAATCGGTCCCTTTTTGGGCACAATTCATTGGGCTTATTTTAGCCACCTACCTGAAGAGGAGATGGAGAGAACCCTGCAAGTCCCATGGCATCTCCCTGCTGACTCTGAAGGGAACCCAGGGTGACTTGCTCACTTGGAGACCTCTACACTGTAGATAAGCAAAGTTTGGTGAGAATTCCAGCCTTCTTTGGTGTCCTTGTCAAGCAGCTCTGGAGGGAACCAGCAGCCGTGGGTTGTCTGTAATTTGCCCCTTCCTTTCTTTCAGAAGACTATCAACAGAAGAAGCAACAAGATGGGCAGACTCCTTTGATGTCCTTTTATCCCATAAATGTGAGTAGAGATCAAATTCTATCAATCCTCCCCCTCCTCATGTCACCCTGTACCCCAGATACTGTTTATAACTGAGGAAAATTACACACTGATGGCACAGAAGCAGTCACGGTAACTCATGGGCAGGATTTCTCCACTGGTGAGAAGGTGAGGGAGTGCGTTTCTGTGGGTTCCCTTCCTGAATTTGCTCTTCACTGACTGTGCAGTCACAGCTGATGAAGCCAGCAGCCCCAGCTCTAGCTTTCTCCAGTTCCTCTGGAGGCAGGGCTCCAAGACTGTGGCTGTGTGTACCTTCCTTGGCAGGTACACCTGGGTTCAGCCTTTCTGCACAAACAGTGATGGGTTCTCAGATCACTAAAGCTCCCCAGGATCTGTGGCACCATCTAGTTTCTCTCTGCCTCCAGCTGCTTTGCAGCTGCACAGTGTAGAGGTGCAGCCTGTGCCAGGACTACTGGGCACAGCAGTGCACTGTAGGAAGCAGTGGAGGGCTTCCCCTGAGACCCCACTCACTGCCACTGCTCGTTAGCACTCCACTGCAGGGCTATTAATATTTTATCTTCACCTAAGTGGCGAGAAGACCGTAACATCCCATTCCTATTGATGTGAGCGCCTTGCAGAATATTCTAATTCAAGTCAACACAGCTGAAATTCTCAGAGCCGTCTCCTGATTTTTTTTGACTGATTACTCTAATTGATTTTAGGGGAAAATCTAGTATGTAGCTCAGTAACCTTAAACACCTCGCTCTGTAGCAGTACTTACTGGAGAAATCACGCATGGTAGCACTTAACTGGATCTAATTTATAGCTACTGAACCAAACCTGAAAGTTTCACATCAAGGAATGTTATGCAAACATATAATCAGCACACCTCACTCCATTCAATAGATCAATCATATCAGTTCTGTTCAGAATATATTATTCTGTTATTCTGCTTCACCGACATATTCATGCTGACAAATTGTAAACAAGGCTGCGAAGTTCACAGTATAGGCTCATTAAGGTGTTTGTATTCGAGAATAAAATGAGCAAATCGAGGTTGGGGAGAAGTCAGTGTGGGTGGTGAACTATTTTATTGCAATATGGAAATGTCTGACTTTCTTAGTGGTTCAGGTTTTGAGGGACTTGCATTTTAAAATATCAGTGTAGAATCATATTGTTTTTAAAAAAGTACAGTTCTTCTGGATTTCTGCTAAGATGACAACAGTTTTGGCAGAGAATTACGTGACAACTTTAAACAAGCTGGCTGTCCAAGGCAGAAAAAGCAATATATAATTTTAGCAGCAGTATCTTGTTGAGATCATTGCTCTTGCAGCCGGTAGAAAAAAAAAAAAAAAAAAAAGAAAAAAAAGATGTAGCTGGGTATGGCTAAGAGGGAACATTTCTTTTGTCAAAATTCAAAACAAGAAGGGAAAAATGCACAAAAGAGTCATGGGTGCCTGGAGGATGGGAAGTGGAAGAGGACAGGATATTCACATCAGTGGTACAGTTCTGTCTTTAAAATCAAGCCCTTGTTCCTGGTTCAACAGTATTAAGGTCAGAATTTTCTTACTTAGATACAGAGTATAACAAAAGTGCTTCGATTACAAGAGCCAGCAAAGTCTCACTCTCTGTACTGAAGTTATATACAGATTGTTCCCTTTTCAGCTGAGTGCTGGGAATGCTAAATCAAACCTTAGTTCGATTACTTCATCCAACAGCATCCATAAGAATATAATATTAATAAATTAGGAAGGATTCTGGTATTTCATTTATCACTCTATAAGGCTGTCTCTAGAATGGGAAGTAATTCTGGGAACTCTTTGACACCTAGTGAAAAATATATAGTTCCTAATAGCAACAGAAGGTGATTTTTAAAATTTAAATTGAGCTGCTTTTTTCTTCTCAGCAGTCACGTTGACATTGCCTGGTGATTAGTGACAAAAAATTGTTGTTTAATAAACCACTTTCTAAAAAAATATATCACATCAGCTCTGACCTGAAGCTTCTGGAATAGCTAGTCTGCAGACAAAGCCTGCATTTGGTTATAATGATGCAACACAAGTGTTATTTTAGTTACACTGGTTTAAAGGAGAGAAGATATGCATCATATGTGCTTAGAAGGAATTGTAAAATCATTGTTTTCACTTGTGTATACTTGCATCCAAAGCACAGAATTGTTAAATTGTTATGAAAATAAACCAGCTGCATTTATGCTATTAGAAGCATGCTAGTAAACATGAGCTGATGTTAGAGAGGGTAAGGGACTCTTGTGCTGTGTCAGACCAAAATTTCAGAGTAAGAAAAGCAGTGCCTGTCCTGCCTGCATCTGTCTGTAGTACAGCTGCCAGCTTGTGTCCTATTTCTAGTGCCAGGAGAAGGACAGAACTGTATCAGTCTAATTTCACTATGACTGCCCAGGTGAAAAATATTAGCCAGGGAAAATTCCAATTCATGCTTCAGGGCATGGGCTAAGCACCAGCTGGGCTCACGGAGAATTTCCCCTGTGGTTTCTAGCATTAGCAGGTAGACCGCTTCTGCTTGACACATCTGTCATGAATTCTTTCTTCACTAGATGGACAGTTTGTCTGTTTTGGAAGGGAGATTGTGATGCTGATTTCAGGGAATTGAGTGGTGCTTTCCTTCACAGTCAAATGTTACAGCGGTTTGGGGTTCTTTCCAATCATCCCATTCTTTCAGGAAAATCAGTGCACAAGTTGTACTTGGGAGCTGGGTATAGCAGCTGTATGAGAGAGACAGACAACTTTTACTCTTTCACTTCCCATTTTCCTGAATCTCCAAAAGGTCTTCAAGTGGAAGTGGTCTGAACAGGTACTATGCATTACACAAACTCTATGGAGAATGTTATGCTTATTTTTTTCAAATATTCCTTAAGTGTGATGGCCCTTAGGCGCCCCTTCCACTGTTCCCCCATTGTTTTACTGAATGAACTCTGTAGATACTGTTTGATCCTGATCCTTTATGTCAGTACCTTGAGTGGAGTATTGAAAAGCCCTGGATCTCGAAGCAACTGCATGTTTCCAGAGATTCCCAGGCTGGGCAGTGCTCTTTTTTGTAAAGAGAGTGGTCTGATTCAGATTGTTTAGTTCCCAGCACTTAAAAAAAAATAATTGTATTGACATTGGCAAGAGATTGCAGGTAGGGAAGGTGATGCAATTTAGGCTCTCCCAGTCACACCCTCACCTTCCTTTTGCTCTGGCATTGGGACTTCAGCATCTCTCAGCCTTGCCCTGTTAGAGTGCCAGTGCCAAATTATAGGATACAGCACAGCTCAGCTTCACTGGCAGCCCCAAGACAAGTAGGTCAGTGCAATGATATCTGACTCGCTCTTGCTAATGGGTGAAGCAAATCAACTTGAAACCGTAGGGTCAGCCAGTCAATCCCCTTTCTTTCTAGAGCAGGAGCCTTGTCTGAGCTCGTTGCAAGAACCCTATCTCCAAGCACAGCGGTGTTCCCTTGGGTCAGGGCTTGTGAGCGTGGCAGACAGCAGGAGAGGAGTTTGATCTTGCTTTGCAGCTGGGTTTTGAGCAAGTGAGAGGCAGGGCTGCATGTAGCATGCTTCCTTGGGTGCTAAGGGGCAAAAGCAGAGGTTTTAACATGCTAGATTTTGGCATCTTTTCCCCTTTTTTGCCAGTGATTAGTGATGGCTCCCAGGGAACCGGAGCTTTACGTGGTCCGCAGAGTGTGCGTATGTGTGTGAGTAACGGAGGAGTAATCCCCCTGCTGTACCCGTGCCCAGGAGGTACAGTCTGGTCAGCCAGATGGAGATTCCTTTTGACAGGCTGCCGGAGGGAGATCCAAGCAATGGCATGTCTCATTCTGCATCCCTCGCGGGGCTGGACACATGGCCTGTCATTTGTCCAGAATCCGGCAGGACAGTCTGTCCTCAACCCTTAGTCAGTTTCCAGCGAAGCATCTGACATGGAAAACCTTTGCGCTGAATTTCCATTTTTATCTCAAGGATGACTTTTTTTGCCATCTACAATTTATTATTTTTTTTTGTGATCTCTGTGCTCTTCTGCCCAAATTTTATTGTCCTCCTCCTCCTCCTGTTGTCTATACGTTGCTGCTCTTCCCACACAGCATAGGAATATCCCTTCCTACTCCCAGTTCTTTCTAAGCCAGAACAGCATTAGCATTAGCATTGTGCTAGTGACAGGCAGCTAACATTCACCAAAGCAATGCTAAGCAGCAGGGAGAGCACGTACATATGCTATGCAGAACATTGTGGCCCTGTCTCTTCAGCCCTGGACCCAAAATATTGCACAGAGCTAATCCATCCATCTACCAGCCATAAGGACTCTCTCTTTATTTCCTACATGACGTGCTGATGGCCCTGATGGTGTGCAATGCATGCATTAAATAAATGATTGTTGATAGCTTTTTTACTCTGACAGTGGCTAGATCCTTGGTTATTAAACTGTCTGCCTGAATGATTTAAGCTATTAATCTCAGCTCTTCCTCATGTTGCTGACGCCTGATTTAGTTAAGACTTGTACTGTATTTTTTGCAAGCCAGTTAAGTCCCTTCCTCCACGTCTTTTCTTTCTGTAAAGAAACGTCTCTCCACAGCCCAAAGGATAATGTCTGAGTGAGGTTTCAGGAACATCTGAGACCTCATGTAGTTGTTGATCTGCCTGGTAGTTCCCCTCTAAATCACAAATTTGTTTTTATCTGCTCTAGAGAGCAGAGCCTGGTCCTTTTAAGGCTATTCACACTGCAAAACTCTAAAGCAAATGTTCCTCTGCTCCTCCTTCTGACTCCTGACACCCAGGTGGAAGAGCTCTATTTCTTTGCCATCATCCTATCTGCCCTGCTGAAAGTAATAAAATCCGTTGGCTTCAAGCAAGACTCACCACTCTTTTGAGTCAAAATCCTGAGTAAGTATCCAACAGCTGTATTGGAAGGCTGTACATTTACACCATGGTGTCTGTTTCTTGGGCAGCCATGCCTTTCAGCTGCGTGTTTTGGGGATATCCCACGAGATCTCTAAAGATACCATAGAATCATTGGTGAGGGATGGATGCTTCCTTGGTAGTCTTCATGTACAGGACATAAAAGTCAACACCCAGGTCACATTCCAGCTCAGGTGGCGCCGGTCCCCTACCTCGTTGCCCTCCTGCCCTTTCCATTAGATCTGTCCTTGTTCCACGATAAACTCGTGGGCAGCCTGGCAGCGATTTACTGCTGTGCGGTCATCTGGGCTTCCATCGCCGAGGCTGAACTCTGACTGCCAGCCCCAGCTGTAAGTGCTGGCAGAGAGTCAAAGGCTAAGGGCGAATCTGCGGAGAGCGAGGCAGCCTCAAGTTGAGGATGACCTCTCCTGCATCCAGGGCCTCCTCTGCAAGGTCCTCCCAGGTCTGGCTTGATCCTTTCCAGCTCCCCTCGGGCTGTGAGGAGGAGATGACAGAAATATATATATAAAAAAGTGGAGAACAGCCAGATACAATTATTTATATATCGTCTGTCTAAACTTACTTCGAGATAAAAAGGAGCTGATTGACATGAGAGCGGGAGGCAGAGCATGTGGAAACCTCCTGGTCCCAGCTGCCACGGCTGCTCTCTGGGGCAGGGCTGAAGCAAAGGCCTTTCTCATCTCATCAATCACGAAGTCCACTTGTTTTAGCAGATATTACATTCTGCAGATATTATATTTGCCATGCACAGCTGCTATTTTTGGCAAGTGATCCTCTGTCAGTGCCGGGGCTCTGGGGCTGTTGGAGAGGAAAGGCGACGGGGGAAGATCAGGACAGGGAAGCAAGATCTCCGCAGGAACACACAGCTGAGGTTGTGTTGTCATAACAGTGTATTTGGGTGCCTGAATAATAAACACCAAACATCCTACGAGCCCGTGATATACCAAATGGCATACATCTCAGGGAACTGCTGCATTTTCCCTTCTGTGCTTTCTCCTTTCTGAAATTGTCAGTCTGCTGTGATGTCCTCTCCGTTTCTTCTCGTAAGGGCTCCCTGCTCTCTTCTCAAGTCATCCGCAAAATCCATGTGAATTTTGTCAATGTTAAATAGGGAAGGGACGTAGGCTTTGAAACATCCTTGTGTCTCCTGGGTTCCTGTTCCCTGAAGGAAACAAGCCCTAAAACATTCCTCTCTTGTGCCATGTTTATCTACCCATGCAGATGCTCCGAGCAGCTGGGGGCAGCGTGATCCTGACAGGCACTTGGCTCCCGGAGATGCCTCTGGAGCTCCATTCTGCAGACTTCTCGAGGGCTAATGTTGCCTTATTCCCCCAGTCTTGAACCCACAACTTGCACTGTTAGCTGCTCTGCAGTGCTCTTGGGCAAGAGCCCTGGCTTTGCCCACAGTAACAGTCCAAAACCCCGATCATCTCTTTCTACAAGTGCATTAACAAAGGGGCACCCGGATGAATTGCTGCGATACTGCCATTCTTTCATTCCTTGCCCTCCTGGGGCTGACAGAAAGAAACCAGGGTAGCTGAGATGGAAACATTCCTCTTTTAGCTGCTGGTTGCTGTGCCACGACAGCTCTTTGCAGTGCAGAGTGCTGATGGAGCAGTTAGCATTGCCAAGCCTGTCAGTGAAGGAGCTTTGAGAAGCCTGAAGTGGAGAGTGTTAGCCTGGAGTTTGGTCCTACCTGGCCTAATATCTTGTCTGTCGTTCCCTATGAGAGCCAGGGCAGCCAGGAGGAGTTCAAGTCCTACAAATCCTTTGTCCATCTCTGCTGTGCACTTGCACATTCTTTCATTGAGTCTGACCTTGCCGAGCGCATTCCCAGTTCTGTCAGTATTTTTAGGTGCTTACTTGGAAGTAAGTAGCTAATGCCGACTGGGGAGGTTTCCATTTATGAGCTACAAACGCTGAGACCCTATAGAAAGAGAGCGGGAAAAGTTAGAGACATGTTACTGGAAGAAGTAAAATTAGGAGCCAAATTTATCCCTAGGCTCAGGAAAGGAGAAAGGGCATGTGTAAAACCTTCAGCTATTTCAACTCTGCTTGTGCCATTCAGGGAAAGGAAATAAAAAACAATAGCTGTGTCCATAAATACACCCAGGCAGGGGTTTAAGAGCACACATTGCCTAATAAATCTTTCCATATTTCTAATCTGTCCCGGCTGACTCAGATTACATTACTGAAATGTCACAATTGCTAAGCATTAGCAAGTGATAAGAACACTTTTACCACTGACTAGACAAGTAGTAATTACGCTGTGTCCTCTCCTTTCCCCCTTTATTGTAGCTGTAACAGTTAGGCTCTCCGAGATCCTTCCTCTGTATAAGTAATAACTAAAAATATGTCACAAGGCAGTAAAGCAAAGTGACAGAAAGCATAGGAGACAAGTCCACAGGCGCTATGTTTTATTAAAGGCTTTTCTTAATGACGGATAGGACGTTACAAAGTGGGATATTAATATGCACAAGACGGTGCAGCAAAGAGACTGTATCATTGGAGCCTGATGATTTCAAGGGGAATTTTTCAAAGGTTAGCTATCCCAGTCCCAAAGAAAACCTTTTCGTGTTAGCTGGCAAAAAGTTATTTTTCAAAATAGCAGTGAAGAATGTTTGGTCTCATGGCAGCTCGTGAGACTCCAGCTGATGTAACCGTGTGAGTTATGAGTAAGTCCTGGGATCACGGACTGTGCTGTCACATAGCCTGTGAGAAATATTGAATGGCCTCTAGTAGACAGATGGGGGGATGCCTGTTAGAGTGCTCCATGCCCTCTTTCTCCTTCCATTGTAACTCCCCTTGTCCCCCTTGCAGATGGGCTGGCCGCTTTCCGCGCTTTCCTGAAGACGGAGTTCAGCGAGGAAAACCTCGAGTTCTGGCTCGCCTGCGAGGACTTCAAGAAGACCCGCTCAGCGGCCAAACTGGCCTCCAAGGCCCAGCGGATCTTTGAGGAGTTCATCGACGTGCAGGCTCCTCGAGAGGTTGGTAGGCCAGCACCTTGGGCAGGCAGAGCATCCCTCTGGCACGGGGAACAGGCCCAGCTCCCCTGCACGGGGGAGCAGGGAGCTCTTCCTTCCTTCCTTCCCTGCTGGAGGTGATGGCCAGAATGCTTCCTGTTACGGGAACGCCATCCTGCCCGCTCCTGCTGCCTCTGCTTGCAGTGACTCATCCCCTGGTGAGGGTAACTACTTTGATGGTACTAAATTAGTCATAGCCAGTGAGTTCACTGGCAACTGCAACCCACATTTCCGAACCTCCACCAGCTTCCTAGGAGTTTTGCACATTGAACCTCTCATTTACTATCAATCCCCAAACAGGCTATTGGGCTCATTTCTCCCAGGACATTTTGTCTAAGAGCATCCCACGAATGACTAACTTGTTGACTCTCCAGGGAAGAGTGTTTATCTGCTGACTAACTTCAAACTCAATTAGAGCTCCTGAAAGATGCGAGCAATAACTCGGAGGTGAACAAAAAACGCAGTCACAACCTGAAGCCTGGAATTGTTCAAGTCCTCTTTAAAGTACTGACAGGCTGATGTGACTGTCAGATCCTGTGTCGTGATGTGCTGCTGTATTAATAATGCAACCAGGAGAGTGCTTGCTGCACCTGCTCTCCCACAGCAGTTCTCTTGCTTGATAGCATGTGTGCTTGTCACGATAAAGGTAAAGCTGCCTGTGAGGGGATCCCTCTAAGAGGGCTGCCTCCACTCCATCTTGGAGCTAGCAAGGCTATTATTGTAAGCCACTGTCAAGCACCAGGTGGTGTGGGCATCTCAGGGTGCACTCGTGTGAACACCTTGTGCTGATATTCATAAAAGCTGTGTGAGATCTTCAGGACTGCAGGACTGACGTTGCATTAGAAATACAAGTGCAGGTTGGATGGAGTCTTCCCTAAAATTTGTTCCTGTTGTCATGCTAGAATGTGAAATGACCTTTAAGTGACATCGGGAGCTGATCTCTCTTTCTGTCATCTGGGTTAAGGCAGACAGCTTTACTTTCTAGACAGCTTGATGTTTGGACGCTGGGGTAATAATGATAAATAACATCTTAACAGACAGGTTTTAGACAATAACCCTAACAAACGCTAACTGTTTGCAAGGGAGAGAGAACAGGAAAACGCGTATTGTTGGCTTTGCAAACATGCTGCAGTCATAACATGAGGGCTGTTTGTTTTTTCAAGTCCCTACTGAAGATATGGTAACATCAAGCTGTTATGGGAAAAATCAAACAATTTATTCTATAACAACAGAGTTTAAAAACATTTAATAAGAATATACTGATAGTTTAAACCCAGCTAAAAGTTCACTCACCCTTCTATTGGGCGTGTAGTGAAGAAAAAGGGAATAGAGGAAACTTGGTCAACAGGAGAAGAGGTATGTTAAGCCAAGTTAGCATTTCTAGAAGATTTGCTGCGTAAATCCATGCTTGAGAGCCTGAATAAAAGTAACTTGATTTCAGAAGTGCTCGGATCATTATAAATCTTGTTCAACTTCTCCAAGTTTGGGACAGGATTTATAACTGGATTACTAAACCCCACAGAGTTAGGGAGACTGTTTAGGCATGGCTGAGAGTAGGTGCTTGGTCCTGTCACTGAGATGAAATGTGCCATTTTAAGCAAGCAAACCAGTCACTCAGTACCAAACTCTCTTCTGCTGTTTCTCCTAGGTGAACATAGACTTCCAGACTCGGGAGCTGACAAGAAGAAACATGCAGGAGCCCTCCCTCTCTTGCTTTGACCAAGCTCAGGGGAAGGTGCACAGCCTGATGGAAAAAGACTCTTATCCCAGGTTCCTGAGATCCAAAATTTACACAGACCTGCTATCTCAAACCCAGAGGAGGCTCAGCTAGAGCAGCGATGGGGCCCTCGGAAACCATGTGCTTCCTACAACAGCAACTACCCATGTCTAAATGTGAAACTTTCTCAGTGTTAAAAGCAGTGGGGATAAGAAAAGAGGGAGGAGAGGAAGAGGAGGCTTCCAGAGCGTGATCTGAATGTGGAATTAGGACTTTTTGAGTTTCTGTGCTTTTTTGGTTAGCAGTAGCATCTTGCAGTTGTTGCCTCTCTCTAGCACAAAACCCTATTCTCCCTAGACATGGGGTCATCTGTTGGGAAGGCAGGTTTCCTTTAAAATTACCACGCTGGTTTGTCTGTAAATAATGTCTCTGCACCTTCCCATCCTTCCAGACACCTCAGTGGCTCTCACCTATCCCTGTGTTTGGAAGGGCCCTAAGGGCAGCTCTGAAACTTGTGTAGCCAAGTACGATCCAAAGCACCGTCCCCCACACTGGCTGCTGGGGTCTGGATCCTGAGGCTGTGAGGAGAAAAAGAGGGTGGGAGTGAGAAGACAAAGGCACACGATTCTTGCTGCTTCCCGGAGAGGAAACCGTCAGCAAACTCAGCTCACCTTCCCACTTTGGTTGCACACCTCGTGATACCACAGCAGCTGACGTGTCACAGCCCCTCCATGCCCCTGACTGCTTTTTTTCCAGGGATGGAGACTAGATGCTATTTTTGTGTGACTGTCAAGGAGCTGAGTTTTTCTCATGAGGAAGGTAACCCCAAAAGCTCTCGCTAGACCTGGTCTTCTAGTGCAAATGATTGTTTTTCAGTGATATTATTTATGTGTACTATAGTTCAGCCTCAGGACCCCAGTCACTGTTAGGCTTCATTGTGCTAGGCACCATACCAAAACTTCACACAAAGAGGCTTTTGGCCACCAGAGACTTTAATGACCTCAGTGGCTTTTTGGGAATGAACTGCCAGCCATTGGGAAAGAGTTGGGAGAAAGAATGTCCCATCTGCCCCATGCTGAGGTATAAGAAAAGCACAAGATCCATCTGCCGTGTCAGGTATCGTTTCTCATTGTAGTACTACACCAGCGCATGGCAGGGAGAGGTAATGTGAAAACACAACCTTCTTTTTGTTATTTACTGATTATTGACTGTTGTTGTTACCTACCGATTGTCCACTGTGGGTTCAATGCAATGTAAAGAAATTCTAAAGGCACAGACCCTGCTGCATGGTGCTTGCTTAAAAACAGGGTGCAGGACGAGTGTCTGGGCGTGAAGTAGTGTGCAAGGCGTGCTTTGGCCCTATTCCCACAGCCTGGACAGCCAGCTGCAGGAGAGAGCTCTGTGCAGATGTCAGTTGTGTAACACCACCTCTGTACTGTAATTCTTACCATCTGAATTGCTGCAGCGTCACTTTCCCAGCTTATCAGCTGTCAGATTCTTGCGATATTTTCTAGAGGGGAAGTGGATTGTCTGTGGGTTTAAGTCTGCAGACCAGAGGTCTGTTTTCTTAGTTTTAGGAAGGTCTGGAAAGGGACCTCATGGATCTTTTCCTTCTCTCCTTGGAGTCATCCACAGATCAGAGGTTGGTAAACCCATGTTCTGGTTTATTGTGGTGGGTAGGTTTGATACATCAGATAGCTGGTGATAAAGATGTAAATGTGATCTGGTGTAAACTGGGTAGTCTGAATTCTGAAGCTATGCATAATGTTTGGAACAAGATGCAAAAGGTCTGCTTGGATATTAGAAGTTACTATCCCTACGTTAGCAGGTTTTGAGGCTTTTTGTAAGGCTGCTGTGCAGGATGTTAGGATGGATGGGTGTAGGATTATGATAGGGATGATGAGTGTGTTTGTTTTGTTCTGGAGGTGCGTTCCTGTGGTCTCTAAGACACTGAATTCTAAATACAGTACAAAAGCAAAATTTCTGTTCAATGGGGAAACCTGCTTTTCAAAACCTGGCTGCTCAACTCTAGAACTCTCCTGCAGTTTTGCAGGCAAAGATCGTCTCAAGGTGGCATCCTGTGGCCACGCTCGGACTTGGCAGCACAGCCCCTTGACTTCTGAAGCTGTTGATGAGATGCATGAGGTCTGTAATGCAGGGGGACAGAGCCCAAAGCCTGAACATCACTGTGCAAATTTCACCGTGGCAGCTTTGTGCAGACTTACTCGCTGCCTGTTTGAGAGTGGGAGCAAAGAGCAATGTCTGCAGGGGAAGAAAGGTGGGCCCTGGATTTTGCTGTAATTCTGCTTTTAATGTACTTACTGCTTTTAAAGAGGAGGAAGATGGCCACATTAACTGCCCCAGGGTGCTTCTCTTAGAGCTCCTGGTACATCTTCTGAGTGGGCTTGGATGATGCTGACCTCTAGTGCCAGCTGACACATCCCAGCAGAGGCTTTTTAGCACGCGCCCTGCAGGCACCCGTTGCTGAGAGGGTCACAGGGACAACCAGGAGATGAGGAAACAGCAGAATGAGATGTTTTTGTCTAGGAATGAGAACAAGGAAAATAAAATCAGAAGTGAGGACAATTCCCAGGCTTCCCTGATGGCTACAAAGGCTGGTCCTGTTCAGAGTGTGATTCCAGAAAGCCCAGTAGGTAACATCTCCCAACAGGCTCCTCCAGTCGGTGTTGGCATCCTTTTATTTTGTGCCAGAATTCATCAAAAAACTTCAAAGCAGCCAAAAGCTCTGTAAAAACCAAGCTCTCTTTCCTCCATCTGTCTGGGGAACGGCTTTGAGCAGGCACACTCAGAGGTGGCACTGCTAACAGGAGCTGTATTCCTGCCGGCTGGTGTAGGGTGAGTGTTTTGCCCCTTAAATTGATGCCAGATAATATCCTCGACAGGAAATGTCCTAGAGCATACAGTGGAGCAAAGGTGTTGTCTGAAGCACACGAATCTATCACGGTTATTTTTGTTCCTGCTCTTACAGTTTGTCTCTCCTGCAGGAAAGCAGCCTAGTTATTTAAAGTAATTTATTATTGTTATTTTAATAAGAAATTGGCACCAGTTGCTTCTTTTATGTCAAATGTCAGGCTGAAGTGAATTAAAATAGGCAACTTATATCTCTTCCTCTTAAACCAGGGGCTGATGAAGGAAATAATGACAGAGCCAAAGCTTCGGAAAGCACTGAGTGATGACTAATCCCCATCGAGGACAAATATCCTACCTTTGATTCATCTCTTACTGATGTGAAAGGGATATTCAGAACTTACAAACCCCATTTTCCCTCTCCACAAGCACACACCTCCAAAAACGTGCTCCCACTTCAAGTAATGTCAGAGAGTGCCAGCATATGAAGAGAGGGGAAAAAAAAAACGTTTCACTCAGCTCTTTTTATTCAGTGTTTCTGCTGGCGTGTATCCAGCCAGCTCTTAAGTCCTTTGACAGCAAAAGGAAAGAAGAATTTTACAAATTGCTTTTCCCTACTCCATAAACTCCAGCCGTCGTTCAGTCCAGAAGCAGATGCGGAACCCGAATCTGCTCTGAGTTTCCTTCTCCTGCTTGGGCCAGGTTTGGGATTATTTCCATCGTTTTATTGTACTTGTTAATGTACCAATGGGTCCCTGCCCTCCACGCTGCGAAAGCGTGAGGGGCAAAGTCCTGCTGGTGTGAGCACAGGAGGTGTGTGTGTACGTGGGTGTGGGTGCTGAGAGTGCATGTGAATTCACCTATACGTTACTTAGTGTCTCCTTCTAGAGAAGCTATTCTGAGACCTAGATGTGCATGTTAAAATAGGAGAATTAGGCATAAACGACATAAAATGAGATTTTTAGCGGTGTTGTGTTTGCCTCTTGTGTAAGTTCGACTAGTGATAGGAGATGTACAATTCTGCTAGGCTTCCAATTACCCATAAGAGCACATGTATCCAACTGAACTGAATGTTCACCGATAGACACAAAACCAAAATGTTTACAGCATTCAGAGCAATAGCAAAGCATACCTCATGCCAGTCCTGGAGTGCCTCTCACTTGTCCCTGCAAACTCTCCCTCACTGTGGGCCTCCTTCTCCCTCCAAACCCCTCTCTCCTTCTCAGCCCTGTCTCTGTGGACGTCCCTCCTCTTCCTCATCTTTACCTTCCTGAAGCACTCCTGTCCACGCCAGCCTTCCCCTCCACCAGCACTGCTTGAGCCCTGGTCTCTCCCAGTCTCCCCTGCCCTCCTGGCTGTATGCCCTCTGTCCCCAGGCGTCTGTCTGTCCTCCTTTTCCTTTTCCTTTTCCAACTCTTGTCTTGCCATCTCCCTCCTACACACCTCCTACTGTTGCTCCTAGCAGCTGTTCCTTGCCCATTATATAAGGAGAAACCGCTTCACCTAATTTATTCACCATCTTTCCTTCCTGGGGCTGCTGCAGTTGTCTTGTTCCTTGGTACTGCGTTTTCTCTGGCACCGAAGCATTTTATCACAGACCTGGAATTAATGTCAGTGTCGCTGCCAGACCAGAGAGTGCTTTTCTCTACTGTGCACCCCTTGGGCTTTGCAGAGGCTCGGCTTGTCCCAGTGTCGTGTTTTTGTCCTCCATTCGTGCTCCACGTGCTGTGCTTGCGGCAGGGGCTGGCTAGGTGAGACGGCAGCTGTGCTCCGCGCGCTCGGGCACAGGCGGAGCTGCCTCGGCAGGGTCGCAGCTGTGCTTCCTTTTAGCTTCCTGATTAAAAAAAAAGTAGAGTAAATAAAGCTGTGCACCTTGTATTTGCTTAGTGAAGTTGGTCGTTTTGCTCTGTGTTTCCTCTTGGTTTTACTGGAAGGCTGCATCTGGGATTTGATGCTCCGGTAAGCTCAAGTGGAGTTCAGGGAGCTGAGCGCATGGGAAGGAGGTGGCAAAAGGGGGTGAGCTTAGTACTGAAAAAAAAACAGAACATTTCTGGCAAAAGAGCACAGGAAAAGGACTGGGGGGAAGGAGGCTTTTTGGGGTGTTTATGCAGCCCTCTGTGGGACACCGGTGTTGAAAGGGCAGGGTACAAGCACACCATGGGGTGGATCCACCTTAAACTCCGTGACCAAAGTGTCTCATCCTCGCATAACCTCTCATCCCCTTCCTCTGCAAGCAAAACGAATGAGACACACGGAGTTCAGATGTTTCTCCAAGCTCTCTGGCACCTCCACCTCCTGTGGGATGGCAGGAAGGGGCCTTGAGGACCTGGTAATCGGGCCCGAGTAAGGTGCAGATCACGAGAAACGTGATCGTGGGTGGCTCAGAGGAGAGGTAGGAGGGAGTGAGCGCACGGGGTGAAGTCAGAACTGAGCCACCAGGTACCTGGGTAGAAGACCAGCTCTTGGAAGATGTCCCCTATGCCACGTTTTTATTTTAATTGTTTAAAAATTACTCAAAGTCCTGATGCTGTAGCTGCCCCCGTGGTGTCTGGGTGCTGCTGGTGCCGCAAGATAACTGGAGCAGTTTGGGCAGGACGCGCAGGTGGTTCAGTCTGATTCCTTCCCTCGGGGAGGGCATGGGCTCGGCTTCACTTCGCCTTCCCTTCCTCATTAGCTGCTCGTTTGCTAGGCTCCCCTTCCCCTAACGAGGCTGGAGAAGCTCCTCAGCCACATCAGCTGCCGGCTGGGCGATGCCACCCCCCTCGTCATGTCCCCACCTTGTAAAGTGTCGCTCACCTGCGCTTTATCGAGATCGCGAGGACATGAAATAAACAGTCTGAGAAGCACCCACCTCGTGCCTGTATCTCCGGGAAAGCCCTTGATCCTTCACGGGGAGGGAAGTGGGCATGGGTTGTACCCAGGGACAGAGGGCTGCCTCCTAAAACAACTGCTGGGAAAGGCTGAAGGAGCTGCAGGGAAGGCAGCCTGGAGAGCGGTGACTGGGGAGGGATGAGTGGGAAGAGGTTCTTCAGGTCTGGAGCCGGGGGAACCCGTTGCCCCCAGAGGAAAGTCTTATGTGGGAAGGGCTGGGGGCATGCAGAGCATCCCCGAGGTCTGGCAAGTGGGAGCAGGCAGCGACCTGGCCCCGGAGCCCTCCTCGTGGCCCAAAGGTAAGTGTTCGGTATACAGCCCCCGCAGGATCGCTTCAGCTTTAAAAAAAGAAACCTAAATGAGCTTGTTTTTCTCTGGGAATTGCTGCAGTGAAATTTATCAGTCCCTCTGTCTTCTTCCTATCTCCCCCCCTCCCTTTTTTTTTGCCCTAATTCTCTTCTTTTATTGTTTTTCCTTTTTATCTGCAGCTTCTTTCC
Source organism: Aythya ferina (assembly GCF_964211825.1). Taxonomy (NCBI): domain Eukaryota; kingdom Metazoa; phylum Chordata; class Aves; order Anseriformes; family Anatidae; genus Aythya; species Aythya ferina. Next base: position 12,153,159 of record NC_140304.1, read on the forward strand.
CTCTAAGCCTGTCTCTGAGCCAAAACAATTTGCATGCATCCAAGGGGAGAATCTGCCATTAGTGCTGCTCTGTCTCTCCTCTCAGGATATATTTAGCTATCGCCTTTTTTTATTTTTTTTCCTTGCTCTTCAGTGGCTTTAAAGAGCAGGTGCTGGGAACGGAAAGAGAAAATTAAAAATACCTGCTGTCAGATACCTCTCCCTGCGCAGATGCGCTCCGGCGCTTCAGAAAGCGAGCGTGTGAGCAGAGTGGGTAACAGCTGCCCCTTGAAAACCTCATTTGTAATTCTAATTTATTATTATTATTTTTTAATTTCGATCATCTCTTTCCGCACTGCTACAGATTTCCAGAGCAGCTATTTCCTCTGGTGCTCCGTGCGAGGGTGGCCTGCTCTTTTGCCGGGAATCCAGCCAGCGCCCTGGGACCGGGGCAGCGGCTCGCTGTCGGGGGGCGAGGGATGCACGCTCTTCCTCTCCTGCTCCCCTGCCTCCCTTCCCACCCCTGGCTGCATCCTCCCCTTTATCCCATCACGCCGTATAAATTTGCAGTTCCTCTTCTGCCTCTCTCCTTCCCCTCTGCTCCCGGTCTCCCACGCCCAAGATCTGCTCCTAATTTATCAGGATTCCTTTTCTTTCTTTCATGTCTTTTCTGGAAAAAAAAAAATTCTCTGCAGGTAAATGGGGGTGGGGAGAGGCTTTTAAAAGAAGAGCTGAGTTTGGTGCAGCCCGCACCAAAAGGCGGCTGGGCTCCTGCTCCTCCTGTGAGTGTTTCCTCCCCAAACTAACTGATGTGCTGAAATGAGGGCACCAGAAATCCCCGCAGCAGCTCGCAGAGCTTCACAGGGCTTTGGGGGCCCTTTTTACGTGGTGCTGGGGATAAAGATTTTATTTTCCTCTTTTTGCATCCCTAAACCAGAAATGACAGAGGTGACAAGCTTCTGTACTTCTGTAAAGCCAGCAGCTCCATCCCTGCAAGTGCCGGGGCTGCGGACGCGGTTCTCCCATTGCTGGAGCCTCCAGCACCCACACCTGCGCATCCCACCTTCTCCTGAGCACCCAGGGCACCCATCTGGGGCTGCCAGGACCTCCCTGGAGGGACCAAACCCCACGAGGACGGTGCTGGCGACGCGAGGGGCCGGGCTGGTCCATGGGTGGGCGGTGGGCTCCGTGCCGGCGGTGCCGCGGCACACGTACGGGAAGGGAGCACGGCTCGGGCGTTGCGACACGGCCGGGTTTTGGTGTTCCAAAACAAGGGCTGATAACGCAGACACCGGGCTGGAGCCGCGGGAGGCCGCTCAGCTAAATGAGACAGGAAGCACGTAATTAAATTAGATACAGAGCAGAATGAAGACATCTGAGTACACATACGTAGCTGGGCTCAGAGGCTCTTGCATAACCCAAACGAAGAGCTCTGCATTAGAGAATATTGCAATGACCATATCCTACGCTGGAGAGCTGCCCACCCTCAAGCCTCCCTCACCCCTTGAAGGGGAGAGTGAAAGAACGGTGACAGTGAAAAAAACCTGGCCTTGATGGGGAGGACTCTGCTGGAACAGCTCGATCCCATGACCCCACTGCCTGGGCGCAGTTTCCTACAGCTTTGTGCATCCTCTGGCCTTTGGTTGAATCTTCTCCTTTAGGTTTAAAAAGGCTTTATCACCCAGGCTATTGATAGCCAGGGATGAGCAGGGAGGAAGGAAAGGGATGAGGAGTTTCCGTTGTTTCCATGCTCTCTTCTGCTTTTAGTCCCTTCCTACTCTCTCCACCCCTGGTTCCCAGTAGGATGCCCCTTTATCAGGTGTTTCCTCACACTTTATTCAGTCTTCCACTGATGCACTCCCCTTCTCCTACCACAGCCCCAGCAGAGTATTTATGATGAAGACACGCCAGCAAACGTCAGCCCTCGTTTACCCAGCTGCAGACGTGGCAGGAACATCGCTCCCCTCCACTCTGCTCGCAGCGCCTCGGCTGCAGCGGGGTGCTTGGGGAGCTGCAGCGGGGTCTGCAGAGCGTGCCAGGGCCCCTCATCCTCATTGCCAGCCCCGGGGGACCCTCCTGCTGCGGTGATGCCAGCCTCGGCCACGTGGTGCGGAAGGGTTTGAAGTCACCAGCCCTCGGGATTGCGCTGATGAATCGCCTTGTCCCCCCCTCGCCGTCCCCGGCTGCGTGCCTGCGGTTACTCAGCAGGCTCCGCACGTCGGTGGAAGCGAGCCTGTTTTTTCCTCTTATCGAGGAAGCCGTTCTGACTGCGATGCTCAAGGACGAGCCTCCCGCCCCCCTCCCTGAGCACCTACCCAAGCCGTTATCTTCTGCGCTGGCTGCCGGAGCAGCTCGTGGTTGGCTGGAGCACGGCGTGGTGCTGGGTACCCTCCCAGCCCTCCCACCCCATATAAACACGGCTCCTCGCTGCTTCTCCAGCACACGGCAGCAGCGGTGGTGGTGCAGGTGTTGCCCCAGGGAGCCGATGAGCTGCTGGATGCCTCGGTGCCCAGCTCTCAGCATGTGCCGAGGGGTAGCCGCGCTTCCCATCACTTGCCTGGAAAGGTAAGGGGCTTTGCCACGCCGCAGGGCTGGGAAGCAGAGGAGGAGCTGGAAAAAGATGATCCTAACGTCGGAGCAGCTGGGTCCACCGTGGTGGCTGTGGTGGTGTTTTGATAGAGATCCGGGTGCAGCCTGCAGAGAAACACGCAGCCGGGGAAGGCAGCGTGATGTGCTGTGGCCGCAGCTGTGAGGCTCCCCTGGAGGGGACGCAGAAGCCAAAACGTGCAGAGGGGACGGAGGCCGGGCAGGGCTGCCCCGTGTCGCTCTGTGCAGATGCACGAGGTTTGTTTTGCTGCCTCCGTCTTCGCAGAGCTCGCTCCAGGTTGGCAGCTGCAATATTTTTGTCGGCGCTCAGTGACATCCCGCCAAACATGGCTACGAAGCCCCACGCCGCTGCCTTGACATTTAAATGCTTATTTTTGTCCGGGTGCCTTGGGATGCCTGCAGGAGCTGCGGCACACAAATAGCAGTGGGGCTGCGTGCTGCCTCAGGGGCACCCAAGGGAGAGGAGCCGGGGAAGCAGCAGCTCCCACCCTATTGCCACAGAGATGCCCGGCAGGGATGTGTCTGGCTCCCAGGTGGCACAGGAGCTGCGCTGCCCCCACTCTCTCTGGCTCTTGGAGGTGTGGGGCAGGTGGATGGTGCCACCACCACCTCCACAGCACGGCAGCAGGGCCGGTAGCACCCCCAAAACAGCCAGGGAGCAGCTGTAGCAGTAGCACAGCAGGGAGATGCTCCCCCTCTGCCAAGCTGAAAGCGACTGCTGTCACTTTCCCAGTGTGCTGAGAGCAGCGCTGCGTGGCTGGGAGGGCGGAGAAGGAGCCGGGTTTGTGGATTTATGCTCCTGAGGGGGCTGCAGAGCTGGGGGGGCACCAGGGCTGCAGCTCTGCCCCATGCACGCACCCAGCACTGCTGAGCCTGGTTGCCAGGGAGAGGAAAAAGTGATTTGGGGGATTGTTTTATTGCACCCAGCAGAAGGCGAGAAAGGAGGTGAAGGAACGAGAGGGGACGGTGGTGGTGGTCCCGCGTCCCCACATTCTCACCTCTCCCCTTCCTCCCTGCCAGAGCCAAGGAACTCAAGAGCCGCCTGGGGATCCTGCTCCACAAATCAGAGCTGGCACACCGCATCGGGGCGGCCGGCAAGCTGCAGCTGGGCTCCAGGCAGAGGTAAGGCAAGCTGGGGGCTCTCCTGGGGGATGCTCTGCCCATCTGCGCAGCAGGGAGGATGCAGCGCTGCTCGTCCCCGCGGTCCCACCCCGGCAGGCAGCGGGGCGGATCGTGTCCCAGCTCCACCAGTTATAAAGCCAGACTGGGGGCTGATGCTCTGGCATTAGGCGGAGCGGGGACTCAGCATCGAGCAGGAAAAGCCAGAGGCTCCCGCAGGCACTGGTTTCTCAAACCAGTGCCTGGGTCCCCCAGGGAATGCAGACAGCGCTGGGAAAAAAACACTAAATCTTGCTGCTGGAGGCAAGGCGCCTTCGTGCTGAGAGGCTCTGCTGGGCTGGCACCAGGGAAAAGGGCTCCTCTGAGCATCCCCTAAAGACTGCCTGGCCAAAGCTGCGCTATGGAGCTGAGGTCTGGGGAGCCATCGGGGAAGGCAAAAGAAAGGGAAAAAGAGAAAGGAAAGAGGGCCCACAGGTAATGGATACTGGGGTCTCGCTGTGGTGTCCCGCCGGGTGCCGCTGCCTCCCTCCTTGCACTGTCTCATCATGAACTGCTTTAACGAAGCGCTCCCGTCCTTCGCCGGCAAGACGGCAAGCCTCACGTCCTTTGTCTTTTCCAGAGACTCCTCACGAGAGGTGCTCGAGTGGAGGGAATCCTTCGATCAGCTCCTGAAGAGTAAAAGTGAGTAGGATTTTTCTTTTCTCCCCTTGGTGAGAGCGCGTAGGGCATATGCCTGGAGTCAGTGCGAGAGGAAATCTGGTCTCCTCCTTGAATTAGATGTTAGAAATTCAGGATGTGCTCTCCCTGCCCTGGCAGAGCTGACACTCAGCTGGACTCTACCCTTTCCTCCTGGCTGGGTGCTTTCTGGGGGGGGGTACGAGCGCTGTCCCACAGCTTCTTGGGCCAGGAACAGCAGGGTGGGCATGGCGAGCTGGTGGCGTGTACCTTCTGGTGGGGTCACCATGCCATCCCCAGCCATCCCCAACACGCCTGCTGCTGGTGCAGCCACCTTCACGCAGGCTTTATTTGCTCGGAAAACATTGCTGCCCTCTGTCTGCCTGTCCTGTGCTTTGAGGGATGGCTCTTACATGAGGAGAAAGCATCCGGCTGCTTTCCTGAACTGCACCATTTTCCCCTCCAAAATTCACTGTACATCTGGTGATGCACAGGGTTCCCATGAGGAGTTGTTGGTGGCCAGCAAGGGGACCAAATCTGAATACAAAAGCAGTTGTCTACCTTTAAGTTATTCCAGAGCAACAGACAGTCCTTCTGCAGTGCTACTCAGGGGCTAGGAATATTTTTCCCAGCGTTTATCACACGCTGTGAATGTTAGCAAGCATCTGCAGCTTTTTAATGCAAGAGAGACACAGCTCTCCTGCTGCAGGCACTCTTCCATGCCCCACAGCAACTCGTTCCCCCCAAATCTCAGCTGAGAAATAAAAACAGAGCCATCACTGCTCGGTTCCTGCAGGCGTACTCATACCTCAGCGGATTTCTCCATCGGTAGAATTAGCTCTTTTCCGAAGCTGTAGAGAAAACACTCTGAAGACTCATTACAGAAAGGTCAGATAAATAAAACTTGTCTGTGGGAAAGGATTTTATTGGAGTCTCGAGGCCAATTAGCAGAGGCTCACAGGGTGGAATTTGTCCGGAGGGAAAGGAAACCCACAGATGCCACAGGCTGGTCTCCCAGGGAGAGGCTGGTTAGGCAGTGCCACATCCAGCAGCCCCTTTATCTCCTGAGTGCCTTCATCCACTTCATTTCCTTCATCTCATCTCCTTCATCCCCTTCATCCCTTTGGTCCCCTTCATCCCCTTGGTCCCCGTTCACCACTTCTGTCTCCTTTGTGCAGACGGGGTGACCGCCTTCCACACCTTCCTCAAGACAGAGTTCAGTGAGGAGAACCTGGACTTCTGGCTGGCCTGTGAGGACTTCAAAAAGACCCGGTCGAAAACCAAGCTGGCCTCCAAGGCCAACAGGATCTTCGAGGAGTTCGTCCAAAGCGAGGCGCCCAGGGAGGTGAGAGCCATTCCTGCCTCTGCAAGGTGGCACTGAACAGAAAGGGGAAGGGGTAAAATATCCCTGGGGGGGTTGTTAAGTTGGATAGGAAGATTTGCCCTGATTCATGGGAGCTTTCTAACCTCACATGGCACCCCAAAATGAAGGGATGGAAAGGTTTGGGAGTGTCTTCACCCTCGCTTGGAGAAGACTGTATGGGAGGGAGGTTAATGCCAAGCTAACGTTTGTTGGCTCTCCTTCCCTGCAGGTGAACATCGACCACGAAACCAGGGAGATCACCAGGAAGAACCTCTCGGGGGCCACCTCCGCTTGCTTCAACGAAGCCCAGGCCAAGACCCGCACGCTGATGGAGAAGGACTCCTACCCCCGCTTCCTCAAGTCCGCCTCCTACCAGGACATGACCAAGCAGGCTGCCAGCCGCGGCACCAGCAAGCGCCTGCACACCTGACCCGGACCCACACCCAAATCCGCCTTCGGGAGGGAGGCCGGGAGGGGAAGCCCTGCCATTTCAGCAGGCTGCCCGGCACCTCAAGCGCTTCTGCTGAAGCCACCGTGAAGAGAGGCCTTCCACCCCACCGCCGCCACCGCCACCGGGGCCGCCCGCGGGGCCTGCGAGTTGCGAGGCCGGGGGACAGCAGAGGCCTGGCGGTGACATTGTTATCCCTCGCTTAGGCTGTTTGAACCCCGGGTTGCACCCGATCTTAGGTCACACACATAACTTTTTATTATCGTTGTTATTTATTTTAGCGTTGATATTACGATACGTATTTATGAGAAGAGCACCGCTCGAAGCATGCACACATCCCTTGCTCCGAGGAGCTTGTAAATTAATTTATTTTAGATATTGCCGCACGCAGCATGCCTCCCACGGCTTCTGTATAATAACTTCGAGAGAGAAAAATGGATTTTGTAGCACGACCACGGGGCAAGGGACGCGAATAGCAGTGGGGAGAGCTGCGACTGGCGGGCTGCTAGCGGGGTCTGAGGTTTCCTGAGAGCACGGAGACCGTTGATGGCCATAAAAGGATGCTTTGCGGTTCATGCCGTTTCCTTTTTATTTTTATTTTTTTTCCCTTAAATAGAGCTTTGTGACCGGCATCTCGGCACGTGGGCTAGCAGCTTGTCCTAGGCAGAGAATAGCCATGTAGAACAGGCACTTCGAGTGTTGAAAACTTAGGTTTTAAACACGTGGAAGAGAAAAAAATGGGGTTTTCCCCTGATTTGCAGTCGGATCTGGTGTTTCTTTGGCTGGCAAACCGGTCTGCAGCCAAGGACTCCCAAGGACCAGTTTGGGGATTTTTTTTTTCTGACTCTTCCCAATTCTACCTCTGAGTCTTGGTGGGTCCCGGCTGCATTTACAGGGCCATTTAAGATGTTTTGCTATTTATTATTTATTTTTACAACTGGAACCACCTTCGTTGTGTTACTGAGGTAAATGATGCACAAAGGTCCATTTTTTATTACTAATATAACATTGTCATGACAAAATAAACTGTAAAGAGGACAATGCTGTGACACCACGTTTGATTGTGGGCTTTTACTTTATTTTTGCATTCTGGGGGGCTGTTACAAAGCACACAACGTAAGGAAAGCTGCTGGCGGCACATGGCTTGAGGCACATTTACGGTCACTTTAAAACTTGCAATGTGAGAAACACAGAAAGGCAAGGGGGAAACTTGAGAAGAGTAAAACTTCCTCTTGGCATTTGGCTCATGGGAGAGAAATAAACAGTTCACGAAAGGTTTGAAAGCAATAGTTAAGTTATGAATATATCAATTGCCAATGTATTTAGTGCTGTTTATATTGCTCACCCTTTTCTGAGCGTGTCTCGGGACTGCAGTTCACAATACCCATTTAATATCAGTAGGACACGGTTGACTTTTAAGCACAGGAGGGTTCATGTAAAGGATGCTTTGGCTCACTATCATTAATAACATTAGATTTAGCATTAATTCCATTGATGAGTGAATTATTTTCCAGGGGGAAGCACCTGGCATTAGAGGGAGTGTCAGAGACCATCCTATCCCTGGTGCAGCTCTTGCTGCCTCCCGGGTCTGGGATGCTTTGGGGTGGTGTAGCTCGGAGGTGCTGCTGCCCTAGGTGAAAACCAACCCAGGTGTGCAAAAATACACCAGCCCTTCCCAACCCTGCTCTCTACAGTTGCTATCCACCTAAATGGAGGAAGCCAGATTAAACTGCCTATTTTAACATTTATTTGAGAAGGAAGAAATGAGGCGGAAGGTAGCCAGGATGTATTTAAATTATCCAGCAAGAAAGACTCGGTGAGAGCACCAGAGCAGAACTGAAGCAGGCAGAAACAAAATCATGTTCTTTTAAACTGCAGGGTCTGACTAAAAAAAAATAAATCAATAACCTTGCACACCTTGAAATTTATTTAAACATGATTTTACATTCAAAAATATTCAGATTGGCCAAACAAAAAAAGTTAATAAAAATACTTAGCTAAGAATTAAAATATTTTTGCGAGTTTTTTTTAGGGGGAAATCGGGCTGTGTCCACTCTTGGTGCCCTGTGTGTCAAAATATCCCAGACTGCATTTTGGTCTTGGTGGTAGCACTGAGACCTTTACAGCTGGCACTGGAGCATCTCATTTGCAGCTCTTTTCATTTCACAGAGAGAAAACTCCATTGACAGAACCAGAGAAGCCCTGCTTGCGTCCAGCCTGTCCTCCTCAATTGCTGTCAACCCCCTGTGCTAATATAACAAAACCTTTAAAGCCTTGGGAAAAAAAAAACAAACAAACCACAGACCCGCCTTGAGAACCAGGAGCTGAAGGCTCCCATAAACCACAGCCGAAGTTTCCCAGGGTGGAGGCAGCGAATTTGGAAGCAGAAGGGAAGATTTCGGATGTGGGGAGCCAAGGCAGGCACTGCCCCCCAGGCACAGCCCATACTTGCTGCAGGGCTGAGTTTCCATGAGCTGGGCTGCGTGGGGATTTACTGCATGGAAAGCAATCACCAGTGTGCCTGAGAGATGTCTTGATCCGAGGGTTTCAAGAGGTATTGCCCTGAGCAGCACCATGCCCCACGTGTATTTGCACACCTGTGTTCTCACTGTGCAGCTACATATGTGGGGTCCCTGTGAAGGCACGTATTTGGGCAGGTGGCACGTGTTGGTGTGCACACGTGGGGGCAAACTGATGTGTCATTGCATGTGTTCATCCATTATATCCTTTTTAAAAGACAACCTGCAAATAAATGTTATAAAATGTTGCTGGATTTTTATTTTTTTTTTAAAGGAAGCTCAGCGGCAGAGGGGATGCACTGAGGTATTGCACATGCTGCAGGCTGTGTCGCAGTGCTTTGCCAGCCTCTGTGCCAGCTGATGGGGAGGGAGCAGCTGCACTGCACTACTTCCCAGCCTGCTGCTTCCTCCTAAAGCTCCAAAAATCCCATGTGATGGGTTTCCTTATGGCTCACCTCCCTTCCCCGTACAACTAAATGCCGCGGTTTCCAACCCTGCCCTGCTGTGTGCAAGGATTCCTACCTGCACAGTGCCTCATGATACAAAGCGAAAGGCAATAATGCTGCCTCCTGGCATTGCAGGGGTGCTGAGCACACAGCTGGGCTCTGAAACCCTCTGCTCCAAGCCTGCTCTGATGTGCTGTAATCTGGGCCCAACCTGTGGGGAAGGGCAAGGGATGAGAAACAGCTGGGAGGAGTGCTGCTGGGAACCACCTCCAGCTGGGAAAATGCATTTAGGCTCAGGTAGTTGCACAGCTGCTGCTGTGACCTGTTTTGGGTGATCTTGGATGCCTTTTGAGGAGCTGCTCTGCTCTTCTTGCCCAGGTACTGGGGATGGTGCCCTGCTTGGTGGGGTCTCTGCGTGCCTGGATGTTGCCCTTACATCTTCTTGAGTCTTCTCTTGCTGATGGGCTCGCTGTCTGTTTGTGCTGGTCAGGGTTGAGCAGCAGCCCCAAAGGTCAGCAAATTCAGGTGAAAAGTGTAACAATGCTCCACTGCAAAATGAATCTTGGTCAATGCTCCTGTGTTCCTAGCTGCCCCCACCAGGGCTTGGGTCGCATCCTTCTGCAGGCTATTTTCCAGGGCTGTGTTCCAGCAAGCCCCAGCAGCGTGGCCAAGCATATAAACCCTGGGATGTTCCCATTTAGAAATATAATAAGGAAGCAAGCGCAAGGAACACGAACAAAAAAAACCCATCCTACTATTCATAGTTTGTTTAAAAAAATTATTTTAACTTTGGCAGGCAGTTTTTATTGTCATGTTTCAGCTCATGGTTTTGTGGGCGGTAGCCAGGGCGTGGATGCTGCCTCAGGGGAGGATTGTGACATGGGTGAGCATCCATCAGCACAGAGGATGAGGAGGATCATCTCCTGAGCCCCTGTCTTGCAGGGGGCAAACAAGCACTTTGCAGAAGCTCCTATGCTTTAAAAAGCCTCTGAGACCTTTCTATTCTCCAAAAATTGCCCAGTTGTGCTTGAACTTACTGTTGTGCAAAAGTAGTTAGGAGCAGGGAGGAGAGATGGGGAAATCCAACTTTGCTGGGGAGAAAAAAATGGGGAAAACCATCTTGGGGAAAACCATGTTTTGCTCTGGTGAAGCCCTGCTTTGCTGGTGTACAGATGCACAAAAATTCTGTTTGATGGCTGCAAGCACCTTAGTGTTGGCCCAGCTGCAGCAAAAACAGAGAAAGCCCTGTAGTGATGGGCTGCAGGGTACAGGGACTCAGTCTGCTGTGGTGGTGTGACTTTTGTGATGTTTTCCTTCCCTGAGACCAGAGGGAGAAGGTAAAGCACAGCAGGTGAGAGCAGCAGCTCCCCTGAACTTGCTGGCCATCACTTTTCCTGTCCCTTGGCTGATTATGATCATCTTTCAAGTGAGAAGCTTTTCTGTCCTCAATTTGGCTTCTTATTGTCATTATCCTCATAGTAACTAACTAGTGTTGTGCTGCACAGCAGTGTTTGCACTGCGGTCACCACAAAGCTGTTTGTTTGTCTGGAAGGCATCCTGAGTCTGTTCTGCCTTGCCTGCAGTCATACTTACAGATTTATTTTGTGGGGAGCTGCTTCTGATGGCGTGTCTGTCAGAGCTGGCTCCCTTCCATCCTTCCACCATCAGATAGGGAGCTACTTTAAATCAGCTTCCTGAAGGGAGATTTTCTTCTACTTAGGTGGCATTGGTGTTGTGTTGTCACCTGAATTTTTTAATCACAGGTTGTATGGGTCAAAGGACTGCAACGCAGCCCTGCTATGAGCTGAAGGTCGCTCTTTAGAAGATGCTTCTGAGCCTTAAATTACCACTGCAGCTATGTGAAGGACACCCAAAATAATGATCTTCAGCAACAAAACCCACTGGCACACTGGGAACACAACAAAGTCACCGGACAAGAGCCCAAACTCTGCTCTGGTTGGAGAGGACAGTGTCATCGTTGGACCTCACAATCCCTGCAATGCGCCCATCTGCTGGCCTACAGCCTGTGAACAACAGCACCACCACAGTTGTCCATGGTCACCTAAAATTTGGTGTTCCCTTGAGGGAAGAAGCTCGGTCTCTGGCAGGCTGTCTTGGGGGCTGTTGTAGGAGAGGAGGAAAATACAAAAAGTGACGCTGGGGTGAAAGAGGGCAGCTGCCTGCTTCCAGCACAGCTCGGGTAGGGAGCTGGGGCTCGGTGACTGCCTGGGCGAGATCCAGGAGCTTGGCTGGTTTGGCCACAAGGACGGATTTACCAAAAAGTGTGGAAAAGCTTCAACCGAAGACCAGTACTGGTGCATTTAACATCTCTGTGCTATTAGCTGCTGTGAGCGGGTTTGCAAACCTCTCTCCTGTGCTGCAATGTCACCAAACACCCCTTTCTCCCCCAAAAAAACCAACAGCCCTCCCCACAAGCAGATCAAATCCTCCCAGGCGCTGCTCCGTCCAGTGGGAGGAGAAATTGTGCTCGTGACGCTGCTGGGAAAAGCTGCTCCCTGGCTTTGGAGTTGCTTTAAGCTGCTGCTGGGTTTGCAGCTGGGCAGGGATCCCTGTCCCCTCCTGCCTGGGGCTGGCGGCCCTGGGTGACAGCAGGCAGGGCTGTGGGACTTTGCGTGTCAGGCAGTGTGCAGCTGCGTCTGGCTGCAGGACAGGGGGAAGGGAGCAGCCCTTCGTGCTTCCTTGGGCAGGGCGTCTGCAGCTCTGTCTCTTGGTGGAGGAAGTAGAAACAGAAAAAGGGGCAGAACAAATGTAAACCTCCGCCTCGGACACCTTCTCCTCCACCTCTTTCCCTCTCCAGTTCTTGCAGGTTCTCTGTGCTGGCGGAGGTCCGTGGTAGGTGAGAGCATCTGTGTGTCCCCTGCTGTCTGCAGCCCCTGGCCGTGCCGGGGGGATGCTGTGCTGCTTTTCCAGCCTGGTGCTCCAGAGAGTGGCTGTGCCTTCTCCTTTGCTCCTGCCCACACCCAGCTCTGCCTCGCGGACCCCCCAGCTTTAAGGAAAGAGCGGGGTGCTTTGGGTCCTCTGAAAGCAACAATTTATTCGTCTGCATGCAGCAAAAGGCACGGGAGTTAGATGCAGCGCATTTCTCAGCGAAATACGGTATTTGTTTGCTGCTTGGTGGTTTGGGGGAGGAGGGGAGACGAAACGAAGCGAAAATAAGATGTCTGCCTTTCCCGAGGGTTGCAGTACTGTGAATTTAAGCTTCTTAGTTAAAGCTGCTCTGCCCCTTTTCTGATTTGTTTAGATACGTTAAGCACGGTTCCGCATGTCGCGTATGCAAATGCCGGTTTCTGCCTGCCTGCTGTGTTCTCCTCCCGAAAACACCACCGAAATACCAGGTAACCTGCAGCGAGCCTGCCCTGGGGCGCAGGAGGCAGCCGCCTCATCCGGCATGGAGGCTGCAGATGATCTCGCCTCCAAGCTAAACGTTGCTGTGATAAACTCTGAAAGAGAAAAAGTGCTGGAGCTGCTGGAGAAAGGGGCAAATGTGAACTCCAAGGTGGGCAGCGGCTGGACACCGCTGCAGAGTGCTGTGCAGGCTGGGGACAAGGACATGGTCCAGCTCCTGCTGGACAGAGGCGCATGTCCACACGCCAGGAAGGACAACGGCGCCACCGCCTTTATTGTGGCAGCGATTGTGGGAAACGTGGAAATCCTGGAGCTCCTTTTTGGTTATGGGGTTGATATCAATGATCATGACGACAACGGCTTCACAGCTCTCATGGAGGCTGCTTGGCACGGGAACGAGGAAGCCCTGAGATACCTGCATAGCAAAGGGGCAGATGTGAACATGAGGAGGGTAACCAGCGAGGAGAAGGAGAAACTGAACAAAGGGGGCAGGACTGCACTGATGGATGCCTGTAGGAATGGCCACTTCTCAATTGTAAAAACTCTTGTCAAAGATATGGGGGCTGATCTGAACATTTGTGACAATGAAGACAGAAATGCCTTGATCCATGCCCTCAAGGTCCATGAGAGGAAAGTATCTGAGGCTGTCTCTATAGTCCATTTCCTGCTGGACTGTGGTGTTAATGTCAGATGCAAAGATGAAAGTGGGAAAACTGCCCTCATCCGAGCTGTTGAAATGCAGAACCAGTGTTTGGTGAAAGCTTTCTTGGACAAGGATGAAATAAATATCGATGATGCAGATGAGGACGGCAACACAGCACTGATGGTGGCTGTGGAGAAAAATGATTATGATATTGCAGAGATGTTGTGTGAAAAAGGGGCAAGGACTGACATTGGGGAACTTATTGCTATTGCAAATAGAAAATATTCTAATAAAATGCAACGTCTTCTTCGCAAGTACAATGCCAAGTATGTCCCAGCAAGCTACGAAAACTGGGAGCCAAAGAGCAAACGCTGGAGGAGCCAGCTGCAAAGCCTTCATAAAATCTATCGGCCCATGATTGGCAAACTAAAGGTATTTCAGTACATCCGTCAGAGAATCCAGAGCACCTCCCGGGGTGGCATCTACCTGGGGCTCCACGGTGGGACAGAAGTGGCAGTAAGAATATTCCTCAGCGCACAGGGTAGCGAAGAGAAGAAATTCCTCGACCAGTGTGGTGACTGCGAGCATCTACTGAAGCTCTTCCAGTTTGAGAAGGAAAGAGGCTACATGTACTTGTGCTTCCCTCTCTGGGAGAAAAACCTTGAAGAACACCTGCAGGACCCAGAAGATGAAAAGGATTACAAGGGCATCCTGAAAATGATCTTCCAGGCAGTGAGAGAGCTGCACTCCCTTGGATTTGCTCACCAAGCTCTGCGTCCCAGCAACTTCTTGATAGGTTGTTTTGTTTTCTATCTATTTTTGTTTTTCTTTCCTGTCGCCTATAGTTCAGAGGAGGTGCCTCGTAGCTTTCTAACACCCCCTGCCTCAGATCAGATATGAAACACCAGTGCAGGTATCTTTATGCAGAACGGGATGTCTGTGGCATTTGTTCTCTTTGGGTAGGTACAGGTGTGCTGCCAGACAGTCCTGGGAGGGTGAATAGATCAGCCTGATGTGCCTCATGAGATCTGCCTGCCTTGTCAGGGCTTTGTGGGTAGCTCAACTCACAGCAAGTCTTTCCAGAGATGTCTCCTAAAGAAGGCCCCATCCAGAACACGGTGACAAACTTGCGTTAAGGTTCTCTGCCATCACTTGCTGATATTTTCTCTTATTTATCCTCAGATTTAGCTGGCAAGATTTACTTGGCGGATTTTGATAACAACAGAGTGTTAATTGAAGGCAACAAGGAACTTATAAGCTCAGACTTAGAGGTAACTTCCCTCCAAATCAATAAATGCTTTCAAATTTTATCTACTTCTGATATCTTCTTTCACTGTGAATTCCAGGAGAAGCCTTTGTGCATCCTCAGCTAGAAGGAGCAGCCTCACTGGTTTTTGGGCAAGTCCGTAGAAGAGCAAACCCCACATGAGAATGAATTAGGGTGCAAGGCTGTGGCTGGTGCTGGGACCTCCCCAGATACCTCGGGAGCAGGATCACAGTGCCTGACCCCTCAGTCCTTGTGCACACAGCTTCAGGGTTCCCGTCTGTGTTTGTGCACGCCTATAGGTGCATGTCTACACGTGCATTTTCCCCATTTATGAACATTGCTCCCACTTCGTCCCTTTGGTAAGAAGCTTCATGTGTCTTGAGTGATATGTTTCCTTGCAGGACCTCAGCAGGCTCGTGCTATATGTCTTAGCAGGGGGTAGGAAACCCCTTCGTGAAGTCAGTATCGAGGATTTGGATGCAGATTCCCCAGATTACAAGGAGGCTCTGGACCTTATAGAGCGCCTGGCCTCTCACGATGACCAGGGATGGGGGGGTCTGAGCAAACACCCCTATTTCTGGAGCAAACAGACGTAAGTCCTGGGAGTAAAGGAACATTCTTGGTATGGGATTTGCCTGTGGTGCTGGAGACAGCGATGTTCTCTTGCAGCTAACGAAGCTTGTTGTTCCACAGCAGGTTCAACCTCCTGAAGAGTACCTGGAATAAAATCAAGGATCTCCAATGGGATAAAGATCTTTTTGAAACTATTAATGCTAGGAGTCCTTACCTGTGCTGGACTAAGATGGTAAGCATCCTCTCTTTGGATCAATGTGGAGCTTGTGCTAGATATCCAGCAGAAGCTTTCCCTGAGCATTTCACAAGCTCCATCTAACACCCATAAGGAGGAAAAAGTAGCCCCATGCAGATACAACCACAGAATATAGAGGAGCAGTGTCTGCACAGACCCTTTGACTTCCCAGATCAAAATAAGTGGTGGTGTTCATGTAATGCACTCCTTATACAAATGTAAGGCATCTATCCTTGTAGTTGGGGGTGGAGGTTTAAGGGCAAACCTTCAAGGGTACTTAGTGTGACCCCTAAGACAGGAACCTCTGGCCCTTGTTGCCAGCAAGTTTCTGGCAGAAGTGTTTGTTTTGGCTCAAAACCAGTGAAGTGGGGCCTGGTTTTGCAGGTAGCATCCTGGAAAGGCCTTGTGCATAGTGTAAGATCTGGCAGGCATTGTTCAGCAGGGCAGCCTGAGAGGCCCTCAACAGGCCCATCCTCCAGACATGCATGGAAATCTGCTGTGCCATGTTGGCAGTCCTAATATAACACCCTGCATCAACAAGGCAGGAGAGGAAGCCCTTTGCAGACCCAGGGGTCTGCACGGTGCGTGTCCTGTAGAGTGAAGTCTTCTGCTCATGCTGGCAAACCCACTTTGAAGTGTCACAAGGCTTATCCATGCAATTTAATATCTTCATCGATGATCTGGATGAGGGCATCGAGTGCACCCTCAGTAAGTTCGCAGATGACACCAAGTTAGGTGCGTGTGTCGATCTGCTTGAGGGTAGGAAAGCTCTGCAGGAGGATCTGGATAGGCTGCACCAATGGGCTGAGGTCAACTGCATGAAGTTTAACAAGGCCAAGTGCCGGGTCCTGCACCTGGGGCGCAATAACCCCAAGCAGAGCTACAGGCTGGGAGAGGAATGGTTGGAAAGCTGCCAGGCAGAGAAGGACCTGGGAGTGATGGTGGATAGTCAGCTGAATATGAGCCAGCAGTGTGCTCAGGTGGCCAAGAAGGCCAACGGCATCCTGGCTTGTATCAGGAACAGCGTGACCAGCAGGGCTAGGGAGGTGATCGTCCCCCTGTACTCAGCTCTGGTGAGGCCGCACCTCGAGTACTGTGTTCAGTTTTGGGCCCCTCGCTACAAGAAGGACATGGAGGTGCTTGAGCGGGTGCAGAGAAGGGCGACGAAGCTGGTGAGGGGCCTGGAGAACAAGTCCTACGAGGAGCGGCTGAGGGAGCTGGGCTTGTTCAGCCTGGAGAAGAGGAGGCTCAGGGGTGACCTTATCGCTCTTTTTAGGTACCTCAAGGGAGGCTGTAGCGAGGTGGGGGTTGGCCTGTTCTCCCACGTGCCTGGTGACAGGACGAGGGGGAATGGGCTTAAGTTGAGCCAGGGGAGTTTTAGGTTAGATGTTAGGAAGAACTTCTTCACTGAAAGGGTTGTGAGGCACTGGAACAGGCTGCCCAGGGAAGTGGTGGAGTCACCATCCCTGGAAGTCTTCAAAAGACGCTTAGATGTAGAGCTTAGGGATATGGTTTAGTGGAGGGCTGTTAGCGTTAGGTTGGAGGTTGGACTCGATGACCTTGAGGTCTCTTCCAACCTAGAAAATTCTGTGATTCTGTGAAGACGATGCCTCTGCAGGAAGGCAGCAGCTGTGATAAGTGGAGGCGTGTGTGCTACTTCCATGGTGGGGAAAGGTAGGGAATAACCTGTCACCTTTTTTTCAGATTGATTCAGAGGTTCTGCATATCATGGAAGAATCCAGTTATAGAAAAAAATTCCATTATAAAAGCAATGTCACAGACCTTCTGAGGTTCATCAGAAACCTGGATGAACACCCCAATGAAAGGTAGATGTTTGCATCTTTGTGCCTGCGACACCTGTGTTGCTGGGGACACCTAGGAATCTGCGAGATTCGGTCACTTTGAGAGCAAAATGTTCTTCAGAAGGGAGGACATAGCCAGGATGTAGAAGTCCATTAAAACATAATTTGTTAGATGGGCTGTGTCCTCTAGCAGTGGTGTGGGAGAGCTTGTGTCCTGGCAGCTAGCAGTCCGATCAGAAACAAAATCTGACTCCCAGACCTGTTCTGTGATGAGGGGCGATATCTTTATATCTCAGCTTTGAGATGCCTCCTTGCCTGCCTCGCTGCTGTTTCCAAAGGGCTGATGGTTGCTGTGCTGAGGTGCTTGAGTGGGTCAGGAGGTCCTGCTAGGAGGTCCTGAATCCCCAACCCTCTGCAATCATGGGCGTCTTACCCCTGTGGTCGGCGGTCCCCGTGACGTGGTGGTGGTAACCCCGAGCCGTGGTTTCGCTGAGGCCACCACTTCTTTTCTGTGAAGGTGCAGGTGGAACTAGGCAGATAGAGGTGCTGGAGAAGTGGCAAAAAGATGGAGCCCAGAACTTGGGGAAGGGAAAGGTTACAGCTCAGGGATTTGTAGGAAATCTTCCTGCTTTACCAGCCTCTGGACTGGCTTTTTTTATGCGAGGGAGGAACCAGGGCATCCTGGACTCCCTGGGTGTGCTCTAAAATCTTTGTTTTTGTTCTGTTTCAGGATCAGTAAAATAACAGGGGACTATGCTGAGTATTTCCTGAAGAATTTTCCAGCACTGACCATTTATGTCTACAACTGTTTACACCAGCATCCCAAATACAGCCACTTTGTAGACATTCAGGATCCTCCTCTGTAGGAGGCTGTTGCCTCACATCCCATGGCTGATCCCCACTTGCTCTGCCTCCTTTTGTTCTCTATTTCTTCAGCTGAAGAAAGAGTTGAAGAAATTGGGTAAAGAGACGGGAGAGCACATGCAGATACAGAGCATGAAGAAATGAATGGTGCTTCAGAAGAAGTGGTTGGTGTAAGGACAAGGGCTTGGGCAAGGAGCCAGGCTGAGTGCCAGCCCAGGTCCCCTGTGACTCCCTGTCCCCATCTCCCTGATTCTTACAGAGAGCAAGGAGATGTGGGACAGGCCCCATGTTCCCAATCCATGCAAGAGGCAGGAGAAGAGCCCAGGTATTGCCAACCAGGGACTCTGAAGGAGTTTCCCTAGCAGGGAGCTCTACAGACAGCACTTATGAGCCACCCAGGTACCCCATCAAGACTTGAATTCCCTCCTTCCACTCCTTGAACACAGCAGCCAGAAGCAGAGATGCTGTTGGTGCCCAACCCTGCCGTTCATACGCAGCAGCCCGGAGCTCTGCTACTGGGGCTGAGCAGCACAAACCCATTTCTGGAGCCCGGTGGCATCCTGATGGCCCAAGGGCTTGTTTGTTTCTCTGCCAGCAGTTCCCGTGGGGCTGCACGATGATTATATATTGCTTATGGAAATGTTTTCCAGCTGTTGAAATGATTTTTTTAAACTGATTGTTGTTCTTTCTGTTAGCCTATGAAGAACCAAACGGGGAATAAATTTGGAAAAATGTTTCCTACATATTTATGAACGAGGTCCCCATCTCTACTTGAGAGAGGAAGGCAGTCCAGAGCTCTGCTGGGTGCTGAAGGCTTCCTCTCCTTGGAAGCATACGGTCCCTTGTGAAATGGGCTGGATAGTGGATTTTATTTATTTATTTATTTATTTTTGCTTTGTTTTACTCCTGTGGAGCGAGGGTGAGGATCTCATGGATGAGCAGATGTGCAAAGCTGAACATCAGCGCCTACGTGTGTGCCAAACTCAGGGTGGATGTGTTTGCTCCGTCTCATTGACAAGCGAGTGGCTGTCAAGATGCATTGTGGAGCTCTGCATCCCTTTAGCTGTGCGTGCTTGTATTTTTATGCAGCTGCAAACCAGCAGGCAGGGCTGTACCATGGGCTGGGCTCCTTGAGTGCCTTATAAAAATTCCACATTTCCAGCCTGCTGCAACCTTTGTGCCCTCTTGCCCCACCCTGCTGTGGTACCAAAGGGCTGTGACTTGGTGGCTCTGAAAGGCTGTGAAAAGCCCTCCCTGGAAGCAGAGAGCACTCCAGGATGCCTAAACCAGAGCCCCCAACATCTGTGAATCCTTCTGGGGACGGGGTTCAGCTGGGCTCACACTACAGGGACAGCACCTTTAGGGCTGAAGTGCTAGGGCAAGGCACGTGAAAACGCAGCTAGCTTTGGGGCTGGGGGCTTGGGGCAAAACCAAGCTGCAAAATCAAATTTTGGGGAGCCGGCTGGTTTTGCAGCTGGCAACGTGAAGCTCTTCACTTACAGAAATGTTGGACTTTGGGTTGGCCTGTTTGATTCTGCAGAAGCCAAGTGTTGATAATCAAAATGGACAAATAAGAAATGTTATCTCCTGCCTTAAATACACCTGTGCTGTTGCCAGGATGCAGCCGTCTAGGATTTGAGGGTTAAAGCATAGCTAAAAATAGACTTCAAGTTACAAGGCAGAGCGTGCAGGGGTGGGAGCTATGAAAGGCAAGGCGTGCTAAAGGTCCTGGGCTGGTTCTTCAGTGAAATCATGTCCAAAGTACACTGGGGAATTTTGCAGCTTCCTGGTGGCTCTTCCTTCCCGTCAGGCAGGAAAGTGAAGGTGTTCAGTAGGGTTTGGTTAGTGCTTGGGAAAGATAGGTGCACTGGATATTGATAAAAATAATAATGAGAAAGCCAAAATCCCCAATCAGGCATAAGCTGACTTTGGGAGGGGTGAAAAAACAGGCTCTGGTAAGACGGGCACCACCTCACCACCCTGGGGACAGCTGCGCCCTTCCACCTAAATGTACCTCCCACGTTTTTTGGGGAAGACACCAAAGTGTTGTCCTGCTAGACACCCAATGTGATTTATTTAGCTACTGGGTCTCAGCCACGGGCAATGCAGTTTTTTAAAGATAAACGAGGGGAAGGAGGCTGCTGTGTGGCATGGGTGTCTCCTCAGGCGGCAATGTGCCTTGTGGCACATCCCTGCAAGTCACCGCCGGTGCTGTGTTATCAGGCAGGCTGGAGGGGGCTGTCAGTTGCTTTATGTTTCTGGTCTTATTGCAGATTAAGTGCAGCCTATGTGGTGTGTCTTGGCTGCTCAGCTTCCTTGGAGCACATCCCTGCCCTGCTCAGCGTGGATAAGGTGCTGGGACATTTGTCCTTCCACCTGAGCCTGTGCAGAGGGGAGAAGCTCTGTATCAGTGGCTGCTGCTGATAGATGCGTGGGTGAATGGTGTTGACGAGGCTGTGCTTAGGGCATGGGGACATTCAGCAACTGGAGACTCTGTGTGTGTGTTACTGGGAGAGACTGCAGCCAGCTGGGGCTGGAAACAGCCCATCCAGGGGCAGCAGCAGCTGCTTTGAGGTGGAGCTGCTGGCACCTGCAGCACAAGCCCAGGGAGGGCAGTGAGGGTGGGAAATGCCTCCTTGCTCTGGGACCCCATCCTTGGTGCTATTGGGGGGTGGGCTGCCCCTGTAGCCACCTACCTGCCCTGCAGGTAGCCCTACAGGCTTGCTGAGTGGGAGATGTTTCTCATGGTGGTTCTCTGAATCTGAGAAAAGCAACAGGCACAAACTCCCCATCGTGGCTGATGTGGGGAGTCAGCCTAAAGCTGGGCTCTCACCCCAGCAGCTGGAGCTGCTGTGGGGAGCAGGAACCCTCGTGGCACCAGCTCACCCCTCTGCTCCTCCAGCAGCTTCTTTTGCAGCTCCTTTTGCAGCTCCTTTTTCTTCTGGGACTGTGGCAGCAGGATGCGGATCCCTCCCAGGAGGGTGAACATGATGACAACGTGATTGCCTGGGGAGGGAGAAGAGAAATGTCCCCTTGGAGTCCCACCGGGCTTGTGCAGAGCCCGAGGGCAGTGCCGCAGTGACGCCTGGCGACAGGCGGCCAGCCCAGCACCCTCTGTCTGCGCAGCAAAGTAATAACCAAAATATGGCAAAAGCGAGACGTGGGCGACAGGAGGGCTCTCCTGGGGATTGCAGGTATCTCGCCTAGCAATTTTAAGGCAGCACACCCAATTTTTCCCAGCAGAAAAGCGAACTCTGAAGGTCAGCAAAGCAAATCCTTAGATAAAGTTTGTTGATAAAGTGCGATAAGGTGCAGAAAATGTCCCGAGCAGAAGGTGGCAGAGGCATGAGCGCAGTCAGAAGCAGCAGCTCTCTGGGGGTTGCGTGTCACTTTGCTTCCCTCCTCATCAGCAGCCGGAGCTGGGACAGCTTCTGCCGTGCACCAGGGTGTGCCAGTGCCTATCCCTGCCCCACTGGGCTGAATGGGGGATAGGGCAGGAGAAATGACACACAGCTGAGATGGCACATCTCTCCCCGTGATATTCATCCCTGCAAAGAGGCAGGTGCTCCAGGGAGCTTTGGCTCGGGACAAGAGTTGTCCTGGGGATGTTCCCTGCAAGATCAATGTCAGAGAAGAAAGCACCAGCACAGGGTCTGTGACTCCAGCTCGGCTGCCAAGCTGTAGCTCGAGCACCTGCCTGTTCACATCAAAAAACCTCCAGCCGTGCTGATTTTAACCAGAACTTGACAGTGATAAATTACCGGGAGCAGAACGCTGCGTTGCTGACACCCACTCGGCCGTCAAAGCAAGATTAGGACGTGCCTATTTTGGTTTCCCCTCTAATCAAAAATCAATTAGACAATTTCCAAATGAATATTCAGTCAAGGAGCCAGGCTGTCAGGCAGAGTGACAGCACTTAACAGTGCTTTCTTTGTGTTTTTCACAGTTTAGTGTTTAGTATATTGAAACTAAATAAGTGGATGAGGGTAAAAGATTTTTTTTTCCCTAGAGATACCCTAGTGAGTGTCACCTCACATCCTCATGAAACCTTTTCTCCTTTCCCAATGTTCAAAGCATCCTCCGTGTAATGCCACTAAGCCTGGTGTTTGCCTGCACAGTTCTGGGCAGTCTTTCTTTTTCCTGCTCACATCCGACTCATAACCCAAAAGATTAATTGATTTAATTTCTGCTTTAGCATGTGTATGGGGTATTTTTAATTTGTTTCCTTCAAAAACCAAGACTTATGCAACAGCTCTTTGCTTATTAACTCTCTGCCCCCACTTCTCTAATCCCCAAAGAAATTTCTAAAAACCCACTGGGTGATTTTGACTGGATTTGAGGGGAAGGAATGGCTTTAACAAAGGTCTGCCCCATGTGGTCCTCAAAGCTGGGTGAAGCAGCAGAGCATGCTGTAGGGTGCTGGTGTAGCCCCATCCTTGGTCAGCTGGCTGTTGGGACAATGAGACAGGGCAAACGTGGAGCAGGGGGACAGACACTCATCTTACTTGGATTGTAGATGTCAGATACTTCGGAACAGGCTTTTGTACTGGGCAACGAGGCTGTCTCCCTCTCCACCTTGGAGACCCGAAAGCTCTTCATCACCTTCCAGTTGCAGAACCTGTGTGAGAAAGGCTGGAGTCAGGGACAGCAAACCCCCAAGCAGATGTCGACAGCTGTGCTCCTGGGGAGGGTTTTGTCTGCGTTTTCTTCATGCCAGAGGAGCCAGGTGGCTGGAGAAAGAGGCTGGCACCTGCACAGCCTCTGCCACCTCGGAGGGAGGGGACAGGTACCTCTTCCAGAAGTGTATCAGGATGGGGAGGAGGGTGACCTTGGCCTTGTGGTAGAGGAGGCGGTTCAGCAGCCCCTTGGAAGACAGGGTCCAGATTAGGTCTCTGTCATCTTCAGAGATGTTCACCTGGCCATGGAAGAGACCGTGCTTAGCCAGAGCAGTTTGTAGGTTTGTAGCACTCCTGGTGGCACATCCCTCTCCCTAACCCCCCTGGCATTTCATCTGCCTCTAAAAAGAGATGCTACTGAGGTCCTGGCTGACTGTCCTGAATATAGGGACAGGATCCCCACTGGATTTTTTGGAAAACCGCTGTGCTTTCCAAAGGGAAGATGGGCAGAGCCACAGCTACTCAAGGGGAAGAGGTGGGTGCATTGTGGAGGAATGATGGTGGCTTTGGCCTGTGGAGAATGAAAGGACTGAATTGGATAGCAATACCCATCCTGGTGCTTCAGTCCCATTGCCCGTGCAGAGCTTCCCAAGCTCTGGAGCATGTCCTGAAGGTTCAGAGCACGCCTGGCCAAAGCAGACCCAACCCTTGCCTGGTTTCTTCCCTCATGGCTGCAATGGGATGACCTTGAGCAATGAACAGCCAGCAGCCCCTCCAGGCTTTCCAGGTGGGTGCCAGCACCTTACCCGCAGTTTGGGGGGGATGTCGGAGTTCAGGAAGAGCTTGCTGATGATGGCAGCTTTCCTTTTGAGAAAGGCGACTTCCTTTTCTGAGCGCATGTTGTGGGCTGCCAAAGCTTCGGCTGAATCAGCCAGCCTGGAAAACCTGCAAAAGCACGCCCGCAGGTCTTGCTCTGAGACAAGTGCCTTGCTACTAGGCAGGCATGTTCCTGCTGGCCTCTGCATTTACTGGGCCACAAAAACAACACCTAGGAGGTGTGGGACAGCTGAACGGGTTGGGTAACCACCAGCAGGCTCACTGTAGACAGCGAACAGGCTTTGGTCATGCCATGCTGCAGCGTGGTGTCCAGATCCCAGCCTGGCACAGAGGTGCTGAGGGGGTTTTGGGGTGTAAGAAGAGCCCCCGGTGTGTGAAGAAGCTGTGGGTGGCTTTGTCCCTTGCCAAGGGACAGGCACCACCCTCAGGGAGGGCCTGGGCCTGAGCCAAGGCAGACTGCTGGCACCTGAGTGCCCATGGAAAGGGCACTTACTTGTTGATCTCCAGATAAAAGCGGAGGTCATCGACGAGGAAGTTGACGGTAATGAGCTGGTTGTCAAAGAGCTGGCGTTTCACCAGAGGCATGTCCTTGTCCTGCAGGGAGCCGCTGGAGACAACGTGGGAGTGTAACGTGCTCGTGGTGCTGCTGCTGCGCATCGTGGTGGGGGGCAGGTCTGGGAGAGGGGACAAAATGTTCAGGTCCTGCTTCTCCCGGTGCTGGTTTGAGTCTGGCTGGGCATCTGGTGCTATACCTGGCTCCCTCCCCTAACCTTTGCTTGCTTTTCTTGCTCACGAGGAATTTGCTTGAGGGCCTTTCAGCCTATGTGGACTACAGCCTTCTTGCAGCCTGTAGGGCTCCCCAGGGAATTCTGATCCACCCAGTGTGCTTTTCCCTTAGCTCAGTGACCTCCTCCATCCATCTGTCCTCCTCCTTGCACTCACAGAGTGCTTTTGTTCATTGTTTTCATAGGGGGATGGCCATAGGAGGTTAGGTCAAAGTCTGCCTAGCCGTTATCCTGTCTTTGACAGAGGCCACAAGTGGATTACAAGGGAGAAAGAAAGGTAAAATATTTGTTATTTCCCCTACATACAATATTCTCCAACTTCCAGACACTTCCATTTCCAGGGATTTCCTGATCTAGGTGGACTTGGCATCAGAAAACCATCTATGGCGTGAATATGTTATCTGTGTTGCTTGTACAGAGTTCTGTGCCTCATCACCCCAGATTTCGGCACACAATATTTGGCATCCTGACACTCCTGCATCACCAGCTCTCTAAATACCTCCAGCAGAGAACAATTAGGGTTCAGCACGTGGGGATGGGTGAGGAGCCACAGGCTTCCTCCATTCACCTCCCCTAAACCTGGGAGTGTCCTGGGGAGAGAGGAGCGGGGCGGCAGGACTCCAGCCTTACTTTCCTCCTCGTTTTCTCTTTCCTTCCGCAGAAAGCCCTCGAACTCCATGCGGCACTTGTCGTCGTTCATCTCCCGATGGAACTTGCAGATGCTCTTGACGATGTCATGGATGGTGAACCAGGCACACTTCTGCAGAGATGAGGCACAGCCCGGCTCAGCTGGTGGCACAGCCCCGGGGAGCCAGCCCCTGGCTGTGGGGTTTGCTCCCAGACAGAGACCATCTCCCCTCTTTCTTTCCTAGACAACACCCCAGCCTCCCGGCAGGGAGGCTCTTTCCTCACCAGGCTGTCTGTCGTGAAGTTCCCCATCCTGTGCCGCAAATGAAGGTTAGACTTGGGCGTTTCACTCGGGGGAAACAGGTCCTGGTACTCCTTAAACCTGCCAGATGGGAGACCAGAGAGCATCAGGGGCGGCCAGACGCACGAGCAGGGCAGTGGTTTGGTGGCTGGGATGGGGAGCAGCTGAGAGGGGATGGCCCCGAGGTTGGGGTCCCGCAGGACTCCTGGTCCTGGAGGAGGATGGAGAAAAGGGATGGGGGCTGGAAGCACCTCGACAGCTGCAGTGACAATTTTGCTGGGGTGAGGGTCTGGCTGGGATTTGGAGCCCAGTTCTCACCATCGTTTTTCCATTGCTTTCTGGACAAAGACCTGGGCTGTCATCAACATGAAGGGTGTGACTACTTCAGCCTCCCTGATTTCTTTGATGATAGAAGAGTGGCAGTCCAGCAGTTCCTCTGGAAGAGACAAGTGGTCACTGTCTGCTGCTAGAAGCTGTCCCTGAGCCACCGTGACAGCTCTTCCTACCCTCCCATCCGCACGTGGCACCCTGTCCCACCTCTGCCTGCCCCAGAATCTGGTACTCATCTCTTTTCCTTTCTATGCTGTGCTAATTGCATATTTTGGGAGTGAAGCTGGGCCTCCAAGAGCACCTGAAGGAGATTGGGTAGGGAAGTGCTATTTCCCCCACTGGGGGAACTGCAGGTTGCAGGTCTTGGCCAGGAGATCCTGCCACAGAGGTAGAGCACCTTCCTAGAAATTCGTGGCAGTGGAAGCCCTCAGCAAACACTGGGCAGGGAAAGGAGGATTGGCAAGTCCCTGCAAGAGGATCTAAAATCTGCAGCCAGGTCAGAGAAAAAGAAGCCTTCATCACGGCTGGAGTAAAGTGCAGGGTGGGAGGGTGCCTACCAGCTGGGATGTCACCATGGAAATAATTTCTGACGATGCTGCTAACGAGGGCACTCTTGATCTTGGCATTGGGCTCTGCAACCAGCTTCTCCACGGCCATCCAGAACCGCAGAGGTTGATCTGCGTTGCGCTCCTCGAGGAACTGCCTGAAGTACTGCAGGTGGGCAGGGTTGTGCAGCACCTTCACAAAGTGCCTGCAGGGGAGGAGACACCAGGAGACGTGACCTCTGTGCTGCCTCCCACCTGGAAATTAGCCTGCTTCTCCAACCAGAGGCACCCAAAGAGCTGGAAAAACATGGGTCAGTGGTGCCAGGGGGTTATGAAGCAGATGGGCCAGGAAAGGACTTGGTTTCAGCCTGAACAGGAGGCTTTTTCCAAGGAGATGAGGAGGAGGCAGGACTTAAGGTCTCTGCTGGAGACCTCAGAACCTGCAAATGGAGCAGGACAGCTCTGCAGACACCAGGGGAGGGAGGCAGGTAAGGATGGGACACCCAGAAGGACTGGTGGGAGGAGGAGGAGGAGGTTGTGCTCCCCTACGTATCATTGAAGCAGAACTTTGGAAAAGCCACAGCTGGGAGCAGACTGGGATTTGGGTCCTTTACAAGGTTAGCAAGTCCTTGTTTGAAGGTTGGTGGACTGGGTCAAGTATGTTCATTGTCTCAATGTGGCTCCTGAGACTGACTTTCAAAGTAAATAATAAGCGCTGCTCCCAGTCACGTCCTGGTTAACATTTATATCCTGATGTGGAGCTGTCAGGGCTCTTGTCTGAAGTACTCCCAGGAGGTGGGACTCCACACAGACATCCTCATGGTCAGTGAGGACAGATTTAAGCGTGGTCACGGTGATTTTAAGTGCTGGTTTGGGGTCTGAGAGCTGCCTAGCTGTAGTGCAGGTGGTGTGCCAGGGAGCGACTGAGGTCAAAGCGCACAAGACGTGAGGAATAAATTCAGGTTATGGGGTTGGGAGAGAAAAAAAGAAACTTCTTTCCTTCTGTCTAGGTCACTCTACACTTCAGACCTATGGGCGACCCATGTTTATATCTGAATGAGCCCAATGACAAATCCAGGAGAAGTGACACTATGGGAAAGCAGTGGGAACAGCCCTGTTTCTTCAAAGACTGTAAATAGCAAAAAATAAGAAAATAAAAAATAACAAAGCCTTGTGCTGCAAAGTGCCAACCTGGGTCTTTTAGTTGGCTTCTCTACCACGGCAGAGGTGACCTTTGTGGCACTCGATTTGGTTTTTCTTCCAGGAGCAGTCCTCTTCTTTTTGTTCTCAGGCTCAGCAGCTGTGGGGACAGAACAGCGTTGGCTCCCTCCTCAGGTGACTGCTAGAGCCTGCTCACAGCTGTCCTCAGGGCAGGGGACCCTGGAGAAGCCCAGGCAGCCTCCAGATCCACCCTGATGGTAGCTGCATGGTGAGCCCAGCTCGGGGATGCTGCATGCTGTAGAAGCCCTTTTCCCTCACATGGTTCGATCTCCTCAGCATCTGCTTCAGAGAAGTGCTCCCAGCCTGGATTAACACCCCAAAAGGCATGCCTTTCATTGGGGTGACACCTCTCTCTCCTTCTGGAGATGTTTTCCTGATGCTGGGAGGCAAACAGGGAAGGTCCCTGCTCCTCTAGTACCCTAAGGGAGTGTTGACTGGGAGCCTGCCCTGCTTCTGCCCTGCTTGGGCTGAACTCACCTGGTGGTGGGCTTTTGGGAG
Source organism: Aythya ferina (assembly GCF_964211825.1). Lineage (NCBI taxonomy): Eukaryota > Metazoa > Chordata > Aves > Anseriformes > Anatidae > Aythya > Aythya ferina. Next base: position 12,180,825 of record NC_140304.1, read on the forward strand.
GCGAAATCTCATTATCCTTGCTTGGGCTACCCGCAGGCAGCGGGGCTTTCTCAGCGGCTGGCTCATTTGATGCCACCTTCTGGGAGTCTGCATCTGGTAGAGAAGAGGGGACAGATCCCGGGTTCGTTCCTGCAGGCTGTGTCAGCCCCTCAGCACGTACCGAGTGCTGTGTTGTGACAGCTTTTTGCCTTTCCCCTTCTCTGTCCCGAACTCATGCTCTCCCTGGGGTGCTGCATTTCTTACCAGCCGTGCTCACGAGATCTGTCTCTGCCTGGCCGGAGCCCCCTTGCTGGAGGTGCTGAGTGGCCCAGGCTCGCCAGTGCTCGGAGGAGAGGCCTTCCAAGTTCCTCGTGCCATGCAAGGCCTGGCTCAGCTTCAAGGATTCATTTATGCGCTCGGACAGGAGGAAACATTCCTCTTTCCTGACAGGGTGTCCTTGCACCTTGGGCACTGGGACATCGCCCTGTGGAGACTGCAGCAAGAAGAGCAGAGGGGGCTGGTACAGAGCTCCTCCTGTTGGAGGAGCTGAACCTAGAAGGCCAGCTGAGCATTTTTTGGGGTACAAACCTATCCAAGTTAGACCTTGGGAAGAAAATCTGTGTGAGCACAAAGCTCAGCACCAGCTTGGGACCTGTCCATGCTGTTCCTAAGGCTGGAGCTGGGGCAGTGCAGCAGGTCCCTCAGCTCACCCAGGCAACGGCTTGCCAGCCAAAGGCAGCAGCTTTCCTAAAGGGGTCAACATCCAGCCAGGAGGGCTGAAAACAGCTCTGGAGGTGTCACAGGCAGACAGGTAAGCTCGTGTGCCTTTTCTGCTGGCTGCTGCCCTGGGACTGGCTCTGGCCGGTGTCCCAGGAGTGCCTCCTGCTATCCCACTGAGACCCTCCTGTAGGTTTTGGCTCCCCACCAGCCTGCAGGACTGGCCGAGCAGCAGGGCCAGACAGGCTGTCTGCTGACCGAGTTGCATGCTGCTGAGAGCAAGCACCAAAAATAACCCCGCCAAGCCCCCGAGCAGCTCCTCTGACACCAGTGCTGCGAGGGCTGGGATGAGTTTGGCTTAGGGGATGGTGCCTGCGGAGAGCATGGCCACGGCACCTGCTGAACTGCTAATTGCTCTCCTGGACCAGGCATGTGCTCTGAGAGGTAATTTCCTTGACAAGGGATGCTTAGAAACCTGGGCAGCTAATTAACTTACAACCAAGAGCATTTAATGAGCAGGGTCAGGAGCTGACAGCTGCCAACCTACTGCTCCATAAGAGCTCGGCTCTTGCTGACTGCGGTGCTGACATCTCTGTGAGCCAGGTCTTTGGGGCACTGCCCCTGGAAGCCTGTCCTAATCATTTCTGGGACCAGCTGATGAATTTACATTGCAATCTGGGGAAAATCCTAGTGGTCAGACTGAAGAGATTAGTTGTGGTAAGCAAAATTGCCTGTGTGGGTTGTGCAAGGGACCCAAACAGGCAGGATGCTCCGAGGTTTCTCTCTGCAAGGCTTCCTGGTGGAAGGCATTGAGAAACATGGGATTTCTGCTGCTGGGAACATGAGTGCTCGTGTGACTCTGCTTTCTTAAAGCACAGCTTTACACAGTGGAAAGAAACATGTGGAAAACTTGAGTGCGGTTGAATCAGAGGTCAAAAGGCTGCACGCCCTCTTCCCCAGTGCTGGCGAGGCACCGCTCGTGCTGGAACAGGGACGTACACATTTGTGGCTGCCCATGAGTCAGATTAATAGCAGTATTTGTTGTGAACCAGGAAAAAAGGGGGAGAATTAATTCCCAGAAGTGTTTTTCGCAACTTGCCGCTGGCTTCACCCGTGCTTGCCCTGGATGAGTGCTTTTAAATCTCTCCCTGCTTCTGGGCTGGGTCATGGCTCAAAGGCTGACCTGTGGGCTGCCAGGCTTCTCTCCTCCCTCTCACCACCTTTTTCCATCCCCACTGCTGCTTGCACACCCCTTGAGGATGGCCCAGGCCCTCGTGCATCCCCCTTACCATAAACTGGAGGAAGGTCTTGTCTTCATCAGCCAGAAATTTCTCATAGAAGATGCAGAGGACCTGGGGAGGAGCAGAGGTGGCTGCCTCAGCTGGTGCTCATGTTCCCCACCAGAAAGTGGCACCCCGTGGACAGGTTACACCCCACTGAGATGCCCAGGGGGCTGCACACAGGGGTTGGCCCCTTGGGCTGCTCAGAGATTGCCCAGAAGTGCTTGGCTTTGTAAATGTGCTTTAAAAATGTGCTTTAATCCCGTTGTGCTGGAAGCAGTGACTCAGATGCAAAGGGCCAGCTGCTGTCCCGTGATCCCCGTGGCACGTGCATCCAGCCGAGGTCACCAGCTGCTAAATGACTGCTCGGCACAGCAAACCCATGGGGATGCTCCTCTCTGCTGGCCTGGAGTGTCTCGGTCACTGCTTCCAGCAGCACAAGCTGACTCGTGACCATAAGTTCTGTCCTCCCTTGTCTCTCTTCACCTTCGTTTTCCAAATACCTCTCCTTCTAACCATGCCTGCGGTCCTTTCACCAGCCCAGGCTGTGAAGGCCAGCGGTACCTCCCCGCCCGACCGCTGCTGCCCTGTACCTTGCAAATCTCTTTCTGGGCTCTGAATATCCAGGGGGTGAACTCCCCAGAAGCCAGGTGCTCCCGCAGGCCCTGCAGGGTCCTCGCCTCCAGGGGAAGCTGCTGGACAGCGCTCTCCTCCAGGTAGGTCTTGCGTATCCTGTCCGCGATCAAATGGCGCAGGAAGAAGCTGTTTTCTCTGCTGGGGTCCAGCACCGCGGGCAGGAATTCCTCCAGGTCGTGCCACAGGTCCATGAGACAAGTCTCCATGGTCTGGCCCTGGCACTTCAAGAAGTCCCTGAAGGGCCGTCCCGCACAGCTGTCCGCGCTGAGGGCCCAGGGGAGGAGGCGCAGGGTCTTGGCCGGCCTTTTTGGGGTCGGCAGCTTGGCAAGGGGTGTAGAGGAACTCAGGCTAGAGAGGACTTTCTTTTCACAGAGGTCCTCCAGATGGATGGCCAGCTCTGCCTTGGGTCTAGGTCTTTTGGGAGAGGTTGCTCCTCCTTTGCCCCCAAAGGCAGCGCTTGCAGGACCCGGTCCCAAAGCCTCCTTACCCGGCTGCGATCCCTTCACGCTCCCAGCTGGCCCTGGCTGCCTCTCTGGTGTCTGAAAGCTTGTCTTTGCTTCTTGGGTGTCTCTTCCCTCCTTGACAAGAGCCCAGACCTTCTCCTTGGCCTTCTTGCTGCTGTAGGGCCTTGATGGGTCCTGGCTCTTTGTAATGTGCATTTTGAAGAGATCGTCCGAAACGCCCAGGGGCTCCTGCATGGTGCCCTGTGCCACCCGTTCCCGGTACTCCTGCAGCAGAGGCCAACACAGCTTCTCTTCTTCCATGCCCATCTTGCACTGGATGAAGAATTTAGGGAGCCAGTAACTCTGAATTATAAACAGGGCTCGTTGCTGCATCTTGACTAGCATCTCCCTCCGGGTGCCGATGGCCCCAGCGTGCCTGACTTTGCGCGATGACCCTGAAATGATGAAGGGGATGACGATGAAGGGGCAGCTCCATCCAGGCCTGGTGGTGCCAGGGGAGATGCCCACCCAAGCCAAGCTTCTGCTGCCATCCCATCCCCACCTGGGAGCAGCCAGGAACACGCCACCCTCCGAGAAGGTCACCATTTGTCACCAGCTCCTGTCCTTACCAGCCAGGGTGCCGCAGAGGGTGAGGACGCTGGAGCCTTCGCGCAGGTGGGTGGCTTTCAGCCTGTTCATCAGGGCCAGGTAGAGGTCCTGCTGTGCTGCATCTGACTCATCGAGCCCCAGCAGCCTTTCGGTGCTGAGCCAGAAGTCGGTCAGTTCTTCCCCTATGGATCAGGCAAGAGACTGACGTGAAGGGCTTGGTGTTACTCCGAGAGCCTGCTGGCGAGCAAAGCAGCCCCGTGATTTAAGAGAAAGCTGGGAAGATGCCCTGGATGAAGCGAGATGAAATCGTGGAGAAGATCCAGGGCTGTGCAAGCTGGGCTCTGCTGCTGCTGCTGCTGCCTCATCTTCCAGAGCAGGATCTCACATCCCACCGGTGCTCACCCACACCCCTGGCTCTGTGCCGGCTCCCCTTGGGGCAGCACACCCGCAGTGGGGGCATTTAGCACCCCGTGCCCACCTGCCGTTCCCTGCGTGGAGGCTCGGAAGCGCCACATGCCCTGGCTGCCGCTGATGCACTTCTCCAGCAGCCACCGGTCCGCGCTCCGCCAGTTCAGCAGTTTCTCTGTCGGGGAGAGAGAGCAGAGCGCAGGAGCCTTGATAAATTACTTATTTTTTCTGAAATGAAAGCCTGCATCCCAGCTAACATAGCGTCCTTCCCAGTGGGCATGCCTCACGGTGATGCTGGGCTGGGGGGGCTCATTTGGAGGCAAACCAAGCACGGTTCCAACTTGGTGCTGTTAGGACAGACCAGGGCATAACCTAGCAGGTTATTTTTTAGGTTTGTGGGGTATTTTGTGGTACTAAGGGATACGGGTTAGTGGCGGGACTTGATAAGCCAGGTTGATGGTTGTGTTTGATCTTGAAGGTCTTTTCCAACCTGCACGGTTCTATGATTTTATGACTTCCCCAGTGTAGGATGCCCTGAATGAGGAGGATAACCCAATATGGTGTAAGAGCTCTGTGCGTCCTGCACAGCAGCAAACCCAAAATGCCAGGACCCCTTTCCTGGATCTAAGGCTGCTCTCCAGCCCGGCTTCACCCACGCACTGCTTCTGCAAACCCTGCAGCTGCTGCTAAGCAGCTATTCCAGCTCAACCCCACAGAGGCAGCGAGCCTGTACAAACAAGAGCAGGGCTGAGGGGTGAAAACCTCATTCGTTTTATGGAAATCCTGCCTGGGATTTGCTGTGACCCCCCAAAAAGGGGCGTGCGGTGCCTTTCCAACCCAGTGCCATGCTCAGCAGCCACCGGGCGAGAGGAAGCCCCGCTCCCTTTCCTCCGTGCCTGCCACAATGACTCACCTGCTTCCTCCGACCGCACGAAACCCAGGAGCTTCTGGCAGAGGACGAGGTGGAGGCAGAGGCTGGATCTGCAGAAGTGAGGCAGGCGGTGCTTCGCCAGCCAGGCCAGCAAAGCCGGGGGGCTGGCATCCTGCAGCACAACCCCCCAGGAGAGGATCAGGCTGGGAGCGAGGAGCCGGCTCGTGCAGGGGAATTGGGGTGAGTAAGGGGCCCGTGCTATGGGGTTTGCCAGAGAGGGGTGCCAACCCCGTGCAGAGGAGGAAGGGAGATGCTTGTGCTGCAGCCCCTGCCACATCCCTGCTGCCTCTCCCCCTCTCCCCCTGCCTGCTTTCCCAGCGCCCTGCCTTCCCATGGCTTCAGCTTCCCCCGGGGCTCAAAAGCCAAGTGAAGCCTGGTTTGAAATCACCCCCCCGGCTGATGAACGACAGCCTCGGCAATGAGGAACCATCCCCTTCCCTGCCCGGCGCCCTTCCTCCCTCCTCCTCGCCCTCCTCTCTCCTCACAGGGGATGTTTTCTCACCAGCTGGCTGGGCAGCTCTGGCCACAGGTCCCACTGCCCCGTGCTGCTGGTGTAAAAGGGCGTCTGGCCAAACACCTGCATGGAAGGGGAGAGCTGGAAGGGATGCAGGGTGGTGGGGAAGCCCAGAGCCCATCCCTGCTGCAGAGAAGGCACCATCTTCCTCTTCATCCCTCTGTCTCCATCGCCTCTGAGCCAAGTCCTCAGCTTTCCCTGGCTTGACAACCAAACTATGGTGTCGTCCCAATTTTTCTAACACCGAACCCAAAAGTTCACCTGAGAAAGGCTCAGAAAGGTCCCGGCCTTTAGGGGGAGGAGCAGACTTACAGGAAGATTCAGAAACGTGTTGAAAAAGTCGACAAAAACTTCATCTCTCAGCAGCAGCCCCATGTCCGTAGAGGCTATGGTTGCTGCAGGGGGGGAGAAGAGAAAGTTGTGTGGGCTTTGTGCTGCCGAAAGGTGGTCGGGAACCAAAAGATGAGAAAAGGGAAGAGCTGAGCCAGAACAGCTCCCAGAAAAATGTGATGCTGGGTGGGATTTGTGCACCGGGTTCCCCTTGCATCCCTGTGGCTGCCGGCAGGGCAGTCGGAAAGCACTCAGTCCAGCTGCACGGGGGGGCTGGAAAACTTGAGTGGCCTCTTCCTACACACCAAGGGTTTGTGGTTTGGGGAGGCTGGGCACGAATGCTGTGGTATTTCCTCCAAACTAGCAGGCAGCGTTGGGCTGGAGGCAGGCACCAGCAGCACCCCAGATCCCCCCCCATCCTGAGGAGTTTTAATTCCTTCTGAAAGATCTGGGTGTGAGGGCATGGCTGTGTCCCAGGGAGGGCCCAGGCTAAGGGATGCTGCTCTTCCCCCCCGTGTTGTCCCCTTCGGGGTGTGCTTGGAGGGCCCCAAGCCTCCAGCCAAGGTCACTCACCGGTGGCTGTCATGTTGCTGTATCCCAGGGACACGTTCCAGAGTGCCACGCTGCCTGTGACACACTCGTCCCAGCCCCAACCCTCGGGGACACGCGGTGCTCTTGGGGACCACAAGGCACAGCCCCACAGCTTGGGCTTCGCTGCCCCTCAGGGACACGCGACGTTTTTGGGTGCCAGCCCTGCCAATGCACCAGGGCAATCCCAAAATGATGTCCTTCCCCTCTACCCGATCAGGCACCTGGTCCCGTGCCCGGGTGGTGCCTGACACTTCGTAGGAGACCCCGCTATGGTCATGGTGGACGGAGCAACCCCGTCAGCCATCCGGCATCGGTGGGCTTGGCTCTCAGATCCCCAATTTTGGAGCCCCTCCAAGGAAGAGAAAAATGAAAAAGCACTGAGGTGGCACTCTGGAAGACCACCTGGTCCCGGCAGATCAGCAGGAGCGGGTGGTGGTGGGCATAAAAAAAAAACAAACCCGGAGGGAGCGAGGGGACTTTGGTGGCCCCCCGGCCACCTCACCAGGTGGCGCTGCCACACCAGGAATGCGACACTGTCCCCAGCGGGGACACGGCCACGAGGAGGGCAGGGGGCTTGTAATGTGCTACCCCGTCTTCTTCCCATTCTCCATCGTGTCCCTCCCGGGGAAAATATGTTAGAGATCGCACCCAGACCGTCCCCGCACGGGTGTCCCCTGGGGAGGCACCGTCCCCTTCCCTCGGTCAGGGCTGGGGGGCTGCAGGGGCACGTCAGCCAAGTGTTGTGGTGAAACCCAGCCCTCCCCAAAATGATGTGGGGAAGGGTGAGCCGTGAGCAGTGTCTGTTTGTTCCGGCAGGTGAGCAGAGGAGACAGCAGTGCCGGGAAAAGCTGCGTGAAGGAGTTTCAGGAGACCCTGGGGAGGAGCAGCATCCATCACAAATTCGTAAGTGCTGGTGCTGCTAAGCCCGAGAGACGAGGAGGTGGGGGTTAGGGATGAGCTGGCACGGCTGTCACACATGACAGGCTCACAAGTCCTTGGGAAAAGGTTGCAGCGGTCAGAAATGTGTATTTTCCAGTTGGTAACTGAACAAATGCCCAGTGAGATCCTCAGAGGCTGGCGGAGCTCTGCTCACGCCGCTCTGGCTCCCGGCTGAGCCCAGCAGGACTCTGCAGCTTTCTGCCTGGAAAGGAGCGGGGCCCTGAGCAGGACCAGGTCGGCACGGTTACCATGGAAATGCACAGCACCATTTCCACAAAGTCTTTACCTAAAATGAGACAGCGGTGTGGCAGGACGGGGCCTGGGTGAGGGTTTGCTTGGTGCATGTGTGGGCACATCAGCTCCGTCCGTCTCATTGCAACGGCGCCTTGCAAAAGGTGTTCGCTTGAGTTGTGTGGCTATTAAAAAAAAAAAAAAAAAAAGGAAAGGAAAAAAAAAAAAAAGAAAGATTAAGAAAAGAAGAGGAAGAGGTGAAGAGAGACCCAATTTATAAGGTAGCTCACAGAGCAGCTCAGGGTGGCTGCGCTCTTTGTACAAAGATAAGGGCAGGGTTGCAACACCGACCACGTCAGTAGGGCTTCGCTCCCGACCCACCCGGCCCCTGCTACGCCCCGGGGAGCAGCCCACCCTCGGCAGACCTGAGGCCACCTCCACCAGCGCTCCCCAGGCAGCCTCATGTGCCTGTGCTGGCAGAGGGGACGTGGCCAGGGCTCTCGTCCTTGCCCGGCACAAGCTGGCACGGCTCGCTGCCGAGGCAAGGTCCAAGGCTGCCTGGCCACGGGGTCACCAGGACCTCGGTGCCTGTGGGAGCAGCCTGAGCTGCCCCGAGGGCTCACAGCCTCACAAAGCTCCCCATTGGGTGCTGCAGCACCCCACAGACCCAGGGCAACCCCACACTGCTCTGCTCTGCTTTCGGTCTCAGGTCTGCAGCCCCTCCAAGCCGAGAAGCTCCAGCACGGGGCAGCGGTGCAAGCAGCCTGCTGCAGCATCAGGTTTTAAAACCTGCTGGCCATGCACAGAGTGAGATCTGGGGGGAAAACCAGTTTTTTTTTTCTTTTTTTTCTTCCCCTTCCATGCACCTGTTCTCATATAGATAGGTTAGGACACCTCAAAGACTGCATCAGCAATGGGTCAGATCCTTCTGGGCTCGTAGCACCTTAAAACTAATTTCATGAAGTCTCAGTTACGGCAGTTCAGCTCTGATAATTATTTTATTTCTTGAATATATGAGGCTATTTTTTAAAAATGTAATTTTCAGGCTCTGTCTCCTGGCTGAGTACAACTTTTTTTTTTTTTGCTTGGCAAGGACACCTCTGGTATTCCCTTATGTTATTTAGAAGTATTTCTGAGCCTGTTGCCATCTGTCTGTGGTTTCCTTGCTCGGGATTTACCGCAGAGGCCGGGCTCTGACCCACTGCACCTGACGGCCCCTGCAGCAAGCTTTGCCTTCGCCTGCCCCTTCTTCAGCTCGAGCAAAACCGCTCGTAATCCTGCACGTGTCTGCTTTCCAGGTGAGGCACGTGCTGGGGCTGGAGGGATGCAGGTCGCCCACGCGGAAGGGGCACAGACAGTATCACAGCTGCCTTGTATGCACAGCGCCAGGCCCTGATCCGGCCACTGAACGCACTTGGGCAGCGCTTTGAGGATTTCTGCATTCCTTCTCACAAAGCTGCAACGTGTATTAGGCTGAAATTAAGCTGCCAGCCGTGGTTAACGTGGCCCTGACCTAGCTGGGAGTGCATTTAGCAGCATGAACAGCACTAATAAAGAAAGAAAAAAAAGGAAAAAAAGGAAAGAACCGAAAAAAAAAATAAGAAAAAGAAAAGAAAATAATTTGCCAATGCACACTGTGACCAATTTCCAACTGCAAGGGAAAGGCATGCGCTGAGCGCTCCCTGGGATATTCTCCACCCTTGTGCAGAGCAAGGAGAGCCAAGCAATTTCGAGGTCTCAAATCCCCGATCCTGCCTGCCCATAACGTTCTCCTCTTCCAGCTTCCCCTGGCTGCTTTTGAAGGAAGAGCACGTGCTTTGCAGTGCCGTGCCCGGCTCGCCGGAGGCACTGGGCTGCTGCTGAGGGTCTGCATGCAAGGAGGGCAGAGCCTGCAGGTAGGTGCTGGGCTTGCAGCAGGGCGAGCCCTGAGCAGGGAATGCTCCATGCCCCTTTTGCAAAGAGCCTCCTGGGGATACGGGGCTGAGAAAGGGCCAGAGAGGGAAGCGCGAGCAACCGTGGGGTTGTGCACAAGGCCCTCCTGGCTGCTGCCTTTCCAAGGCCCCTCTTCCCCTAAATGCGTCATCGGTGCCTATTGCAGCTGAGCTGCCTGGGGAGGGAGGTCGTTTTTTTTTTTTCCTTTTTTTGTTTATTTTTTGCATCTGCCTCTGCACGTTTTTTTGTTAATCTGCTTTCCCAAATCGCCCTTCCGCGCAGCCCAGGTAATCACCAGCTCGCTCTGCCTTGGAAAGCCCTCCGGTCGCCACCCCTCGGCTACCCTTGACCCTGGCAGCATCTTCAAAGGGAGCATGGGGCTGCTGCGGAGCCTGCAATGTTTGCTCGCTTATCGGGCGAGCAGCTACCGCCTCCCTGCCCCGGGGGGTTTCGTCAGCCTCCTGCCACCCTCCCGGGGAGACCGCTTGGCCACCACTGCCCGCACAAGGTCAGTCCCCTGGCGCCGTGGTGAGCTCCCCATCCTCACCGGCTGACCCCTGTTTGAGGGCAACGTGTTGGTTAATTAATTAAGCAGTTGTTCGTCTCGCTGAGGTCTTGGGGTTGTTAACCCGCGGGTAAAGGGTTGCGTTTCCAGCCCCGTGAGTCCCTCTGGGGTGTGCAGGTCTCAGGGATGGTGGTGGCCATGTGGGAGCAGGTCCCTCCAGCAGCCCCCAGCAAGGCTAGGGGAATAATTTGGGAAAGCAGGTGGAGGTGACACGCTGCGGGGACACCTGGCTGGTCCCTGGTCTCACTTGGGTGCGTTTTAGTTCTGTCTTATGTGGGACCATGCAGCACACAGTGGTTTCACTGGGGAGCCTGACAGCGACAGATAAAATTGGGGAATGTCTGAGCTGTTGGGCACAAGGGGAAGATGTTCTTCTCATCCTCCTCCTGCCACTGCAAGAGGCTGGGACATTTTTGGTGCATCAGGCCTCCTTCTAGGATCTAAGCGGTCACAACAAAACAGACCACTCCTCCTCCCTGTGAGACATCTGTATCTTAAAGAAGTGATGAATTTGGATTTCAGAAATGTGTTTGGTGTACATGAAAGACAAATGGGTACCTGTGCTTAGCAGAGCTGGTCTACATGCTCTTGGGGCCAGCCCTTTGCTGTATGGTCTGCAGTGAGCGCTGCCCAAAGGGCCCCCCCTCCAGTCCTGTGCTACCTGGGGCAGCTGGGGAGGGGTCCCTGTCCCCAAATCACAGGGAAAATTCAGTTTCTGCCTTTTTAACCCTCAAATCCCCTCTTTTTTATTATTTTTCCTTTTCCTTGTGGTGTGACAGTGCTGCACTTTAAGGCATTCCCAAACTCGTGAGCGTGGAGGATGGGAAAAGAGATGCTGGGCAGCTCCACATCAGAGAGGGCATGTCCCATGCCAGCTGCTTGAGCCTTGAGCATCCTGGTCCCCAACCCTCTTTGGGGGAGATCAGGGACCTCCCTTTGGGTTTGCACCACTGCCTTACAAGCAGAGGGCTACGAACCCCGGCGTGACCAACCCTCGGAGCTCGCCAGGCGCTTTTTCAGCCCTGGCAGTCCCCGCAGGATACGGACCCAGCTGGAGGGAAGTGTTGCGGCGGGCGCATAAAGGTGTTCCCACGGATTAATGGTAGGAAGAGAGAAAAACATGTGCCAGCCGGGGCGAGCCTCTGGAGCTCCTCATTGTCTTCATCAGGGCTCGCCAGGCGTGCGGAGCGGGGGCGCTTTGAAGGCCGATGGCAACCCACCCCTGGGAGGTGTCACCTGTTGGCACGGCGCCTCGTCCCGCTCCCCGGCGAGGGGTTTTTGTCTGCCTGGATGCTGATGACAATAAGGGTCACTGGAGCACGCAGCTGGGCCAAGGCGCAGCCCGAGCTGTGCTTCCCTCCGAAAAAAAAAAAAAAAAAAAAAAAAAAAAAAAAAAAAAAGGAAAAAGAAAGAACAAAACCCATAACCACAGCGTGCAAGGGGAGGAGGGGAAGGCAGGCGGTAAACAAGCAGCGTGGAGCAGGCAGGGGCCGCTTCTCCCCGGTCTTCTTCCCGGGAGAGGGCGCTGGCCCCGCAGCACATGGCTGCTGCTCGCCCGCCCCATAAACATCTGGGGCTGGGCCACCCAGGGACAGGCACCCATGGGTGCCCTGGGCTTCTGTGCGGCCAGCCATGGTGGCCAAAGCTGTTGGGAGCTGTAGCGTGTCTCCAAAAAGTCGGAGCTGGCAGCGTCCCCACTAAACAAACCCACCCCAAAAGCCCAGGGCAAAAGGCTGGGCATGGTTTGGGGTCTCTCAGCATTCAGGCCTCTGGGGTGACACGGGGGACAAAGCGTGGGGGCAGGACCAGGGGGTGAAATGAGAGCTGGGCAGGGAGGGAGATATCCCCTGGTGGGGCACCCGGCTCTGCCCTTCCTGGGGCCTCCTGGAGCTGATGTTGGTGCCCCCTTTTCATCCCCAAAAGGGCTGCGTTGCTGATCCAAGCCCCTTCTGTATGGAAACCTTCTCTTCGTGTGCTGGGTGTTGGGGGAAAGCAGTTGTTGCATGGCTTTGAGGCGCTGCTTTGCCTGGGCTGTGCAAAGAGGTGACAAGCACCTGAATTCTCCTCGCTCCTGGCCAGCCCTGGGGGATGAACACAGCTTGTGGCTGCTGCAGGGTGGTGGTAAAGACTGAGCTGGGTTTCCCCGCAGGGAAGGGAGGGGACCTGGCTCTCCAGGTGGGCAATAAATCAAGGCGAGTCCTTAGCCGGGGGTTACACCTCCTCCTGCCTGAGGATCCGGCTCTCCCAGGCCACTTTGTCCCCAGCCTGTGGCTGTGCAGAGGTCGTGTGTTTAGGAGGGGGGCTGCGGTGGCAAGGAGAGTCTGGCTTGTTAAAAACCAGTAGATTTGGGTGGTGTGGGGCTGCCCCGAGGCAGGCGTGTGGGTGGCGTGTGCTTGGCCTGGCTCTCGCGTGTGCACGCGTGGCGGCTCTTGCGGGTGCTGGCATCGCTGTCCTGCCCTGTGGACCTGGGCTGGGAGGTGGGGATGGGATTAAAAACGGGCTCCTGGGGTGGAAAAACACCAGGCAGCCAAGTGGGTGCCCCCCTGCCCCATGGTGAGGGACATTTGGGGAATTTCTCCTCCCTTGCATGCCGGTGCAAGGGGCCAGGCTGTGGGTCCAGGCACCGGAGGGGCATCGCGCAGGCGAGGCCAGTCCCCCCACCCCAAAAGGCACCCCCAAGGCTGGGAGAGGGGCTGCGTTCCCCTCTCCCCCTTTCCTTTCCCTGCTCGCCCTGTTTACCCAGGGCGACTCATTTCCATGCCTGCGAGTTATGCAAAGGCAGCCGCTAATGTAAACTGCTGCGGAGAGCCCTGGATTCGCTCCCGCTGCTGCTGCTTGCCGAGAAGTGCCTGACAAGAGGGCTGAAGTTTCTCGGGGGAGGGCAGCGAAGAGGGGAAGGAAAAACAACAGCGGCCGGGAAAGACGGGGCTCGTTTTTTCCCTTCCCTTTACGCCACCCCCCCCAAAAAAAAAAATAAAAAAAATAATGACAGAGCAGCCCCGGGGGGGGGGGGGGCTGAGCTTGTTTTTTCCCCCTGCCCCGGCTCGTTTGCCAGCTCCCTCCTCCTCCCAGCCCCATCCCCGGCCCCGGCCTGCCCCCGGCCCCGCTTCCCCGTGCCCAATCAGTGCTGCGGGGCCGGCGCTGCGGCTCCATAAAGCGGCGCCGGGCGCGGCCCCCGGGAGCCGAGCGTGGGAGCCCCGCGCCGAGCCCCTGCCCGCAGCCGAGCCCAGGTAAAATAAATAAAAATAAAAAAATTAAAAAAGAAACCCCTCCGGGGAGGGGAAGAAGGATCCCGGGGCGGGGGAGGGCTGCGGTGCTCCGCCGCTTTGTTTTACCAGCTGATAGCCCCGGGGGAAATTCCTGCTTCGCTGCCGGGACGGGGGGGAGGAGGACAAGGGGCAGCTCGAGTTTTGTCTTCAAAACAATCTCTCGGCTGTCTTTTTTTTTTTTTTTTTTTCTTTCTTTCTTTTTGCTTCCTGCGAGGCTCGCTCTCTGCTCGCTGAAATAGCAGCAGCTGCAAATAAAGAGATGGGATGCTCGCGGCTCGTCTCTTGGAGGCGAGGAGCCCCCCAAAAGAGGGGTCTCGCTGGGGAGGCGCAGCCCCTGCAGAGGCTTGGATTTTTGGAGGCTCTCAGCACGGACTTCCCAACTTGTTTTGATTTTTTTTACGTTGTTTGCTTTGCCAGTCCTCCCCTCCTTGCAAACACGAGTGGTCCTGGCACACGGGGGCTGGTGGAAAGGCTGGGCTGGCCCCCAGACCAGACCCCCACCGGCCTCCCCATCGCAGCCTGGACACAGGGGCGCAGGGCTTGTTGCTTTCCCTCGCCCCGGACGAGCCTTGTATAACTTCAGACCAGCTGATCTGGGAAGGCAGCTGGGGCTGGCAAGCCCTCTGTGCTGAAGCAAGCACATTAAGAAAGCCCCAGCTAAGCCTCCCTGCGCATTAGCCCCGCTCCAGAGCAGCGGCGAGCACGGGGGGGGGTGTTTAAGAGGTAAAAAGTTCACACCTGGCGGAGACGCAGTTTTGAAGGCTGTTGCCTGGTGGATAAGACCCCTGCCAAGACGGGATGGGGGCAGGACATTGGTTATTTTATGGGATACTTGGAAAGCATCAGAGCATCTTGCTGGTGTGAGCTGCTGGGTCTTCTGCCTGGAGCACGGGGTGGCACAGGACCACAGGAGAGCTCAGCCAGCACTGTGGTTGAGTTTCCTCCGGGAACAAAAAAACTTGGAAAAATACAAGTGTGGAAAAACTTGGGAGCCCAAGGAAAAGGCTCACTCTTGGGGTTGGCTTTTGCATCCTCCCTGCAGGAACTCCCTCGTCCGGTCTGCAGCCATGGCCACCTCGGCGAGCTCCCACCTGAGCAAAGCCATCAAGCACATGTACATGAAGCTGCCGCAGGGGGAGAAGGTCCAGGCCATGTACATCTGGATCGACGGCACCGGCGAGCACCTCCGCTGCAAAACCCGCACGCTGGACCACGAGCCCAAGAGCCTTGAAGGTGAGAGGTGCAGGATCCCCGAGGATGCCCTTCTCCCTTTTTGAGCTGGAAGGAGATGAAGACGCCTCTCCTCATCCTCCCCCTGTCTCCTCCTGCCCTGGATGCCCCGGGGGGACGTTCCCAGCTCCAGATGTGGCGTTGAAGGGCGATGGCAGGGGTTGGGTGCCCAGCCCTGGCGTTGTACCCGCGGTGGAGGGGGCTGTTGGCAGGGGATCCGCGGCCCCATTGACTCTCAAGTACTCGTTTTGGCCGGAAGTAGTTTGGCAGAAGAAAGTGGAGGGGAAAGAATGGAGCTATCCGGTGTAATTAAGAGCTTGTGTCCCTCAGAACAAACAGTCCCAGCTTACACAATAATAGCATTAGGATTTTCCCCAGGTTGCCATGGAGCTGGCTGGAGACAGTTATGAAATGAAAATACTGTGTGTGACTGAGCAGAATTATCTTTTTTTTTTTTTTTTTTTTTTTTTTTTTCCCCTTTTCCCTCTAAGGGAGTGGTTGGCACAGCTCCTTTGAAATCTTTGTGCTTCCCATCCTCCCACTTTCTCCCCCCAGGATATAGAGGAGATAACATAGCCCGGGTAGAGTTCACTGCTGCTCCCGCTGTGCTTTGACCTGGCGAGCAGTGCGCAGCTCCTCTCCTCCGTACCAGACTCAGCCTGTGCGGCACCCTGTGGGACTTGCTCTCCCCCCGTCCCCAAGCACCCCGTGTGTGAACACCCTGGGTGCCCTGCTCATCCCTGTGGTGGCTGGGAGGTGGGAAACAGCCCCAGCGCTGCCCTGCTGGCTGGGGCTTGGCCAGCAGCCCAGCAACTCGTGTTTCTCAGGGTGGCTGTAGAGCTGGGGAGCTGCCCTCCCCCATTTCTTACTTGTTTTTCTTTTTTCATTTTTTTTTTTCCATTTGGAACGAAAGCAGCTGAGCCAGGCTGAAACCTACTGTGGGCTCATTGCCTACAGGCAGTTGCACCTCCGTGATACCGAAGGGCAGCAGGGAGTTTGTCCTCCTGGCGATGGTGGACCCTGGCTCACAGCGGTTGCTTCTTCTCCCCAGATCTCCCCGAGTGGAATTTCGATGGCTCCAGCACCTTCCAAGCCGAAGGCTCCAACAGTGACATGTACCTGCGACCTGCTGCCATGTTTCGGGACCCTTTTCGCAAGGATCCCAACAAGCTAGTTCTCTGCGAGGTCTTCAAGTACAACCGCCAGTCTGCAGGTGAATGGACCTTCTGGTGGAGGTGGTGGTTCCGGGGAGGGGGAGCTGGTGGAAGATGGGGGTGGAAGAGGGAAGTCCTACCCAGGTGTGGTTCATGCCAGTCAAAAATAATCCCTACCCTGGAAATAAAAGGCAAACAAAGTGCTGGTGGTGGAGATTCAGATGGAATATGGGTCCAGGGCTTCTCCTCTCCACTGGTGCTGCTGGAACTCGGACTGTAGATAAAGTAGGAATGGGGAGTGGAAGTGGAGAGCCTAAAAAGCCTTTTGCTGCCTTTCCATTGTAGAGACAAATCTCCGGCACACCTGCAGGCGGATTATGGATATGGTGTCCAACCAGCACCCCTGGTTTGGGATGGAGCAAGAGTACACGCTGCTGGGGACAGATGGACATCCGTTTGGCTGGCCTTCCAACGGCTTCCCTGGACCACAAGGTAACCTTTTGGGAGTCAGCACCGGGACGAGTCAGGAGCATTCACCGCCGTGCTTGAGCTGCAGTTGTTGTGGTTCAGCTTTTTTCTAGTTTCCAGTTTTTTTGTTTCTAGTGAGCTGAGAGATTGGAGGCCTTTCAAGGGCTGAAAGGACAGTGGCAAGCCAGGATAGTGTCAAAACCTCATCTAGGAAATTAGAATTGTTATGGAAAGGCAAAAATGATGACTGGCCTCATCCAAATGTGCTGTTCAACTTGTTAGTCTATGGGTGATTTAAACTCTTGCCCAGCATGACAAAGCACGAGCCCAGGCTGTCAGGGGGACTTGCTCTCCATCATTGCTCTGCTCTGCTAGCAATCTTCTGTGCAAAACAGATGCTGAGCCTTGTTCTTCCCTGAATTTGAGCCTTTTTTCCTACTGGAAGCTCACATTCCTCTTGCTTTTCATCTGTGCTGTTGCAGGTCCATACTACTGCGGTGTAGGGGCAGACAAAGCCTATGGCAGAGACATTGTGGAGGCCCACTACCGAGCGTGCCTTTATGCTGGCGTGAAAATTGGAGGAACCAATGCAGAAGTGATGCCAGCCCAGGTAAATTTGTAGGTGCCTTGTGGGAGGAGATAGTGCAGGAAAAACGAGTGCAACAGGAACTTTTGCTGCCTGCTGTGTTTGCCAATAATCAGAGTGTAAGGGGGTGGGAATTGCCTGACCATGAAAGTCCCTGCACCACTGAGCACGACTCTTCCTTCCTGCAGTGGGAGTTCCAGGTGGGGCCATGCGAAGGGATCGAGATGGGGGATCACCTCTGGATTGCACGCTTCATCCTCCATCGGGTGTGTGAGGACTTCGGCGTCATCGTGTCCTTCGATCCCAAACCCATCCCTGGGAACTGGAACGGCGCTGGCTGTCACACCAACTTCAGCACCAAGAACATGAGAGAAGATGGAGGTCTCAAGTAAGTTTTTTGAGATGTGCTGGGAGCATCCCTTTGCTAGGCACAAGCTGGGCTTGGTAGCAGCAAGGTTTTTGCAGAGCTTTTGACTGCCTGGGAGACATCACTGTGGTGCCTGGCATGCAGCGTTAGCCTTTCTTCTGGATTTCACTTGTTTTTTTGTTGTTGTTGTTGTTTGTTTCTTGTTTGTTTTTATTTTTTGTGTAATGTCACACTCCTGCTGGTGCTGGGTGGGAAGTGGAACCAGCAGTTTGGCTCTGTCAGTGCTGATGGAAGCACGGGTGGACAGGATGCAGCAGTTTGTAACAGCTCTTCATCTGTCAGTGCTGTAAACAAACTTAGCAAAGACATTTTTTATTCATGAAAGCGACCGTTTGCTTCTGTCCAGGCCAGGCTGGAAGCAAGTGACACGTTTGGTTTAAACATGACAATTCTGGAAATGTAAAACCTGAGTTCCCACGTGGGGCTGGCATGCAGAGTGTGGGCAGAGACCTCGCGGCACTGGACCGTGGGGAGCTCAGGGAAGGTTTCCTCTGGGCAGCTGGGCTGTCTTGCTTTAAGCTCCCTGAGATAGCAAACCAACATCAGCTTCCCTAATAGAAACTTGGGTTGAGAGATCTCCCCTGCGAGAGCAGGCTCCCCAGTGGCGATGCAGCCCATGGGATTTGGCCATGGGTCAAGCCGATGGTGTCCCACACCCAGCACTCCCAGGGGACGCTCTCATCCTGCAGGGATCCTTTTCCAAGAACAACCCAGGTCAGAAGTAGGAGGGGAGAGAAGCCCCCAGTTGAGATGGTCAGAAAAGTGGGCTGTAGGAGGCTGATACACCTCATCGTGAAGTGGCTCGGGGAGAGGGATGAACATGTTGCCGCTTGGACGCAGCAGGCGAGTGGCTCAGCTCGTACCCCCCGTCTCACCGAACCCTCCCCACTCCCTTCGCAGGCACATTGAAGAGGCCATCGAGAAGCTGAGCAAGCGCCACCAGTACCACATCCGTGCCTACGACCCCAAGGGGGGGCTGGACAACGCCAGGCGCCTGACGGGCTTCCACGAGACGTCCAACATCCACGAGTTCTCAGCTGGCGTGGCCAACCGCGGCGCCAGCATCCGCATCCCCAGGAACGTGGGCCACGAGAAGAAGGGCTACTTCGAGGACCGCCGGCCTTCTGCCAACTGTGATCCTTACGCCGTGACGGAGGCCCTGGTCCGCACGTGTCTCCTCAACGAAACCGGGGACGAGCCTTTTGAGTACAAGAACTAAGCGGACTTGTGCCCACAGACACCGCCTTCCCCCCCGCGCTTCCCGCACCCCTAAACTTCCCTTCTAGATGTAATCCCGAGGGTACAAGATAACACATTTCGTGTCTCAGTAACTCTTGTTGTCTTGAGGTGGGGGAGGAGGGCAAATTTTAGTTTTATCAATGTCTGTTTGTCATTGACTCTTCAAAAGGCGAGAGAAGGAGAGGGTGTTAGAGAATTTTTAACCACTGTTTTTTGTTTTTGTTTTTTTGTCTAATTCATCTGTACATCTGATGGGATCCAGTGGCTTCCAGGGACAGACTGCACACACGCTAAGCCAGCAGACAAGTGGAAAGCGATACCTATAGCCGAGTTCCCCAGGAGTCAAATTTGGGTGCCAGCCCCAGCGCTGGCTCTCTGCAGGCCAATGCTTCCCAAGGCTTGGTGCCCTTCTGCAGAGAAGGGCAGGCAGGAGCTGTGGTGGAGCCCAGCTCCCTCCTGTCCATGCGGTGTGGTGGGGAAATCTGTGACCTCTCGCCACACTTTCAGATTTCTAGGAATCTTCTGGCACCGAGCTCGGCGTAGGAGCATTTAGGAGAACTTGTTCTGTTGCTGGAAGTCAACCGATCTCCTGCTCATAACACAGAGTGAAGTAGTATTTTTCTATTTAAATATAAAAACAAACAAAAAAAAATATATATGAAAGTGTTTTTTTTTGTTTTGGTTTTTTTTGTTTTTTTTTTTTTAAAGAAGAAAAAGATGACGGCCACTAGAGCAGGCAGAGCTCCTGGCGATGCTGTTGGAGGGCCTGCAGGGAGGACTGAGGGGGAGCTGGAGGGCTCAGTGGAGAAGCCTCACGCGAGTGGAGTTTGCAGGAGGTGGTTCCCGGGGCCGGGAAGCCCACAGAAATGTTTGTCACTGTAACTCGAGCATCTGCAAAGCGCTCACGTGCGTGTAGATGAGCATGGGGAAGGTGTTCTGAACTAGGAGTTGGCTGGTCAACTTAACCGTGTTCTGGACAGAGCCATGGGTGCTTCACCCTTATCAGTGGGGTCAGCATGTCACTAAAGCAGGGCTTTTGATAAAGAACAACAAGTTTTAGATTACTTTTTTTTTTTTTTTTTTTCAATAATGTGCTTAGTTTCTAAAACTGAGTGGTTTTACGGAGACTGTCGATGTCACTGTCGTGTCCTGGCTCTCGGACCGCTGCCGCCGGCTGCGGTGGTGGCTGGGAGAAGGAGAGGTGACCAAGTCCCTCCCAGCCCCTGCTGGCAGCTTCAAACGGTCCGGGATTTTACACTTAGATGGTGCCAGTTATATTCCGTTGCATTTGGACTTCCTCCAAATAGTTTTTTATAATTAAAAAAGAAAAAAAAAGATCAAAATGTTAATTCTGGCTTCCTCCTTTCTGTGCATCTTCCTGGCGCCTTCTTTTGTATGTGTGTTGTCTGCGCTTAAAGGTAATTTTACCCTGACACAGGGTGGGTTTTGGTTTCTCATTTATGGGGTGGGTATTTTGGGGGAGGAGAGGGTGGTCTGAATCCATGCAGGCTCTCCAGAAAATGGGGTTTTCTAGGTGGCCATTGATCCCGTGGTGAGTGATGGTCCAGCTGTGACTGGAGGGGGTTCTCTTGGTATGGGAAAGGGTTGGGGTTTTGAGAATCTGTACTATGGGATAAGCACAGGTGTCTGTGTGCCTCCCCAGCTGCCTCCACACACATTCCACAGGATGTAGGAATCCCACGGAAAGTAAAATTGCAGCAAAATTCTTGGAAAAAAGAAGACCGGGTGGTGGAAGGCCCTTTCCCATTCTTTGTATGGAGGAAATACTGCTAATACACCTTTAGTATAAAACTGTGCATTTACAAAAGTAAGCGAGGTAGCAGAAACGTGTCATGTTGCTCCCAGAGTCCTTTATTTAGCCTGTGGCACTACTCTCTAGCTCCCTGCAGGGTACTTTCTTTGGGGTGGATACTTTAACAGCTCCCATCATGTCTTAACCACACACGAGCGTCCTGCTGGGCTGGTGAGGCTGTTTCTGCTGTCATATTTTTTTTGGGCCAAGTTGTCTTCTGCATCACCCTTTGGGGGAAGACTCAAGGCAGCACCTTCTTCACCAAGGTCCCAAATTACACTCTCTGTGCCCCAGCATCCCATAGCACAGGGCTGTGGGTGTATGGCTGTATGGTGATGGGAATAGGATTGAGCCCTGTGCTCCTCCCCTTGCCTTGAACATGAACTTGGGACAGGTGGTTGATGCTTAATTGCACCTCTTGTTCTCAGCTGAGGAAGCATTTTACCCACTCCCTTCACAATTACCCAGTTGAGAACAGGGCTGAAACAATGGGAGTTTTCAGAGGATTATGGAAAATATATGTAAAAAGGGCAATAATGAATTAGAAGGAAAAATCCTTCCTTTCCTCTAGACACTTCTTTCTGACTCACTGCCTAAAGCCTCCTTGCTGAGCCTGCTTTGCAGCCACCTAAATGCCCTTTCCCAGCTATGTGTGGTAGAAAGGCTTCCTCTTCAGACCAGTTGCAAATTGCGACTGAAATCTTCAGAAGCTGAGTTTGCTGTTTATGTATTTATATAAAACATTTTGGCTTTTAATCTAAGCCTCCCAGGAGGAAGCGAATCCCTTTTCTGTGTTTATACACACACCCTTAAAATGTGAACAATTATACAGAAAGGTTCACCGAATACAGGAAAATGCAGGTATCGGTCCCAAAGGGCTTGCTGGGCGCATCAGGGTGTCAGGAACCACCGACTGCTCTGAAACAAGGCAGCCAAAAATAGCACCAGCTTTTTGAAGTGCATTCCCTTTTAATCAAATGCCAGCTTATGAGACAAGCCTGCTCCAAAACGATTAATACATCTGCTCACATGCCACGCTTTTCCCTTGCTTCCCTATAACTGAATTTTAAGGCAATCAAAATCAGATTAGCCACAACTCTCTTCAAACACAGCCTGCAGCAAACGAGCTAACCGAGATTTACCCTCACTGCATCATTTAGCACAAGGTTGTAGCAACCCAATTATGGTGAGTAAGCAAGGGCTTCTTTTCCCTCCTGAAAAGCCGCCTCATGAATCAGGAGTGTCTGTTTGGGTTTCTTCTGCCCTTTCCCAATTTCCCTGTGCTCTGATGCTGCTCACACCAGTCTTTGTCCTCCTTACCCCCCTCTTTTTTTCATTTTGCATTTTAGTGGACCTATTTGATCTCTCTAGATTATCCTTTTTGCTAAGCTGGAGTAAAAGATCCTCTACCTTTGTGTGAGCCTGGTGCTATCAGAGCAGCCCTGCCTTGCTCCCTTTGAGGCGCCTCCTGCAGCTCCTCCAGGGGGTTTCACCCTGCTGGCTCCTGTGGCTTTTAGGCTGATCCCTGACCCTGTTTGTTTACTGATAAAGAGGCCGATTTGTAGGATTTGAGGCACAGAGAGAACAGCTTTCCCAAGCTCATGTGGATCATGGGGCCTGTTAGTCACTGGGTCCTGGAGCTGGCGCAACCCATCTGGGTGCCCAAGGGCATCACTTGGTCATGAGGAAATGGTGATCTTGGTTTGCTCCTTGTGGCTCTGCTCTGCCCTAGTGCTGGGTGTTCAGGGACTGTGTCCCTCTCCTGCATGAAGGACTTTGAGGAGAACACGTGGAGGAAGGCTCTGGGCAGTCCGAGCCCTGCTGCTCTCTGCTCTGAAGCACCTCCAGGGTCTCCTCCTTCCCTGGTGGAGATGATGTGGGTCAGTGCCTCTCCCAGCTGCCTGGAGGTGCCTGGCCATGTCTTTGGAGGGAATGAGAACTGGGGCTGGGTGCTTCTTGAGGATTAGCCCCCAAAACTCAGAGGTTCTGTCATGTTCCTGCCTCCTTGGCCAAGGACTCAATGCAAAGATTCCCCCAGTTCGAGCTGAGCAGTCCAAGCCCAGCTTCTTGCTTTGCTGAAAACCTAAAGCTTGTGGCCTACAAAAGCTTCTTGCTCTTGAGAGCTGCTCTGAACTCACATGAGGTTTTTCTACGAGGCTCCTGGGACATCCAGGCCTGTATGTAACACAGCCAATGAATCATCTGTGATGGGGTGATTGCTGATCCAAAGCTGGCTGTGTGCATCAGCCCACGTGTTTCTGCAGCTGGGAAGAGTTGGATGACGATTTGAGGACCAGCGCTTCAGCATCCTTTGGCCAGCAGCCCTTGCTTGTATATAGCGAGGCATCTGCTCTCCTGCTGCCACACAGGATTTGGTTTTGCTCTGCCTATCTTGCTCTGGTGCTGAGAAATGACAGAGGGTGCAGGCGGTCATGTCAGTAACCATGAAACGCGTGAGGTGAGGTGAAAGGGAATATGCACGCAAATTGGTGAAGACCATTGCTGGCAGAGCTATTAATGGCTGAATTACCCCATCCCCAAGCCACTCCTTGGAGCTCTCCACCAGCACCTGGGCTCCTGAGGAGCTCGTGGTGGGCTGGACTTGCTGAGGGTTTGAAAACGAAGCAGGGGCCTTGCACGCAGAGCACTCCTGGGTTGGCCTCAATGGGAGCCTGCCTGGGGAGAAACAATTCAGGAAACTGGGGGGGGGGCGAGAAAGCCATGTCCAGAGACTCCAGAAGGAACACCAGCACTGCAGATCTTCATCCTTGCAGGAGGACTGGGGCCGTTTCCTCTCCTGTGCCTTCTCCCTCCCTGCTCTTTTCCTCCCTTCCTTGCTGAGATGGTGCAAGAGAGCTGCGTCTGCTGGGGCAGCAGTGCAAGGGGGCTGCACAGGCTTTTTGTATCTTTATTTTTCCCCCTTTTTCCTCCCCATCCTGGCCTGCCCACAGGCTGGCATGGCCGGGCTATTTCGCTTTCATAAGCTGCATTATGTAAGCCGCATCTTGAGCAGGGACGCGGTGCCAACTTGGAGGCCGCAGCGGGAAGGAGCCGCATTCCTCTGCCGCTGGGCTTAATCCCTGCCTCCAGCCATGGCCGGGTGGTGGGGAGGAACAGGAGGGCTGTGCCCAGGTTTCTAATCCCCCACCAGGAGCCAGCTCGGTGGTGCGGAGCCGTCGTTCCCTTTGTCAACAGGCTGTGCCCACCGCTCCGCTCCTTGGCTGCTCGGGGAGGTTGGCCCAGGCTTGCACACCACGCCTCAGGACCTTCCTCTCCCGCTGTGCTTGTTGAACTCTTCGTGTCCCGTGGCTTTGGTTATGCTCGTTCTTAAAGGCTCGAGGGGGAGAAAATGGAAGTGGAGACTTTACAGCTCTAGGCCAAAACATAGTGGCATGAAGGGCTGAACACTGAGGAGGTGGGGTGCTTGGGGAAGGCCACGCTGGTGCTGCTGACTGCTTCTCCACGCTGTCCCACCACTGACTGTCCCCCAAGGGTGCCACATCTGCAGGAGGACTTTCTACCCTTGTCAAACCAAGGCTAGGTGGAATGGGCTTTGGGCAATCTGATCCAGCAAGAGATGTCCCTGCCCAAGGCAGGATGGTTGGAATTATGTGACCTTTAATGATCCCTCCCAGCCCGACCCATTCTATGATGCTACAGCCCAGGGAGCCCTGGAGATCCTGCACCCAGCAGGTTGAAGGGAGCAGGACAGCAGCGGGTGCTTGGCAAGGTGCTCATGGGCTCCCTGTCAGCCTGAGCCAGCTCCTTCAGCCCCTGCACCCAGGACTGGTGAGCTTCAGCACCAGGCATGGGCCACCCAAGCTCAGAAGAAAAGGCCCACTTCTTCTCCTTGGGTTGAAGCTGACAGCAGTCATGCCTTGCCGTGTGTTTTCAGGTCTTGTGGGTGGGTAAGACTCCAGAGTTTTTGCTGGCAGCTTTCCCCAGTGCTAAACATGCTGTTAAAGTGAGAATTAATGATCAGATCCAGGTCCGGGCTGCTTACTCCTCAGCGCAAGCTGGGTGGCTGTAGCCCATCCTCATGGCTTGCGGAGATGCTGAGTAGCTGGTGGAATGGCTCAGCTGCTTCTGCCCTCATCCAGATCTTGGCCAAAAAGCCTAAAATAGTGGGAAAGGGAGCAAGCAGGGTCCTCTTCCCCCTCTGAGCTGAATGTGTGGGATTATGGAGAGCACGGATACATGCAGGTACTTGGTGCCCTTCAAATGCTGGCACCGACCATTGCTTCACCCCCAGAAGGTGCCGTGCTTGACTCCTCTCCTTGGCTGGGTGCCCTGAGCCACACATCAAGCTGAAGGTGGGGGAGCCGTGCCCAGGCGGTGCTGTGGGGATGCCAGCTCCTTTTAGGAAGCTGCCCTGCAACAGCTGGGCCTGGAGCAGGGCTCAGCCCGTCTCAGGAGCTCAGAGGCCAGGGCTTCAGCTGGCTGAATCGCCGAAAACTATGCGCTTGCCCTGAAATACAAGATATTTTCAGACTATTTTCCATCCAGACAGATAACACATGCGGGGTGATTAACTGGCTCCATTTTTTCCACCTCTCCATGTGGCTGGCTCTCCTGGCAAGGTCTCCATCCGCTCTTTAAAATGCTTTCACTGCGGCATGGATGCCTTCCCTTCTGGCAAACAACCGTGCCAGTGCTCAGCGAGCGACACTGCCACTGTGGGCTGGAGACCTGGGAGGAAATATCTCATTAAGAGATTAGGAGCAGTGTCAGCCTCTGCATGGGCAGGCACAAACCTACGTGGTCCTCTCCAAACAAAAGCCAGCGGTTGTCCACGTTGCATCTTGCCAAGAGGCAGCCTGGGCTTGCTGGGCTTGCTCGAGCTGGAGGGGATCGTGTCGTTGCAATGCGGGGCTTCTGCTGGTCTCGGTAAAACAGAAATCTCTGCAAAGGTTGGGGTTTTGGAAAGGCTCAGCACAATCAAGGTAGCGATGCCAAGCAGGCTCTGCAGAAGTCTGCAGATCTTGCTGGCACCCGGTGGAAAATGCTCAAATGAAATCTAAAGCAAATGCTGCAATACTTGTCTTTTTTCCCCTTTATTGTAAATAATGGCAGGCCTTTTTTTTTTTTTTTTTTTTTTTCCCCTCTGTGGGTGCTATTTAAGCAGCAGCTGTATTTCAACCAGCTGGCAGCACTTTGGGAAGAGATCAAGTGTTCTCAGCTAAGCTGGGCCAGACCTACGGCTGGTGGAAATTGGTGCAATTCTGCTTGGCCTCGGCACTGGGCTGCTGGGTACCAGCTTTGAGCTGGGCTCCCAGTCTGGTGACATGTATCTTTGGAGGATTTCTGGGGAGGAGAGGTGCTCTTTGCGCAGGAATAGTCATGTATGATGTTACTGGTGTCTGCTGGAGGAGGAGGGCGAGGAGCTGGGCTGTGCTGGGTGGGATTTTGGTTGTGCAAGGAGGTCTCTGAGCTCTTGCTGCTGGACAGTCCTGCTCTGAAGCATGCAATATGTGTGCTTGTTTCGAACATTGGTAGCATGGAAAGCAGAGAAAGTGGGAGCAGATGTGTCTGTGGGTGCTGCTGGTCCTTTTCCTTGGCTTGGGCAGGAGCTGCTCCATGGGCACTGCTGCTTGTAGGCACCTGCCCTGTGCTGTTGTACCCCATGTAAGCGCTGCCCCATGCCCTCACTTTTCCCTGGGCTGTCCCTGCCATGGGGCACCTGTGTCCTGAGGAGGTGCTGGCCCTCTTCTGGGCATCCTGCTACCCTCAGAGCTTTTCCCCTTCTTTGTACGTCCCCTTCTTGTGCTCCACAAGCGTGCCTTCCCGGTGAGTTAATCGTGCCCATGGATGGCTTCTTCTGTCTGATTTGGTCCAGCTTTCCTAGGAGCCGCACAGGGCTTACTGCCTTGCACGTTTCTGCTCCATCTCTAGGTTTGGCTGGGTGTGCTGGGCTTGTAATTCATTTGCACGGGCGCGCTTTTTCCGCTCCGCTGACATCTGCTGATCTCAGATTGCGTTCCAGCCATTAAACCTGATGTGGCAAGAGAGAATCGAAAGAGGGGGAGACACCTCATTAATTTTTACTCCACCCTGCATCCTTCCCATCGCTTTGCTCTTGCACAGCCAGGGAGGAATATTGTTTTGCTTACCCCAGGGGGAAAAGAGATGCTGTTTAATCGCCTGCCACCACATCACACGATTATTGGTGTCGGGAACTAACGGGGGCTGTGCATGGCTGTCACTGCACAGCACTTCAGGCAGGATGCTGCGTGCTCAACCAGCCCAGGTTGCTGCCCCATCGAAGCCCTTGCCTTTGATCACAGGAGGAGGAGGAAGACCAGGAAGCGCTGAGTAACGAGGCCAGGCAGAGCATGAGCATGTTCCTGCAGCCTGTCGTCAGTGGAGCGGGGAAATGATTAACTTCGTGGGCAGGACAGGGAAGCACAGCCGCCTGCAAGAAGCCTCTCACCCACTGCTGGAGCCGGTGCAGCAAGCAGGCGGCTCCACGCTGCAGCTCTTAACCCGTGCCTACACTCAGTGTGCATGACCCCGCCGGGTCCCAGCTTGGCTCCTGCTGCTCCCCTGGGCACGGGGAGGGGACGGAGACAGTCGGGAGCTCGTGGTGGTGGCGGAGGCGTGAGCTGCCAGGCGAGCCCAGCTCCCGGCTTCCCAGCTGCCGAAAGCAGCCAAGCAGAACTTGGGCAGCGCAGTCCCCCCTGCTGGGCACCCACTTTCCTTTTTAATGCCCCCAGCTGATGTTTTATAGGAGTTGCAGATGTTTGGTAGCCAAGGGCGTTTTTTTCCAGGGTGGGCTTTCTCCACGCAGGGAGCCGAGAGAGCAGACAAAGAACACGATGATACTCTCCAAGTGGTCCTCTTTTGCTGTGGCTATATCTGGCCCCGGTGCTGAGGGGAGATTTATTTCTCAGTGGGATCCCCGCAGGCAGACAGACTGTGTCTTCTGATCAGCGCTGGCACTGGGCAGGGCTGGTGTCAGGCTCCAGGCAAGGCAGAGTTTGTCAGGAGAGGAAAGAAAACAAGCAGCGTGCAAGCAGAGACACAGCCAGCACCAAACCAGGTGCCTTGCTCCTGCTCTGTGCTTGGCTGGGAGGTTTGTGGCTCCGTCTCGGAGCTGTGTCAGCAGCAATTTGGGGTTTTCCTAGCTGTCTCAGTAGGAGATAATTCAATTCCCTGCAAACTCCAGGTGCTTGACACCTTTAAGCCTATTCCTTGTGGCTTTCCCACATAAACAGGGCTTAAAGCGAGAAGGTAGAGCACGTGCAGTGCTTTGCACAGCTCTCAGCTCCACGGCTCTGGGAAAGGGGCACTTTGGGTGGGAGATGGCAGGGATGGGGACAGGGCTGGATCCCTGGGGCCACATCCTGCCTGGATCGCTCCCAGCTCCGCTGGAGGCTTTTCTGCGGAAAGGTGACCCCACCTGGGAGGTGCGACAGCGGGGCTGGGACCAGGCAGGAGAAACAAAGGCCCTTTTGTTGTGCTTCCCCTGCCCTGCCGAGCTTCCTGAACCCGTGCCAGCGAGACGCCGGCAGTGCTGTCACGAGGTTTGGGGGAGGCTGGCTGCGCGGAGCTCCCCAGCCCCAAAAAACAGCAGTGGGGCGCGCAGACGGGGCCAGCAGGATGGGAACCTCTCGAGGAGCATCCATGGGAGGTCCTGGTGGGGAGGGATGCGTGGCCATGGGGTGAGTGGGTGATGATGCATTGCCTCCCGGGACGGGGTGAGCGTCAGCGCGTGGGTGGGCAGCGGGTGGGTGTGATGCCAGCATGGAGCTGCCTCTGTCACCAGCATGCCGACCTTGCCCAGCTCACAGCCGCCTCCCCTCCCAGCTGAAGGGCATGCTCTCGTGCCCGGGGGCATCACGAGTGGGTGCCTGGGCTGCTGGTGCTGCTCCAGAAGGGGAGCATTGAGCCCTTCCAGCTCTAGGATGCTCCTTGGCACAGGGATGCTCAGTTCTACCTGGGATGCAAAAACCCCATCCCATGGGATTTTGAAGCAGCTCTGCCCTCCAGAATGAAATCCACTTAAAATCCATCCCTATCTGGGGGGCTGGAGAGGATCCGTCAGTCCTTCGGACAGATCTCTTTCTGTGTATTTGGAAAACCCCCGGGACGGTGAGAGTTAATCCTTCATCCCAGCTGCTGCCCTCCCGCGCCCAGCAGGAGCAGGGCTTGTGCTAGGCCAGGGGCTGCTGGCAGTGTAGGAAAAAAGCATTCAGACCTTTTACCTAATTTCCAAAGGTTTGGACCTGAAGGCCCTGGCAACACAAGCTGCCGGTGGGGGGATCGGTGATGCGGGGCTGTCCTCCCCACCAGCCTCAGCCCACATCCTTGCTGGTGGGATGCCCGCTGTGACCTCTGCAGCAAGGTGTGCAGGGGTCTAGGGTGCACAAAAATCACCTCTATTGTCTTATATTTTTTTCTTTGATTTGATCCAGGAAGGTCTGCTCTCATGCACACCTGATTATAAATTAGCAGGGTGGTAAAAACCCAGCGAGTTGCCTTATATATTTACATAACCACAGAGAAGTGCGAGGGGGTGGCACTGTGCAGCCGGAGAACAGGGTTTGACCCTGAGGAGCTGGAGTCCCAAACCATGTTCCTTTGGCCAAGGCCAAATAAGCCTCTGCAGAAATCTCAGGGATTCTTGGGAAACTGAAGCAAAGACGTGACTTTGGGCAATGAAGACCGAGTTTGCAAAATGTTCTTGTTATGCCCGTAGCTTGCTAATTTTCCTTTTGGGTTTATTAGTGGATTGATTAGTGGATTTATTACTGGATTTATTAGTGTTGCTCGGTTATCAAGTCCGTCTCCAAGCCCAGCCCACCCTGGAGGAACATCACGAAGTCTCTGCGGGGCAAAGACCCCAAGAAACTCAGCTCTGCTCCCCACGGGTGTTCTGAGTAACCAGAACCTTTTCTCAGGGAAAAGGTGGGCATTTTAGGGACAATGGGTTGATTTAAATAGAGTTAAACTCCATTCCAAGGCTCTTCAGGGTCAATCAACACTTTGGTAGAGCATCTAAGCTTGATTATGAGATGGTCTTAAGATACTCCCATGCAGTAGGCAGCACCTTCCTTACATCCCTGTTTCTTGACGGGCCACAAATTTAGGAGAGCATAATTTTAAGCGACTCAGGGAATCCTTACAGTGGCACGGGGTTCCCCTCGTGGTGAGAAGTTTCTTACAGCAGGGCTGGCGGCGTTGCTGCCGTTCCCAGCCCGTGCATGGCCGCGTGCGCTCGCAGATTCCTTCCTAGAGAGACGCGCATAGTTGAGTGCGTTGAGTATTTGTCTTTGAGTCAGAATTGCTATTTAAGAAAAAGAGGGGTTGATAGACTGTGGACAAAGCTACTTTTGTGTTTCCTAGAGACTTGCCGGGCTCAAAAGCTTTCTGTGCAGCATCCTTGTAGCACTTGAATCCTGCTGCAGAGCAGCGAAACCCATCTCATCCCTAGGGAGCTGCGTGCAGAGAGGATCAGCTTCCCTCCAGTTTTAATAGGACACAGGACTGGGCATTAGGCTGTTTGCATTATCTTTGTATTCTAATTTGGGGTATAAAGGAATTGGCTACAACTGTCTGGCCACACACATCAGGTCTGAACGTGATGGGTCTGGATTTCTGGGGAAGGCAGTTGCAGGGGAAATGATGTATGAAATGCTCTCGTGCCGTGTTGTGTAGGAGCAGTTCCACACCATTCCCTGTCCCTCCCTCCTAATTTATAGGGTAATTCGCATGGATTTATGCAAAAAAAACCACCAAAAACGTGAAAGCTGGGAGCATCTCTCTTTGCCCAGGGGCAGGAGCCTGCAGGCATGGGGCAGACAGGAGCTGGATTGCTCACTTGCACTCAACTTTCTGTTCGTAAGGAGTCCCTGGAATACGAATAGGATCCTTATCAAACCAGGTTCATCCAAAGGACAAGGCCATATTAATTGTTTGCAGAACTCCAGCAAATAAACAGCATTCCTCCTGGTTTCGTATTTGGCTGCTTTGGCTCCTGTGGCCATCTCAAGCAGGGCCCACGAAGCTGGGCAGCCTGGGGTCAGCGTTGGACCATGCCCAGCATCCCAGGTGCAAGGTTGAGCACTATGGAAACATGTTTATGGGGGAAAAAAAAGAGCATCCTTCTTATCTGGGGGTCTGAATGCAGAGGGGAGAGACGCTGTGAGCAAGGCTTTTTCGTGGAAGCCATTTACCGTGCTCTGGGAGAATGGGAGACAACAAGGGTGATAAAATGCAAGCGTGGGGCTTGGCTCCCGTCCCAGGGCAAGGATGGGCAGCCTGAAGGACTGGAGTGCAAGAGGCCAAAACCATCAAGACTTCTGAGAAAAAAACAGGCGATACAAGGCATTGCCAGTGCCTCCATCATCCCCTGACATCTCCACCGCGTCTGGCGTGTCCTCTGTGGCCAGGCTGGCCATCTGCCTAAAGCGGAGAGAAGAATTTGCGTCTTCCTTTGTCTCGAGGTGGCCAAAAATCCCCAGATTATCCCCAAATGGGCTGCCCTGTGCAGTCATCGTGGCTCCCCCCAGCACGTCTGGGTGGTTTCTGGTGGGCGGCCAGGGGTCTGCCTGGGAAGGAAGGGCACTGGATGGGCACAGCCCATGGCAAAAGCTCCTGTCGGTGCTGGCCGCACTGCCGGCTGACCAGAAGGGCTCACGTCTGCAAAATTCCCATCTAGGGCTAAATTTAAACACCCAAATGTAGAGTTCGGAAGCCCAGAAAGCAGCCCAGCCCTCATCTGCAGTGGCTGCCTCTCACCAGCCCTCCTTTTGGCAAGGAAGGAGCTTTTGTTTTGCTGGGACTCTGGGCCAGCTTGGAATAATACGGCCAGAGAAACCCTCCCTGCCCCGGCACAATGAGGCAGTGCACTCCGTCCCCAGCTGGGCGGGAGGGGAGCACCCCAAAAAGCACCCCAAAACGGGACAGAGGGGTCTGGAAGCTTTCTCCTGGTGCTCAGCCAAAGCTCAGCACCACGATGTGGGAGCTGGGATGAACTGGGACGGAGTGGTCCCATCTCCACGGTGCTGGGAATCGAGGAGAGGACTATTAGGGTCTATTATAGGGTCTTGCGCAAAGCAGCCCTATGACCCAGTCTGGCCATGCTAACCCCATGGAAAATGCCTACGGCAGAGCAATGTCCCCCCGCTGGTATTTTTAAGCAGTTCGCTGAGGACGGGGAGATAGTGGGTGCTGACAGGAGCCTGGCTGCTAGCGGGGCTCGTGCCTGGGCTTACACATGGGTTTGTGCTTAAGGGGAGGTGGGAGGGAGGGTGGGTGACGGAAAGGGGGCAGGAGCACGCAGATGTGATGGGGACACCGAGCTTATGCTAAAAGTGAGTGTCCAGAGAACTCACACGCATATCTCCACACGGGTGTCCTCCCAAATCACCGCTGTGCCAGGGCAGGCACGCTGCGGATCAGCCCCCTGCCTCCTGCAAGTCTTTGAGAGGTTTGGGATCCTGCACGGGTAAATACAACCAAGGGAAACCTTGGGGTCAACTCAGGATAGTTAACAGCCTGTCTTAAAAAGAGATCTCGAACAAAAATAGGACGATGCAGACACACGAAGCCTTCATGTGCCCTGCAAAGGGGTGATGCTGCGGGCAGGACCCTGCTGCTGGCTGCATGATGCCCGTCCAGAGGGGCACGGGGTAAGGCTGAGGATCCCTCTGAGCAGCCCCTGTAAGCACCCAGCGTCCTCCCCCCGTGACCACAGAGGGGCTCGAGGGGCTGGAGAGGGGCCTCATCCTGTGCCAGCACGAAGGCTGGAGGAGATGGGTCTCGAAATGGAAGCACAAAGTGCACAAAGGCTGGGACAGCCTTTCCCAGGACCTCTCCTCCCTCCAGCAGCACTGCTCGGAGGCTAACAGGGATGAAAGAGAAGGGAAAAATGAAAGTTTCTGCTTTTTTTCAGGGCCTCCCCAGGAGTGATGCCCACCGGCAGCCTTCCTACAGCAGCACGGCCCTGGTACGGCGAGGGGACGCATTGCAGCATCCTCTGACCCCACAGAACCCCGGGTCTGTCGGTGCCACTCGGGGCTCGCCCCTGACTCACATCCTTGATTCATCGCAGGGCAGGGCTCAACCAGCAGCGTGGGCTGGGCTCTTCCAGCTCCCTCGCCTCGCTCCTGCCGGAGTCACCCTTTCTGCTTTGAATTAAGAGACGGGAAGGCAAGGCGGGGAAAAGGATCAGCAATAAAAAGAGATGGAGCCAGCCCTGTGCTGGAGCCCGGAGCGATAAGCATGCAGCAGGGAGGAGGAGGAGGAGGAGGGATGGGGTTGGCCACGGTCACGTGCAGGGATCCGCTTTCGGCACAGCCGGCGTGTTTGTGGGGCAGGGAGGGTGCGACGTGGGCCCCGGCTTCCAGGAATCCTCCGAGCACAGGATATGCGGCGGGGAGCGAGTAAACATGATACAATAGCTGGCCTGTAACTCGATCGGCGCCCTGCGCTAGCTGCTCCCCGCCCGGGGACTTTGGCGGCTCCTCGGGGTGTCAGGGTGCCGTGTTATGGGATGTGGGGTGCGGGGCAGTGGGGGAGCCCCTTTTGGCACAGGGATGGGCGAGCTTGGCTGCTCTGGCTGAGCAAAGCGGGGAGCACGGGGGGGAACCCCCAAAAATAAATCTGGGTGCACATGGAGCGCACAGGCTGGGCGGCACGGCCACGGGAGAGGATTTCAGAGAGCAGCTGTGGATCTCCAGCTATATTCTTCAGCTCACACTGGGGAAGGATGGGAGCAGGCCAATTTTTCAAGCTCTCGGCTTGGTTTCTTTGCTGCAGGCGCGGCGGGCAGGGGCTGGCCAACCCTCTGCAGGAGCAGGGTGGGTTTCTGACCACCCGCCGCTTTATTTGTATTTTTAGAGCGCGCCGCAGGCACGAGGTCCTCGCGGCAAGTGAAATTCCAGCCTGCAGCTCCGTGTCCCCGTCCCGCTCCTCCGACAGCCAGCAGCTGAGCCGGGGCTCAAGTGTCCTGGGGCACGGAGGTGGGGGCCACGCTCCGGGTGCCGAAACAGCGTCACCCCGTCCCGGGGAGGGGTGGGGACCTCGGGGACGTCAAGGAGAAGGCCAGAGCGTACTGTGCTGGCTGGAGGGACCGATGAGTCGGCAGCGTGGTGAGTCAAAAGCTGGGAAGGGCAGCGAGCTAGCAGAGGGAGATGCAAGGGGGTTAAAGCTGGCCAGCACATCTCCTGAAGGCGTCTCAGGGCTTGCTGATGTAATTCTTCTACGGCCTCTTGTCTCTCTGCTGAGAGCCACGTGGGCTGCGAGGGTTTTGGGCTGAGCACCGGCACTTTTTGCTGACTGCAGCCCGAGTGGCAGGGTGCTCGTGGGCTGCAGGGAGGTTTTTGGGTGCCGGCATCACTTGGGTGTGATGCGGGAAGGGTGCGTGGCCGGCAGCATGACACCGCTGGCTGCGCACAGACCTCGTCGCCAGCACCGAGGTGACACATCCCGCCAGGGCTGGGGCTGGACAGCGAGTGACTCAAGCAGGCGGCCGTCCCAGGGCTTGAATCACCACCTACGGAGCTCGCCGTGGGCTTCTTGGAGAAGCGGGGCAGCTCTGGAGCACCCAAAGCTTCCCCAAAGGACCAGATCCGTACCACCTCCCTCTCGTGGAACAGGGAGAAAACCCAATATGCTGCCAGCAGCAGTGACAGGCATGTGGCACACACCGGGAGGTGTCAAAAGATGCTCACGTCAGCTTTGCCAGCAGCCCCGTGCCTCCTGCCCTGGCCGTGTAGGGAAGAGCACCCGAGCGATTTGCCTTTTGGAGCCTTTTGTTTCGTGGGCCAGCTCTCACCTACGGCAAAAACCGTCTGCAGGAGCAGCCAGGAGAGAGCTGTGCCCTTCCTCCCTGCTTCGAGTGACAGGTACCAGCATTTCCCACTGCTCCTGCACAGGAGAAGTGCCACGCTTATCTTTAGGGGCGCTCGTGCCAGAGGGAACATGAATATGAAATATCCATTCACTTGAGGGTGGGTTTGGGGAGGAAATTTAATTTTTTTAAGCATTTTTTTTTTGAATACATCTCTTTTTTGGCAGCCAGCGAAGCATTTTCCACTTGCTCCACAGCGTGCCTGGTGGTAGCTTCCCAAAGATGCTTACGGATGTGCATCCTTACTCTGTGGTCCTCCTTGGCAATACCAGCACGAATCTGTGCTGGGGGTATAAATCTTGCCTCTCCTGGAGGTCTGGGGCTTCTCTGGGGCTGTCGTTCCCTCTCTGAGTGTTTCTGGGGAGAGGAAGCTGCGGCTAACCTCACCGCAAGCACAAATTAGCTGGGTTTTGTTGCTTTTTGGGTTGGTTTTTGTTTTGTGCTCGGCTCGAACAATAAAACATCTGTTCCCGAGCCTGGCAGCTGGAGCAGAATGAAATGACGTGAGCATCAATTATCCTCCGGGATGGGGAGGATGACAGGAGAATGGTGCAGATTTCCTTAACGCGGAATAACAAACGAGAACAGCTTGGCTAGGTGTTTAGTGCTCCCGGACAGCGTCCAAATAGCAGCCCTGCTCCAGCCCTCCTGCTGGGATGCCCCAGGTCGTGCACGGCGGCTCCCTGTGCCCGCTGGGCTCTTTGGTTGCCAAACGCGTGCCACGGGGAGATGCTTCTGCAGTGATGGAAGAACAACGCCCGTTTTGGTGGAAGCCAAATGCAGGAGGATTGCCCGTCAGCAGCAGGGACCTTTCTCAACGCACCGCCCCCCAAGCACCCCAAAATTTGGCTCTGCTATCACACCCAAGGCTCTGGCCGGGTCGGATGTGCACCCAGCAGTGCTGGGGTTTGCAGCAGGATGGGATGATGCAGGATCACGTTCCCCGGGCACAGAAAGGGGCCATTAACGGGAGGCAAGGGGGGGAGCGACTCGGCACAAAGGCTGGGATTTGTTGGCACCCGCGGGGAGCAGCTGCCGAGTGCCAGCCGGCAGCGATGCGCGGGCGCGTGATGCGGCTGCCTGACCCTGCCATGGGGCTGGCAGAGGGCACCGAGCTGCCCTCGGAGGAAACCCAGGCACGCTCTGATGGGCTGCATGGGCAGCAACCTGGTGGTTTTCTTCCCGAGGTAAGCCAGGAATGAGTGTTACCTCCTGTGGGACTTTATGCCCAAGAGCCGGGTGCATGCAGTCGCCGCTACGGGTGAGTTTTGTGCTCCAAGGCCACACGGGTGCCACAAACACACAACACACACACAAAATCCTTTTATTTCCCCATCCTGAATCAGAAAAAAAAATAATTTCCCTGCATCCTGGTAGCAAAGAGAAGAAATGCAAGTGTGGGAACACAACAAAATGGTCACAGAGCAGCAGTGCTGAGCGAGCTGCCTCATACCTGCACAGCCAGATGCCTGAATAGCTTGACGCAGGCTTCAGGAAATAATTTGGGCTGCTGCAATGCTAGAGCCACTAAAATAGCTTCCCTGCTCTCTGGGGAGCTGTGAATTTTTAGCCTGACAGCTCGCAGTGCCCCGAGGGGCGGGTACAGCTGGGCTTGCTTTGAAAACCCGGCGACGTTGAGCGCCCCTCACATCTTCTGCGACGTCGGGGGGCTCAGGTGGTCCGGGGGCACAGCTGGGCTGAGCCGAGCCCCCCGAAAATTTGGGCACTGCTGGTTTTATGTGTTCTGTCTGAGGCACGGGACTCTGATCTCCTTCTGGGCTCTAGTATTAGGGGTACCAACAAGACACACCGGGACGAAATTACCCTTGGTGTCACCTGGGACGTTTAGCACCTCTCTTCTGCAGCTGGGAACTCCCACGCTGGCCTCTCCAAATTGAGGCAAACTGGGACAATCTCCCAAATCCTCACTCGAGACAGACTGCAACGTTAGGAGCAGAGGCAAAGGAAGGTTTAGATTAAAAGTAAATAAATCATTTTGTCCAAAACCAAGAGAACGCACCCCAGTCTGTCTGTCTTTTGCTGGTTTATGTGCTCTGCTCTAGCCTGTCTTCTCGAGCCTTCCAGAAGCCAGTGTCACCACGGTGTTTGCCTGTCCCTTCTGCAACAGCACGCCAAGCTGGCTGATTTCAGGTAGGTCCAGCAAAGAAATAAATCCCCCCGAGTATTGGGGTCTTACTGCCTGGGCGAAAATAGGGGTGGGACGTGGATTTGGTAAGAAAAGCCCCCCCTCGAGCTGGCTTAGGGACAAGTCGGTCAGACAGCCGCAGAAGGTGCTAATCCATCCGTGCGGGGCTGGGGACACAGCCACCGGGCTGAAATGAAGGCTCAGCACCGTGCACCCTCCCTGGCTCTCCGGGGATCAGTCCCCGGTCTCTCCCTTTTTTCTTTTGACCCACTTTGCAGTGGCCGACTTTTCCCAACTTGCTGGGTAATCCTAAATCCTAGGAGGCCGACGCCTGAACATCTTTTGAGGACCTTAATCCCCACCTACGGTGCTCTGCTGGCCGTCGGCGCCGGCTGAGCCTCCCGTGCACGGCACAGGGTGCTCTGCAAAACGTGCCCCGAGGAGCACGGGTGCTGGCAACGGGGTTTGGGGGCCATGAGCTAGCAGGGAAGGGCCAGGGTGTGTGGCACAGCATAGGAATCACCACTTCGGATGGCTGGGGTGGGAGAGGCATGATGAGAGGACGAGAGCGAGCTGCTGGGGAGCACAGGGTGCATGCAGCGCGTCTGCCCTGGCTGCACGGGGGCTGCCTCCACCCCCAGCCCCGGCTCAGCATCGCAGCAATCCCACACTCGCTCCCCATCACCCCCTCGTTTCAACACCCCCCCCCTTCCACCCCTGGCTTGTTTGCACAGCTCAAAATGTTCTGGGCATTATCAGTGTTTGCACTTTTGCCTCTGTTTGTGCTGCTTGCATTTCGAAGGCAATAAAGTCCAGCACTGTTTGCTTACGAGGAACCTGTATTTTTCCCCCCACCGGGCTTTATTTTTCCCCCCGGCCCCGAGCACCCCACAGCTCGTGCCGAGCATCACCCCGTGGCTCGGCTGTGACCCTCCCGGGGAGGCTGAAGCCAGCAGCTCCCTGGGGACCAGCCCCATGTGGCTCGTGGCCACCTGCCCTCACGTGCCCCAGGCAAAGCTGCTTGGCCCCGGCTCAGCCCAGGGGCTTACGGAGGTGCCCGCTGACGGCAGCGGGCACGCAGGTCCCCCCGCTGGTGCCAGGAGGTGTCCCCCCCTCTGTGACAACGCCTCCGGGTGACACCTCCCTCGTGGCGGCCCCAGCCTGCTGTCCTGTCCGGGGGGTTAAACATTAACAGGGGCTGCGGCCAGGGCAAGGCCAGGGGAGTCGCCGGAGGGGATAAGGGGAGGGAGTTGTTTCGGGAGAAAGCAGTGCGCAGAAAGTGTCCCCGCTCTCTGGTGGTCCATGTGCCGGGCATCTCCCACCCTCCATCCTCCTCCTCAGCTCCCAGCCTTCCTCCCCACCCACTTCCTACAGCTCTTATGGTCAAGCAGGCGCTTGCCGAGCTGCCCAGTGCGTTTCCCCGTGGAGAGGGCACTGCTTGCATCTCCTGCCTTCTGTCTGGCCACGGGAGAGCTTCTGGGGATGCACCAAGGTGGGCTTCCACCAGCCCTGCTGCTCCCGCGCTGCTTGGTGAGGCTCCAGCGTCCCTGCCAAGGGGCTGAGCCTGTCGCAAAACAGCAGCCAGGGCTCTGCCCCTGTTCCTGGAAGGGCAGCTCCTCTCGCAAGCGATCCCTCTGTTAACGTCAGGTGTGTTCTCCGGGGCACATGTGGAAAAGCCTGGCCGATGGCTCAGCACCAGGACAAGGCACAGCCTGAAGGCTTCGCGAGGGGCTCTGCTCCCGAAGCAAGAAGGAAAAAGGTGAAACCCTCTGCTGACCTTGGCTGGAGATCCTGGCAGCAGCCAGCTCCCGAAATGCCTGCTGGCCGAGGCCAGCCCTGCCCTCTCCTGGACACGGCTCGCTGGGAAGCGGCCCGGATTTTGAGAAATGCAGGATTAGCTGTCCGAGGGGGTCAGCTCAGCCCAGCCTGTTTGCGAAACCTCTGTGCCGATTTATCATGCGAGCTGTCTTCCTCGGAAAACAAGCTCACGGGGGCCGGGAAACGCGCGCTGCTCGCTGCCTCCTGACACCTCCTTGGCAGGCAAGCGCTGCCTGTAATTAATCCCCAGCTCTGGAAAGCTGCCTGCGACCTGCCCGCTCCCCCTGGCGAGGGCAGGGCTGGGCACGGGGTGCAGCTCCTGCTCCATCCCGGCCCCCAGCACCTCTCCCCCTGCTCGCAGGCCCGGGCCAGCACATTTTGGAGCCCTCCAGGCTCTGCTGTGCGAATTTCCTTAAGGACTGGTGATGCCAACGTGCTGCGGGCATCCCAGTGTGGCGCAAGCCCAGGGGACGGATCCTACCCAAAACTGGGGAGATTGTTTCTGGAGGTGCTCACCCTGCTCCCTGAGCCTGCAGTCGAGGAGCACAGAGCAATGTGAGCTATGCTAATTGCTGCCTGTAATCCCCGGATTATGTTTTACTGCTCACTATATCCCCCTTCCAGCTCTGTTCCCTACCCCAGGCCAAACCCAAGCACAGCAGGGCTTGGGATCCTCCCAGTTAAGCACTGTTTTGTGTTTTACACCAGGTTTTTCAGGCTGTTTAACACACGACACAAGCACCCAGCGGGGCGCAGCATTCCCCTCCCAAGTCCCTGCTCCCATCCCGGGCACTGCAGACGAACATCCCACCCCAAGGCTGAGATAGCTCCGCTCAGCAACCCCGTGCCTTTTTCTGGGATGGATATAATGAAAAAGCCCATTTTGGGGTATTTTCCCCAGCTGCTGGGGTCCTTCCTGCCCCGTGAGCCTTGGGCAGAGCTAACCAGGCACAGATGCAGCAGTGACGAAGGTGACTCCTTGGGAATGGCCATGCTTCATCCCCGGATCCGGCACTGCTCATGCAATTATGGGGGCGAAACGAATGGAGGTTTTTGTTTCAGCAGACACGCCGCTTGCTGGGGGCCTTGCAGGAGATAAATCTCTGCCCTGCTAATTGTATTTCTCCCTCCCTGGCTTCAGATAAATGGCTTTAAGCTCTCCGAAGAGGTTATGGAGAGGGATGGAAAGGAACAAGGCAGAAAGGGGTGCCACGGGCTCTGCCAGCCCATAGAGAGAGGTGAACTGGGGGTGTCCCGAGGGTTTCCTGAGGTAGTTTACCATGAAAATCTTGATTTGCTGAGCTGGTGCTGTGGGGCACCAGGGCTAGAATTTTAGGGTCTGCACAAGACAGTCTTGTGGGGTTTTAAAGGGCTCTTGAGGGTGTCTTGCCCACAGCCCAAGTCCTTTTGAGCTTTGCTTTCCAGAGTGAAAAACCCTTGGGAAAATGCAGGTACAGGAAAGAAGAAAATATCCATGAAATTTCGTATGAAAACCAGAACTAAAGATATTTTATTCTCTTCTTGCACACGAAGCAGGAGGCACACGAGCGTGTATCAGTCAGGTAACTCTGCTTAGCCTAGCCTGAGCACACTGCAATGAAAAGCTGCATGTGGACCTGCTTGGAGTGGTGGTGAAAGGACATTTAGGATTCTCCTTTTTTCAATATTTTGTTTTCCCATCCCTGCAAACACTCAGCAATAGGGTGTTTGGTCCCTGAAGCTTTTCTCCAAGAAATGCACGCCGGGCGTGTTTGCAGAGGCTCACCAAAGTGCCCTCAGCACGAGGCCAAGGACGTGAGCCCACCTCGTGGTAGCTGCTGCTCGCTTGGTTTGGCCGTGGTGCTCAGCGTGCAAAACGGTGCAAGCTTTGGAAAGCACTAAAAAAGAGAAATAACAACGCATGGCCTGGTAGCCTTCATGTAGCCTTCAGTGGACGTGAGCTTTAGGTGCAGAAAGGCTCTCCAGCAAGGTACCCACCCCCTCTCCCTACACGTGCCAAAAATTATTGAAATTCTTCTCATCTAATAGCCAGATAGTGGGCTTGCGCTCGACCGTCTGAAGAGCAGATGCAGCTCTGGCAGGCATCCAGACGAACACTAAATGAGCATTTATATATGTCTTTTTATATATAACAGGGGATTTTTTTTCTGCTTCTTGCATCCGCGCCGTTCCTCAGGGTACAACTCTCCATTTGCTTTTGCTGTTTCAGCCGCAGAAAGGCCAGAGATGGGATCAGGAACAGAAGGAACCTGCTCCTGCTGCTGGGGGCTGTGGGGAAAATGAGAGCAGGGTGCGGTTACTGCTCTGTCCCCATGAGCTTTAATAATCTCTTCACCACTTGGGGTCCCCCCAAAGAAGCTTTGCAGGTGCCAGAGGTGCCTCGAGATAAAATCTTTGCTGCGAGAGGCGGATACAGGCACCTGCTGGGGCGTGAGCATCCTCCAGCGGATGCCTCCAGCTCCCTCCCCCCGGCCGCCCCACCAGGACAGGCTGTTTGAGCACGCCGCCAATTTCCTCACCTCCTGGCAATTTATCTGCAGAAGCAAACTCC
This sequence comes from Aythya ferina, assembly GCF_964211825.1. Taxonomy (NCBI): domain Eukaryota; kingdom Metazoa; phylum Chordata; class Aves; order Anseriformes; family Anatidae; genus Aythya; species Aythya ferina. The sequence goes on from NC_140304.1 coordinate 12,221,486, forward strand.
GGGCCCAGCCCCGCCATCCGGCTTTTTATTCCTCTCGGTTTTCCAGCCAGCCGAGCCAGGGCCCGAGCAGCTCAATCAGCGCGGCCGAGGTCAGACCACAAATCAGGGCGTAGCCAGCCGGAGCCTCCCGACGCAGCTCCCAGCCTTGGGCTCCCGCGAGTGATTTATTTTCTGCCTGCTGCTTCCTTATTTTCAGCACCTCGTTATTCCCTCGGTCCCCGCCGTGCCCCGTGCAGGATGCCCGGGCATCCCCAGGTGCTGGGCTGCAGGGGAGGAGCTGCACGTGCCTGGAGGACAGGGGCCGTGCCTCCAGCGTGGCACAGCCTGATTCATTTTTGCCTCTGGGCAGGTTTCCTTTTGCAATGTCACCTCTTTGGGACAGGCACGGGATGTGTCTGGCCATGCACTAAATCCTAGCAGCCAGCCAGCTCGCAGCGCAGCCGCGCTCCAAGCCCAGCTCCTCCGGAGACTTGCATGGGAGCATGGTTCATTTTTATCCATCCAAACCTGCAGTGTGGTTTCTCAGCTTCAGCTACGGAGATCCTGGAGCAGGTGCTAAATTTTTTAATGCCTGCCCACGTCTTTTTCCCCAGCTAATGAGGACCTCTGTGCACACACCCTCTGGGCTCAGCAGAGGTGTCCTGGGGATGACACCGGCTTTGGTGTGAGGGGAGGGATGCACGGAGCTGCCTGCGGGCCCCTACACGATGGGATGCTGGGGGACAGGGGGTGCTGAGCTTGAAGAGGGGCTGGGGGTGTGCATGGGTCTCTGCACCTGCTTGTGCAAAGCTTGCCAGCAAGCCAGGGCTTGGGTTATTCCTTATCTACGGTGCCATAGCAGAAAAGGGCTCCTGTCTCCAAAAGGGCTCCATCCCCAAAGGCGCCAGAGACGTAATAAGCTGCTTTAAAGGTTTCTTTTTTCCCATTTTCTAGGCCGGTGGGAGCGATGGCCGTGTGAACTGCCCCCTCTTCAGGCAGCAGGGCTGAAGGCCTGCTCCCCGCAGCGCTCCCCAAAGCAGCACAGCTCGCCAGCTCCCCTGCGCCATTTGGGGAGCCGGGCTCCCTGTCGGCTCTGCCAAAGAACCCCTTGGCGATGCCACTGGATGCTCCTGCCCTGGAAAAAAAAAACACTAAAGCTGTAAGAGTCCCCTAACCTGGTCAAATAAAATCGTTGTGGTCCATCAGATGAGCTGGCGAGTGAGGAAGAGGATGGTCAGCTTCACACAGCCCTGCCCAGGGGGGTTGTGTCGCCGATGTGAAACCATACGGATGGCACCAAGAGGGGGACAAAGGAGCTGCAAAGGCACGTTTCAAAGCCTCTTTATTTATTTTTATTTTTTATTTTTTTTTCTGCTGGAAACCGAGGGCTCGTAGCCCCAGGCAGAGCAGAGCAGCAGGGGAACCTCCAGCAGCAGCTGTTTTCCAGGCAGAACTGTCCGGCCTTCCTTGGCACAGCGGGGTGAGCCCGGCCTCCTGAATTCATCAGCTTTTTTGGGGCTTTGCGGCTTCCTTTGGGGGTGTGAGAGTGGAGACGTGCAAAGGAGACTTGGAGCAGAGGGCACCTGGGGCTGGATGGGGCCAAGGGATTTGCCACACCTGTGTAGGTAACCACATGCACGGGGCAGAGCCACAGAGCACAGATAATGCTTGGTTGCAACACAAACCACATTTCCCTTTTTTATTTTCATATTTTACTACTGGAGGAAGCTTCATTTGGAAGGAAACATCCGAGCTCAGCGCCAGGCCGGCCTTGCAGTGTGCAGCAGGCGAGCGGCACGGATGCGAGCTGCAGGGATCAGAGGAAAAGCTCCCCCCGGGCAGAGGGGGCCGAGGAGCAACCCCCTGCATGCCAATCGCCAGAGTCATCCCCGTGGTCCTGGAAACCAGCGCCGGGCCCTGGAAACGCTGCTGGGAGAGAGGCTGCACCATAAATTTGAGATGCAAGGCAGCCCCGGAGAGGCAATAAATACATTGGCGTGCACGTCCACATGCCAGGCTTCTCACCTCTTTGCACTTTGACACCCAGACACGGGATCCAGGCCCTGGAATATGCCCTGCCACATAACCAGAGCTCTCACTCCCACCCGAGTCCCGTCCAGCGCCATTCCTAGGCTCACCCCCCTGTAAATCTTGTTTCTCCTCTCCGATCCCTGCTCGGGCTGGCTCGTGGCCGAGTGTCCGTGGCTAAAGGTGGGTCCCGTGGTGGTGATTTACAGTCCCCACCACCGTGGCTGGGGCTGGGGCAGCTTAATGAAGTGCGAAGGAATGGGCAGCACGAGGCACCGAGGCTGGAAAAAATACCAGCCTCCCTCGGAATAATTTCCTCCTGACCAGGCATGCCCCGCAGCCCCTAAATCTGTCTCCCGAGGGATTTAATAAATCCCCTGCACTCCCCCCCTTGGATCAGAGGGTGTGTGAGGAAGGTGAGGCCACCTCAGGATGAAGAGCTGCTGCAGGGAAGGTGCAGCAGGCCGTAACCCCTGAAATTCTCCTCGTTTTACTTTAGATTTGGGCAAAACCAGCCCATTTTCTGCAGCTCGTGACATGTGCCATATGAAATTCAGCTCTTGAGCTGGTGGTTTGCCTGGTGTTTGCTACAGCTGGCTGTAAACCCTGCTTGTGTCCTGTAGGATCCCCTACACACCGTATCCTACACCATGGTGTCCTATAGGATCCCCTACACACCGTGCCTGTGTCCTATACTATGATATTCTCTAGGATCCCCTATAACCAGCCCTGGCTGCCCAGCACCTGCCCCCTGCCCAGCTCTGCATCCACGGCACCCGGAGCTGCGGTGTCGCTGCGTGCATCCTTATTCCTCCTGCAACCACGTCGACCCAAACTTGTGTCATCCTCGGCATCCGTGCTGGAGGTGTGCGGGGCCAGGAGGCGGCCGGTGGTGCCGGTGAGCTGTGCACCACGGGAGCTTTTTGGCTGCTGCGCATCCCGATGTAACTCGGTGGCCTGAAGGAGAGGGGCAAATGTTGAGAAACAGACGATAAAGGAGCAGAAGACCCCAAAACTGTTTCCAGAAGCACCACCTGGGTGCAGATCCAGCACGGCCCAGCTGGCAGCCGACGCGGGGCAGCTGCCACAGGACGTCCCGAGCTGCTCCGTGGCTTTCCTCCCCCTGCACAAACAGTTTATGCAAGCAGCCCCGGGCTCGGCCTCTCCCTGGGGTGGAGCTCCCCACGGGGACATCGTGCCCTCGCCAGGCTCTTGCAGACATCTCCCAAAAGACTGGCACAATCCAGCTCCTGCCCCGCAGTTTGGCCCGCTGCTGGGACGAGGCTTCGGCGGGGTGCGAACCTGCTGCCGAGCACACAGAGCTCCTCCAGCTCCGGCTCCTGGCTCTCCTCGGTTGCTGCACCCTGAGAAACCCTGCGTGCGAGCAGGCAGCGTGGGAGAAGTTGGCCAAAAGTTTGCCAAAGAGCCAAAAATCTGTATTTCTGGCAGGGGTAGGCACGGTGACCTGATGCTCCCCATCCCAACCCCGCTAAGCGCAGCTCACGCTTTGCCTGCTGACACCCTCCTTGGCAAACTCACCCACAGACAAGCCAGAAACCCCCAAACTGTTTAATTTTTCTTTTTCACCTCGCCGTTATCCTCTGAATCGGAGGCACCTGTGGAAAGCCACGGTTTGGGGGGCTCAGGCTGTACAGAGGGACACGATGGGGTGACCGTCCTTGCCACCCCGTGTGCTCGGTGACACCGGGTGCTTTGGGGAGGGCTGGAGCCCCACCAGCAGCCGCTATAAAACCGCTTCCCGGCGCCTCGGCACGGCTTGATTTACAGCAGCCCAGCCTCCAGCAAACGCAGCAGCTGCTGCAAGCCAGGAGAGGAAAAACAGAGGAGCTGGGAGGGGGTGGGAAAACAACCAGGGGCTTTTCAGAAAAGATCTGGTTGGACCTGGGGAGGGGGAAGCCCTGCTTGCCTTGCTCTTCTCCCCCCTCCTGCCTTTATCCCGCTCCTAAAAAAAAATCTCTGCTCTGCCTGTGGTGAAAAACAAGGCTTCCTTGAAATATATATGTATTTTTTTGTTGTTTATATTGTGTTTTTTGGGGGGAAAGGACGCGTGTGCAAAAGCGGGGGCAGCCTCCGAGCTGAGCCCTGCGCCCCCCCCCCCTCCCCTCCTCCTCCTCCTCCGTCCCCGCAGAAAAACAAGCGGCTCGGGAGGAAGAAAGGGAGCAGGGGAGGAAAACATGCCGTTCCCTGCGACGCCGCCTTGGCAGCGCGCACATTGGCCGGGGCCTTGGGGAAAAAAAGGGAGCCCGCTTTGGTGTTACCGGGCAGATTTGGAGATTTTTTTGGGGGGAGGGGGGGGGGATGGAGACACCCGTGCGCCTGCGTCGCGCGTGGAGCGCGCACAGGGCGCGTTTTGTGGCGCTGGATTCCAGCTCGCCTCCGCCAGCGCGCTGGGACACGGCCTCAGCCGCTTTGTTTCCATCCCTGGTGCCATTTGGGGAGGCGGTGGGGGGACGGGGATGGCGGCGGGGGGGTCCCTCTCTCCCTCCAGGGTTGTTCTTCGCGGCGAGGTGCCCGGCTGAATGTCCCCTTTGTCCTGGGAGAGCCGCTGCGGGCACCCAGCCAGGGCAGGGGCTGCCCCCGGGGGGGCTCTGGAGGAGGGAGGGGAAATAGGAGGGGAAAAGGGGGAAAAAAAATAATAAAAGAGCAGGGGTTGGAAGGGGAAAATGTCACCGTGCAGAAAGGGGATTGAAAGGGAGGGGAGAAGCACGGCCAACCCCTTTGTCTGCTAGGCTTTGGTATCAAAATGGGCATTTTTATAGGGGAAGAGGAAAAAAAATCCTGCTGCTGCCCCAAAATTTCATCCCCCCTCCTCCGTGCCATGTCCACAGGCAGCTGATGGACTGGACACGCGGTGCTGTGCGTGGCACAACCCACCCCAAATCCACCCGCCAACTGCTCACCTGCCTGTGAAGCCACCAGCCTTGGTTCATCCTGGTGCCATCTCCTCCTTCAGCAGCGCACGCTGAGACTCACCTAGGATTTACACCCCAAATTATACCCCAAAGCTGGGGAGAGAAACTGAAGTGGCAGCAGGAAAGGATTGATTTTATTCTTCTACGTGTAAAACCCCGCTGATTGCTCTAGGCCAGAGAGCAAGCAAAAAGGAAAACCCCCTCCCTTCTCACAGTGCCCGATGTCCGCTCCATCCTGCTGCACGAGGGCTGGCTCTGGGCCTGGAGCATGAAAACAAGGGGGGCTTTCACCCCTAAAAGTTACTTGAGCAGCCTGAGTTTTCAAAAAATATATTTTGGAGCAGCCCCGATGCCGTGCTGATGGGTAACAAGGGATGGTGAGACCCTAATGTTGGCCCTGGAGTGCCAAGCTGCGGGGCTGGCACCCGTTCAGCTGCTGTTATTTCTTAATTCTGCCCGCTCGTTAGCATGCAGGCCAGAAAATCCATCACTGTCCCGAGCAGCGGGAACAAACAGGCCCAGGGGGCTGGCTACTTTGGAAACCAGCGGGGTGACGCGGGACCCCGTCCTGCTTCCAGCTTCCTGGGGCTTTTTGGGTGATGTCTGCGTGAGTTTTGCTGTGGGATTTCGTTGTTAATTTTCCCAGGGGAGCAGACATTGCTCCAAGCAGCACCTGCAGCTCATGTTCACCACATCACGGGCACGTGCACGGAGGGATCATCCACCCGGGGGTATCCCCATCCCTGGAGGTGCCCAAGGCCAAATTGAATGGGACTTTGGGGGCTGGAACTAGGTGGTCTTAAGGTGCCTCGGACCCAAACCAGCCGCATAATGCAGCTCTGTGACCCCACCAGCCCCGTACTTTGCTCACCGCGGTGCCGCCAAATCCTCCCCGGCCACCAACAACAGCGAGGCACTGTCCTGGAAGGGGAGGCAGGGAAGGTGAGGGCAGCCTGGAAGACGTGTCCCCGTGTACCTCTGCGAGCCAAGCAAAGCCCAAGACAAAGGGATTTTGAGTGCCGTGCTCATTAGAGAAGAGGGCGAGGTGCTTTTTCCCTTGAGAGTGATGTGAGCGTCTATTCAGGGTTCCTCATTAGGACTCAGATGACCTGTGGACCTGTCCCAATTGTCGGCTGGGCTCTCTGTGCTCCTATCAGCTTGCGAATGTCCACTGGGCAGGTCACCCAAGGGAAAAAGAAAAGAGAAAAAAGCACGCAATTAAAAAGCAGGCCCTGCCTTGTCTTCAGCCCCAGCTCAGGGATGCTCTGCTGGGGTGACCCAAGGCATGACCCAGGCCCCTGCCCTCCTCCTCTTCACAGTCCGGCCGGGGCCAATACCAAGGGATTTTAATTAAAACCTCTTTCCAGCCACAGTGGTGGGCATTTTGTCTGTTAATTGCACTTGACTGTCCAGTTGGCTGGTGCACCCTTCCCAAGCCCGGAGCTGGGAACACCAGCACCAAGCACAAGGACGGGCTTTCAGAGCAAGGACACGTACAGAGCGAGAGGTGAACGCTCGTCACCATCATTAGGAGGGAAAAAAGAACATTTTCTGCTGCTTGGTAGGGGTGGAAACCAGGCTGAGAGCCTGCTGCTGCCAAGCTGGAGAGCCAAGGTGGGGAAGGACAGCCAGCAACCAGGTCAGGGGTTGGCCGTGCGCTCGCTCCAGCCCCACGTTTCCTGGGGGCAGGAGGATCTGCAGGGGGATGAAGACCATCTGAAGGATGGTTACCCGGAGGATGATCTTCTGGGGGAAGGTCTGTACCTGCTGCTCCAGCAGAGGTCTTGGCGGGGCTTCCCTGAAGGTTTTGGTGTCAATGCAGAAACCTTGTAATGAGAGTCCCCTAAAAGTGCGTCCACCTTTCGCATGATGGCACTCAGGCAGTGTCTTACAGTCACGGCAAGACCTGTGGATAGTCCAAGGCTCTTCTCTGCCACCTTCAGACAACGTCAAGTCCTCTCTTATCGTACGTTCTTGCTCCTCAAGCCCAAAGACTTGTTTTACACCACTGAGCTCTGCATCAGTCATTGCTCCCACCTTCCAGGTCACCCCATTCCCTCTAAAAACCCACCAGGCTCTCACAGCGTTTCCTGAAGGAGCACGCTTCGGCTTCCCCACCCAGGATGGGCACCCTCTGCCTCCGGAGAGCTGCTGTGGTGGCGGAGATGGAAGGAATCCTTCCAGCTGTGCATTCCTCTCTCTGAAAACAACCCGGGGCACGCACGTGGGACACTTGTGTGCCTCGCTAAGACGCTTACCCAGCACCCAGCTCCTGCAGCCCGCAGCAGCGTGCCAAACCCCCGCACCACCCCGGCCAGGAGAGCACCTGGGCTGGACTCCACCCGGCTGCCAAACCCCCTTTCCTCAAGCCACCCCCTCGTTACGCTGGTTATAATTACCTGCGAGCCTAATTGCACCCTTTCCTCATGGAGAAGCAAGCTCGGAGATGCTGCTCCCACAGAGCAGTGGAGGTTTGGCGGCGTGCTAGGAAGCTCCTGGTAATTAGCGAGGTATTTTTATAACCTGTAGTGAGCCTTCCCAGCAAGAGAGGGGATCTAGGCGTGCAAAAGCTGCTTTGTGTATCCGAAGCGTGCTGCTCGTGCCCCTCGCTATGAAGCACTGCTAGCACCATTCACTTGGTGGATGCAAGGAAACCCCAGCTCCTGCCTGTGTGCCCTGCAAGGGCAGCGGTGTGACCACGGCACAGCTTCACATCTGTGCTCCTGGGTTTGTTTGCTTGGCTTGGACTACAGGGAGTAGCACAGAAAAACAACGTGTTCTTCGGTTACATCGCCGAAGTGTCACCTTGAAGGGTTAGAAGACCCTTCCTCTCCGTTTCTAAGCACGGCACACGCTGCAGGAAGCCCTCTCCCTTTATTTTGCCCTGAAATCATCACCAGCCTTCCCCTGGAAAACAATACCAGCATACTTGTAATTGAAGGATGGTGCCCCCGGGGGCAGAAACATGCTGGTAGGGAAACCGTTTTCACTTTCAAACTGGCTTTGCTGTTTGGAAACTCTCTATTTCACGTTCCCCTTCCCAGCCAATTCACATTTTTGCTTCAATCTCTGCAGCCTCGGCCAGGCGCTGCTATGCGGGCTTGTTGTTGGTGTGTCATGGAGAGCAACACATACCTAAGGGAAGGAGTCAACGCCTGCTGGAGACGGGCCTGGCCGAGCTCCCTTTCCCCCCTCCCCGCTCCAAACGTCCCCCAGCTTTGGAAAAGTTTGCCTCCCAACTCTGAACTCGCTTGGCCCCACTGCTATAAATAGACGGAACAAAACCTCCCGGGCCAAATGCCCTGAGTGTTTAGAAAGCTTTGATCCCGCGCTGCTTTTGAGTGCTTGATCCCTTCCTGCGAACGCAGCTTGTGACCACATTGCGCCTCAGAGCGGGGTAAAGGGGGGAGGCTGAGCCGCCAGACCCCCGGCACGCTCCTGCATCCCTCGCTGCATCCCCGGGGTTTGGCATCCCGTGGTCACTGCCCTCCCTACCTCTGCATTTCCAACGGGTTTTTATGGGCAGGGCACGCAGCCCCCAGGTCGTGGCAAGGCAAACAGCTTTCGGAGCAGAAAACATCTTCCTTTGGGGAGCAGAAGCCAGCGGTGCTGCTGCGCGAGGCGCTGCGAGGAGCAGGGCAGGGCGCTGGGGATAACACACCCGCAGCATCCCGCGGGGAGGACAGCCAGGACAGAGAGCAGCACCAAAACACCTTGTGCTTGGCCACTGCTTTTCCCCTACTGAGTGACTTCAAGGTAGCTACGGGAGCCTTGGGTGCAAATCCTTCTTGAAAGGAAACTCCCAGAAGCGTGTGGAGGTGCAGCAGCGAGCGCTTGCTCCCTGCCTCCTCACCTTGCCCCGCACAAGGCTGCGGTGGTGCAATCGTGGCTCTGTGGAAACGCAGGGGAGCTGGCACAGGCTCGGGCTGGCGGGGGGCCCAGCCCCACAGCTGTGTCCCCGGGGAGCTGGATTAGCTAACAGCGCATTGGGAAAGGGCTGAGGTCAGCCCCATCGCCCTCTGTCACTGACAGGCATCTCGCCTGGGGACGAGGGAGCCTGGAAACCACTCCTTCGGGGCAATTGCAAACAGAGCAGCAGGGCTTTGCGAGAGCAGTGACACCCTGTGCAGGGAGCTCATTGCAGAGAGGGGTGGCGTTCATTCCCTCCTCGCACATCCGATGGGGCTCGGTCCCCCACAAAGGGGCACGGTGAATCCCTTTGCAGGGGGCACCCAACCTGGTCGGCATCGGCACGGTGCCTGGGCTCACCGCGTCCTCAGCTCTCCGAGGATGCTGGCCTGGTTGTCTGATCCCTGCCCACGCTTTCTGGGGTGCTTCACCCCCTTTTTTCCTGCTGGCTCCTCACCCTTGGACAACCCCCATCCATCCATCCACGGCGCCAGCATCCAGAAACCCCCTGGAGGAGCCGAGCGCGGCCCCATCACCGCCGCGCACCTCGGGGGGCTGGCAGGGCACTACCTCGGAGGCGAGCACTGGCTCGAGGCTTTGTTTTGTGTCCTGTTTACCCCGCCGAGAGGAACAGAGGAGTTCAGTGTGCAGGAATCTCGCGCCCTCGCCCCGCTCCCCCGCCACACGAAAGCTGCTGAGCAAACAGGAGGACGCGGAGCCGCTCGCGCCCCGCTGGCACCCGCTGGCTTTCGGTGCGGCCGGCCCCACTGCCAGCTCTTGCATAAGCAGCCGGCTCAGCTCAGCGCTGTTCTTGGGGCTCTTTTCTTCTTTTCTTGCAAACCAAGCAGTATCCCGCCCCGCCGGCCAAGAAGGACCCCTCTCCTGCCTCACTGTGAGCCCCTTGAGGTTATTTTCTCCCCGATACGCAGCCTCTCCCCAGGCTCAGTTCAGCTGGCCGTGCCCATTAGCGATGCTCGGATCCCACAACGCCACAAGCCACCACCGTGCCATCCCACAGGCCACCCTGCCATCTGTCAAGGCCCAGCACTGAGGCTGCTGCCTTCTCCTGATGGAAAAAAAAGAGATGTTTCAGCCCAAAAAATACCTCCATAACATCAGACCTCACCTCTTCTCTCCACCCTGCACCCAGAGCGCTGCAGAAGCAGTCACAAGAGGTGCCACCAAGGCAAACTGTCCCCACAGGGGACCAGCTTCAGTGTCCAAAAGGAGGAAAAGCCAAGAGGCTTGGGATCAGGGAAGCATGTTGGACACAGGGTCTGGGTCCCATGGATGCCAGGGTCACCACCAGAGCATCTCTGCAGGGTCACCTCGATGCAGTCCTCTCCACACCATCCTCTACCCTACAGAAGGGGTTTTGCGCCCTACACTTTTTACCCTATTTAACAATTTCTGATTCAAAGCAATAAATACGGTAACCAAAATGGGCTCCATGGGTTTCGTGCCATTGGAGCCTCTCTGCTAACAGCCCCTTACTGGCACGCTTCCTCGGGGGGGATCTCATCACCTCACACCATGGGTACCAGAGCAAATTAACTCGTACTTGGAGCTGTGGCAGGATCAGGCAAATCCTGGCTTGGCTAGCTCTCTTCAAACTACATCTTGCAAACAGAAGGGCTGGAAACAATTTTGCTTTAATTGCTTCTCAAAATGCAGCCAGCAGATGGTTTGGTAACCCGAATTCATGACTCTTTCCACAGCTCCAGGCTGCTGGCTTTGAAACCATACCCAAGCACGACCCAGGTAGCGAGGGACCCATCCTGCCCACTCTGCCAAAGCGTGGCCACGATGCCAGGACAGGACTGCACTGACAGGAGTGCAAACATTAAGCAAATGGCACTGGGGCCGCGCAGGAGAGGCAGGGACGTTAAATTACCCTGGTCTCCAATTCCAAACATTATTTTTGGTTGAAGAAAAGGGGCTGGCTGCTCCTGGAGAGCACTCACATAGGAAACCCAGAAATATGGGGCAATTTGCAAGCACACCACAGCCTGTGGTCAGGGTCACCGTGCTCAGAAACGCCCTGGTAAGCCTGGGGAGCCTGTGGGTGCGTAACACAGGCTGCAGCCTCCTGGAGAGCTCGGCACGGTGCTGGGGACACGCCGTGGCCACACATCCCTTTGTCACCTGGTCCTTGGGGCTGCTCTTGTGCACCCAAGCCTGAGAGCATCCCAGATACTCCTGAAAGGAGAAGAGCCTGGCTGGCTCTGCTGTTGTGAGCAGTTTGTTCTCCATGCATTGTCCTCACCTTACCGTGAACACCGTGCTCAGCGTCCCGGGCCCCGACACACAGCTCTGCCCCAAAAACATCACAGCCCGGATGAATTAAGGCTGCCCCGAGAAGCTCGCACACGTCTTGTGAAGCAGGCTTGTTTTTCTGCTACAAAGTAATTTGAAATTCTTGGAAGGCAATCAGGAAAGTACAAAGTATTCCAGCTCAGGACAGCCTGGGACTCATTCCTTAGAGGCACAATGGTTGTTTACTCAATCCTTCATACATTAATATCTAAAAATTCATGAGTTCAGTTGTAAACAAAAAGTACTGGCTTTGCTGGGTTGTCTACTTTAACAACAGTGGTTCTAGCCTGAATGCTGATTTTCTTGTTATCTTTATTGTAATCTTGCTATCAGAGGGTCAAGATCTTGCAAAAAATTATGGGAAATATTTCAAGCCCATTTATTTCTGGTTTTGAAATGCATCCCTCTGAAACCCAAGGCCAAAGAAAGACTATTTCAAATCAACATCGAGGAGCGCGGGCAGGGAGAAGGGCTGTTTGTGCCAGCACTGGTCTCTGGCTCCAGAACAAATGAGCAAAAAGCCGGCCGCGGATGCGTTTGGGCTGGAAGTCGGTGGAAGATTGTGAACAATTGAGAGGGAAGGTCCCCGAGGCAGGCTCCTAAGGGGACCGACGGGCACTAAATAACCCGACCCCAACCTGTTTGCAAGGCACAGAACAATTGCCTTCTGGAAGCACTCGAACCAGCTGCCTGCCAGCGGCGAGCAGAGGTCTTGTCCACATTCATCAGCCCGAGGGCTGTGCAATCCCTGCGAGCCCAGCAGCCAAGGACTTTTCCCAGCACTTCATCTGAGGAAAGCCTCCCAGGCTGCATCCCGATGGCAAGCCAGTGAGCCTGGCTCCTGCAGGACGGACACGGTGCAGAGCTTGCTGGAGCTCACCTCCGCATCCATCTGGCGGGCTGGCACAGCCACAGGTCCTTATCTCGGCTCGGAGCAGCCTCCCAGCCGCCAGCTGGACCCACCTGAGGACCTCTCCCCTTCTCGTGTCCAGCAGGGAGCTGGAGGGAGCGAGCTGAGCTCCTCTGCTGGGGATTGAGCATCTGGGTGTGCCGCAGCACACTGACCTCCAGGGGCCTTTATCTTCGCTGCTGTCAGAAGGCAGCTGCTGATTGCAGCCTCTTGGAAAGCCCCAAGCAGGCTATCTCCCAAGGACAGCAAGCCTGGACAATCACCTTCACTCTCTTGATAAGGCTTCAGTGAAGAAGTGAACTCCCAGGCAGGTTCCCGGAGTGCTCGGACAAGCCCAGGTTTCACCCAGCACAGACACTGGAGAGGAAACGCTCCCCAGTTCTGCCACTCTCCCTCCCTGCCCCATGAAAGCCAGCAGGACATGCCTCAAAGAGCACTCACGGGACTCTGATCTCTGCCTCGGTGGCCAAAGAGACCTCCACCGAGGAGAAGTCGCTGCTGCATCGAAGCTGGTTGTGATACAGCAAAACCTGAGGTAGCACCTGGCTCCCTTTGGGGAGCAGGTACTTCCAGCCTTCCCCTTTGGGATGGTCAGCTCTGTCTGCACACAAACAGTTCCCTTTAGAAGAGCCTGAAGCCTGTCCCCAAACACAGGCTCCCACCAAGGAGGACACAGGGGCCCACGCTGATGCCTCTCTGACAAATATCTCGTTCTGACGTACAAAAAAAAACAGCAGATGGCTTCAGGGGATGGCGATGGGCTGGGGCACCATCCTGCCCCCCTGCAGCGACCGCAGCGAGGCACGAAGCCCAGCTGCTTTTATAGCTTGGCCGTCCCAGCTCCCCAGTGCTCGCCCATCCTGCTGGCTGCCCAGGCCGCCCCGTCAGGCAGCTCCCTGTTTGTCTTGGACGACCTCCTGCAGGACCAGCGCTTTCCAAGTCCTCCTGCACGGCTGAGAGCGGATTTCCTGCCGTTTGATCTAAATTTGCCAGCCGCTGCGGCGAGCGCCTCCTCCTTCCCCTCACCAGCCCCAAGCTTTCCATTGCCCCAAGCCGGGGGCTGTCGGGGAGCAGGGGGAAAGGGCTGTCGGGCAGGGAGCTGGTCCATGCCTGCCCCAGCCATGGAGAGGACATCCCCCCGTGGCCAGGAGGGCTGTGCACAGACACGCAGTGCCCTCTGCTGAAGGGGACACGGGACGGAGCAGCACAAAGCTTTGCAGGCCTCTGAGCATGGCCGCCGGGCCTACAGCTGCCCCGCCAGGCCTTCGAGGTCACCTGGAGGGACTGAGGCATCTCCATGACCCTCCGTGGTCCCTCAGCACCCTCATGGTGCATGCTGATGGGTTTAAGCAGCACTTTGCATCCCATGCAGTGAGCACAAGAGAAACGTGCTGCATTTTCCTCACGCTGCATGGGGATGGCAGGCTGCAGGGCTGCCCTGTCCTCACACATAGATGGGGCATGAAATGGAGACCTTTCCCTTCCCAGGCCACCAGTGAATGACTCCCTGGGAGCACAGAGATGGACGTTAAGTCATCAAAGGCCCAGGAAGGGCCCTCGTGATGTTCTCCTTTGCCAAAGTATGGCCCTGCAAGCAGGGGGTCAGCGTGAGCCCAAGCTGCAGCTGCTCCCGGAGCGGTGCCCACCCAGGGTGGCATTAGAAGAAACCGCTTTGTTTTTCTTTGTAGCTTTGTTTTTAGCAGAGCTACAGGCTGGGAGAGGAATGGTTGGAAAGCTGCCAGGCAGAGAAGGACCTGGGAGTGATGGTGGACAGTCGGCTGAATATGAGCCAGCAGTGTGCTCAGGTGGCCAAGAAGGCCAACGGCATCCTGGCTTGTATTAGGAACAGCGTGACCAGCAGGGCTAGGGAGGTGATCGTCCCCCTGTACTCAGCTCTGGTGAGGCCGCACCTCGAGTACTGTGTTCAGTTTTGGGCCCCTCGCTACAAGAAGGACATGGAGGTGCTTGAGCGGGTGCAGAGAAGGGCGACGAAGCTGGTGAGGGGCCTGGAGAACAAGTCCTACGAGGAGCGGCTGAGGGAGCTGGGCTTGTTCAGCCTGGAGAAGAGGAGGCTCAGGGGTGACCTTATCGCTCTTTTTAGGTACCTCAAGGGAGGCTGTAGCGAGGTGGGGGTTGGCCTGTTCTCCCACGTGCCTGGTGACAGGATGAGGGGGAATGGGCTTAAGTTGAGCCAGGGGAGTTTTAGGTTAGATGTTAGGAAGAACTTCTTTACAGAAAGGGTTGTGAGGCATTGGAACAGGCTGCCCAGGGAAGTGGTGGAGTCACCATCCCTGGAAGTCTTCAAAAGACGCTTAGATGTAGAGCTTAGGGATATGGTTTAGTGGAGGGCTGTTAGCGTTAGGTTGGAGGTTGGACTCGATGACCTTGAGGTCTCTTCCAACCTAGAAAATTCTGTGATTCTGTGATTCTGTGATTCCTTTCCTCCATCCTCTCAAACCCTCCCCAGTTTGTTTGGCTGTGAAGAACCTTGAGGAAGGTTTCTAGAACACAATACAGGTGGCAAAGTCCACTCCCTGTTAATTAAGATTCCCTGGAAGAGATAAGGCTTACCGGCACCTAGAGAACGACAGAGGTTTATAATGCTGGCAGCAATCTGGCCCCCAGCAGGTTTACGTGGCACAGGCAATGTCCAGCAGATAGGCATCATCTGCTGCTGGGATGAAACAGGCTCCTTCCCCCACTGCAAAGCCTGCATATTCCTTATCTCTCTGCTGCAGGGAAGGGCACTGACAGCACGCAGTGTGTTCGTGGGTTCGTTGTTTTCCCCTCTCCGTGATTTTTTCCAGGACTCGTGAATGATCAGGACACAGAGCAAGCGGTGAAGGATCCAGCTCAGTTCTGCACTTGATGCCAAGGCAGGGTTGTCTTCCTCACCGCTTCCAGCCATGGCTTTTCTTGCACCTTCCAGCCCCTGCAGCCCGCAGCCACTTCGTGCCTTCATAGGTGCTGCTGGTGCTACCGAGCCAAGTGTCTTGGTGAAGGGCTAAAAATGCACAAAAAATGAAACAACAGCACATGAAATCACACACGGCATCACCCCAGAGCCTTGCTCAGGACCTCCTCGCTCAGCCTGATTTCTCCCACTCGAGCACCTTCGTGGAGGTATCAGCCTGGGAACACACAGCAGCGAGGGATACAAACATCTCGTGGATCGCCCCCCCCAAATTTTCCCATTTGGAGATGCCCTTTTCCCAGGGGGTCCCTGCTGCAAAGCCTCCCCTGCTGGGACATTTCGCTGCTGGGTAAAGCATGGTGTTTGGTGCCGGGGCTGTTCTGCTGGTGCTGACCCCGCTCTGGGACTGCCCCGGTAGAGGTACCCCAACACCAAGCTAGGGGCCTGAAGTCCCAGCCTAAAAAGAAAAAAAAAAAAAAAAAAAGAAATCAGAGCCACACAAATTCTCCCGAGAGGGAGAAACGAGGCTCAAGATATTGCACACAGACCTGATCCTACAGCCAGCACCTTCCAAAGTGCTCATGTCCCTTATCTCGGGGCTGGGGACAGGGCAGCCACAAAGTGCCAGCCCCCTTTCCATGACCCACGCACCCTTCGCTAACCCCCGCCTGTGTCCCCAGCCTGCTGAGAGAGCACGGCCACTATCGCTGAATTGCACTAATCAGGAGATACCTGGCCACGATGAGTACCACACTGCGTCGTCTTGTTATCTCACAGCCGCTGTAAAGCAGAGGTGCTGGATCAGCAGCTCTCAGCTGGAAGAAATTAATTATTTTTCAGTGCCTTGTGCCACTTTTTGAAGCACTTGTGAGCATGGAGCCCACATTCAGTGCCCCTCTCCCCGGGAATAGCACGACCCCCAGCCAAGATGGCACGTGTTTTATCCATGGGAACCCACAGAACAGCTCCTAGCAGTTAAAAAATTATTTCCCAACAGCAGCTGGCCTCTCCATCACATCACTAGGTGGTGATGGTGCCCTGGCTGCTGCTGTTGCCCTCAGCGGGTGGTGGTGGCCCCCAGAAGCTGCCGCCTGCACGCAGGGAGCCCCATGCCACCGACGCAGCCGCAGGCACATTGTTATCCCGGGGGAAAGGGCAAATCCCACGGCTGCTCCTTGGGATCCTGCCCCGGCCGCAGACAGCTCCCATTTCCCTGAGCTCAGCAGCCCTGCCTGATACAAGATGTGACGGAGCTGCTTGGAAAAAAGAGAAGAAACCGCTTTGGTTTTGGCTGGCCTCCCATCAGATAGGGAGCGCGGCCGCGCAAAGTCCCAGGGTACAGCTCGGGGGTGCCCTGTGGCCCCAGGGGGAGGACACAGGGTGGGGGACACCAGCCCCACGGTGCCCCCTGTGCCCTTTCCCAGGCACAACGCTCCCTGCCTCAGTTTCCCCAGCTGTCCAAATCCAGCTGGGAGGACACCCGGGGCTGTTTTGGGGCTGCTTCAGATGGATGAGGGGACAGGAAAGGGGGGAAGCAGGCAGAAAGGGGGTGCCCCTGCTGCCCCCTCGCTCACCCTGGTCCCCACATGGGACAGCCGGGGGGCTATGGAGCATCCCTACGGGCCCCCAGCTCTGCTTGAGCCTTGGTGGCTCCTGCCAAGGGGGGGTCACATCGCTCCTGTCCCCAGCCGCTGGCGCAGCCCGCAGCTCTCGCAGGGCGACAATGCCACCTGCTGCCCGCTGCCGGCCAGGACACCCCTGTAAATGCCGGCAGGTCGGGTACCCGCTGCTGTTTCTCCTCCTGGGGGGGTTGGTTTTTGAACCTGGAGCGCTTTGTGCTGGTTTTGCACCGAGGAGTAAAAATAAGACATCTCCAGAGCCAAGCAAAGCGCCAGCACCCCGGTGGGTAGGGTACCTGCAGCCTGATGTTACCCCTGTGGTGGTCAGTGGCGAAATGTCACTGTAGAGCCTATTTTATGGGCAATAAATGGCTTGCAAAATATTTCAGAAATTGATATGGATGAAATAAATGCTTTTTTGGAGAGAAATCAGTGCCCTGAACCTCCTCGGAGCAAGACCCCATCACCAAGCACTGCCCTGGTGACCCACGCTCTGGGTACCACCGAACCCCTTTAGCCCCCTGTGCCTGCCTTTCACCACCTGCAAACACTTTTTTCTTTTTCTTTTTTTTTTTCTTTGTAACTCACAGCCAAACCAAGAGACACCGATTTATTTTAAACTTTCAAGCACCTACATATTGTTTCTACAGCCTAAAACAAAAGAAGCCATCAAAGGGAGAACAGGGTAATTACCTGCAGCTTGGAAGTTCACCTTCAGAGAAGGAACAGGGTTTCCAGCTATACCTGTTAAATGCTTTGAAGCTGTGTGCTTTATAAGTGGGCCCCTCTGAGCCTGGAATTTGGGTTCCCATCTCCTCTGTGCCCTCCATGTGATTGGGATCAGCTGGGACAAGGTATTATTTGGGCTCCCCTCGCCTCTCTGTGCTCCTCTCCAGGCATGCAATGCAGTTTTTGTCCCAGTAACCAGTGCAAACACCTGGATCTCAGAGCAGAGCACAAGGGAAAAGGGAGGGCTTCACAAAGAAACAAATGCTCTCACCTGTGTGCTGCAGGATGAGGACTTCAGCCCATCTCTGGAGCTCCCCCGGCACTTTGGGTCCCGGCTCCTCACCCCATACCCTGCCTTACAGAATGGCACTGCCTCATCGTGCTGACACGCAGAGCAGGGCTCCTCTGCTCCCTGTAACACGTCAGGCTCCTCCATATGGGAAGCTGCACCCTGAAGCTGTCACTGATCCTTCCCTGACACCCGTCCAAACTCTTCTTTGCCCCAGCTGCTACCAGTCCGCTTCGTATAAGGAGATGAGGAGAGCAGATTTTATGTGAGTGTCGCAGGCGAGCCACACAAAACAGACTTCAGCTTCATCGCTGAGTTAGGTTCCCCCAGGGAGAGACCAGGAAAACACCGTGAGGCTGTATATCCCCACTGCCATCCCAAAACCACGAGCTGGGGACAGCAGGCCAGAGCACGGCTGGGATTGGGACTGATCTCAAGGAGGAGGAAGAGGCAAGGAAACAACAAAGCAGCGCTGCTGCACCAGCAGAACAGCCACGACAGTTTTGCTGCAGGATTGTAAACTGCGAGATACAGCCCTGGGATCTTGTGATGTCCTCTTAAATCGCTGCTTCCTCACCCAGGGTGCAGGCATCGGGCTTTTTTATTATATGGCACCTCACAAGGCTTTCCTCTGGCTGCATCTTCAGCACAGAGCTCTGCTGCATTTATGGAATCAGCCCGGAGCACATTGCTCACAGACAGGAGCAGGGAGGACAGGCTGCTGTATTTTTCCCTGACTACGTGCTCAGCCCTTCTTTTGAGGGGCTGAAAGGGAAGGGATGCTCATCAACATTACCTTTTCCTTCTGCAATAGTTCTTCTTCTTTTCAACTGGCCATAGCAGCAATCCTGTCGTGGGCAGGGAGCTGTACGTGGGGAGGGACCCCCCAAAACACCCGGTGTGGCTGGACGGGGCACGGCAATGCCAGCTTACCATGGGTCCATGCTGCCCCTGATGCCGGCTCCCTTTTCACAGATCTCTTCCAGTGACTTTCTCTTGCCCTCTGATTTTTGAACCATCCCCAGCTCCTGCTCAGCAGCAGCTCCTAACCCCAATCCTTACAGATATCCATGCCTGCTGCACAGGTGGAGCACGGCAAGACACCAGCTCCTGGCCCAGGAGGAGCTTGGAGGAGAAGGGGAACCAGCATGTGCCACCTGGAGAGGGGGAGGACAGCAAAACCTTCACCATCATCAAGGCCAGCAGCGTGGCCAGGAAACCAAGGACCAAGGACACCGCGGTGAGCCCAGGCAGCAGCTCCAGGAACGGGTTTGGAGATGGGCACATCCCAGCTTTCAATTCTGTGCGGAAAAGGGTGAAGAAAATCACACTGAAGCCCAAAATCTGTGCTGCCCCTGAGCCGAGCACTGCAAACCACATCCCTTTCACCCAGAGCACGCTGGATAAAGTAATTACAAGCAAGGCGTTTGCACCCTTTGCTCTCCTCCCAGGACAGCCCCTTCCCAAAGCAGAAATGCTCCGAGTGTTTGTGCAGCAGCGAGCTGCTCTCAGGCCACGGACAGGGACCAGCCGGTCGGTAAAAATGGCTTTTCTCGAGTACCTGAGAGCTGAGGCAATTAAAAGAAAATTAAACTGACATTTCTAACTTGCAGAATAAGAGAGATGTGCAGTGGTGAAATAATTAAAAGTTCCTGCCGGGAACATCCTGTTCTCGCCAGCCTGTTGTAAAGAACAAAAGGGCAAGACGCATTTTTGACTTTTTTTAATTCCTTCTCTTTTGATCATTAATTGCCAGCTACTGCTGCCTCCCCAGCTGCTGGAACCCAGGGGTTTTCCAGATGATGGCAGTGATATTTAGTGGCCAACAACCCGTTTATCTGTTGGTGACAAAAGCAAACAAAAACAAAGCATTTTGCCAGCCAGATTCCTCTGCCCAGCTACTCACTGGAAGGGCTCAGAGCCTGGCGCATGCGAGAAAAAGCCCCTTCCACCTGTTTCATCAGCTAGAAGAAAAAAGTGGTGTTTATTAAGATTTTAGTCTCCTGCACGCAAGACTGACTGCTTAACCTTCTGAAAAGGAGCACAGCGCTCGCTGGGGTTTTAGGATGAGCAGCCCCTTGCCCCACAAGGATAAAACCCAGAACCCACAGTGGGTGTAAGCTGCTCCAGCATCAGCAGTGCTCTGCTTCAGCTCGTCCAACCTCCAGTGTGAGGCTCTTCTAGGAAGGGTTTGGGATCTAGTCTGGAAGAGCAAGGAAGGTGGATGCTGTGCTGGTCATGTTTTACAGGTCTGTATGCAGTCAGCCAGCAAAATCTTGACAATATGTGACAGAGAAGTCACTTAAAACTCCTCCTTAAGGGTAGAGGAGCAAAAATGCAATTACAGCCATCTGTGAATTAAAAAGAAAGTCAGATCAGAAGACAGGAGAGTGCACAGTGCACTCAGCAAGGCTCTGCAATGAAAACCTCCCAGATTTGCTTCTCCTTTCTAAGAATGTGAATAAAACAGGTCAAGCCAGGCCTTTTCTTGCTCAGAGCTGCTTGTCTTCTATCTCAGCTGGGACAAGAAAGCACATCAGTTTCAGGAAGCACATCCAAAAAGCGCCGTCCTCATTTCCAGTTGGAAGAGGAGCAGAGGTCTTTGACATCGCTTCCTCAGTGGGTCAGAGCTTCGGAAAAACACTGCTGCCAATATTCCCCACCCTCTGCGAGGGAGCAGCATCTGAGCTGTGCAGAACATCACCACTTTTTCTTCTGTCCTTCACCGTGGTAAAAACCTGCTGCAGAGCCGAGCCCTGGTCCCAGACCACCTGGCTGTGCTGCGCTACTGAATGCACAGAAATATATCTGCAGCTGATCCATAAACATGCTCAGAATAAACGTGCTTGTAGCATTAAAGTATTTTAACTGCCAGCAACTGGCCAGGCTGGGGGGAGCCCAGTTCTGTCTTTCAGTCTCACAGTGCTTACTGTCTATTACGAAGTGGATGCTGCGTAATGCTGTGTGAACAGAGAAGAAAATAACGTGCTTAAAATCGGGGATATTCTCTGTGTTCGCACAAAATCCCCAGTCCTGGAGCTATTTTAAAGCTGCTGTTGTATCTCAAGTGAATACACGGGTAAGTAAATACTCTCTATTTACTCATTTGCCACAGCTAAAACCAAAATCTCTTGTGCTTTAGCCCACGTGTGCTGCAGTGGCGTTGAGCAAAGCCAGGTATTTGTACAGACACAGCACGTTTCAGTGTCTGTAACTGCACGCAATGGGTGTGCAGCTGCACACATCCAGAGGTGAAGCAGGACCTGAGGTCTTGCATCTACTCACAGATGCCTTCCTGGGCCTCAGCTCAAGCCTGCAGGTATCCCTGGTTTTGGAATATGGTGCACAAGGCTGGAGGGAGGCTCTGCAGACAGTGTGCAGGCAGCTTTGTCTCAGCAGAGGTTTCACCTGTGGGACCACAAGCACAAACCTTCTCCAGGTACCTTCCTCCATGTACCACTTCCACTGTACCTGCACGATGCTGCAGAGTGACCAGGAGCTGCTGTGAGTGCGAAGATGGGACCAGCTAACCACCTCTGTGCCCAGGAAATGCATCCCCCAGCCCCAAAGTGCTCCAAGAAGCACCCAAGGCACGCTGCCATGGGTAAAAAAAAACATACCCAGCCCGCTGCACTTGGCACCAGCAGACTCTTCTCACCGTACAAAGCCTGTCTTCTTTCAGCTTCCTGGGGCAAAACGTTTTGCACAGCCAGACTTCTTAAATAAGCGAGGTATAAATATGAAATCTAGCTACGACTGGCCCAAGAGCTTTTTAAATGCAAGTACTGAGACACAAATACCAGCCGTTTTCCCAAGAGGTCCCTCAAGAAAGGTCAGGGAAGTCGGCAGCCAGCCTACCTCGCTGGTACCTGTGCACAGCTCCGAGCCCAGGGACTTGCTTCTTAACGAGTCCTTGCAGCCAACAAGATGCTGGTGGCTTGTGCAGGAACAGACCCACCCAGAACTCACAGCTCCTGCCTTCTTGTGCCTGCACAAGCACATTAATTTTAGCACGCTCTCCTCTGGAAAGCAACGTTCGGAGGCACAGCCACCCTACAGTGAATTTATGGGGGGATGCACTCTGTAAACATGCAGAGATCCATACTACCTGCTGCACGGGCTACTTCCCATTCGGTGGTTGCTTTTATAATGACTCCAACCTTGCACAGAGGCATGAATTTTTGATTTTGTGAGCATCCAACACAACTGGAGCCTCCACAATAAAACCCCCAGTTTTCCCTTCTGCTTCCAGCGTATGATACGAGTGAAATGCTATTCATCTGCTGCTCTGTCGGTGAGATCTCTGCCTCTGCTTGTTTTCAGTCTGCAAACGGGAAAGCCACAGCGGGGGCTCCTCACGCCACCAGGAACTCGACAAGATCAGAGGCAGATCACCACGTGACGAGGCCTCACGTTAAATCAGAGCTGCCAGCTCCCGAGATTTCAATCCCCCTTGCTCAGATTAATTGACAAATGATGGATTGCTTAGCACTCCCTGCTTACATCAAAGGTTGCTGCTGCAGACTCCTCCACACTCGAAGGCAAGCTGTGAGAGGAGGAAGATGGCACGCAGAGGAGCAGAAGGCTGTACTACAGCAGCCTTTCCTTTGTGCGAGGCTGCTACACCCACCTACAGCCACAGCTGCTGCTGGTACCGAATGCACTTCAAGAGCTGGCGAAGGCAGAAAGCCACTGCTGGATTTCATTCCACTGCACAGGCCTGCTTACCACGCAACATCTCTGTCAACAAAAAAAAAAAGGGCATTGCAGAGGGCAAGGACTGGCCAGGGGCTGCAGGGCAGACGAGGTGTATTTTGATCACCATCGCGACTGGCTATGCCTGTTGCAGTCTACCTGCAACTCACACTGACACCAAGAGAGGAGTGAATTCCAAACCTTGACATTAAAAACGTAAAACACAGAAGTGACGAGCTCTGGGCTAAATTAGGTTGCAAGGGATTTCCTGTAGTTCTGCAGGAGTTTGTGGAAGTTTCTTTGAAGAGGGTCCAAGAGACTTTTCCCAGAAACCATTGTACATTTTAATTACTCTCTTCACACATCCAAGTCAACCTTCCAGGCAAGTATCTTTTTAATAACCTTTTAGTTAAGCCTAGTAGTTTCCATTTCACCAGCCATTTACTTTTCCCATTAAGCAGGCCTTTGTTCAAAACACTTCCACCATTATGCTTTCCCAGGTACAAATCCCACCAATTGCTAACCCCAATCAGCAGAACAACTCGATGCTCCTAATTACAGCAACTGCCTAAGCAGAACAGTCACACAACATAAAGGTGTGCACGCTGGTGCAGCTTAATTGGATATTAAACCCCCCTACGGCAAGAGTACTGCACACCCAAGGGAGAGGAGGATGCTGAAAAAGGGAGACTGTAGCTGACACCTTAAAAACGGGTTTAGAGGATGAGGGTGCAAAGTCAGTGCATGGCAGCTTCCAGGGTAGCTCTGTCACCTTGCCATCCTCCCTCTCTCTGGGGCACTCCGGATTATGTGGAACAGCACGGTTCCTGCAGAACAGACCTCTCTCTGCAGATCATTTTCCCACTATTGCCTTTTAGCCAGAACTTTCTCTGTGTGAAGATCTTTCCTCTTACAGAGAGACAAAGCAGCCCTCAGATAAGGCCCTTTGCTGAGAGTCTCTCTGAAAAGCCCTTTGATACTGGAACTACCTGCAGGGGGGAGGTGGGAGAAGTCTCTCTCACAGCTGTAGTAAATGCAAATGGTACGCAGGGTCCAGATCCATCCCAGCGCAGGTATCTGTGTAACATCACTTCAGAGACGGCGTAACACATCCCTAAGACCTGAAATGCAGATCAGAGCCCTTATCTGGAGGCTCCTTTGAGGAATGAAATTGTAATGATCTACTGGTGAGACTGGGAGATTTCATCTCCCATTCACAATCACGCTAAAGTGTCGCAGAGGATGGTGGTTTACTCTCCAGTAACCAGGACTGTAACTCTCCTGCTCAGCTAAACAGTCAGCACCCCTCAAACAGCATCACAGCTAACCACAGAAACGTGGAGCTTGGACTTCACACCTGCACCGAAATCCGGGGGAATATCAGTCATTTTTACTCTACGAAATCTGCAAACAAATGGCACATCAGTTCTTTACATGAAATAGCCTGGTAGGAAATGCAAAGGTACATTACCCTGAAGTTTTACTTTCACCCTGCTGCACAGCCTCCTGCTGAAAAGGCAGAACGCATTAGACAGAAACCAGTGAAATTACAGCAGCTGGCAGGGGAAGGAAGCAAAGCTTTCTGACACAGAAAGGAAATTTGGGCTGTCACTTAAGGACAAACTGGATGCTTCTACCAAAGTGCTCAACAATAGACTACTTTAAGTGCCATAATTATGTTTCAAAGTTACAAACCCCACTGCCATAATGTGTCACTACATGCTTCTTTCAGTGTTATAGTCCTGGGGTATTTGGCAACATCTGCTCGAGTCTGCCTGGCTATTTTCTAAGGAAATTGTTCTTCACTGATCGTTTGAATCTAAATCAAAGTGAAGGGTCTAGCACGCACTTTGAGTAGTACACAGACAGGGCACAAAACATGGTTTTGTTAGGAGAAGCTTCCTTATGTCCAAAAATGTTTAGGAAATAATGTTTAGGAAAAGATTCCTATGCAACAAGTAGCAAAGGTGACTTAATTTGGGTCTTTCTCCTGCTCTTTCAATTTTTGTGTTCTCAAGCTTTTGCTACTGTCGTACTCAGCTGGACAGATACAGAGCGCACGGTCCCATCATAAATATAAATGAGTTCAAATCCCTCGCCCTAAGAACATGCAGTGTCATAACGAAAATAGAACTCTCTTCATTATTAACAGTCATTCAACCAGTAACACAAAGGTGCATAAAGGACTGGTGCTCCCTTGGACCGAAACATTTATGAAATACAGCTGATAAGTGTTTAGTTTATTAAGGAACTGTTTTGTGGGTAGGTCTTTTGTTTGTGTTTTTTGTTTGTTTGTTTGTTTGTTTTTTAAGTAACTAACATGACACTTCCCCTCCAAATAAAAATACATAATGGAAAGAAAAACTCTGCAGAATGCAAGGAGGACGCAAGGACAACCACGGACTGTTCTGGCTTAGCAAAGACCTGCAACAACAGATCTCCAGACCCAGTGCCAAGGAGCCACCACACTTGAGAGGGCAGGGCCAATCTGTCCAGTGACCAAGACTGCAGAGAGAAGTTTCATAGCCCATGCATCCTTGCAAAAAGCTCAAGCAGATGCATCTCCGATTCACAGTGGTGACACAGTGCCAGCACGTGAGCTATTTCAGTCTTCACAAGTCTCACATTTCGTTACTCAGTGGTAATTTAGCTATTTATTCACGCGAAGACAGTTTAAAGCCAGTAAGTGCAAGCTCTACCAGCACAAGTTCCTGAGCTCCTCGCTCAAGTTGGTCCAGACTGGCTGTAGTGCATGCAGCGGAGTGCTTTCCCCGGGCCTCTTTAACAGGCCTCGTTCAGGCTACGAAGCAACCAAAGGAGACCGCAGCCACAAAGGAACTAAGAATTAGGATTTGTCCAGCTTGTGCGTGCGCTCGTGCCTCCGCAGGGTGCCTGACTCGGTGAAGGAGTGACCGCAGTAGTCGCAGGAGTAGGGTTTTTCCCCGGTGTGGATGCGCTGGTGGCGCTGGAGCGATGCCAGGCGGGTGAACGTCCCTCCACACTCCTCGCAGTAGAAGGGGCGCTCCCCGGAGTGAGTCTGCTGGTGTCTTTTCAGCCTGAGCAGCTGCACGAACGCCATGCCGCATTCCTGACACTTATAGGGCTTCTCTTGCCGGTGGATCACCTTGTGCTTGGAAAGCAGGTTAGGTTTATCGAAGCCTTTGCCGCACGTGGGGCAGGCGTAAGGCTTACAGTCTTCTTCCTCAGCCTTGTGGTTCTCCGCACAAGGCTGGTCGGTGTACTCAACAGTCTGCTGGTTACGGTGCACGATCGACCAGGGGTTCCTAGCCATGCCATTCCCCAAAATCACCATGGAGCGCTCTATCTTGTGCACGTTGCGCAGGTGCCTCCAGACATCGGCCGTGCGAATGAAGCCCTTGTCGCACTCGGGGCATTTGTGCGGCCTGTCACTAGAATGGATCAGCTTGTGCATGCGCAAATTGGCCGCGCGGAAGAACTCTTTGGCGCAGACAGGACACCGATAGGAGTGTTCCACCAGGTGAGTTTGCTTATGCTCCTGCAGCTCGCTCATCCCCTGGAAAGAGGCACCGCACTTCTTGCACCGATACGGCAAAGCTTCTCCAGAGATGGGTTCCACGTCCTCCTCAAACACAGCACCAAGGATGGCGTTCTCATTATCACCACGCGCTCTTCTCCGTGGCTTCTTGGAGCGCTCAGAGGAACAGCGCCCTGCGTCTTTATCTTCACACTGCAGGTCCAAGTTGGTACTGGAAGGGACAAATATCCCAGTCGTGCTCTCACCTCGTTTCTGGTAGCAGCTCTCATAGGATTCCTTGTCTTCGCTCTGCAGCTCTGCTGGAAGCTCCTGCTTACCTGGCAGTCCAGCAGAGTTGCAACAAGGACTGGATGTCTCCGAGAAATTCATGTCCACCTCCTCCTGAAGGTTAGGTTTGTGGCCCACCTCCTCGGTGGTCTTTCTGGAATAATTTGACTGCTTCTCACCTGTGTCACAAGAGTTACTCTCAGAGCCCCAGTCCACCTTCACATCCATCCTCTGCTGTGTACGCCGTGTTCACCTGCAGCTCCTTGATGATGCTGATGCCAAGAGAGTCAAGTCTTTCATGGTAGGTCCATCTCATTCTCAGCTCTCCTTACAGTCCTCCCTTGAAAATAAAACATCCGTTTCAACAGTGATTTTCTGGTATTAATAGAAGTTAACACAGTAAAGATTATTTTTATTTATTAAAAGAATGGGACAGGCAGTCATTTACGTGGAAGGAGAAAAACAATTTTTCTGCTATTATAGCTGTAGAATATATACATTCAGCATGTAGAATACACACAGACTACATTTATCAAGGTTAAATCCTCTGTCACAATTCAGCCTCCTCTACAAATATAAATTGTTAAACAACTTACAATTTTAACTCACTTAAAGACAAGAAGCCTTCAGAACTCCGGGGTGCAAACGCTTTAGGCAAAGTCCTGCACTTATCTCCCTAGTTGCCCCCACAAGTCTTTATCCAAAGGACTCATGTTTGTTTTTACTTTGCTAAATAAAACTAGAAGAACCTGTTACTGGAGGAAAGCACCTTGTGACTGGTAAGGTAATGCAATTAGACAGCGGGACTATGCCAAGCAGCCAAACCCAGCAGCAATAAGAGGCTCTGTACAGAAGGTGGGTTTGGCAAGCTCTGGAGCACCTTCGGTCATCTTTACCAGCGTTATCCGAAGCATCCTGAGGATGTTTGGGACCCCTGTGCCACCATCAGCTGGCACCATGCAGAGAAGACCGCTGTTCTGCAGCAACAGGCAAGAAAAGGTATCAAAGAGCTGTCCAGAAAGCTTGCTAACCATCCTCCCAGGCTTCAAAGCGCCGCTAGTAATCTTCCAGAGCTGGTCCGCTGCGACAGCTTCAAATACTCTGGGTAAACAGCCCTTGCAAACTGACCTTGCTAACAGAGAATATGAATATATGCAAAGGTAATCGGTCCAAAACGCATGAGTCACAAACCTTCTTGTGAGGAAGATGTTTTCATTTATGCCATCCCAAGCTGTGGATTTGCAAGGTTTTCAAGATTTGTCCCAGCAGCCTCTGATGACAGCAGCTCCACGGGGAGCTTTCAATCACCTGGTTTAAAAACGTGTTTGCATTGAATTGCTAATCTAACCTCGGAAAGCACAATTTTTTTCCATCCTGATGACTCCCTTGGTTGTCCCTGACCCCCACGTTCTCCTTAACACCCATGTTTCATATTCCCTGCACTCCCACTGTTTCTTCACTTCCTCGTGGCTGGTTTTGTCTGGGTAAGACTTCTCTGAACACAAGCACTTATATACCCTCACAAATCCATGTAAGCACGTATGTATGCATGGATACAATTCCATACTGACATGCACACAAATACAAAGCTTGGCTATTTGATTTCAGTACGCTTAAATAGTTATAAAGGCAGTATAGCAGCGTGCTTTAAGTGAAAGGTCTCATTCACGTCTCAGAAAGGCCGGTTTCATTCGAGACACAAACTGCGCTTTCTTCTACTGTGATGCAGAAAACAAGCCTGAATCGGTCGTCTTCATTAGTCACTGCCTGGAACAGAATGGCTCAACTCACCCACCAACTTCAACTGTTCCCACTAATTTAATACTACTTGCATGAAAACAGGAACTATTCCTCACTCCCTACAAGATGCCGAGCATCTCCCGTGGCACACCTTCAGATCCCTAGTTGAGTCATTGATTTGCTTTTTCCTTTGTCGAAGAAGAACTTCTCAAAGCAGGCTGGCACTGCTCGGCTTAATAAAACTCCCTGACCATGCCCGCCTGGTTTCCATGGGGGGAAAAGTATTTAAATCATGATGCAGGCTTTAAAAAAAAGGAAAAATTAAGGCAAAATGAAAACACCACGCTTTTCCCTGCCCTGCTCATTACCTGTGGGGCTTCTCATCAAAACCTGGGCTCAGCTTGGCCCCATGCTGGCAGTGCAGTCACAGCGTACCCAGTCCCACAGCAGCTGGTGGCAGGGTGACCCCCCAGTGCCCCTCTGGGTGGCCTTGCTGCTTGGAGCTGCAAGAACAGGCAGAGGAACAGCCCCAGGGCTATCAGGGAGCTCACGATTACCCCCTGCCAACAGTAACTGCTCATCTTTCCACAGAAGTTTGGCAGCGATTGGATTTGATTCCAGGCTTTGGTTTGTTAGAAGAAACAGGCTCTGTGCTTGTAAGGCTCTGGCCACCTCCCTGACTTCTGTGCCTCATTCCCTGTTTGAATGAGATTTTCCTTCAGCCTCAACACCCAGAATTGCATGCAGCATTTTCTTTGATGTCTCACCAGGCCTTCCACTACCTGGCACTACTTCCTTACTCTTAATGGCAGTCCTTTGACACATCCTAGGATCCCATCTACCTTTTTCAAAGCCACAGGACAGCAGCAGCCCCCCGGCATTCTCAGGCTCCTTTCCTCCCTCCTTCACAGCTGATAAGCCACCAATTTGAAGCAGAAAATTTCACCATTTGTCTACCACCACTTCCCAAAGTCTTCTTATTTTTCTGCAGCTCTGTTCATACTCCACGTCAACACATTTCATTCCCACAACTCCTTTCTTGCATTAGCACCATCAGACTAATTGTTCAACACAAAGAGTCGAAGCTGCAGTCCCCGTGAAGCCCCGTTATTAACCTCCCAACAGCTTCTCTTCCACTACACGTTCCTCCCCCAGTTATCGTACTGACCGGTGCGGTGCTTCCTGCAGTCACCATCACTCTCCAGCACCACCACATGATCTTGCAGAGATTGCTCCTGCTTTCAGCGTTGCAGTTATGCCGAACATTGGACAGCTGTCTCAGTGGATCTTCTTAACAAAGCTCACAGGTTTTCAAAATGGGTATCTACAAATAACAGCACATGGGGAGATGAAGTCAAAACCAAACAGGAGTGTACATTATTAGCATGGAAATATGGCATTTAAGTTTTGCTGTGAGAATCTTGCAGAGAAAGAGCTGTCATTTCAACTCTCACAAACTAGGAAAAAACTCATGATTTTTTTTTTAAACAAGCATTTTTTCTGAATTTAAAATCTCTGACATTTCTTACTGTAATGCAGCAGTTGGGCACAGCAAAGGCTTTCTTCCACCTAGACCCATGACACACAAAGTCACGTACCTCTTCGCTGTCCCTAACACATCCCTTTGTTCATCATTATTCATTAGGAAGACCCTAGCAATACAGAAGCATGTATGGGACCAACAGCCAGCATGTTTGTGTGGGGTGCAGGTGATAAATGGTCATTTTCTGTTCAAAACCCAAACCCAATACGCACACAAATCATGGGTCATTACAACTGATACATTAAAACACGAGGGGATGCATGGAAAGAAGGGATGACGAGTGGTTCTGGCCAAGCGGGCTGTGCAGCCTAGCAGTGAGACTTCTGCAAAACCAGCATCAGAGGGTGGGGACTCTTGCCAGTAGAGCCCCTTGTGCTTGGAAAGCACGTTAAGTTCATGGCAACCTTTGCCACACGTTGGACAGATTTACAGTTTACATTCTTCTCCAGGTTTATGGTCATCTGAATATTCCTGATAGATGTTGTTCTCATCCTCCTGGGTCCTGTGCACTTGAGACCAAGGGTTCCCAGCCACACCATTTCCTAAAATCTTTGAATGCTCTATGTTGTGCACACTGGGTAGCTGCCTCCAGATACTAGCCGTGCCAGTGAAACCCTCGTCACACCCTGGACACTCACGTGGCCTGCCACTACAATGCATATGTGCATTTATAAATTTGCAGTAAGGAAGAGCTGCTTGCTACCAACAGTGACACGGGTTTCCCACAAGGTGAATCTGCTTGAGTTCCTGCAACTCACTTGCATCCTGGAAAGAGGCATTGCATTTCTTTCTCCTGTAAGTCAAAGCATCTCTAGAGATGGGTTCCAGGTCCTCCTCCCCAAAAGCATTAATAAGAATGATGCTTGCATCATCCTTGCTTCTCCCTCCTTGAGGTTCCTCTGAGCGTTCAGAGGAACAGCGCTCTAAATCTTTGTCTTCACTCTGCAGGTCTAAGTTGGTACTGGAGGTGTCAAAAACCCCAGGGGTGGCTGAATTATGTTTCTGGTGGCAAGTTTCAAAGCTTTCCTCTTCTTCAGACTGCAGTTCTATACGAACGTCTTCTCAAACTGATGGTCCAGCAGGAAGGCACCTAGGAGTAGATGGGGGTGAGTAATTTTCCTCCACCTCCAGCTGGAGGCTGGATTTGCAGCCCACCAACTCTGAGGGCTGTCTGGAATCACCCAAGTGTTCCCCACCTGTGTGGGGATTGTCACTGACAGAAACCAAGTCCACCTCCAGCCTCTAGAGTCACAGAGTACTTACTTGTTAGTAATTGTGGAGACAGGCAGCACAAGTTCCCATGACCTTTCATGGCTGGCTTCTTCCAGGGCAGATTCCTTAGAAAATAAACAAGAATTTTATTATCTGCCAGGCAAAGTTAGGATTTAAGACGTCAATTTAGTTCAAAATACTTTAGGAGTAATACACAACTCAGAACACTCCAAATGCTAACTCACGGGTTAGACTGAGGACCCGGGACAACTCTATTCACTACACTTTTTCCTGTTGTTGCTCTGAGACACGACAGAAAAGGGCTCTTATGCCAGGATAACACAGCCAGCATTTACACACCCCAAGACTTGCACCCACAGAAGTGTTGATACACTCATGCAAATCACGAGCACAGTCCCCATACTAGCCTCTTGCTTTCAGTAATGAAGAGCAGGCCACCCTGCTAACCTTTTTAACCTAAATAAAAAGAATAAAATGAAAAATGAAGCTCAGAGATCTGATCACACGCATGTTGGTTTTCAGACTAATATAGTTGGCTTTATCAAGTTCTGTGTATTTTTTTAATTTTACTCCTAATAATGAGGTATTTGGAACATAGCTTGCCTCCTGCTTCAAACGTTGTACTTACAAGCACATGATTTCATTAAATTTTACATTCCAAGCATTTTCCATCAGCCTCGATGATTTATTGCAGCACAGCAAAATAAGCCCTAATCAAGGGGCAGGGGGCAGCTCTCTCCTCCCAGTGCTGGTTATAACACACGCTACAGCTGCAGAAAGGGAACAAGCACAGCAGCACCCTGCTGAGAGCAGTTCAAGGAAGATTCAGGATCTGATGCTGCCCTCTCTCAAGTGACCCAGTGCAAGGAATCACTGCACTACCTTTAGTCACCTAAAGGCACGTAAGGCTTTATTCCTTTTCTGCAAAGCTTTCTGGGGCCTTCCAGGTCTTGGGGTCCCGGACAACTATCATCCTGTAAATAAGGCATTCAGATAGGTGAACATGTTGAGAAAACAGCTCCAAACTAGAAGACAGCTCCTCACTACAGCCAACGCCAGGCGCCGTCACAAAATCTGGAGTCACCAAGGCACAATCAGCTGGAGGAAACCAGGTGAGGACTGCAAGAAGCCTTTCTGGCATGCTCCAGGTTCTCAAACTTCCCTTTTCTCCTGCAGGTATCGATCTGGGCTGTCACCAAACCTCTGTGCAGAATTCGCCTGACTTTGCTAACGCCCCCAGCCCAACTCTGCCAACTCCAACCGCTGCACGGGCAAGGCCACCCCTCTGGGCTGGGGCTTTAGGGGGGCGAATTGTGTATCTGTTATCAGCCCACATGCTGTATCTTTACACATTTTGCTGCAAAAACAAACAAACAAACACACACACAAAAAAAAAAAAAAACAGAAAAGGCAGAAAAAACTGAAAGAGGTCTGGGAGCCCTGCAGCTCTCCTGGTACCCGCTGGTACCTCCCGGAGCAGCCGCTCAGCAGCGGGACACTTCTCCAGCAGGACCTTCTGAAGCTCCAGCCGCGGATTTTTAGCAGCCGTACCCTCTCCGCAGGTTTTTCAGCCCAAAAAGGCGCAGGGCCGGGGCGCTCCGCCCGACCCTCAGCGAGCCAGCCCCGCGCCCCCCCGGTCCCCTCGGGTCCCCCATCCCGTCCCATCGCCCTCTTTTCGCCCCCTCGGGCCCGGGGGCTGCCCGCAGTGCCCGCTCTGCCCCTCACCGTGCGGCCGGGGCCGGGCGCTGCCCCCCGGCGGCCTCGGCCCCGCGGGCGGAGCGGGCGCGGCGCTGCTCAGGGCCCGGCCCGGCCGGCGGCCGCCATCTTCTGCCGGGACCATCGGCAGCCCCCCGGCTGCTGCCCGCCGCTGACGCGCCAGGCCCCGCCTCGCTGCCTGACTGACGGCTCTCCTCGCCAATCGCCGCGCGGGAATCGGTGACTGGCAGCGCGGCGCGCCAATCGGTGTGAAGGAGGAGGGGATGGAGGCCTCCCGCCTGCCCGCCATGGCACACCCCCCCGTGACTGGCACGGCCGGGGCCGGCTCTGTCACACCCCCGGGCCGGGGACGCGGCCACCGAGCGGCCCCCGGCGCTCCCCGAGTGTGACTGACACCCGGAGACCGGCCCCTGTTCCTCCCTCAGTTTGAGTGATAAAGCCTTGTCACAGCCCCGGGGGGACAGGCACAGGCAGAGCGCTGCCCCTGTCACACCCCCGGTGTGACTGTCACTGCCCCTGTCACACCCCCAGGGACTGTCACAGGCAGAGCACTCCCCTTGTCACACCCCCAGGGATTGTCACAAGCACAGCACTACCCCTGTCACACCCCCAGTGTGACTGTCACAGCCTGGCACCAGCCCCTGTCACACCCCCAGCGACTGTCACAGGCAGAGCACTGCCCCTTGTCACACCCCCAGGGATTGTCACAAGCACAACACTGCCCCTTGTCACACCCCTAGGGACTGTCACAGGCAAAGGACCAGCCCCATCACACCCCCAGTGTGACTGATGCAGGTGTAGGACCAGCCCCATCACACCCCCAGGGACTGTCACAAGCAGAGCACTGCCCCTTGTCACACCGCCAGTGTGACTGTCACAACCTGGCATCACCCCTGTCACACCCCCAGGGACTGTCACAGGCAGAGCACAGCCCCTGTCACACCCTCAGGGACTGTCACAGGCAGGGGACCAGCCCCATCACACCCCCAGGGACTGTCACAAGCAGAGGACCACCAGCCCCATCACACCCGCAGGGTGACTGACACAGCCAGGGACCAGCCTCGTCACTTGCTGTGACCAAGCCCCCAAGATCAGTCCCCATCACACACACCTGTGTGACCAACACCGCCAGAGAACAACCCCTGCTCCATCCCACCGTGTGCCTGTCGCACTGGGACCACCCCTGTCCCCTGACCTGTCACACCACCATCGCCTGACACTGCGATGTCCCCCGATGTCCCCCTCCTCACACAACCACTCAGCCAGCAGGGCCGAGGAAGCCAAAGAGCAACGAATGCACACCGTGGTCACACTAGCCATCAAAAAACACATCAGGGGACAGCACCACGCCGTCACAGGAGCAGCAGACTGTTAACACCCATTTAATAACGCAGGATGTCCAGTGGCATGAGGGGGATCCACCACCAGCAAGCCCAGAAGCGATGCCCCCGAGCAGGGTGTCAGCCACGCCTGCTGCATGCCGTGATTTCTGTGCAAACCACCTGCACTGCCCACGGATAACGGAGGAATGACTGTGTGAGAGAGTGCGAGTGCACTGTGTGTGTGTGAGCAATCCCCTAAATACACGGGCTGCAGGGGAGAAGCCTCCAGATCCAGGACTCTTTGCTAAATCAAGTCAGGGGTATGATGCCTGTGCTATGCAGATGAGCTGTCATATTGTCTCCCACACAAGACTGTCTCCAAAGGAACCTACACCTACTGCAAATATCCTGCAGCATATGGACATTTATAGGTCAACCTGGAAAAAAAAAGTGAGAATAATGATTGTCCTAAAAAAGCAGGAACCCAAATAATTTTCCAGTATATATTTGCACACAAGGAACAGGATGAATTATATATACCTGAGAGCCATTAGAAAATGTCAGATTGCCTCTAAAATGAATTAGGAAAAAAAAAATGCCTCCAGCTTTCTTGTGCAATAAGGGAGTGCAATAAGTAAATAAGAATCCCTAATAAAAAGTCGATCCCTGAAGTGACTTTGCAAATGTACCCTTAGCCTCTGTCATGCTGGGGACAGAGTCTGGGACCTTGTCCTAGCAGCCAGAAACACCACGGAGCTGACACTGACAGAAGAGCTGCGCTTTCATTGCAGGAGCAACCGTGATTTATAAACCGGGAACTCCTCCTGTAATGATTTCAGAGCAAACCCAGAACGTTTGTTACCCTTCTCTAAATGGAGCTGGAAAAAAATAACTTCGGGTGCCAACTCTGTGAAAACAACGCGTGCCTTGACAGCAGAGCGTTAGAGGATTTAAAAATGAAGACCCAGCAATATTCTGTGTGTGGTGGGAAGAAGGGGACAGGCAGCCCCACAAGTCTCTGCATTTCCAAACTCTCAGCATTCCCCTCCAGCATGTACCTGCCACACCTCCCAGCTGTTTGCACCATCCCCAGAATATTTTTCCAGAGCTTCAGTCTCTGAAGACAGAAAAGGAGCTGAACTCTCCATCGACTGACACTTCTGCTGGAGAGCTGAGATTTCTATAATTACCATAGGAGAGAATCTGGGGAGGCAGGTGAATTTTTTTTTTTTTTTTGTAAATTTGGATGTCGCACATTTAAAAACAAAACATTTTACTTAAACATCAGCACGTTGGTTCATAATTGCAGTGCGGGGAAGAGGAGCACGTCAGTAGTTGGAGAAACATTGAATTTGCAGGGAAGCAACTGAAGCGTTTGCACAGAAGGGGGCAAATGGAGATAAGACAGGCTGTCTTCTGCTTGCATTCAGCTGTCGGGAAACTTGCACAGCAGAGATTTATCCTTTTTAAAAAAGAAGCAAGGAGGAAAAACAGAAATCTATAGGAACACCTGCTTTCCCTTCTCCTATCTGCAAACTCTCAGTAGATTAACTGTTGGACCACAGCTTGACTGGTTGACACAGTCGGTTTTCTACCACAACAGATCTCTCTCACATCTCTGTTGGGGTCTATGCACCTGCTTGCAGGACCATCCTCACAAAGATCACATAGTTCAAGGGCGAGAATCAATCTGCCTTGAATATTTTGGCCACAGATC
This sequence comes from Aythya ferina, assembly GCF_964211825.1. Lineage (NCBI taxonomy): Eukaryota > Metazoa > Chordata > Aves > Anseriformes > Anatidae > Aythya > Aythya ferina. The sequence continues at coordinate 12,256,862 of NC_140304.1, forward strand.
ATAGAATCACAGAACGGTTTGGATTGGAAAGGACCTTAAAGATCATCACTTTCCGACCCCTCTGCCATGGGCAGGGACATGTTCCACCAGACCAGATTGCTGAATGACCAAGGTGTCCGTCTTTGCATATTTGTATGAATGCCTTTTCATTTGGCTCCCTTTTGGGAGAGTCAAGACATAAAAATCCCTTGCTGATGGGCAGCTAGTGAGCCCCAGCTGGCTGTTTTTCAGCCACTGCTCTCTGTCATCACCCACAAAAGAGATGTTTTTGTGGAACTAGGCACACTCAGGGCAGCAGAGAAGCTTATTATTATTATTATTATTATTATTATTATTATTATTATTATTATTATTATTTTATTTATTTATTTCTGCCTTCACTGACAGGGAGCTGAGTCTGTACTGTCCCATGGGCACGAGGTGGCTGTGGCAGCACTGGTGAGGTTTGTGCCAGCATCACAGCTTGCCAGGCTGAATGGCTCCAGCATGCTGCCTTTGTACTGCCCACAGCATGCTACCGATGGGCCGAGCAGGACACACAGCTACATATTAAATGTACAAATGTCTCTGCAAAACCCTCTTAACCTACGAGACGCTGAGGGTCTGGTTTGATTTGCATTTGTCAGCCTTTCTGATCTGAAGTGTAACAAATGCAGTATGGTGTTCTTACACCTGGGAGATCTCACGAAACACTTACCTGCAGCAGAGGCAGCTCGGCTCCATATGGACGAGCAAGCCTAACCTTTAAAACCGTCTGCAAGATGGGAGCAAATGAAGTCCTGAACGAGTGCATAAGGGAACAGGATATAATACAACTAAACAGGTAATCACTGCTAGATTATCTCGAAACACAGACTAACACAAAACAAACCAGGAGAGAGAGCTTAAGACATATGATAACCGAAGCACTGCTCCAGTGCAGAGTGTGATAACAGGCAATCTCATCCTTGATGTCTCTGTATTTCCTTACTGGAAACTCTGCAATTATTCAGATTAAAAAAGCACCACTTGCTTGAATCCAACTAGCATTATTCACGTGGTTTTACGCATATATCCTGTACAGATGCCTCCGTGACTTTGCAGAAAATAAACCATACTTTATATAAAGCAATCAACTCGCCAAGTAAAATTTAAATTGCCCTACGTATTTAACAGTTTCTGTTGTGTTTTTTTTTCCTTCCTAGAGAACTGAAACTTGAGCTAATGAATTAGAAAATATAAAATAATCAAAAACACCTAGAAAAAGAGGTTAAAATAGTTATTCTTGCTCAGCTGAAGAATCTATCGGTTATCTGTCCCAGATTTAATTACTGAAAACCACGAAGATTGTCTAGCTCAGCACAAAGTTTCTGACCTGAGCCAATTTCATATTTGACAGGATAAAATACCACTTACTTAGAAGAACGAGCTGAATAACACCTACTAAGCATGCATGCTGATGAGCTTTCAGAGGGGCGATGGCTTTACAGATCCAGCCCCGTTTTGATGAAACGCACTAGAGAGATTCAACCAGCGTGAGCAGGGAACAGGGCACAGCCCGTGGCCATGTTTCTTCTGGGTACCAGGTCTTCCCTGGTGCGTGACTCTGCCTGCTGTGTCCTTTGGGGTGACTTTTAAACCAAAGGATCACGGGCAACGCAGAGCAGCCAACATAATCAAAGCCCCTGTCATCCGTAATAACTCCAAGATTCCCAAACTGCTTATAAGTACACGGTAGCCACATAAAAATTAATGACCCATTGATTGCAAACAGCAAAGTACAAGGCAAAAACAGATTTGTTGATGTATCTATTTGCCATTCTCTGCCCGTCCTCACACTAAAAATGTTTCTGGTTACGGTTACTGTTAATTGGTTTTTATCTTGCAGCGGAGCTAAGAGGTTTCAGCTGAGATGGGGTTTCACTCTGTTAGGCAATTACACAAACATCCAGATGCACAGAAAATCCCTGCTTTGTAATCCAGACGAGGCAGAACACAGTGAGTTATCTCAGTACTAAAGGGAGGTTTCTGATCTGGAAAAAAAAAATATTTCTGGCTGACCAAGGAAGCATCAGGGAAGGTGAAAAAGTGAATCACCTCCTCCTTGTGCTTCATCTGCTATAGCTCACAGGTTAAAAACTCAGCCTCGGTTGCCTGAATTTTAGCTCATCAACTGCAACACGCAGAAGGATGGTATTTTCAGACACACCACATCTTCTGAAGACATTCCTCCTAAGGAGGGCTTCCTCGCGCGGTGTCATTATCTCCGACAGATTTGCTTTGGAAATTTCCTCCCGGGGCTCCTCCAAGTTGACAAGTGAATTCTCTGCATCGGAAATATTTGTTCAGAGGCTGCCAGGCTCATCAGTCACTTCCCAGAGGAGGAGGCAGTCTGGGGGGGGGGAGAGGGATTTTGCTCTTCCCCCTGCAAAAATGATGATATTGAGGGGATGCTCACTGCAGCCACGTGCCTAGGCCACTTGTCTCCCTGTGACACTGCTCATTTCTCAAGATATTCCATGCAAAAGCAGCTTAGAAAGAAAGAGACTGGCTTTTATGCTTTCTTGTCCCGTTTAGGAGCGGGTTTCTTGTGTCAGGTGCTCCTACTGTGGTCAGCAAGAGCACACAGCTGAGTGCCCAGCACGAAATGGCTGAGCCAGGGCTGGGGACACAACTTCTGCCTGGCCTTGGCTGCCACAAACAGATCACAAGCATGCCAAAGCAAGAGAGTGACCAGGACTGGCCTGAGAAGGCCTTCCCCAGCCCCTTGGCACCCCCTGCTCTGGGAATTTAGGGGGGATAAGACACCCCTGCCAGCTGCCATCCACCAAGGCAGGGCTCATTATTTTAGACCTAACCAGGCAGAGGGGAAAAACGAGCATCCTCCCAGCATGGGATTGCTTAACCTGTGGTCTGATCTTATTTCTTGATGACTGTAGACATGATTTATGGCATCTCCACGTAGCATCATGGGTGGACAAGGAGAGGATGACCAGATCTCAGACAGCATCTAGACTGGTTACCAAAGGCCTCTGACAGCTCCTGGTTTCCTTAATGAAGAGTTCTTTCTTACAGCTCTGTCCGCTTCTTCATCAGTCATCGTTAACGAAGCACTTAGGTATCTTATCTGGGAACAGCGAGATTTCTCGTGTACACATAAATCAGCCTCTCTCCAGCAAGAAAGCTCAGTTTTCACCTAGCCAGCTCTTCCTGAAAGCGGAGGCTCTGCCACAAGAAGGAAAAAAAAAAAAAACACTTTCCTGTTTTCATTCTCAGCCATGCCACACTGGAGTCTTTTCCCTTTCAAATGTTATTTGTTATTTTTCATTCCATGTTTGCCAATTATTAAAATGATTTTGCTCAGACAGAGACAAGCAAAGCACAGTGTAGCTTCTTCATCTTGCTTTTTCATCTTCTGTGTTTTTGTCACACCAGCGAAGATTTGATTTGTTCTCTTTGAAAGATGGCTGAGGACTCGTTTGTCATGATTATTCCACTTTTAAGGTGCTGCTGCTCTGCTACACGGCTGAAACCAGGCAAACCAGTGGTGAACACATCAGACTTTGAAATGTGCCATGGGAGAAAAATTGTTATTAGCTCCTCCTGCTACCAAAGGCATCACGCTGGATTTTCAGCCTCACCAGTGCGGCTGTGCCTATGGTTTCTAAAGCCAAAAGATTAAGATTCATCAATTAACAAAAGAAGCTGGCAGATAATCTCATGATTAAGGCAGTGGAGCGGGACCTGGGAGAACTGGGTTGATTTCCCAGTCCTGGGCTAGTTGCTATGTGATCTGATTTTTTTTCATTACTACCAGCTGGAGTCTCTCGGCTCTGCTGTAAGACAAATAGAAATAACCCCCAAACTCTCGATGCATTTCATGTTCTGCAGCCGGCCTTTCCTCGAGCTTGTTATTTTTTCCAGAATCTCCTGTGATTGACTAAATAACTCCTTATAATTTTTTTTTTTCTTTTTCCCCTTTCTTCTGTTTCCTAGTGAATGTCTTTACCTTCTGTCTGTTGCAAATGCGAACAGTTTTAATTAGGTGCTGTTGAAATGTCTTTTGCAGCTTGGCATCCTGTTCGGTTTCGCTCCTCTCGTTCTCTTTGCAGTTCTGTTCCTTCCCACATTGCTTATGTTTTCTTGTTTGTGGAAGCTCTTCTTTATACGCACAATTCAATCACGTTGCTCTTCAATTTCATCTCTAATAAATATAAATAGGGAAAAGAGCACCTGAAGCCCCTCTCCAGATGCTTTTTAGGTAGTCCTCCTTTCCTATAGCCTGTCCTTCAGATGGTAAAGGGTTTCCAGATGAATTCAAGGACAAAACACCTCAGCCCCTCAGCTCAATGGATTTGTTGTGCTTTCAATTACCTTCTTAAATGACTTCTTTTCATCTACAACTTTGTAGTTCGTACTCAGCCTTCAGATGAGGTACAGAACATCAGGAAGCCGCTCAACAAACTCTACAAAGAACCCAAACCCCAGCGACTGTGCAATTTAAGCCAATCCCTTGTCCCCTCCTATTCCTGCTTTAGGGTCAAGCTACCAGATTTGGGGTTTACTCAAGTTATCCTTCTTGTGTCAGCTACGAATTTACATGTTCTTCTTTCCCCATGGAGGTTGGCTGTCTCGCCACTCCGTCCTCAGTGCCTTCATCCGTGCCCTATCACAAGCCATTTTTCTGCATTAACCAGATTGCTGTAGATCTAGTTACATCCAGCTTGTCTGGGGAAGTCAGTAATTTCAATTAAGCTGTTATGCATTTACTTCTAGTTTTATAAGAGAAGACAGAGTCTCACTTTTATACTTCCTGATCTCCAGCAGCAATACAACAAAACTCATGAAAAATAGGGCTGAAGGGAACTGCAGCAGCCTGGCCATTTGCCTCTCCAACGCTAGGGCATGGTCAGCTCCAGGAAAAGCCATGCCAGGCAGAAATGCTTAAGAAGTGGCTCTGCACCCAAGCCTTTTGGATGCAGGCTCCGTAACCCCGCACGCAATCTGTTCCAGCATTTACCCCATACTTTTCACTTTCTGGCATAAGCCACTCAGGCGGTCGCCTCCCATCACGTTACCGGGGACAATGCCTGGCTGTGATGAAATCACTCAGCCACGTGTGGCAGAAGGGAGGATTACACAGAAGACAACCTGGTGCATGATGAGTGGGACTTGCAGGCAAAGCCGCATGCTGCAATGTCCCTGCCCGACCCCCATCCATGGGAGGGGGAGCAATTTCTGGGACACTTTGTCCCAGCGTTGACTCTGATCAAAAGACAGACACCGCCTGGCTCTCCTGTGTGCTTTGGGGCATCAACACCACTCCTTGGAGGTGCTCTTGGGGGGGATACTCAGCTTTACCCCCTTCTCTGGTAGTACACAGGCATGCCCCTTCTTCCACAGCCCCATGGCTGTCTTCAGCCCCTTGGTGCAGCACTTCAATCCCTGCAGTTAGGATTTCTGTGCTACTGCTTTCCAGCACAGGTGAAAAAAACTATTTTTGACTCTCGTGTCATCAAATAAGTTAAATGAGGACACACACCAAAAAAATAAAAATCATATCCTCTAGCCTTTTTGCCAGTGAATAGCAACTCGTTCCTGTAGTGCTCCCAAGGGGTTACCTGTTGGATTTGGTTCCCTTCTGCTCTCCAGCGCTTCTTGGAAAAGCAGCAGCCACGCACTGCAAGCTGGGAGGTCTGCAAAAAACAAACCTGTTGACGAGTGAAATTTCAGCTACCGCAACGAAATCTCTGCCCTAAAAATCAATTCCTTCAGCTGCATTTCTTAGGCTTCCTTTGGCTGCTTTGGAGGATTCTCGGGTCCTCAGTTCCAACCCTACAACATACCCGTTTCATTCCAAGTGTCAAAGCACCAGAAATTTTGGGGCTGGAGCAAAGATTTCTTGAGAAACCCTTTCTCAGCACAGCTTTCTGCTCGAGTTCCCAAGCACAGCACTGAAGTGACCTCCAGAATTATCCAGCTCGCTGTTTACATCTGACACCTCACAGTTTGCTCACACTTAATCACAGCAAGAGAAGCCAGGTTAACGAGGCTCCGCCAGGCACCGTGACATTTTCTTTCTACTTAGGGGAAACCTCAAAGACGTTCACACCTGATAAGGCCTGACTGCTTCCACGGCTTGCATTTACAAAGAAAATTGGTAAAAACATCTCCAGCTAGTGGAAAAGAAAAGGAAGCCTTTTCTCTGCATGGAGTGGAAACCCTAGCTCCGGCATTAAGGCAGCTGAAATCGCTAGTTGCTGTTCAAAACCCCGGCCAAGCAGCTGCTGTTTGACGTCTGTGTGTGCAAAGTTACCGTACAGAGAGGAAGGAGGAGAGATGTATTTGGAAGCACGGTGGTAGAAGAAAACACACGGCTCCTTCCAGCCCGGATGGTGCCATTTAGTGCGCGTCTGGATGGCGGAGCTGAAGGCATCGCGTGCGACGTGTCCAACACCCAAGGAGAAACCACCCAGAGCACGGCAGGTCCGTCATGTAGTTTTTCTGGCCAAGACCGTGGTCACAATGAAATAGCTGAAAATAAGATGCCAACGAGCAAAGAATACCCTGAGAGATGAAGACAGATGGTTTCAGGAGAGCCTTGAAGTAGTGCTGAGATGCTAGAGGTGTAGATTAAGATATAAAAGCTGACCTGTTGGACCGAGTCCCTTCTCCATCACAGGGGAATGTCCCACGGCTGCTGAGTTGCTCAGCTCCAGTGAAACAAGCTTGGTCGGAGCTTAATTAGAGAGAAAGATGGGCAAAATAAATAAAAGATGAAATCTTTTAAGTGAATGGACAGCAAAGCCCAGCAAGCAGGGCCTCTAAGCCTACCCTGGAGAGAAAGCAACAACTGCTGACCTGGCATCATCAGAAAAATAGGGAGAAAAAAAGCCAGGTGCCCCCAGCACACCACAGGCTACACCAATACCTGGTGTTGGGCTTCTTCTCATGCTCCTGGTCCATTGTTGGGGCCACACGTGGTTGCTCCAGGCTGCCACGCTGCCCTCCCTGCCAACCATCCCCAGCCAGGAACCAGACACCGCAAACTCCTCAGCTTCATCAATATTTTAATAGATATTGGTTTTTACTGTAAGAGACATCACTTCTTGTTAATTTGAGTGCTGGAATGGCACTGGCAGGCAGGATACTTTGGCTCCAAACAAACCCTGAGGGGAAAAGGGAAATATATTCCTAAGAACAACAATTGGAAAGAATCTAATTCAATAATAGATTTTGTTTGGTATCGTTCTGGCACCAGCAGTCGTCTTCCTGTTATTTTTAGGTTCTGATGACGCCAACAGGTTTGTTGGTTGTTGGTTTTTTTTTATTTATTTATTATTTTTATTGTTGCTGTTATAAAAAAAAAAAAAAGAATTTTTCCATAGTTTAATCACATTGAATGAAATTGCAATTATTTTTAGAATTTAAGACTTTGTACCTCCAGATCTCCAGCAAAACATGCAGATGTTTGCCTGAGTCCAAAAGGAAGGATAAGGACATCTTGGCTGGCTTTTGGAGGAAGATGGAAGGATGGGACGAGGACAGAAAGCAAACAAATATTTTCCTAGCCAGAGACTAACAGGGTTTTAGATAAAGCACATTACACAGCCCAAGAGGCAGAATTTATGTTTATAAACACAAAACAAACATCAAAATCATCTCGTTTCATGTGACAGCTTCTTTATGTTTTTCTTTCCAAGAGATTAGTCACAGAAGAATTTATCTGGGGATATTAGCAGCAGCAGCTACACAGAGCAGGCACCAACTGTTACAAATGCCTGGTCCCGTACTGTTCGTGACTTCCACTAGGTCGTGAAATTCTTGACCTCTAATAAAAAATTTAAAAAAAAAAGCATGTTTTGCAGAGCCTTTCCCAGTGATTTCCTCTGCTTTGTGCATCATGAAGGCTTCTTTTTTGTGTGTTAAGTGGCTTGATGGTAGAGTGGGAGCTGAGTAAGGCAAGAGGGGCTCCCAGGAGAGCCAAGGTGAGGAAAGCACATCAACATCAGCTGTGCTGTCCCACACTTGGGGCACTGAGACTGGGGAGAGCTGTACCTGTTGTACCCCCATCAGACAATTCTGCATTCTCCATTCGACAATGACAACCTCCAGTCTTAAAAACAGGGGATGTTACAGTCCCAGGGCTGTCCAAAATGCAAGCAAAACCCTCCCAGGAAAAAATAACCAAGGCTGTGGTTCCTTACCTTGCAGGAGGTGAAGGGACCTTGGATCCTCATCCCCAAAAAAGTCACCGCTCAGTTGTGCTCGGCACCTTGGCATCAGACCTGGAAATGGCATCAGACCTCTGGAAATGAAGGGACACTGGTTACAACACTGCTTGGCTGCGAGGAATAGGATGCAAACCATAAACTCACGTTTGAAGAGTCTGTTAGCTTAGATGTCGTTCTGGGCTCTGAGTTATGCAAGATCTCTTATTTTTCAAAGGTTAGAAATAAATGACTGGTGAACTCTTTCTATTTTTTTTTCTTTCCTTTTAATTTTTACAATTACAAAAGGTATTTGCAAAACATTTTTTTTTTTTTTTTCCCAGATAGCTTCTGGCTGCTTTCATGCTGAAATTTGGCAGTCAGCATGCATTTCTTATTCAATAACAGACATAGATTCTGCACTTTAAAACTTGCGGTGGGTACAGACCCAAGAGATTTTTTTTTCTTTCAGATCTGCATTAACAAAAAAAATCACACACTACTCTTTTTTTTTCCTGTTTTTAAAGCAAAAGCTCCAACTGAACACCCCAGGATATGTATTAACAACAGACAATTAGCCACGCGTTGCCTGGGCGGCTCCTGCAGGAAGGGTTTTTATCAATAATAAAGTCCTGGAAGTTGCAGAATTTTGCAGTGGGACATCTTAATATTGGGGGAACCAAACTACTTTGGGTGTAGAATAGAGGATACGTGGCTTTGTACCTCCTTTGGGCACTTACCCAAGGCCAGCCCTGCATGGGGGCTTTGCTGTGGGTCAGGGTTTGATGTTGGGTGCTGTAGGGTGAAGGATTTGGGAGAGGGACATTCAGCAGTGTTGGGTTTGATGTTGGGTGTTTGAGTCCCTCTCCCTTTGGGCTTTCACATCCAGCACCTCTCTCCCAGCAGGAGATAAGGGGAAAACACACACACCTCATTTTAACTTTTAAGTGGGGGAAAAACGGTGGCAGGCTTTCTCCCACAGCTCCTTCTGCTTCCTTCCCCCCCCCCCCACCAACAAATCTCTCTGCAGACTTCTTAAATCCTACTCTGTCAGTAGCTGGTTTGCATATGCACATGCTTCTCGGCGCTTGCTCGGACCAGTGCCTTCGGGTAGCTGTTTGAAAAACATGAGAAATTAACATTTGAAAAGGTATTCCCACACACTCTTTGAGCAGGAAACGTGGCTTCCTTCTCCACCCACTTTATCGCTAAGCAGCTTGGAGATGCATAATGGAGAGTTTCATGGCCATTGTGGTTAAAAACCATCAGCTGGGCTGGGATAATCTCTCGAGCATGGCTTTGCTGAGGGAGGAAATCAGACGAGGAGCAGCACCTAGACACCCATGTATCATCTCAGCCGTTGCAGAGAGGCTTTGATAGACCTTGGGTTAAAAGAGAGGGGAATGGGAGATGGAGGAGGCCAAGAGAGCCACGTCCAGAAACACGCTCCACGCCAAGGTCAGGAAAGGCTCATTAGAAAGCTGTAGGGGCAAAAAGCTAACAAATGTTTCAGATGACCTACCACATTGAACACAGGCAAAATTTAAACCGTCAGAGTGCAAAAACCAGGAGCCAAATCCCTGCGAAGGGCACGTTTGAATGCAGTCATAGCTGGGTACCTGCGAGCAGCACCTTCCCTAGAAAAAGAAGAAAACCAGCCCCGCTTTGCCATCCAGGCCTCAGTGTTTCCTTGCCCATTTTTGCATGTGCACCAATCTGCCAAGCCAGATGTACAAATGCTTTGTGTGGGCAAACAGGCACTCGTATGGGCAAACACTGCCTCGACGCGCGTGTTCTGGTGGGCACGAAATCAGGCAGTGCGCAGCGGCCGCAAGCAGAAGCAGGGCTGGGGACAGCTGGGCACAAAAACCTTTCCTCTGCTCCCTCTGGCACAGGATAACCACACTTCGCAAGGCTCGGTGAGGTGGGTGATGTTGGGGGACATCTTTTTGAGCCATTTTCCCAGCAGGCTGAACCTTGCTGGGCTCCCACACCCACCCTGAAAGCCATGCAAAGCCGTGAAAGATGAGCAAAAGGTGCCCAGCTCATCTCAGGTACGAATTACTGCCCTCCCCAGCCTAAAGAAGGACACGTAATGAAGCAGCAAAATGCAATACTACCCTAAAACCACGTGCACAATGGTTTATCTTCCACTATCTATGAATAACCTTGTACAAGCCATTAAAAACAGGTGTGAAGTAATGCATTTGCTACGCTTTCACAAGCTAATTGGGAGCATTACAACAAATGACTAGGTAATTAACCAGTGTTTCAACCCCAGTAATCACGTATTGTAATTGTAGCAGAGCCACAAAGACTCTAATATTGACTCGTTTTGGAAGAAAGCACCATTAGTGTTATTTTTTGAATCCCTTGTTCTTAAAGCAATACAATTCTCCCAGAAACAGGAGTGGGAAGGGAACATTTTCCATGCTCGGTGCCCCTGAAAGGCGCTGGCAGTCCCCAAATACCAGTGCTGGCACCTCCAGCGGAGCAGGGATGTGGTCTGGAGCGAGCCAGGAAGGCTGCACATGGCTGGGTTGGTCTGAGCAGGAAGAATTGCTCAGAGAAAAGCAAGGAGGCAGAGGAAGAGCTCTTCCAGCGTGCCCTCCTGTTGGCCAAGCACCCCTGGGCACCTGGATGGGTGGGCGACCCTCATTGCCACCCAGAGGGCTGGGCACCCGCCTGGGCTCCCCTTTGCACCCCAGGATTTTTACACCTGATTCCAGACCAAGCTTACTTTGGGCAGGAAATAGAAACAGCCCGGAGCATCCTGAAAATCCCCTGGGTTCAGCATCCCATGGAATTGCCCCGAATATCAAGGGTGTCTTGCAGCAGGCGCCGACAAACACAGCTCCCTCCCGCAGCTCCGAGCGCGCGTCGGCGCGCTGCTGCCTGATGCAGGGAGAGTGCTGATCTGCTGCTGAATTCCTCCTGAAACACACACACACACACACACACACACACACACACACACACACACACACACACACACACACCCTCCCCAAAAATAAGCAAGTTAGCAAGCTCACGAGCCGGGGAGGAGCGGGCTGCGGGCGGGAAGCTCTGCGGGATGACGGAGCTCCATCGTCCCACGGCGGCAGGGGCTCGTGCGTCCTCATGTCTTGGGGTGGTTTCCAGCCCCCCAGAGGGGGCTCACCTGGTCCCCGTGGTGCCTTGTTGGCTGTATTTTGAGCCAAGGCCAGCACTGGGTGACCTTCGAGGTAGCCTGTAACACTGGCAGCTTGCTGGGGAGACATGAAATCGGTGTTATTAATTCTAGGTAATATTCTGCCCTCCCCCTGGTTCAACACCTCAATGCTCCCCCACCCAGCTGGGACAGGAGGAAGGGCTGGGCAAGCCAGACATCGAGTCCTTGCCAAAAACCAAGGCAGCCAAGGAGGGCTCGGGCTGATCTCAGCCCCCGTCTCACTCCAGCAACGACAGGACCGAGGGATGCCAAAGCAGCTCCCGTCTCCGCCAGGGCAGCCAAAGCCTCTCTCCCTGCCCAAACCCAAACCTCGCCTGCCCTTCACAGGTCTCTGCCCCCTCCTTCCTCCCGAGCAGCAAAGCAGAGTGAAAAACGGAGGCTTCATTACCAACAGCACCTGTTTCCATAGAGATTTGCTTAGAAAATGCATGAAGCAGAGAGGGAGGTTAGCGAGGAACGCGCAAGGGCTCGTCCTCGTGCACCACAGGAGACATTTCGCCCATCCAGCAGCCCCCTGGCCCCAGAGGGGGCTGAGCAGGGTGTCACAGCTGGACCCCAACCCTTATGGGTGCAGGGCTGGTGGCCCTGCTGCTGGCAGGTCTGGGCACCCCCTCTGGGGCTGTCCCCACCCGCATCCTTCCCCGGGTGACATCTCCGGTGGAGCAGCATTTATGCTGTGATTCACCCAGCCGTGTCTGCTCTCCTGGGTAGGACAGGACCACAGCCCTGTGCCGGTGGCCACCCCTCTGCCAAACCTCCCTTTGGGCCCAAGGGTCTCCTCTCACGTGCTGGATGCGAGCTGGGACGCTGCTGATGGCAGCAGAGCTATCGAGGCAGCGAGCCCTGCTGCTTCTGGTGAACCACAGGGACTGGAGAAGTTTCCTCGGCCCCGGGTACCCAGGATTTTCTCATTCTCCCCACAAGCCGTGCTGCTTTGGGAGGAGATAAAAGCACAGATGCAATTAGAGCCTCTCCTATTTGCCTTTAATCAGAGCAGAGGCTCCTTAGGAAACTGTTGCAAACTCCTGATTATTTCCCCAGCTTTCCAGAAGAAAGAAAGAGCAGCAAAGACAGGCAGCAGGCAGGAAAAAAGCAGTGGGAAGGGGCCAGCATGCACCAGTTCCCACCACCAGTGGGATACTGGTTTAAGCTCACCAGACAGAGGGCAGGGAGGTGCTTAGAGCGGCACAAACCCCAGCACGCAGCAGCCACGTGGGGACAGGAGGACGTGCAACAGACCGAGGGCAGGTTTCATTACACAGCACGAATGCCGTGCTCGCTGGAACGGCTCAGGGCAAGCGACCAAAGCCCTGTCCCCAAATCCACGCCCGCCTGAGCGCCTTTCCAGCCGTGCGCTCTGCTGGCTGCCGTGATTCACGCGGCACCGCTGCGCTGCCTTGCTCAGCACGGGGAGATGACGAGCTGCCCGGGGGAGGCTGCTGCGAGATGCTGCGGATGGGAGGGCTTGGAAAATGCCAGAAGCCCCCTTTCACGGGGGATCCGTGCCCTGCTGCTCCCGGCAGCCCCCGCTGGCTGAGCTCACTCCCCACAGCTGCAGCCTCTTCGAGCACCTTGACTCATCTTTTCCAGCCGCAGGGCTCACGTGCCACAGAGCCACTGCCGTGCAGCCTCTTTTCATTTCTGGAGGAGTGAGGGATCTGCACAAACCTACAGGTAAAAGAGAAGCCAGGGCTGCGAGGCTGAGGTTCAGCAGCAGCGCAGGTTTTCAGGGGGAGCCCAGCAGCGTGAGAGCACAGCCGGGGAGAAGCAGCCCAGATATCACCCAGGCTGCCTCCTAACAGCAGCGAGCTGTCCGTGAGCAGCTGCTCTCAGCAGCACTGAGCTCACATCTCCAGATAACTCACCCTTGGAACCAGAGCCACGATGTTTTGGCCTCGGTAGCCACCTCTAGTCAAAGCCCCTCGCTTGACGGGGCTGTTCCTGCCTTCATTAAATAGGATTTGCTTCCTCCACCCTGAGCCGGCGTGGTTCAGGGAGCGAGCATCACCTCCTCCTGTGCGCCCAGATGGCCCCCCAGCAGTGGGTCCAGCTGTCAGCGTGCCACACACAGCAGCGAGCCCAGGGCTTGGGGACAGCATCAAGGGGTGCTCGGGGACCTTGTGGTGCCACCTTGCAGACATCTGCCCTACGAGCATCGCAGCGCTACGACGATGCGAAAGAGCAGCCATCAGGTTGTGGTTTTTCCTTTTATTTTCATTAGTTCAGCCTCACCCTCCTCTTTTTAGGGTTGCCTGCATGGGCATCTCCAGCCCTACTGCCCTCCCCACTCCCTTTTGCTTTTGCCCTCCTTCCCTTTCCACGCCCACCGTGCGCTTGAACACACGGCACAATTTAATCCACAACCAGCAGCACCAGAGAAGCCAAGCCAGGCTGAGGTTCAGCTTAACGGACCGAAACCCACTAAAAAAACCCAGCCAGCTGGTCCAGCCCACAGCTTCCCAAGCTGCTGCTCCGAGCCAGCCCCGCTGTGCAACCACCAGGACAGCTGCGGGGCTGCCAAGCGCCCAGATTGCCCCAGCGGGGCAGCGAGCCAGAAACCCACAGCCACTCGCTGCTCCTGCCAGAGCCCTGGAAATGCAAATAAAAGCGTGGCAGCTCGAGGGGCAGCGTGCTCAAGCCCAGGCTGCACCCCAGCCACGTTTCACATCTGTCCCCACGTGCACCAAGGGTGCCGACACGGCTTCCCCTGCTCCCGCCTGCCTGCAGCACGCAGGGGCCTGGCTTTGCTTCGGGCTTCTGGGGGCTGCTCTCATCCACGGCACAGAGACGCAGAGAAAGGGGAGCTCGTGGAAAAATACAGACGCCAAACAAGCTCGCCCTGCCCCAAGCCCCTGCGGGGCAGTGTCCTCCCACCCTACAGCACCAGGGGCTGAGGGAAGGGGCAGAGTGTGCAAAAGCAGCTTTCTGGCCTCGTTTCAGCTGGGAGGAGACTGCCACAGACCATCCTTGATCTGCTTCCTCCCCAGGCTGAAACCTGAGCTGGTCCCACAGCCTGTAATAACATCTCGGAGTTAATTCACCGGGGCTAAAGCCATCTGTGGCTAAAAATAAGGTGTAATTCCTTCCTAAGGGGCTCACGCAACACACCTGCAGCATCTTCAGCTCGCACAGCTGCTGGGAACAGGGAACAGGCACCTGAGCTTGAGGCCAGGACAGCAGGGAGGAGAGGGAACACAGCACACAGATTTCTCCTGGAAATCCTCAATTTGAGCACACCAGCAGTTCCCAAAGTACCCTCACCTCTCCAGGTCCTTTCCCCCTGCCCGCAGCACCCTCTTGCACCCCTCTGCTCCTGTTTGTGTCGCACAAGGCAGCTATTCCTGCTGCACGGTGCGAGACGATGCTCCCCGAGGGGCAGGGAGGGCTTGCTAACTCGCAGCACCTTTGCACAGCTCACGCTGGCTCCCAGATGTGCAAAAAAAAGGCGAGAGTTGCTGCTGTGGTGTAACACCACGCGCTCAGGCTGGGACAGGTCCTCCCAAAATGCCACCTGTGTAAGTGAAACCCACACCTTGGCGAGAAAAATATTTTTAAGGTGTGATGGCACTGCTTTTTTTTCCAATTGATTCGAGACTTGAAGGAAATGAGCAATGGACTGCAAGCTCACCTCAATGCCCCAGGGACCAGGGTGGCTGGTGGCTCAGCCATGGCCACCCCTGCTTCATCCAGAGGCTGCAGAGGTGCAGCTTTTTGTCCCCAAGTGCTGACCCCCGCACAGGGCACTGCCTGCTGAGTTGAGCACAGGAATGAACCCTGCTGGGAGGCAAAGCCCCTGGATTCATTTCCTTCCTCTGCTCTTCCTGTTTCGGAAAGGAAAAAACACATTGCTCGCGAAGCAGATCTGCGAAAATCAATCTGCAAATCGCATCAGCTATGGCAGAGTGCTCCGTGAATCGACTGCCTGGGTCCCGGGGGAGGCAGCATGGGAGGGAGCACTCGGCTGGCTCGGGCAGGCACCCCTACGTCCTCACCCCTGGCTCCCCAGGTGGCACCCGTGCCTCCCCTGGGATGTCAGAGCATCGTGCCCATGGCAGCTCGACCTGGGGAAAGGGAGAAACTGAGGCTTTTGGGGAGCTCTTCCCTGCTCTGTGCCATTTAACCAGAAGGGGCAGTGGGTACTGAGGCAGGACAAGCACCGTCCTTCCTCTTTTTCCTCCTGTAAAGCCCAAGGTGACCCGAAGGAGCTCCCCAGGTGCTCCCAGCAGGCAGCATTCACCAGCTGGAGATGAGCGGGGCCGATTTCCAGGGCAGCCCTGTGGTGTTTCACCTGCTCCCGTAGGGCCTGGCAGCTCAGCACAGCACAGCACTACACCACCAAGCAAAGGGCAGCAGGAAGGTCACTGCCCAGGGACGTTTAGGACAGGGGAAGGATGAAAATAACTAAAACCCAAGCTGCTTGAGGAGCGGAGCACAGACTGCAGGTGCTCGCCCAGGCCAGCCCGCCACGTGGCTCCCAGCGTGAGCAAGCACAGCCCCACTTCACAGCCCACACACATCCTCGGCACCGGGAGAGCGCGCCTGTAGGCACCACCGGAGGAATGAGAAAGGGAAGGGGTGGACGAGAACCACCCCCGGCAGCTCCCCTCCGAGCTGCTCGGGAAAAGCTCCCAGCTGCTCGGAAAGCACCGGCCCCTGGGCTGCTCGGGGACGCCTTCGCCAGCAGGACAGAGGTCTGGCACGCTGACAAATGCACCCGGAGCCTTCGTTTGGCTCTGCAGGGGGACCTGGAGCACCCACAGGTCACCTCTGGGTGCCACCGGTGTCCCCACGGCTCCCCAGGGCCCTGCCAGGAGGAGCAGCCCCGGCGCCCCCGCCAGCATCTGTTCCTGGGGAACTTTTGTTCCCGATTTATCCCCTGTCTCCTGGAGCTATTCTAGGCAGGTACAATCTGCATCGCCATTGTTATTCAGATGATGTACGGATAATTTTAACCTTTCTGTTCCATTTGTCAAGGTTTTTCTTTTTTTTTTTTTTTCTTTTTTTTTTTTTTTTTTAGCCTCCTTGCCTGCCAGCAGAGCGCTGCCTCTCCGGCAGCAGGGGCTCCCCGTTCTGCAGCACCCATTTCCCTCGCTAGGGCAAAGCTCTACCTCCCCCAAAAATCACTTTGGGGGTCTTCTCCACAGCCCTAGACAGATGGGAAAGCAGCAGAGGGGCTCAAGCACTCAGCCCATGCCATCCATCACCTCTGCAGAGAGGTCTCATCGTGGTATCAGCCTCTCAGGGACATCCCTTGGGGACCCGCACACTCAGTCCTGCTTCCAGAGCCTTTGGGGTAATTCAGATTTAAGCCAAAAAAAATTAAAAACTGTTAACGCAAGACTTGTGGCTCGCCAAGGAGGAGCCGTGCTCCTCATAAGGCTACCAGAACGTAGCACGGTGATGGGAAATCAAAGGAAAAATGCACAAAGGGCACCACCAAAGCAGCTCCACCCTCTGCCTGCAGGCTGGCCCGAAAACTTTTAGCACTTCCAACAGCTCTGCACAGGAGCGACGTAAGCCCTGATTTCAGCATCTTTGGTGGAAAACCCACCCGAAAGCTCCAGGCCGGGCAACAGGAGCTGCAAGCACCCGACCTCCGCGTGCAGCACAGACAGGGCGCGGGGCGGTTCTTTACAACAAGGTTTTATTTTTCTTTCCTTTTGACAAAAAACATTGAAGTTGTACATCGCTGCCCGTCGGTCCGCTTCCCTGTCCGGGTCCGAACGAGCACGGTTTGTTACAACATCCCGCCCCGGCGGCGGAACATCTCCCACCCCCCCTCGGCTCCTGGCGGCCACACCAGGGGTCTCTGCCCTCCGAGACCCTCAGGGGGGACACAAGGATGGGGAGGGGGCGGCCGGCCCCGAGGGGAGATGCTCCGGGGCTGTCCCATCTCCCCACACACCCCCACAACCCTCTGTCCCCCTCCTCCCTCCCATGGTCAAAAACGACCACCGACGGCGGGTCGGGGGCTCGGAGCTGGAGGAAAGGTCCAAAAAGCCAGGGAAGAGAGGTCGTGCAGCAGCAACGTGAGTCCAGCGACTTCAAAAGGAGAGACGCGGGCTGCAACAGTGCCCGGGGGCTGGTTCCGCTCCCCCCTCGGCGGAGTCCTTCCCGCGGTTCTCCCGGGGTCCTTTTTGGTTTCGCAGGCTTGCTTTGGAGGCGCCGCCTGGTCCCCGCGTGTCCCTGCCTGCCGCGGGAGCAGGAGCGATGGCTGCTGCGGGAGAGGCAGGATCGGGGCATCTTCGTGCCCCCCAAGGGGAAAAAATAACAAAACAAAAAAAAACAGGCTCTGGTTTGCTTTGTACAGTTTCTGTATGTTGGTACAACACAGCTCTCAGGTAGCAAAGCTCGGGTTCACCGACTGGTGTCACGTCGCCTCCTTGCACGCCCAAATCCCTGCCACCGGTGGTCATGGTCACAGCGCCAGACATGAAGAGCTGCCTCCTCCCCTGCCCTCGGGCTCTTCCTCGCTGCCTTTGGAAGGAGAAAATGCCAGCACCTACATTTTAGGGACCTACAGCATCTCCTCCTGCAGCACTGCCAGCCCCGTCTGCGTCCCTGTCCCCCACGGGGCATGGCTCGTCCCCAAACATGGAGGCTGGGACAGTGACAGAGGTTTTTTTGGGGGAACTTTGGGGACCATTTTGCAGCTGGAAGTGTCCGATCAGAAAAAATAAGGGGCTGGCAGGGCCAGCAGAGGTGCACCCACCGGGCAGTGAGGCAGTAGGGGTTTGGTTCCACCACGGAAACCCCTTTCCTGGGTGAACAGAGGGCGCTTTGGCCATTAGAAAAAGGGTTTTTGGCTCACGACGAAGCCCGGCACGGGGCGGGATTTGCTTCTTGCAAAGCAGAGCAGCTCTGGGGGAGCTCCCTGGGGGCAGGGACTGATCTGCACATGCAGGAGCGGGGCCGTGTGTGCCCATAGCATCTCTCGGTGGGGAGCAATGGGGACCAAAGCCAAGCCTGGCCGGCCAGAAGTGCCGGGGGCAGCCCTGGGGACACCAAGCAGAGCATGAGAAGGGCAGGATGAGGTCCGTCACCTCCCCGGCGGGCACACACCACCTGAGGGCACCAACTCAGCACCATCCAGACCTCCGGCCCGCAGCACTCCGGAGGGCGCAGCACCCTCCTGCTCCCCATGGCCATGCTCTGGCTCCCCACAGACAAAACTCACAGCCAGGGCGGGCCACCGGGCACCACGGGGCCATGTAATTACCAGATTAATTAATGACCGGCATGGGGCATCCCGCTCCCGCTGCCACCACACGGCACGGCCGGGCCACCCCTAAGGCAGAAAGCGCGATTCCCACCGCTGTGATCGCCAAGGGACAAGGGGACCGAGGGGACAAGGGGACCAGGGGGACGTCCCTGCTTCTCCGTCACATCCACCGACATGCAGCGAACCCCGCAGAGGCTTGGTCAGATGACTAAAACGAATCCATGTATGTGTATATCTTTATATATACAGCATATAAATATATATACACACACATACCGTATGTACACGCACAGGCACACCTAGAGTTAGTTCTCCGTGTAGAAATACAGCTAGGTCGCTGCCAGACGGGGTACATTCGGCAGCGCCGAGCCCCCCTCGCTGCTCCCGTCTGCCCCAGTACAAACCAGTTGGCGTTGGCGTGGCCCACAGGGGCAGGCACAGCCGCTCCCAGCCGCCTCGTGCACCCTGGCCCCCCGTACCTCGCCCCTTCCCCGGGCCGGTCTGAGACCCTCGGGGATGGAGGCTCAAAGCCACGGCAGCACAAACCCGAGCGACTGAGCCCTGGGACCCCCTTGCTGGGGTTTTTCCGGCCGCGGGGAGCAGAAAACCATCGTCACGAGCCTTCCCGGGTCCTGGGGCTCTTGCTCGTCCCCAGCCGGGGCCACTCCACCTCCGGTCAAATGCTTCTCTGTGCAGAAAAAAAAAAGTGATCGTAATAAATGAAAGTCGACAGATTTTAATTTTTTTTTTTTTTTTGCACAAAGACTTTTTTTTTTTTTTCCCCATTCCGGTCAGTTGGGTTTTCTTCTTTTTTTTTTTCATTTTTGTTTTTTTGTTGTTTTTTTTTTCATTTTCCCCTTGCGTTTGGTTTTGGTTTCGTTTCATTCCCAGGCGCGGCGAAGAGCATGCATTGGGGAGGGCAGGGCGGCGGGGGTGGCGGCGGCGGCGGCGGCGGGGGGGGCGCAGCCTTCTAGCACTTGTCATCTTCCTCGGTGTCGCTGAGCACGTCGATGCTGGCCCCGCACATCACGCCCTGCCCGGCCCCTCGCCTCCGCCGCCGGTAGTGCCCGTTGGGCATCTGCCAGCTGTGCCGCAGCGGCGGGGCCGAGCCGATGGTGTTGGAGCGGCCCAGGCTGGTGGCCACGGCCGCCTCGAAGGTGAGTGTCTCCTCCTCGCCGCAGTCCGAGGCGTGCGAGTCGTCGTGCAGGGCCAGGTAGGGCTCCGAGATGTAGCGCTGCGGGGTGGACGGCCGGCTCGGCTTCCCCGCCGGGGAGCTGGAAGACTCGGTCAAGCCGGCGGCGTTGGGCTCCTTGGAGAGGAGCGGGGACCCCCCTTCGGTCTCCTCGGGGGGCGGCGAGGCGTCTCCGGCGGCGTGCCGCAGCATGGAGGCGTAGGAGAGGAGGGGACGCGGTTTGGGGGGCACCGGGGGGAGCTGGCGGCGGCCTCGCCGGGGCGTGCTGGTGTCCGAGATGGAGGGGATGGAGCTTTCGCTCAGCGAGCCCGTTCCCTGCAAGGCACCGAGACACGAGGGGGAATGCAGGGGCTGAGCTCTGCTCACGGCGGCGAAAAGCACAAAAAGATTTTGGCATGCCGCGGCCAGCGAGAGCAGGGTGTCTGCAAAGCCATGGTGGGAAGTGCTAACTGCTCTCTGGCTGCCGGTCGCTCTGCTCCAAGCGCTGCCATCTCCAGCTTTTGCAGCTGGGACACCCCAGCCTTGGCAGGGAGCAGGTGCCACGGTGGTGGGATTGGCTCCAAAGGCACCAAGACCCTTGTCCCCTCTCCCCACCACACCGCAGGGCGCACCGGGCATCCCCAACCCACCAGTGCCACGCCAGGGGACACGGATAGATGCCACCACCGGGAGGAGAGACACCGCAGAGCCCCCACAGCCGGGGCTCATCTCCCCAGCTTTGGCAGGGAGCTCTGTTTTTAAGCCTCCTTTTGCACTTCTGAAGGTTTTCTCCACCCACCTGCCTGTTGGGTGTCTGTGACCTGCCCTCGCTGGGTGACCGGGACTCGCGCCGCCGCTCCGGGGACTCGTCGTGCGCCTGGGGACTCCTCTCCTCCGAATTGCAGCGGGAGATGTCAGGGGACAGCAAGTGCTTGCGCTCTTTGGATCGGCCCCGCTCCCTGCCGCCCGAGCGGTGCCCGTCGGACCTGTGGCCTGCAGCAAACCCCATCAGTCCCCGCTCTCCGTCCCCAGCAGCAGGGATGAGAAGGGACGGTGCTGGGCTGGTTTTTGGGGATGGGAAGGGGCTCGCAGCCGCCCGACCCCGCTCACCCGAGTCGGCGTTGAGGCGCCGGGCGGAGAGCTGGAGCGAGGAGTGGTAGCTGCGCCGGCGGGACTTGTAGGTGTTGTCGCTGCTGCGCTCCATGGAGAACTCGTCCAGCCAGGAGGTGTTGGTGCGCTTGTCCCGGATGGTGGAAAACGACCGCCGCATGGAGCTGGTGTCCGTCACCACCTGCAAGCAGCCCCGGCCGGCCGGGGATGGGGTGAGCACCAAGGTGGGAGCTCTGTGGGATGCTCCAGCAGGACCCCCACCACCACCCGCAGCTCCTTAACGCAATGGGGAGGTTTTGGGGAGCGGCCAGCCTGGGCACAGTCCCCCAGGATGATCTCAGCACGGATCGGGGGCAGGAGGGAAGTGGGTTGAGCTGAAGCGTGCTGCTCAGCAAAGCGTGCGAGCGTGGCTCGCGGCACGGCCAGGTGCCAGAGGAGGGGCGGCAGCATCCTGCCCATGGCACGGGGACAGCACGGGTGCTGTCCTGGCATCCCTCCCGCCTCGGAAACAGGACCAGCAGAGCAAACAGTGGCAGTGAAAAATACATCATTACAAGGGAAGGGAGGCAGGGAGGGCCCTGCCTTCTCCAGTGGTTATTTCCCCAGCTTTTACACATCCCTCCCTGGTCCTGTATTATCCCCATGTCCCCTTGCCCTGCACTCACCCCTTCTCTCCCCATGCACACTGTTGTTTTATCAATTTTCCTTTCCTTTTGCTCTGCCATTCTTCTTCCTACCTTCTCCCTTCCTTCTAGCTTGCATTCTCATATGTTTTGTGGAAAGCATCACCCCCTTATATATTTTCCTTTGCTTTGCTTTAACAGCTTTGTACCTCTCCAACCTTGAGTCCTTCTCCCTGTCTCCTTTCCTCCTCCCAACCATCTTCCCCCACTGCCAAATGCTCAGGGAAGTCCACCAAAAAAAGCTTCCCTTCCCCTTCACGTCCCCAAAGCACCCTGCAGCAATGCCACGCTGCACCCACACCCACATGGGGTGCTTGCACCAGCACCTCTGTCAGAAACCACTGGCTTCACGGTGAAGGGTTGCAAAACTGACCCCCCAAAAAGCTCCCGTGCCTCGGCCAAGGCTGAATACGAGACAGTACAACAGAGAAACCAGGCAGACAAACGAGGAGGTGAAATGTGGCCTGGGCTCCCCCGGACAGACTGTCCGAGGACACATGCGGACAAGCACATGTGGCGCGACAAGGGGAAAAGAAGGAGAAGGCATTTCATCCTCTGGGACCTTACAGCCGGGCAGAGACCCCAAAAACCTCACCCAGAGCCTGGGGCTGGAGGAAAGGAGGGGTGCCCCATTGCCTGGGGGCCCTGCTCCAGGTCCTGCTCCACCATGGACCAGGTGCTCGGTGCTCCTGGCTGCTGGCTCCTGGCACCCCAAAGATGGGGAGATGGGGCCACGGACCACTGGGGAGCTTCCTCATGGAGAGAAGCACCAGCGTTACCTTTGCTCGGACCCGGCACCCGTGGGGGCTTTGCTTGGTTTTACCTGGGGATCCACAGTGAGACGAGGCATGGAGGAGGCCCTCCCAGAGACAGCGTGGTCCTGAGTGTCCACGGGAAGGTAGCTGCCACGGTTAGAGGGCTGCACTCTTTGAAACTCCCTAACCTCTGGCTCCTGGAAACAAACACACAGCCACGCTCTTGGGATGGGGTTGGGTCACGGCAGCGCGCTGCTCCTGCGGCTCTGCAGGGGACAGCCCGGGTCCACCAGGGCTGGGTTTCACAGGGGGCCAGAAGGGTCTGAGACAGATTGTCAGGATCAAAAAGGATTTGTATTTCACAGCTTGGTGCAGGTGAGCCCATATGGGGACCTTCACGCTCATCTGATGCCCACCTTGCACCTCTTTCCTTCTGATGGTGGCAGTGGAAGCCCTGCCTGGATCAGCCCGTCCTCCCGGGCTTTGCCTCCTTCCCAATTCCCAACACAGGGGAATTTGGCACAGGACGTGGCAGCGGGGACGGGGAGGGCCACACGTGTGCGTGGGACAGAGCTCACAGGGTGCGACAGAGCACGGGGACACGGAGCGGGCTGGGGACGCACGGGGGCACAGCGCTGCGCCCGACGGGCGTCGGGGTGGTGCAGGGCTGCACACGCACAGACACGGAGAGGCAGAGATATGTATATGTATATATGTATCTGTATATATGTGTACGTATATATACACACACACACACACACGGACACGGCTGCCGCCCGCCGGAGTGACGGTTTGGGAGCTCGCGTCGGCTCGGGGGGCAGCAGCACTGACAACAAAATGAACACGGATCCGAAAACATCAGATACCATCGCTCAGCACGGGGTGACCCGCTGAAACGAGCGCTCAGCGGGGGAAAAAAGAGCAGCCTGCGGAGAGAAGGATATTTTACTGCAGGGCATCGCGCCGCGCTCGCGGCTCCGGCTGCAGGAGGCGAGGGGCCAGAGCCCACCACGCCGATGGTCCCACACCTCCCCGTGCCCACCAGCGTCCTCCTGGGACCACAGACAAGAGCCCCGGAGGCAGTGCGTGACTTTACCAGAGACTGGTGCTCCTGGAACTGCCCGTGGGCCGGGTCCATGCACGCCAGCTGGAAGATCTCCTGCGGCGAGAGCGGGCTCAGCGAGGGGAACCCACTCCGGCTGCTCCTGCAAGGATGGTTCGGCTTCAGGGAGAGCACAAACGGGGTGCTGCCATCGCTGGGGGCCCCCACGCTCGCCCCCCAGGCTGAGACCCCCAGGGCAGACACCATGCTCCTTGGAGAGCTCAAATGGTGCCCAGGAAGGAGAGGACAGCGGCACCGCAGGTCCCATGGCAGCCAGGAGCCATCCCAAATGCAGCACCAGTAATTCAACCATCTCCTTGCCCTCAGCCAGGGTGCTGGGGTCCCCTGCTGGCCCTGCACCACCTGGGCTGCCCCCCAGCTTCCGCGCCACCCCAGCCTGCAGGAGAAACCCGTTTCATGTAGTGCAGAAGCTGGTGTGAAAAACAACCCCGTGGGACAGCGAGAGGAAAGGCTCAGTGCTGTCCTGCAGCCAGCATTTGGGTGGAAACGGTTTGGGGTCAGAGCGTGCACTTAGAGCTGGATGCTCCTGCTACAAGGTGTCCGTGCAGACACCTCAGCGTTCCCCCTTCCAGGAGCAGAAAAGCTGCAGGAAAACCTCACCTCTCCTCGGGGCGATACTCACAGGCCCGAGAGGGTGTCCTGCTGGAGGTACGGCAGAGCCTTCGCGTTTGAGATGATTTCCTGCGGCAAAGAGGAGGGCTCCATGCGCTGGAACATGGGCGCGTTTTTCTGTGATGGGGGAAAGGGAGAAGCTGAGCCTGGACGAAATGCAGACGAGCGTCCTGCGCTTCGCCAAGCACGGCTCCGCCGCTTGGGAAGGCGATGGGGTGCTCACATTCACTGCTGAGGATGCACAAACAGGGCAGCTCACCTGCTCCTCCAGCTGCTGCCTCTGCTTCTTGGCTTTGCTCTGCTTGTAGTAGTCCATGATCATCATGGCTGCGTAGATCTTGCCAACAGTCAGGTCAGAGGCTGAGAGCACAGCAGGGGAAGGAAGGGGGGATGCTTTTATGGCAACAGGAACTGCGGGTCTGAAGGCACCAGCGCTCACCTCGGGAAGAGCCCTGCTGTGGTCGCCCTCAAAATCTGCTCGGTGCTGGAGCAGAGAGGGCACCAAACACCCGGGTACCCAGGGGAGATGGAGGTGGCTTGGCAGCACCACGATAAACCACCAAGGCCATCATCAGATGTGGAGGAGCTGTGAGGAGGAGGGCTGGGCCAGGTGGCCTCCAGCAGTTCCTCCCAACCTCAGCCACCACGTGGATCAGCCAAGTGGTGCTCAGCCTCCTGCCCCTATGTGCTCCTGAGATGACTTACGGAAAACTCTGGGTTCATCAAAGGTTTTTTTTTTTTTCAGAAGGACTCCCACGAGCACAAGCCCTCATCCCACCTCTTCCCCAGACAGGACCGGGGCTGCAGAACTTGGCAGAGACTCACTTTTTGGCATGGGTACCAAGAGGTCGAGCATCTTCTGAGACAGGTGAGGCCAAATGGTCAGGATCTCCTTTTGAAGCTCGGAGTCTAACTGCTGCCAGTCTGCACCACCTTCAACAGCAGGGAAGCAGTGGTCAGCGCGCACCAAGAGCTGGCGCCTGGGCCCATCCCAACACCCCCTTCCCACCCCGAAGAGGGGCCCCCTCGCAAAGACAAGCAGCAAACCAGCTCTCGGGGCTGGGAGAGCCACGTTGCATCAGCCAGCCGGCTCTCCTGCTCCTGCGGGGAAACTTTCCTGCCATCCCCTCCATATGTGCCGCCACCTCCCATCCCCTGCCCTCCCACTCAAAGCTGCCATCCTCGAGCTCGCCTTGGGTCCGTCTCTGCGGCTCCGATCCTACTGCAGCCCACACACACCTGCTGCTGCCCCACTTTCTCTTTTCTGGGGAGCGGATCATGTGCTGGTGCAAGAGCAGCTCTGCCTGGCTGAGATCCTCGAGCAGGAGGGGAGCAGAGCTCTCTGGCCAGCGGCGAAGGGATCTGCCATGCTGAAAGCCCTGCTAACGCGTGCCAAAGCAGGGAGTAAATCCTGGGAGAAGGAACGTGGCCAGGCTCAAATCCCTGCTTTATCATCCAGCCAGGGTTCAAGCCTGGTGTTTCAGGGCGCGGGCTGCGCACCGGGCTTCTGCTGAGCTCGCCCTGGGTTGGATTTTCTGAGTTGTTCCCAGGGGACGATTTATTGCAAGTGGCATGTTTCCGCAGAAAGCTTTTGATCCGATGAATCAGAGCATTTTCAGCAACAACAACAAAGCAGGTTTTTTTCTGCTCTGAACATAAAATGTTCCTTGCGAGACGGATTTCTGCTCCACAGCCCTAGGAGGCCAGGCACACGGGACTGTCTCCCTCCTCGGTTTGGTTTTGCACCAAAGAGGAAATTCTTTTCTTCCTTTAAACTCTGGGCATCGGGATATTTCTGCTCTCTAGCAGCAGCTTCTCTTGCAGAAGGAGGCAGATATTTGCCTGCCTGGGTGCATCACCCCCATCCACGAGGCTCAACCCCACTTTGGCTCTTGTGATGCCCGTGGGACCTCCCCCAAACCTCCTTGCTCTGCCCTTTCTCGACCCCCCGACGTTACCTTTGGCGATTTTGATGTCCAGGGCGGTGCGGATCAGCGCCATCAGGGTGGAGGTGAAGTGGACCGTCATGTCCTCGGCCACGGGCATGTTCATCAGCACCAGTCTCTGCGCAAGAGAGAGAAGAAAACAGCGGACGGAAAACAATATCGAAAAACACATCGACCGGGCTGGAGGAAAAGAAATCAAACGTTAAACGAAAGGAAGAAAAAAAATAAATAAAAAGAAAAGGAAATTAACAGGAAATAAAAAATAAATAAATAAAAATAAAAAGCAACAAAGAGTGTCAAAACAGCACAGCCAAAAAAGAAGGGCAAGGATCACCCCGCCGCCCCCGCCCCCGGCTCCTTCCACCCCAGGACACCGGCTCACTGCCTTCCAGGGCTCCTCCTGCGCCCCAGGAACGGCCCCTGGGCCCCCTCCCCAAAAAAACGAGGCTGGCACGGGGCCGCCGCGGCACCTCCCGGCACTTTGGGGAAGACGCCGCTGAGCCAGCAAGGCGTCGGAGATGCTCGGGAGGGGGAGAGGGGGCTCAGGTCTCCGTTCCCGGGTGGTTTGGCTTTCCAGCTCTCAACCCTTCCCAGCTGGGGCAGGGGAGAGGAGGGTCCCTAACCTGCGGGGACTTCGGCTCGGTTCCTCTCGCATGCTACATCCTGGCGCCCCCTTTTTGCGTCTTTCAGAGATGAAGTTTGCCAGCACATGCACAGGGTCCGAATTATCCGAGGGTGGGGAAGGGGAAGGAGGGGGGGTGAAAAAGTGCAGGAGGAAAGAGAGGAGGGCAACCAAGGCAGGTCAGACACGCCATGCTCCTTCCCCACCCCGGGCAGGCGGGGTGCAAACCGAAGTGACCAGATCCACTTTCCAGAGAGTATATTTTGCTTTGAGAACACCTGGGGTCATCCCTTCCCTTCCCAGTCCTTCATCCCCCGGCTCCTCGTGTCCTCTCCCTGCCTTCAACCCTCCCTTTCTCTCCTGGGGGGCTGGCACACGTGTGAACCAACACACGAGAGCTGGAGAAGGGGCAGCCAAGCAAAGCTCCAGCTCGCTCCAGGCGGGCAGCACGTGGCTGCACAGCGCCGGTTCCTGTCCTAGGGGCTCCCACCCCAAATCCTTCAGGGTTCCCTGGGTGCCTGCTCTGCTCCCACGGGGCCAGGGCTGCCCCGGGAGCTGTAGGGGGGAATCTCAGAGGTTTGGCTCCGGTGTCTGCCCCGCACGAGCCGTCCTTAGGATGTCTCGTGCCGATGTGCCTGGCTCTTCACGCCCCACGGGGCTGCTCCTGTGGTTTGTATCCTTGCAGCCCAGCGGGATCCCACCTCCGTAGGCTTTTAGCTGGCTGGGAATAGGGTGGCTGCCAGCCCAGGGGATGAACTTGGGCCAGCGTGGTCCTGCAAAAACATCCCACCTTCCTGAGAGTGCTACGGGGCCGCTCCTCACCCTCTCCACCTCCAGGCTACCCCTACCGCTGCCCCTCTCCCTGCTCTCCCCCAGGGGTCTTCCACCCCACAGCTCCCCAGGCTTGCAAGCGACAATGCCAGCATCACCTGCACGGGCAGGGGAGACCAGAAAGCGTGGCCGGGACCCCTGCGGGCACACCCCAGGAGCTGAGGACGGGTGGGAAGCCCCCGGTGCCTCCCCGGCTCCCCCAGCCCCACCTCCCGCCAGCTCCTGCCGGGCTCTAGCCCCCCGTAGAAGGAAGGGTTGATCTACCTTATAGGCCACTTTGGAAGGACATCTCTTGCCGAGGCCTAGCGGTGGTGACATAAGAGTCAGCATTTCATACATCTCAGTGTAATGGATTCGGCCACTGCTCATGGAGGGGGAAGGGGAGGGAGGGAGATGCAGAGAGAGAAAGAGAGAAAGAGAGAGAGAAAGAGGAGGCATTCCCAGAGAGCGGAAACAACGTACGGACAAAATAGTACAGGGAACAGGAGAGAAAGAAAGAAAGAAAAAAAAATAAAAAAAAAGAAAGAAAGAAACAACAAACGGACAAACAGGAAAAGAACAGGAAACCCGTTAATCAAGGCAAATCATACACGAGAGACTGTCCTGCTGCGGATTTATAGCACTGCTCACACAGACCCAGGAATGCCGGCGGAAAGCGACTCACCCCTCTCTCCGCTGCTGGCCTCAAAGCGCCTGCCCCGCCAGCAGCCCGGGGGTCCTCGTCCTGCCTCACCCCGTCCCTACAGCCCCCCGGCAGCCCCCAGCTCGCCCCACGGGTTCCGGGGCTGTGTGCGAGTGGTATAAATCAGATACACGGCGCTCGAGCCATGGGTTATCGGGGGTAGGGCGCTTCGCCCCACAGCGACTCAAAAGCGCTCGGTGGCCGCCGTGTCCTGTCTTCCCTCCCGGGGGGGGTCTGGGGGTTGCTTCGGCCACCTAACCCATAGCCAGAAGGCTGTGTATCCCCATCTCGTGGGGTCTATGCAATTGGGAGGCAGCGTCTTGCATAGAAGGCAGTGGGCCAGGGTCACTTGTCAAAGGAAGATGCCCAGTTGCTTCCGTCTGGCTCTGCGGATGGACCGCGTCCCCACCATGCAGCAGTGCAAAAAGGCATGCTGTAAATCGGCTGGAAAAAGAAAAAAAGAAAATCAGGAGGAAAAAAAGTTGTGCATGCCATGCTCCCCGCCCTGGCTCTCTCCCGCATGCGGCTGCAAGTTCCACCAGGTTGGAGTTTAAAGAGTCTCGGCAGAGGCAGCTGTTTGGCCCTTCCAACATCGATTGAGGTGCCTTTGGGTTTCCCCCGGGGGGAGCAGCACGGAGGGACCCCCGCCTCGCGCTCCTCCACTCTTAGGGCCAGCCTAGGATCGCCACAGCGAGGGGTGCTCCAAAAAATGCCCCGCGATGGGCTGAGGGGTTTGGGCTGTGCCTCCCTCTCGCCATACAGCCAGCGGGATGCTCAAATGCGTCTCCCCGGGGGGGCGCCGGGCTCGGCCACCTCTTCTTCCCCTCGTGCCAAGCTGCTGCAATATTTGGGGTGGCTGCGGGGCAGGGGACACCTCAGCAAAGCAGAGGCACCGACCTCTGCTGCTGCATCGCAGCGGGGCTGGGAGGAGGGTGCTGGAAAACAACGTGCTCCTGCTGGGATGCTGGCTGCGTCCCCAGCCCCGTGCTGAGAGCAGAGAGAAAAGGCAGCGAGAAAAGGGCCAAAGAGCCCCCGCCAAGATGAGTCCTGGTGGTTTGGGGGTGAACATGAGACAGAGACCACCCGCAGTGAGGGTTTGGGGCACAGAGCAGGTGGGACAAGCCGTCCCCTTTGAGACCTGAGATGTTAAAAGGGTCGGAAGGAGGATGACAGCAAGAGCAGGGGCTGTTAGGTGGGATGATGAGGAGAAAAGATCCAGATCCAGCAGTCCGTAAGCGGCACCGCTGCAGAGCTGGCTGTGCACTGACTTGCTGTGCCTCACCGCGAGGTGACTTCAAGCCTTCACACTTGAGAACTTTGTTCGGAAAGGAAGCAGGACAGTGAAATTGAACCCGCCGTTCCCTGCGGGGCGGATTTCAGCACCCACAGCATATGCCAGGCTTTGTCTTGTGCGCTGAGATTCCCTGCACCACGAAGGAGGAACAGATTCCCGTGAAAATAAAGAGATTGCAGCAAACCCCAGCAAATATTGCATGAGGACCGTGCTGTTCTCAGACGGGCTGCACGCTCTGCATCTGCCCGGAGCAGACGCCTTAAAACTGCGCTGTGCCCAGACACCACGTCCCCGTGGAGGAGGAAATTTAGGGCAGATCTGCCCTCCCACGGGTAGGAAATGACCATAACTGTGCCGTTGCTTGCTGTTGGGAAGAGAGCACAGGAATACGGAGCGGGGAGGGAGTAGGTTCGGGAGCAGATGTCCGTAGGGACACGAACACCAGGGATGCTTGCAGGCAGCAGAAGCGATGCCTGCTTTCCTGGCTCATTTCTGCCTGACTGCCAGAGGCAGACGGGGTTGAAGAAAGGCAAGAAGAGCCCCAAGGAGTGGAGCAAGACACGGTTACAAGACCTGCTCTCCCCAGCACAAGGACAGTTTGCTGGATCTCCACGGGAAGGCTTTCTGCATCGATGCCCCCTTGTAAGCCCACCTGCAGATTCACTTCCACACCCTGCTGCACCCCCATGCAGCACCCCGGGGATGCCCAGGCACCACCTTGCCCAGAGCACCCTGTCCCCCACGTCACAGACACGTTTTTGGCTTTTCTGCTAGCATTTGTTGCCAAATTGCCTGGTAGGAAAGGGGTGTGGGCTTGCATCTCTGCAAGATGAGTGTAGGGTTGGCATTTGGGGATTTGGTCGACGGTGGCAAAAGCGTGACGTCCACGGGGGTCTTCCTTCTTCATCAGTTCCCTTCTGGGAATTGCTCCAGGCCAGCAGGAACCCCTGAAAATCTCTCAGATCCTCAAAATCCCTAGCTTTGGGGGGCAGCATTTTCCAGTTAAGCCCTGACATCAACTGATAAAGAGTAGGAACTCCTCCTGAAGGCGTCTTCTGTCCTCGGGACCTCAGCACAGCCCCAGCCTTTGCCAGGAAGGCGGCAGAGAAGAGTGGAAGGGCTGAAGGGACCCCGTCCTCGAGGGCCTGAGATGTCTGAGGGTCTTGAAAGAAGCACCCACCTTTCCTTACACCTCTCCCAATAAATGAGATCATCATGTCTGGTTTCCTCTGCCCTGCTCCTGGTGCCAGCCCATCCCATAAGACTTCGGGCAGCAGTGGGGTGAGGCTCTCCTCCCTCGCAGGATGAAGGCTGCGGCCAGGGGTGCCTGAGCTCCCCTCGCACATCTCGGATGCCCGACGGGTGAAGAGGAAGGAGGAGCTCTGGTTCAGCCTGTTGTGCCATGGAGATGGGTGGCGTGGCACTAGGAAGAAGAAGGCAGCAGGCACAAGGTTTTGCTCGGTTGCCACCCCGAGGAAAAACGTAAAAGGAGGTGCAGAGATGCACAAGGAGGCCTGGCCACCACCTTGGACTTAAGGCTGAGAAGCCGGCTCAAGCAGGGGGAGAGCTGAGCTCCAGAGGCTGGGAAGGAGCCCAGGTGGCCGCTGGCCCCCGGGGGAAAGGTGCAGCCCAGGCTGGGGCTGGGACAGACCCCATGGAGCCAGCCTGGCCCCACAAGTGCCCCCACACCTCCTCCCAGCGGGGCTGGCAAGGCATGGGCACGATGCACAAGAACCTGGCTCCCCAAGAGGGTGCCACGGGATGTCCCCAGATGTCCTACAGGGAGAAGGGTCACCCTGGCGTCCCACCCTCCCTCTCCCAAGCAACAAAAGCCCCAGATCCTCCATCCCCAGGAGCAAACCACACCTGAGCCCCCTTTCCAAACAGGCATTGGAGGGGAAAAGCCCTGATCCCACTGATGCCACCGAGCGGGGACGGTGGCACGCGTCCCGGCGGAGCTGGGGGCTGGCTGGGGGCAGTGCAATTTATCAAACACCCCCAAACCCCCCCAGGAGGCTCCGGGCCCCCCCTGGGGGGGACAGCTGCTGGCCCTGGCAGGCCGCGGACCTCTTTAAACTCGAAGGAAAGCAACGTGAGGGTTCCCTCGGGAGGCGCGGTGGCGGTGGAGCGGGGGGAAGGAGGGGTGGATGGTGCGTCCCGTGGCCAGGTTGTGGCGGAGGACTGGGAGGCAAACCTTGCACGCCACCCTGTAGGGGCAGTTCTCTCCTAGGCCCAGAGGAGGCGAGATCACCCGTACTAATTTGTACATATCCTTATACGAGATCCTGCCGCTGCAAAGGAAGCACAGGTGGGTTAATAGGACACTGAGAGGGTGGAGAGCTTAACCAGGGGGGCTAGGACCAGCTGCGGGGCACAGCTCTTCTCCTTCTGGCTCCGTCAGACCCAGAGAGGGGAAAGCTGGGAGCATCGGTGGCCACCTTCTCCATCACAGGCCAGCTCACGCCTCCTCGCTCTGCCCCACGTGCCCCCGGCCACTGACACCTGGTGCTGGGACAGGGCTGGGATTTTTGGGGCAAGGGGGGGAGGTTGCAGCCGGTTTGGGCCATGAGCCCTGCTGGTGGAGCCGCGTCCTCCCCAGTGCCACCAGCTCTCTGCTCCTCCCAAGGGCCCGGGAGGCCGGCAGCCGAGCGAATCGTGTCTCCGGTGTCTGGGGACCCCGAGGCAGGGAGACATAATGTGACCGCTGGCTCTGGTGCTAGCACCTAGGTCTCTCACCAGAGCACGCTGTGCCAAGGGTCCACATTATTGTCCCGTACACGCACCTCTTCTCCCCCAGGCCCAGTCGTTATCGTGGCAGGATACATCCCGTATCCACCCACCGCCAGCTGGAGTAACGAAGCAGTCGATGCAGGAGCTGTGCAGGGCCGGGCGCAGGGGTGCTGAGCCCCCAGCCCCAGCTCCGAGCCCTTTTGGGAAGCGCACGGGGGCCGTGCTGAGGTGCAGCGTGCTGCAGCCTCCTGGGCATCCTTGGACAAGCTGGGAGGGAAACCGCACGAGGAGGCAAAGAGCAGCAGCGCTACCGTCCTACCCTTCTTTGCCTCTGGTTTCTCCTCGCCCTCCTCCCCCCGTCCCCTCTCCATCGCTGAGCCAACCGTCTGGGCAGAGCCAGTCCCTGAGCCTGCCTGGCCTTGGACCCGCGTGCTGTCCCCACGAGACCCCTCCTGGGAGAGCTGCTGCCCTGCGTGGGTGCCGGGACCCCTGGGGATGTACTCACCCATTCCTCGCCCCGCAGCGGGGGCCGGGGCTGCCCCGGTGGCCCCAAGACCACCAGCTCTCGTGCACGGCCCCTAACCACCGTGGTTTGCTCAAAAATCAGAGGGGGGCTTCCTCAGGGACTGTCCTGGACAGTCTCCTGGGGTAGATTATGGTTTTAGGCTCAAAAAGATAAAAAATGAAACTGTGGCTGGAGCTGGCCTCTCACGAGGCAGGAGGCCAGCAGTGGAGGTGAGGTCTCCAAAGGGAACATGCATCTGCCGAGGGTGCTGAGCCAACATCACCCTGGCACGGTGGCGATGGGACACGGCTCCACAGAGGCTGTCCCCAGGCTGGGGGTGGCACGAGCCACCCTCACGGTGCCAGGGCTGGCAACCTTGGAGAGGTGGGGGCTGGCTGGGGGAAAGGTAAGCCCATGCCCAGCCTCCACAATCCCCAAGCCCCTCAAAAACTCTCTGAATCTCGTCTGCAGGTGACCTGGTAGGAGCCCAGCAGGCCCCCAGCATGTCCCCAAGGCCTGGGACAAGCCACCCTCTGCCCTGCCCCAAGAGGAGCTGGGGGCGCTGGGAACCCAGCCATGGAGGCTGCTTGGGCAGAGGCTGGGGAGGATGCTGAGAGGGACCTGTTCATGGGATGGCAGGGGAGGAGAGGGGGAGCAGGAGCCTCCAGCTCTCAGGATAAACACCACGGCCAGCCACGGATGTCTTCAGGCTCTCAGCTAAGGTGCCTGTGCCACCAGGCGTCGTGGGAACTGGCTGGTACCTTTGTAAGGACCGTGAGCGAGAGCAGCCCTGCCCTGGGCACTGCAGCTGGATTTCGGCAGCAACAGGCAGAGGCACTGCTCAAAACCAGCTCTGAGAGGCTGCCCGGGAGAGAAGGAGCTGGCTACATACCACGCTGCTCTGTCATACTCTGCCCAGATCCGGACAAACTCATCCAGATGGTGAGGCCCCAGGATGGAGGAATCACGGGTCAGGTATTCGAAGTTGTCCATGATGACGGCCACGAACAGGTTGAGCATCTAGGCGAGGGGGAAAAGGGTGGAGAAAAAGGGAAATGGGAGAGGGAGCAGAGAAGGGAAGGGAGAGAGAGAAGGAAGGGAAGTCAGAGTGAGATGGAATTAAACGAGGAACCGAGAACGCACAGCACGGGGCCGGGGAACTCACCAGGAACGAGCAGAAGAAGATGAAGGAGACGAAGTAGACGTAGGCCAGGTCGGTGCCACAGCGCTCGTTCTCGTTCTGCCCAGACGTCGCTGTTGTGTCCGGCTCGCAGCCCTTGCCCTCCAGGCAGGACAGCATGATCTCCTGCCATGCCTCCCCGGTGGCACTCCTGCGCCC
The DNA here is from genome assembly GCF_964211825.1 of Aythya ferina. Taxonomy (NCBI): domain Eukaryota; kingdom Metazoa; phylum Chordata; class Aves; order Anseriformes; family Anatidae; genus Aythya; species Aythya ferina. The sequence continues at coordinate 12,290,887 of NC_140304.1, forward strand.
AAGGCACCGCGCTCAGCACCCCGCGGCAGGCAGGATGGAGCAGGGAGGGCAGACCCCCCTCTGCGAGCCCCCCACATGCAGTTCCCTACCTGAAAAGGAGCATGAGGGAGCCCAGGAAGCTGCGGAAGTTGTTGTGCCGGTTAATGTGGCTTTCCTCATCCAGCTTGATGTTGCCAAAAACCTGCCGGAGGGAGAAAAAGGTTCGGGCAACACCGCCGGTGCTGGGGAAGTGGCTGCGTGCTCACCTTGGCTGGGGGTGCACGATGTGGTGTGGGATCAATCCTGCCCCAGAGCCCAGGTGGAGAAGCAGCCCCATGAGGGCATGCGGGCACAAATCCTGCCCAGCAAGGACAGGAAGTGGTAGAGGCTGCTGGAGGCTGAGCTGCCATGGAAATGGGGGCTCAGAGGGTCTGGGATGAGCCGAATTTGGCCGCTGGAGATGACCCGCGATGCTGGAGTCGGGCACAGTGGCACAAACAGGGTGGGGAAATGCTCAGTGCCCAAGGGACAGACGGACCACTAGCTCACCACAGACAGACAGACACTGGGGGTTACCAGCCCAAGGCCCTTCCCAGGAGGTCCCCAGGGCTAAAAGAGGCAACGAATCCCCAGATTTGTGTAATATCCTAACAATGACCCACAGCCAAGGCCACGATAGGACAAGGAACGCTTGCAAAGTGCCTCAAATTGGAAAAATGTGCTGTTATTACTGTTAAATATTTATTCCACTTTCCGTGAATCTAAAAATACACCAACTGCAGAGTATTTTTTTCCCTGTACAGGTTTTTTTGCAATGTGTAATTGTAGAATATTTTCTGCCTCCAGCTATTTTGCTCAAATAACGCCCACAGACTTTACTGCTTGGGGATTTGTTCACAATAGTGTTAAAAAATAAAATAAATCAAATACTACCACACGGCAGGGAGGGGGGCTGAGTCAGATGGCAGTTGTTTAGCGCGGAGAACACCTGGAGCCGGTGCTGGGATGTGTGGGCCAAGAGCAGCCACGCGCCTCTCGGGGCGGGAGGAGGCCAAACACCAGCGCTGCCAAGCAGCCCGAGCCGGAGGCGACCGCACTGCCCACTCCCCAAAATCTGCTCCCTCCCCTCCCCGACCCCTCCTAGCGCTGAGAGCGTTGATTATCGCGGTGGCTGGCTCACCCGGCGGCTCCGGACCCTGAGCGTGAGCAGAGATGCTTTGTGAGAGCCTCAGCGTGGGGCTTAGTCACCGAGGCAGCCCCGCCGGCACGTGTTTGACCGGGAGCTTTCACTCACGTGCCACTTCTGCACCAGGCTGGAGCGTGGGGAGCTCACGGCTCTGCACATCTCCCCTTGGTAGGTTGCTGCAGGGCCCTCAAATCGGGATCCCACCAGCATCGAGCCCACAAAAACCCTAGGTGGAGGGATGGGTGGGTGCACGGCTGCGGGTGGCCGTGCCATGGTCCCTTTGGTTTTAGAGGTATTGGGTACAACCCCTAAAAGCACAACGCCTGTGGGATGAAGGGGTGGTGATTTGGGAGCAGCTGCCACACGGGGTGCCCAGCTGAGCCCCCACATCCCCAGGGGTACAGGTGAGGAGGGCAGCTGAGGTCCCAGCAGTGCCACAGGCTCTGCGGCTCCCAAATGAGCTCTCCCACCCCTGGGACCCCCCTGGGCACCCGGGCCAGCTGCTGTGCAGCGTGGTGCTGAGCACACGGCCATGCCAGAGGGCTGCTCGCCGAGCTGTCCGTGCCCACCTGCATCCCGATGATGGCGTAGATGAAGAAAAGCATCGCGATCAGGAGGCAGACGTAGGGGAGGGCCTGCGAGGGAAGCACATGAGTCATCTCCTTCAGCTCGGGTCCAGCTCCAGAGGCATACAGAAAGAGTAGCGAGCAGGTAAACTGCTCCAAACCAGCTCTCCTGCGAGCCAGCAGGGCAGCAAGGCCCGGGGAGCAGCACCCTCAGTAGCCCCGGGCACGGGGAACTTACCTTGAAGGACTGCACGAACGTCCAGAGCAGGATGCGGATGGTGTAACCCTGGCGCAGCAGCTTGATGAGCCGAGCCGCTCGGAAGAGCTTCAGGAAGCTCATGTTGAAGCTGCTGGTGTTCACCAGCTGCGAGCAGAGGAGGAGGAGGGGGGTCAGGGGATGGCAAGAGCCCCCCAAACCCTGCCAGCCCCCCCCCAGCCCAGCCCAGCCTGTCACCTTGGTGTCCGTCAGGATGATCTCCGTGATGCTGCCAATGACGGTGATGAAGTCAAAGATGTTCCAGGTGTCCCGGAAATAATTCTGCAGGAGGAAACAGAGAAGGAGCAAGGATTTGAGATCGGGGTGGCCAGTCTGAAGGGCGCTGGGACATCCCCATTCCCATGCAGAGCTCACAGGAGGCACGCAAGGATCCCTTCCCTGGCTGCTCTGGCACCGGGATGCCCAGCCCGCTGGTGGCCACAGGTGGCAATAACTCATCACACCAACCCCTGGGGCCACAAGGCTGCTGTGTCCTCCAAGGGTTGCAAAGAAAAAGCAGCCCGGGACTTAAAAGAGCAGCTGGGGACTTGAGGACCAGGAATTAGATGGAGAGGTCTCGCTGCTGGTCAGGTCTGGCTCAATGCACCAGCACCTGGTGGCTCCCAGGAACAAGAAACCACTGCTACCAGCACGGTGGCAGCAGGGACTGCACGGTACATGGTCCATGCCCCAAGCACAGCAGAAACGAGGCAAAAAGCCCTGCAGCATGGCTTTCCCCAGCACGACACCCACCCGCAGCAGTGGAAATCTGCTTAAAGCTGAGCAGTGCCAAGCTCTGGCCGCAGGATGCCTGCTGCTGCAGGCTGAACCGATCGATCCCTTTGGGCTTCACAACCTGCAGCAGCTCTGGCTGCTGGCCCGGGAAGCCTGGAAGGACTGTGCTGACCGAGAAACCAGCATCTAGCAGTGGGAAGTCTAACGGGAGCCAAAGAAGTGGTTCCAACCGCCAGCCTCCAAACAGCTCCCAGGCTGAGACCCAAAATAGATGGCATTGGCCTGGTGTTATTAACACCTTCCCTCCGTGAACTGGAGGGATGAGGTGTGCTAAGTGCAAATTAACGCCCTCGTCAACAACAGGATCAGCCACTCACCAGGAAGCCGAAAGCAATGATCTTGAGGACGCACTCCAAGGAGAAGACCATGGTGAACGCAATGTTCAGGTACTTCAGGGCCAGCTCGTAGGTGTACGGAGCAGAGTAGTACTGATGGAGACAGACATTGCAAACTTGGAGGGGGCCAGCCAGCCTCTTGTGACTGATGTCTGCCCCCAGGAAGATGTGGAGGCCCCTGCTCCTTGCCCACAGTGCCTAGAGACCACCTTCTTCATCCCCTCCCCACCCCTCTCCCAGGACAGGGGCTCTACTTCTGAGAAGGAAGAACAGAATAATTGCAGATCTTCCTGCAGCAGAGAGAACCCTTTACAGGATTTGGAAGTTTTCTTACTCCTTTTCACTTTTTAAAAGTTTCAAGAGCTGGAGTGTGGAGAGAACAGGTTTTCATGGTGGGAAAGTGGAAAAAGTCTCCAAACCCAGGCTTGGGAACAAACAACTCTGTTTGGACAAGCAAACTACGTGGTCACATTTTTCACCTGGACATGGAAACTTGCAGGCACTTGCTCAGAGCCCTCTGAAAAGCTGCTCTGGTCCTCTAGTGGACCACTCACAGTCACTGTGGACCACATACTAAAGACACCAGGAGCTGAGGCTGACCCTCTTGTCAAGCAGCAAAAAGATGCTCAGGCTCTGCCTCAAAGCATCTCCTAAGAACAACCTCAGTACCCTCTGGTCCCACTCAGGACAGGATCTGATTTTCCTCCTCCCCGCCACCCTAAGCAGGGCAGCCTGACCCTGCCCGGCTCACCTTCATCATCAGCACCACGGTGTTCAACGCGATCATGGCCATGATGGTGTACTCGAAGGACGGGGAGACCACGAAGTGCCAGACCCGGTACTGGAAGGTGTGCCGGTTCTGGGGCATGTAGCGCGTCAGGGGCTTGGCACTGATGGCAAAGTCAATACAGGCTCTCTGGAACAAAATCACGTGCGTCAGACCCTGACCAATGGTGACGTGGGGAACACTGGCTGCCACACTTCTTTTATGGGTTACTTGCACCACTGGAAAGCCTTTTAAATGCCCGGGGAGCCCCACGGTCCCAAACGCTCCCCAGACTGTACCTCGTTCTTCTCCAGACTGCACTCCTCCATCATTTTGTCTCCTTGCTCTTGGAAGGTGATGATGATGAGAGCCACGAAGATGTTGACAAAGAAGAAGGGAAAGACCACAAAGTAGACGACATAAAAAATGGACATCTCCATGCGGTTGCTGCGGCTGGGCCCGCGGTCCTCCTCCGTCACGTCCACTGAATGCTGCAGCACCCTGTGGGCAGACAGGTGAAGAAGAGCAACCAGAGATGTGTCCCTTGGGACTGCCGCTGTACAGCACCTCCCATGGGATCCACCTCGGGCTGTCCGTGCTGTCCCAGGCTCTCCTGGGCATGGAAAGAGGGCTGTTCCTACAGCCAACACTAAAACTGACCCACAATTAATATATCATATCTTATAGCCATGCAGGAGCAGGGATCATCCATCATCCACTTTCTAAGGAAGAAGCTAACACCAACTTCATCTAGGGGTTAAAATCTCTTTTGTCCTGCCCTAATTTCTCAGCCCTCCCTGCTACTATCAGTTCCAACCCCCGTCCCACCTGGGTATATCCAATTAACCCAACCAACACAATGGGGACGTGCCCACCCCATTCAACGGAAGAGGACAGAGAAAATACTCACTGGGGCCAACCCTCGCCCGTGGAGACTGTGAACAGGGTGAGCAGTGCCCAGATTATGTTGTCGTAGTGAAACTCGTGTCGTTTCCACTCCCGGCACTTCACCTCCATCTTGTTCTTCTCGTGGTCCACGTAGTTCCCTCTGCAGGGTTGGGAGAGAGCAGAGGCCTTGCTTTACATCGCCAGACAGGAGATGGGGGCTTTAAACCTGGGGGCAGCATGTGGTGAGGGGACACCACAGAGGGGGAGAGGCTGGATAAGAAATAGAGGGAGCAAAGAAATGGGAGAGGAGGAAAGACAACAGGATGCAGAGTGCTGATACACAGCAATGGGACAGGACTCGGACTACATCGCCCATCCCAAGAAACTACAGCCAAAAAATGAGCAAAGGACTCCACCGCTGGATACCCAAAGGGACATTGCCCAGCACCCTGCCTCTGCCAGAGCTGTCGGCCCACTGCGTGGGGCACCTACATGCAGTCCTTCTCCGTGTCCTTAGAGCTGTCAGTGCAGTAGAAGAACTTCCCCTTGAAGAGCTGGACGGCAATGACGGCGAAGATGAACATGAAGAGCTTGTAGACGATGAGGATGTTGAAGACGTTCTTGAGGGAGGTCACGACGCAGTCGAAGACGGCCTGCAGGAGAGGGCACAGCTCACCGTGGGCAGCAGCCCTGGCACGGGGCAGGGCCCAAATCTTCCTCAACACTACCGGGTGGAAGACGTCTCCCACTCCCAGTAGGAGAGAAAGGAAAGAGGAAAGAGCCTCTGCTCTCTGCAACCATGGTGGTAGATGCCCAGAAATGAAGTGACATGAGCCAAAGACCATCCACCCACCAGGAGGAAAAGCTGGGGCAAAAAACTCTGCCTCTGGGGTGCCACCCTGGGCCTCATCCACCAGCCAAAAATATCCCTTCATGGGGATCACTCAGGGCTCCCTTGGTCTCTTAGCCCTTTCTGGCTCCATACCCCATCAGCTAAAGCAGGGAAATCCACGATCCTACCTGCACTGCATGAATAATCCCGCTATTCAGCAGGGAACCACCCCCCTGCTGTGACACGAGGACAGCACAGCGTGCAAAATCTGGGCTTGTTCGTGAGCTGCTCTGGTGGGAAAGATAATGAACTTTGGAGAGGGATCTGAGCTCTCCCAGAGCCGGGGCCGTGTACTCCACCAGCAGAGCAGCTGGGCTTTGCTGCCTGCTTTCCGTGCCAGCCCCGATGTCCCTGGCAGAGCACCCGGCTCGGATCTATCTGCTGGGCTGGCTTTAAATAACTCACGGCACCGCCAGATGTGGAGCAGTCTGAGAGGAGCCGTGTTTGGAAACAGGGCTCCTAAAGCACAGCAAACGCCCTGGAAATGGCTTGTTTAATCACGACGCTAGCGCCGGGGGCGGGCAGCGTTACCTTCAGCTTGGGCAGCCGCTTGATGGTTTTCAGGGGCCTCAGGACCCGCAGCACACGGAGGGACTTGATGGTCTTGATATCCCGGCCCTTGTTGGTCCTGCCGCGTGGGAGGGAGGCGCAGGCACCCAAAAATGAAGAGGAGACACAATAACCTTCGGGACCTGGGGCTGGGTGCTTTCAGAGCTGCCCCCAGCACGTGCACGGGGAGGGGACTGGGGCCATGTGCCACAGCACCGGGCAGCAGTCACAGATGTGCTGCTGAAGGAGAGCTCAGCCCAGCTAAACACATCTCCTTCCATGCACATGCTTGTCAGAAATGAAAAATAAAGCCAGCCTCTCCCCTGGAGGATTAGCACCTTTGCTGGGGCTCGGCTACCTTAACGAATCCCCTTACTGTGAGGAGATGCCAGGTCCCCAACCCCTCCGGCAGGCACAGGACATTTCCAGATGGGGCTTACAAAAAGCCACCACTTCTGCAAATGGTTCTGCTGCTGCCTGCCAGAAATCCCCAGTAAAATAAGGGATGAACCCAACAGGCAGGTCCCTCACCAAGGGTTTTCCATCCTGGTTCAACCTCAGGATTCAGCACCCACACCATCTGTGGGTTTTTTTGCATAGATGCCTCATCCTAAGGTTTTCTGCCTTTTTCCATCAGTGCCCCCTGATGTGGTCAGCCCTCCCCATGTCAGGGTCGTGCTCACCTCCACCCCAAGCCAGCTGAGCAAGGCAGAGCTCCCCAGTGGTGGTTCCTTCCTAAAAAACCCTAAGGCACCCCCTTGACCCTCATTTCTCAAAAAAACACCAAGGAAAGGACTTACAACGCCAGACACTCCAAATTACACAGCTCCTTTGCGAGGGTTAATGCAACAGGGAGCACAATAACAGGCGTAATCATTAACAGATTTAAACAAAGCCACTAATTAATGCTCCTCCCCAGGAGTGTGGCCTCACAAAGGGGTGGGAAGGGATTGCACCAACAGTTCCAGGACCTGCTCTGCACCTTTCACCTCCCAATTTTTGCCCAGTGTCAGGGCCTGGACATGCAGCTGGAGCATCTGAGAGGGGGGGTGTGGGGCAGATCCCTCTGCCTTTAGCTCCGACAGTGCTTTCTCCATCCCCTGGGTGTGCTTCCCACCATCACGGGGTGTGCACGGACACTGTGACCCGTGGTGAATGCATCCTCCTCTAAAGGAAGGGAGATGCATTGCTTACAAGGAAAGTCCTGCCCGCTCTTCCATCCTTCCTGCACCTGCAGGGTGCACAGCAGGGCGCTCAGACCTCAGGGAATGGCAAACAGGGACACAACTAAGGGGCAGCACGGATGGCAGACAGACGGATGCCTGCACTCCCTCCCCATGTCCCCACCCCACGGACACTCAGGCGGCATAGTTACCCCAAAGCATTCCTGCCGGAGATCCCGAGCCACCGAACAGCATGAACAGAGGGGAAAAAAAGAGAGGAGAGAGAGAAAGAAGGTAAGGAAAGCATCACGGGAGATGCATGAGGATGACCGCAGCCCTCTTGAGCAGCTCAGCTCATCTCCGGCGGTGCAGGAGAAGGCTGCCCAGAAGAGGAGGTGCAGGGGAGGTGGCAAGAGCCAGGCACTGACCACTGCTCAGCCTCTCCACCTGCTGCAAACCCACAAACGTAGGTCTTACAGCCTGGCAGCTCCGCAAAGCTGCCCGCTAATGCCTCCTCCGAGGGTGCCACGGGAGGCAAAAGCCGGCGGGGTCTTTAGTTATGGCTCTGGTTATTCCAGCTAATTTAATTCCAGCTCTTTGGAGATTTATGGCAGCGTATCAGGCTTTTTATTTAGGCTGCGCTCGGGCTGATGCATTAAGCTCTCCGTGCTGAGAGCAGCCAACAAGAGGCAGGCACAGGCAGCCTCTCGCTCGTGAGGCGCAGGCTCTGAGCGGGCAAACTACAACATCATCTGGAGACGTGGATGGACATGAGCTCATTTTTTATTTTGAGGTGGCACTGATGGCCAGGGGGTGATGGTGGCACCATGGGAGGGTGATGGTGGCACCACGAGCCAGCTCGCAGACCTCCTGCTGCAGCCACAGGGGAAACCCAGCCACAGAGGGGGCAGAAAATACAATTCAACACCAAAGCACCCTGTATAATTTTCTGCCAGCGAGTGCTGGAGCTGCCCACGAGCTGCTCTCGCCACCTAACAGCATCAGCCACCCCGCGGGCATCGCTATGCCTGCCGACAAGGAGATGGGCACCTGGGGAGACATCGGTTCTCCCCGTACCGAAGAGCTTAGCGAGGCAGAAGGAGGGGAGAGGAATTCAAACAGCCCTGTGAGAGTTTTTCTCCCCAGACCATGAACCAGGCAGGTCGGGACAGTTGTTGCCGCAGACTCCCCGTGGCTCTGGGGGTGGCAGCATGTCACTCCCGGGCCCTGATGGCAGATGCAGGCATTCTTATAAATGCTTCGCAATTCAAAACCCATCGGAAACCGCTGCGCTGCCTTTGTTCCCCTCACCCCCGAATTTATGAGATCATCTCCTCCAGCAGGAGCCACCGGGGGACACGGGGGAGAGGGACAATGGTACAGGTTTACGTTATAAAGGGCCCTCCTCCGTGGCACGAGCAGCTCAGTGACTGCCCAGCCAGAGGGGCAGGTTACGTGTGTTTGCTGCAAACATCCGTGGAGATGCACAGGCCCCTCGAGACTTCAGCTGCCTCAAGTCAGAGGGGACCTCTCCATCCCTTGGAAGGGTGGCTGGGGACAGGAAAATGCCACGATGCTGCCCACCAGGCAGTGTCTGAGTGTCACAGCGAGGAGGAGCTCAGAGCAGGACGCATCCCATCCCTGAACTCAGCACCAGAGCCCAAATACCTGGCGAGGATGCTTAGCAGGTGAAAGCTCCACTTCTGCCACCCATTCCCTTATTGTTAAGGGCCCCTTTCAGGTCTGGTTCCACCACCAGACTCTTCCCAGCATCTCCACTGCTTTCCCTCCCTCGCTCCCTGCCTCCTCGCTCACTGGTATTAGACAAGCAGGGAGCAAGGAGCCTCTGAGGCTACCCAAGTTTTGGCTACCAGGGGTACAGCCGGGCTTTGCACACTATTGTGAGGAGCCGTTCCTAAAGCAGAGCACAGAGAAATCCCCCCAAGCCCATCAGGGTCCTGTAGCCACACCACGTGTCCGCATCCTCCCACCCCAGCCGAGGCAGAGCCCAAAAGACAACAGCCACTTACGCCAAGGCGAAAGCCACCAGCGCTCCCACCACCACGATGAAGTCCAGGATGTTCCAGAGGTCTCGGAAGTAGGAGCCGTCCTGCAGGATCAAGCCCTGGTCGATCATCTGGGAGGGGAGAAGAGCGGGCAGGAGATCACCAACTCGGCCATCGAGCGCCCAGCCAAGCTGGGAGACACATCAAGGAGCACCGTGTTTTGGGGGAGCCTGGAGGCTGATGTAAGTGGTGTTGAGCTCTCCTGTCTCCTATTGCTAAGAACCGGGCTTTAAAATTTCTGTTGTTCACGTTTAGGACCAGAACTGAAAACTGAGCTATTTCCCCCGTGAGCCACCCCCTGCAGCAAGGATGCTGTGGGACCTGCTGCCTCCAGCACAGCCTTATCTTACCTTGATAACCATCTCGAAGGTGAACACCCCGGTGAAAACGTAGTCAAAATACCTCAGGACCTGCGGAGAGAGGGCAGGGGTGTTGCCAAGGGGGGAACCAGTCCCTGGGCACATCGCTATCTCCCCACTTTAAGCTGGACAAAGCCCTGCTCCAGACCCCTGGGCCCTACATCCTCGTGTCTGAACGTGCTCCCCCCGTGAGGCTGTGGTCCTACATGGCCCCTAACCACTGCAATATTTTCTTGAAGGCCAAGGGGGATTTGCCAATCGGAGTTGCTCAGCTTTCCCTTTTTTTCTGCCCCATCCAACCTGCCCATCTCTGAGATGCTGCCAAGGGCACGAGCCGTCCCTATGGCCACATGTGCCACTCCAGCTCAGTTTTACCTCTCACTGCCAAACCCCAAACACCCCTTTTTCACACCAAACCCATGTCCTCCTTGCCTCCTTGTTCCTACCTTCTCATTTGCTCTTCCCCCAGCCCAGCCACAGCACCTCGGAGCCCACCAGCAGCCCATCCCCAGACATCACCGCGACACCACAGCGGGCATCCCTCTCGTTTGGGGATCACATGGGGCTTGCAGTCACCTTGTTACGGTCTGAGTTGGTGAGGACGGGATCCTCAGCCGCGAGGGCGATGCTGCTGGCGGCGATGACCAGGAGGATGCACATCTCGAAGTAGCGCAGGTTCACGATGTAGTGGCAGGCTCTGCGCACCCTGTGCCGAAACAGCGCCCAACCCACTCACCACCGGCATGCCCCGTGCACCCAAATCCCACCCCACATCCCCAGCTAGTGACCTTATTGGTACAGGCTCCCAGGGCTGGGTCATAGCAAAGGGTGGCAGAAAAATGGAGGGGTGTGCAACTAGCATTGAATAAAATCCCAGCTAGCACCCAATGGTCAAGAGGAAGCGATGAGCAGAGCTGGCACAGGGGGAAAGCGCTCTCAGGCAGGGAAAGACACCGTTAACCAGGTTGTTGGGAGATATTTAGCCCCCTTCCCAAAGGTATCACCTCTTTTCCATGAATACGAGGTGTCTGTCCCCTCACAGCCCTCCCAAGCCAAAAACAAAGGCCAAAAATAAAAGAAATCTCACGGGTTCGTGGTGCTGAAGATGAACATGGAGCTGTGCGGCACCATCGCTTTGCCCGTCTCGCTCTTCTCCTTCTTCCGCTTCTTCTTCTCCATCTCCTCCTCGTCCTCCTTGCTCTCTGCCTCCTTCAGGGGGCTGGCTTCCCCGTCGGTCTTGTTGCTAACTGCAGAAAAACGAGAGCCTTTGCCAGGTACGGGGCGAGGGCCAGCTTCTGCCTCCAGCCCTGCCCTGCACCCTGCCGTGGGGACCCGGGGAGGAGAAGGCACCCGATGGCCAGGGATGGGAAAAGCCACGCAAGTAGCTCTCTGCTCCCCCCAAACTCCCCCCCAAGGCTCTCAGGAAAGAGAGAGGGGTCCTCACTCTGTACCACAGCGGACTCTTGGACATCGATCATGATGGCGGTGCTCTCGGTGGCCTTCTCGGTGTTGGCGGTGGCGGAGGAGAGGTCGGGCTCGCTGCGGCTCACGGTGCGGCTGGCCCCCAGCGCCGCTCCCCCCAGCAGGGCTTGCTCGCTGGTGTCTGGGCTGCTGCAGTCCTGCTCGCCCAGGCTGCCCTCCAGCCCCCGTGGGGGCTCGGGTGCCGCTGTCGGGGGGCTCCCCTCCTCAGCAAGGACCCTGTTAGTCCTGTGGGAGGAAGGGGAGGACAAAAAGGTGTATGATAAGTGGAAACTGATGACCTGAGGATTTACAGAGACTACAAGATTCCCCTCCCCGAGCTACAAACCTGGTGGGCTCCCCGCTCGCCTCCGGCTCGCCCTGGATCAGGTCCAGCGCCGCGGCAGCATCCCCGCGCCGGTCCCCATCCTGCGCCCCCTCCGCGGGGCCGGCCTCCTCCAGTCCCATCTCCTGGCTGCCCGAGCGGCTCCCCAGGGCCGGATCCTTCCCCTCCATCCTGGCTTTCCGGTGCCGGCTGCGCCGCTGGCTCTGTCTCATCCGCGCCCTCTCCTCGATGCCACCTCCTGCCCCTTCCTCGCCCGGCTCACAGTTCCCGTGGCACGCTTTTTGGTGCCACAGCTCCTTGTCCCGCCTGGCCCGGGGCGATGGGCTCCTCCTGTCCTCCCCGCCGCCCGCCTTGCTCCCTGGGGCCGGCTGCTCGGGGCCCTCGGCAGGCGGCCGCTCGCCCTTGCCGCCCTGCTCCTCGTCGCACTTCTCCAAGGCGACGCCGTCGCCCGGTTTCTTGCGTCGGAAGATGCTGGCGTGGGGGTTGATGAGCGGGGGCTCGTCCTTGTTGATGCCCTCCTGGCTGGACATCTGCATGTGCCGGCGCAGCTGGCTGGTGCGCTGCTCCCACACCGACATGTGGTGCCGCCGGCGCCGCTCCCGCCTGCAGCGGGGACAGCCGGGGAGCGGGGTCAGCGCCACGAACCCCCCATGTTGGCATTTCACCCCACAGCACCCCAACTGCATGCACCCACCGCCCCGGTGACGAAACATGGGGGTGCACACAGGGGGCTTGGAGACACAAACACCTGCCTGGTCACCGAGGGTCAGTCCCCTTTAGCCTTGCAGCGTCCCCCTGGTGCTGGCAGGGGTTGGAAATCGGGCTGAAGCTGGACCCCTGCCCCTCCAAAAGACCTCTGCCCCATCCCAGCCAGGTGGTGACCACCGTCCCCTTGCTTTCTTGGGGACACCACTTAAAATGTGGCCGAAGCCCTCCTGCTGCAGCCAGGATTCTGGCACTAGCGATGTTTTTAATCCTCCAGCTCCTTGGAGCCAGGCTCCTTTTTGGAGCATCGCTGCCCTCATGATAGCTGAGCTTGGGTGGCAGTGCTGAAGGGATGGGGATGGAGAGTAAAAAGGGAAAAGGCGCCAGGTACAAGGCTGGCCTGCTCACTGAGAGGTGCCCCTCTCCGCCCTCCGATGGGACATCTGCAGTGGGGCACCCCTGGACACACAGCCCCTTTCCCTGCCTGTGCTCGGTGTGCAGCCAGCACGTCCCACGGGGAGCCCGTGTGCGAGGATTTGGGGCTAAAGCTGTTGGCTTCCCCCCCGTCCGGGGGTCCTCTGTGCTCCTGCGGGTGCGCTCTGGGGGAGCTGCGCCTCCTGGGGCTGTAAACGGATCCTTTCCACCGCCATAAACACGAACACAGACACCCCGGCGAGGACAGACGTTCCCTTCCCGACACACGGAGACACGCACGTGCACACACGTACACTGCTCACCCACGGAGCACACGCCGGTACACACCCACGGGTACACCGACACGCACACACACACTGCGGGGAGGCTCGGCACGCACAGAGCCACGAGCGCACGCAGGGACACGGGTGCAGGGCAGCGCCCCGAGGCACCCACAGGAGGGGCAGGGGCTGCCCAAAAAAAAAACACACGGGGGGCCACAGAGGACACGCGACCCACGTACAGGTGGCTGCTGCGCGGCTCCCACATCGACATGTGGTGTCTCCTGCGCCTGTCTCTTCTGGGGAGGAAAAAACAAACCCATTGAATCCCCAGCACCCCTCCTGTGCCGGCCCAATTTGCACACCCCGCCGGGGCTCACACACCACTGGGTGAAGGGATGCACGCAGCGGTGCTCACCCCAGGGCTGCGGATCTGCTCTGGGGAGCAAGAGGGATGTGGCCAAGCGAGCTACCTCGCCAGCCACTCAGAAATCCTGGTCCTCAGGGATTTAGCAGCTCTTTCCAGTGCAGAAGGAAGAGCTGTTCACTCCTACCCAGCTCCACGCGGTGCTTTGACAGAAGAGGTGATGTGCCAGGCCGGCCCCGAGCTGCTCAGAGCACCACCACCCATTTCCACAACCGTGCGTGCTGCCCTGAGACCACGGAATGGGATACGAAGCTCATATATGCAAATCTGCATGTGATTTACATTTTCTGCTTTCTGCAAACGCCGCATGTGCGCTGTGAGCAAAGACACCCCGACTGCATGCGATCGAGCACACGTGTGCGCGCAGAGCTCACGCGCGCGAGGCGGGGTGCTCCCTGCTGCTTTCCTGCAGGGCACCCGCAGCCCCAGCATCCCCCCGCTGGTGACTGCCACCATCATAGGAGCGAAGGGACAGCCCGGTGCCACGCTCAGGGTGCATGCCCGCTGCCTGCCACCGTCCCCGCAGCAAGTGGCCGCGCGGCACCGCTGCGTCGCGGCACCCGCGTGCGTCCATCTGGCCACCCACTCACCCAGCAGCCCGAGCCATCTGCACCACGGGCACCCGTGCGCACACGCTGTGCTCCAATCTGCACCGCGGCCACCCACGGCAGCCTGGCCACGTGGGAGCACTCCTCCCGACGGCAACCGGACCTCTCCGCCGGCGCGAACGCGTGCGCTGAACCTGCCCGTGCCATGGACCCACCGAAGCCATCTGCGTGCACCCAAACCCGAACCGATCCTGGAAAACATCACCCCCAGGGCATCACATCCCTCTCCCCTGTCCCTGGAACTAGGGACCCTGAGGAGGGGAAGGAACTAGAAAAAAAGAGCTGCAGATATCACTGTCTCCCATTTCAATGCCACAGAAACAACAACAAATTAAGATTAAGAAAAAGTAATCTGCTTTCCTAGCCAGCTGGACATGACAACGGCAGGAAGACCAGCAAGGATGTGCGGGCAAATCCTTCAGTGCCCTAATATATTCCATCTCCAGCCTCTTCCTCTTTTATCTCTCCCTTCTCCAGCCCCTTCTGCAGCCTAAATCCTTTTATTTCTTCACTTTATCCAACGTGTTCACACTGGCAGCCAGAGCCAATGCCCGTGAGCTGGTCACAACACGCAAACTCTGCCATCTCTCCTATAAACCCCCCAAATCCTGCTTGCGAGGAAGAGAGGGAGATTTCTCTCTTATTAGGAATCTCTCTTCACCCCCAGGCAGGTCTTATAGGCACTCGTGCCACCCCAAAGCCAGCAGGGTGGGGGACCATCGCATCCCATCCCTGGGAAGCCGAGGAGCTCAGGCAGCTCCCCAAAATCCGAGCTGAACCTCGCTGCTTCCTCCATCCCCACGGGTTGGAGCTCGCCTGGGTTTCTCTCGGCAAATTTGCAAAGAGACGCAGCCGTGTGTGAGCTTGGCTTGGTTTCAAAGCATAATGAAACCTAAAATTCCCTGGGAAGGGATTCTATGAAAAAAAATAAAAAAATAAATCCTTCCAGCCGTACCGAAGTGTACTGTTTTGGGAAACAAATCAAAACGCCTCGTTCCAATGTTGACTTAGAAAGTTTTATGTGATTTAGACCATATGACAGGGCAAAATAAAAGAAAAATAAGGTGTCTAGGAAGGAAAAACAGAACTTTCTGCTGCTGCAACGCAGATGCAGGGCTCCTCAACAACAGAGTGTCAAGGGTTTCATGTGGGTTTGGGTTTTTGCCTTCCCCAAATCAAATTCCCTTACCATGAAATGCGATTTTTGCAAGCCTGCTCCATCCCGTGTAACCGCATTACAGCCGGGGAAGGAGCCGGGGGGGGGGGTCAGACTTTGGCACTGCTGGGACCCCCAGCTCCCACCCGCTGCTCTCCCCCTGCCCCACCACAAAGAAACGCTGCACAGGAGCGTCCTCCACCCATCTCCTCCTCCTCATCAGCCTCTTCCCTCACCCTTAGCAGCAACCTCACCTATCGAGGCTTTGTGTTTTGGGGCAGGAAGCCTCTCTGGGGAGATTTCTGCTGTATGCAGGAGGTGAGGGAGCATGGGGCAGCCCCAGGACCTGCTTTGGTGGCCTGGTGTCTGCCTCATGGAGGGCGCACATCCATCTCCTCCTGTCCCCCTCTGCACCCCCGGGGAGGGGAAGGGGGCTCAAGGGGCTGTGGGGTCACTCACTCGATAGCTGGCATGTTGGGGGCGGACATGGGGCTGACTTCCTTGGCTTTCTGAAGGGCGTGCTTCTGGTTAAAGGCCTCCTCTTCCTCCTGCTCATCCTGCAGAGGAAACGGAGGGGTTGCTTAGGGGGAGGCCGGCGTTTTGGGGGAATGTGGGCCCATCGGAGGCGGTGGGGTGAGCTTCGGTGCCAAGAGAAAGGCACAGGGACAGCCTTCGTTTGTCTCACGCTATGGGGATGCAATTTCCCCATCACACTGGATCTCACCAAAGGCGTTAGTGCTACCTGGAGAAGTGAACCCAGCCAAAACGACCCCAGATGGCATAGACCAGCACAGCCTGTCCTCCACAGCCACAGGGTGAAGTGGGGCAGAGAACGGGAAGCCAGGGACCCACAAACAACCCCAGCACAGACCATACAGCTTTAACGAGCCTGGCCACATCTCCAGAGCAAAAAAAAAAAGGTCCTTGGGAGTCATCTTAGCACATTCAGCCTCTCCAAGAACCTCATCACCTCCAACTGGTGCTGCCGGCACACCACAGGGGCTCACCCAGCCCTCTCCCCCCGATCCACAGCCCCCAGCACGTGGGAGGACAGGGGGATGGGAGCCCCCTGGATTCTCCTGTCCCATTCTGTTTGCTGGGAACAGGTTGGATTTACCTATGGGGGCCACCCGGTGAGCCCACAGGAGCCAAGGAACAAGCATGGGCTGTGCAAAAAAATGAGCAGCGTGGGATCTCTGGGCTTCTTTGAAGAACAGCAATGACCCCTGCAGCTCTTGCCTGCTTTACCCAAAGGGCACCCCAACATTTCAGCCTTTCCCAAATATTCCCCAGTGCGGTCTTAAAAGCAGCCAAGCCCAACAAGCTTCTTGAGCACCATCCTAAATCACATCCTAAACCACCCCCGCTGCCCTGAGAGCTCCCACCAGCAAGGAGGAGCAGCTGGGACGTACCTTGGTGAGCTCCTGAGCGTTGGCCAGGTTGTCCACCGCGATGGCCAAGAAGACATTCAGCAGAGTATCTGCGGGCAGCTAAGGATGCACAAGCCTCGTGGTAAGGACATGGGCATCTGCAGCCACCCCGGGAGGGTGGCCCTGGGGGCTCCTCGCCAGCTCGGGGACAAACTCCTCGCCCATCCCATCCATCCTGCCCGCAGCACATCTCCAGGCAGCTCCTCCTCTGCGCCCGAGGTGTCCAGGGCTGCCCCACGCGTGGTGGGACCCCCTCAACGGGGAGAGGAGGAAGGGGCAGAGGGTTGGGAGGGGTGGGTGTCCCCGGGGAGGGAGATGAGGCGGGGTTGCCCTGCTACAAGCACAGCAGCCAGGCGGATACAGTTTCCGAACAGGGTGAGGACGATGAAGTAGATGGAGGACCACATGCCCGAGCGAACGCCTCCCTGCGAGCGGATGCCGTTGTACATCACCTCGTTCCAGTCCTCGCCCGTCAGGATCTGCACAAGAGCAAGCCAGCAGGTCGGTCACCGGCCACCCTCGTCACCCTGACACCCTCTTGTCACCTGGACACCCTCCAGCCACCCCACCAGCACACACAGGGCAGCCTTGAGGGAGAAGCTATGGGGCTTTGCTGAGGATTTGGGTCTCCTCGGAAGGGTTTGGAAACTCTTCCACCTTGGAAGAGTTGATAATAACGGAGAAGAGAGCCAGCTGCTCAGTTTTGTGGTAGGAGAGAGAGCGAGGGAGTTCTGTCCTAGCAGCTAGACCCGTTTGGCTTCAAGACCCCATCCAGCAGTGGGCAGACGGCCCCAAGGCCATGGGGTGGTGTCCCCCTGCAGCCTGGCTCCTACCTGGAACACCGTCATGATGGCTGCGGGGAAAGTGTCGAAGTTGGCCGACGGCGTCCCGTCGATGAAGTTAAACCTGGAACCACAAGGACAAGAACAGGCTGGGGTAGGGGGCAGCGAGCCACGGCTCTGCGCCATCAGCTCGTTGGTGCTTCCAAGGCCTCCCCTTGCTCCAAGGAAGGTTGTTCCCAAAATATGCCCCATCCAGAAGGACCACCCAGCCCCGAGCACATCCCAAGCAGGGCTTTTGGTGCAGGAGAAGTACCAGCAGAGGCTGAGAGCGAGGCTGCAGACTTCCTAGATGCCCTTTCCCCAGACTCGCTGCGACCTACCTGCCTCCGAACAGCTGCATGCCCAGCAGGGCGAAGACCACAATAAAGAGGAAGAGGAGGAAGAGCAAGCTGATAATAGACTTCATGGAGCTCATCAGCGAGACCACCAAATTCCTCAAGGATGCCCAGTACCTAGAAAAGAGACGTGGCTGGAGCACCCGCAGCAGTGCTAGCAGGAGAGCAGAGACTGGATCTGGGGGTGGCTGGCACCTACTTGGTTATTTTAAATATCCGTAGGAGACGAAGGGCTCGTAGGACACTGATCCCAAAGGAGGTTCCTGGTCTGAAGATGGCCCAAACCACTTCAAAGATGCTTCCCACTGTGACCTGAGAAGTGGACATGGCCGTGAGTCAAAGATGAGCTCAGGATGGGAAATCTTCCCGTGCCCCATCCCCGTGGCCACGTACCCCACAGTCAAAGCAGTTGAAGGAAGAATGGAAGTACAGGCGTGGCCCCATGCCATACATCTTCAAGGACATCTCCAGGAGGAAGAGCCCAAGGAACAGGAACTCTGCATAGTCTGGAAGAGAAAACCCAGTCCCTTGGGACACGGAGCATCGAGGAGCACCAGTAGCCCACGTGGCACACGGCAGAGGTGGGACACGCCGAGGAGCACGCTGCTTCCCCCAGCTCTCAGGCCAGAGGATGGGGTTGGGAAGCAAGCCTGCCAAGAGCTAATCTGCGAACAACAGGGCACCAACCCCACAAATTAATCTTCAGGGTAGGTACACTGGTGCCCCAGTGGTTAGAGAAGGCCAGAGAGGGCTGGCACGGAGCAGAGCAGCTCCTCAGCGTTATATGGTGGCGGTTGGGGTGTCCGCAACGACGTTAACCACATGGCACTGTAGGGGAACATTAGCAAGCTGGACGTAAATCATTGCACGGCTGGAACTTGGCCAGGGTAACCAAGCCAAGCAGCCATGAGCCAGGGAGAAGCTTCTCAAGCTATTTCACCAACATTAGAGGGCCAGAGCCTGGCTCTTCCCCTTGCCCAAAAGCTGCGCCTCACCACGACCAGCTGCCATCCCACACCGTGCCCTGCTGGGATCCCGGCAGGCCTGAGCATGCCAATGCAGATTTGGGCAGGCCTGCTGCTTGACAGGGACGTTTTCAAGGTGAAGAAGAGTAAATGTGGATGGGAAAGCAGCAGCGTCCCTCCTGCAGCAGCTCAGGAGCAACACACGGCTGCCGGGGGTTGAGCACAGTGCAGCATGCCAGGTTGGATGTGGATGTACCGAGCACCACCGCTCACAATTTTGGGATAAATCCACCTGAATCCTGCAATCTGCCTGAGAAACCCATCAGACCCAAAGGGCATGAGGCCAGGAACACTTCTCCACGTTTCCCTGTGAGGCCAAGACTGCTACCAGTGGCCAGGGTGTGTTGGAGATGAAAGGCTACCCCAGGTGCAGGAGGTTTTGCCATCCCACGCACGCTCTGCCCCCGGCACGAAGGACTCACAGAGGAAGTGTGTGAGCCAGGCGGGCTGGTTGTGATGCACGATGGCCACGCAGGCGGTGTTGAGGGCTACCAGGCTCAGGACGATCCAGTAGAAGACCTGGGATTTCACCATGTGGCGGACGGAGATGCGCAGGAGGCGCTCCTTGTGCCGCAGATAGGAGGCACCGTCCACCCTGGCGCCTTTCAGGCCTGAGCGGCTCAAGGGGTTACCTGAGGGGGAAAAAAGGAGAAGATACCAAGGTGAGAGGACGAACCGGGTGCCCCAGCCCCGCAGGAGCCAGGTCGGGGGGAAAAAAGCTTGGAGCAGCACCGACCCAGGGTGGGATGGAGAGGTCTTCTCTGCGCCAGCCTCCGCTCGCCCACCGAGGCGATGTCGACGCAGTGCTCGTCGCTGGAGTCGCGGTTCATGGTGTCCGTCCGGTTCCTTTTGATGGTGGCTCGCCTGAGCACTGGCAGGGGGAGAGGAAGGGGTGCTGGAGCTGCGGTGGCACGGCTCTGCCAGCAACACACTCATGGCTCCACACCCCAGTGCTTGGCTGACCCGGGTCTGGCGGTGGGATGTGCCCCCTGGCACGTCTGCAGACCTCCCTCCACCCACGGAGGAGGGTTTCAGCCTCCGTTTGTGGCCAGCCACCAGGAAGGGCTTGGCTCCTCTTACCTTCTAAGGCTGAGGTCCCGGAATTTTTGTTCTCTTCGGCCAGCATGACTTCCTCTACGCAAAACACACAGTTCAGCATCAGGAGACAAGACACCAAAGGTGGAGCACACCACACGTCACTGCCCGGTACCTAAGCACTTTGCCCAGCCCAGAGGTGGTCGCTACAGGTTGCAAACTCTCATCAAGCATTGGGGCAGTGTCCCAAAGCAAATTCTTTGGGGTGGCAAGGGGCAGCTACTGCACATTGCATCAGGAAGAGAAATTACTTCTGATCAGCCTGGCTTCTGTAACCAGCCTCCATAAATAAGCTGAGTATTGTAGACAGAAAGTCTCTTTTCTGAGTCATGCTCTTGGAGGAGACCCCTCTCCGTATCCTCTGTGTCTCTGAAGGGCTCCTCACCTTCTGCTAACTCCTCGGAGGAACAAAACATCTGCCCTCTACTCACTCACAAGCTGATTTTATTCATGAATTCATGAGTATAAAGAAAAGAAAGCAAAAAAAAAAAAAAAAAGAAAGAAAAAAAAAAAGCAAAAAAAAAGCTGGGGATTTATCTGAGTCTTGTGGATGCCAGGAAAGCTGGGTCCCAGGGGCAGGCAGTGGCACGGCAGAAAAGGGAGCTGACTATGGCGCATGAGGCAGAGCTGAAGGTGAGCAGTGCTACCCTTGTTTAGAGGAACGATAGGAACCTGAGAGCCATCACCTCTCCAGGGGAAGAAAAATAAAAATAGAAATAAGGTTAACAGGTGGAAAACCACTGGTGCCACTCACTGCTCTGCTTCCCCACTGCCCACCTCTGCGTGAAGCTCCAGCGAGTACCAGCAGACGGGGACGTGTTGCGCAGCAAGGCTCACGGCTGTGAGGGCTCAGCTGCCTCTCCTGGTGGCACTACGTGCCTCACACCCCAAATATTACATTTCTGTGCCACAAAACGTGAGGTTTCATCAGCTGCTGGGGATGTCCCTGCTCACAGCCTGGCTGGAGAGCTGCTGGAGCATCACTCCTGCTGGGGCTGAGCCCGTCCGTGCGCCCAAGGTCACCACGCGAGCACCCAGACAGCCCTGGAGTTACCCTGGGTGATGTCCAGAGATCCGTCCCCATCTCAGCCACCCTCAGCACCATCACCCCCGAGGTCCCCAGCCTTTACCCGCTTTGTCTATCCAGGCCCTGTAGCCATTGAGCTCCCGCTCGATCTGCTGCTGGCGCCGCAGCTTCATGAAGGCTCGGCGGTTCTCCACGCGCTCGCGCTCTTTGGCAAACTCCCTGGGACAGGGCAGAGAGGGAGGTGAGAGCACAACCAGGGGGTTTTCCTGCCCCACGGATATCCCATCCCGTCCACCTCGCCACCCTGCAGCCCCCAGGTTGGGCACTGCCACCTCCTGTGTGGCTTTGTCCCCTCCTTCGCCTCATGTCCAGCTGCCCCCTGATGTCCCCTGTGGCTGTTGTCACCCATCCGGTGGCCAAACCCAGCGAAGCAAGGGGAGACCAAGAGCCTGGATGAGCAAAAATCTGCCAGAAGGGACAGTTCCAGAATGGGGGAGTTATTTGCAAGGGACATGGGATGAGCAAAGAGGGAAAGGGAGCAGCGCCCTCAGCTCCTCTCCCACAGGGCAGAGGATGGAGCACGGGGAAGGAGCCAGGGGAATTTGGAAGAAATGGAAATATTTGGCAAGAAACACAGATGTGGCAAAGCAGGCAGCCCCACGCACAGCATCCTCACGCCAGCACCCTGTGTTACTTGGAAGGTGACTTCAAGGAAGTCCCACACCCATGCTCGCACACCCCAAACACCTGGGGCATCTCCACCCACACATTCCACCTCTACTGCTGGACACGTTGACACGCAAAAAGTGTCCCGCCCTGCAAAAAGACATCCCCCAGCACACCCTTTCTCGCACAAGCATCACCAGGATGGGCCCTGCACCAAGCACCCCCGCCCCACTGTGCCCAGATGAGCAGCAGATGGGGAAGAACAAACAGCTCCGCTCCCGTTCGAGGCGAGCATCTCTCTCCCCAGAGAGCAGCAGCAGCAACCTCCAGCCTCCAAATACTCAAAAGAAGCGAAAGAATCGGTCTGTCTGCTGCAGAGGGAGTTCAAGTGCATTACCCCAGCTGAGCTATTACACCCTTAATGCTGTGTGGGCTTTTGCATGTGCGCGCGCGTGTTTGTGTGAAAAGCCCTGAATGTTCCCTGCATCTCTTGTTTAAGATCCCCAGACAATTCGAGCATTTTTAATTCCACCCCAGGAAGGTGAAGTTTCCTGCCGCTCCGGCATTAAGCATCAAATGCCTCTCCCCCTCCAGCTCCGGCTTTCAGACTGAAATGAGACTTTCTTCCTAGGGCAGGGAAGGGGGAAGAGAACAAAAGGGGAGGAAGAGAAAAAAGCAGCCTAAGCGGAGGGAAGGAGGGCGGGGGGAGAGCGAGGAGGAGACCTCCCACAGCCGGCGGGGAAAGGCGCTCGCCGGTTTGGGCACGGCATGTGAAAAACGCTCCTCGCCTGGCGCGGAGGAAAGGCAGGATGATTTTGGCTTCATCCCCCACGCCGCTTTCTGCACAGCAGCGAACTCGAGGTGCCAAGAAGCGGGGAGCTGCCATTCGCAGCCAGAGCCAGCGGGGACGCTGCCTTTGTCCCTCGGTGTCCTTTGTCCCTTGGGTGTCCTTTGTCCCTCAGAGCTGGGGGGTGCCAGAAGCAGGCACCAACGCTTCCCCGTGTCCAAGTGCTTGCTCGTGCAGCCCTAGCTTGCAAGAAGCTGGTGCCACGCACACAAACCCGGGGACACCGCGGTCCCTTCTGCTGCGGCAGCATCTCCGAGGGAGCCGCTTCCCACACTGCTGCTCCCTAATGGAGCCTAATTGCTTTTGTCCATTAGGAGGAGGAAGGGGGGCAGAGAGGAGGCATAAGAAGAAGAAGAAGAAAAAAAATAAAGTTAAATTCAAGTTAATGAATTATTACATCTCAGAGAGACACGTTACCGAGCGGGGCAGCAGCGGGGGCTGGTGACATCTGAGAGTGGGTAGGCGATGCTGACAGATCAAGGATTGCTCAGAGCCAATTTGCAGCAGCGGGTAGAGATAACGCTGCGGTGCGAGCACGGGGCCGGCCGCGCTGACTGGCAGCCGCCTGGGAACGCTCCAGGCACGGGGCTGGCCCCCCGGGAGGATGCTGCTCCCTGAGGTGTGCGGGTCACGGCTCAGGGGATGGCACCGCTCGGCTCTCCAAGGGGCTCCGGGGGGCCAATTTGAGCAGGGCATCCCTCCCCAGGCCAGGGGGGCTCTCCAAATCTGTAAAGGCAGGGTGAAAGTGTGCACAGAGAGCCTGATGTAGGGGTTTCAGCCTCCAGCCTCCTCTCTTTCCCCCATGGAAAAGCCTATGCTGAGCACGGGGATGTGTTGGACCTGGTGTGGTTGCAGCTGTACCCTTTGGAAAGCCAAAAGCGGGCACCGAGGGATGGAGGTGGCGGGGGGAGCTTGGCAAGCAGTGTGCCATCATCCTCCTGCAGGCAAGGAACCATCCAGACACCATGCCCAGCCTTCCATGGCGATGGGAGCAGATGGTTTGCTCCTCCCAGGGAAGAAAATTCCCGTTTAGAGCCCTGGCAGTCCCCTGACGCAGGGTGAGAGCATCCTGGTGGGAGACCCCGGGGGCATGGCCACGCTCAGCAGCCTCCTGCCCCAGGCTCCTGCGCCCTCACGGCAATGCTGCTTCAGCATCACTGCTCTGCAGGGCCCAGATCCAGTCTTAATAGAAGAAACATGTTAAAGCATCCACAAAAGTGCCCCATTTTGGGGAAATAAATAAATAAATAAGGGGAAGAAAAAAATATCATGGGTGCTGCAGCCCACTTGTATCCTTCCAGGAGCTTCTCTGAGCCCAGAGATAGCACTGGTCACACCAACACTGCGCTTTCCATGCTTTGAAACAAGCCAACCATCTTCAAAGCCATCTATTCATCACCTTTCACTGCCTTTAAACACACCTCCAACAAATCTGCTACCAAAAGGGTCTTGAAATGACCCGAGGCAGCAGGAAGGATGGGGTGGGGAGAGGAGAGGTACTGGCTTACATGCTGGAGAGGAGGCAGCAGCAGCATGCTGCTGTGGAAAAGCCAGCTGTGGTGGGCTGTACGACAAGGAGAACCATCTGTATGGCATCAGGTAACACTTCTGCTCTGCTCAGCACCAGCAAGGTCTCAGCACATGGCTCCTGTCCAGTTTCAAGCACCACGATTTGAGGAAAAACGCCCTCGCTCCAGGAAGGTGTCAGAAAAGGTTACGGGACAGAACTGACACCAGGTGGTTTGGAAAACAGGGATGAAAAGGTGCAACTCAGGAGGATCGGATGGTATTTACCCAAGAGACGTAAAGGAACCACAATAAGCGTGCTGAACTAATGGTGCAGCCTGTAACCTGGCACCCGAGCCTAAACAGAGGGTGGCAAGAAGGGAGCAGGGCTGGCAGCACCAGGCAGAAAGTCTGGTGGTGGCACCGAAGTGACAGAAAAGGCTGGAGCAGGGACCCTGAGGGTCCAAAACCCCTGACTGTACTCCTGTGGGCACACTTACAGCATTTAAGAGAGGCAGGTGCTGGTGGTTGCCTTCTCCCCGGGAGAAAGCTCGTGATTTAAAGCAGATTTTCCTATGGGTGCTGCTGGAAGTCTTCTACCAGGGTGAGGAATCTCCAGAGGAGAAGTCACAACTCCCAGCACCACAGGGCTCCTTCTATAAGCTGGTCCCTCAAAGGGATGCGGGCTGTTGTGGCTCCACGTCAAGCCCAAAATCAGTGGGGACACAGCCACCACTGGCTGGTTATTTTACGGGACACCTCACTTTTCCCAAGGAGCGACGCTGTTACAGGCACTGCTGCTGACGGGCAATAGGAGGAGAGAGCAGGCACCCTGGAGATCTCTCAGGCCTGGGATTTGGGCAGCTTTGAAAATAAAATCCAAAAATTCAAATAACCGGGGGATGAGCCAGAGTGGAGACAAGACAGAATGGAGACACTGGGATGGCAAAGACACATTGAACCACTGGGGCCAGCAGCACAGCCCCTCCATCCAAGCCAGCCGGGTTTTCCAGCTTCAGGTTTCCTTTCGAGGTACAGGCTGCAGTCTTTGGATCTAAACTCACAAAACCCACGGATCCCCACGGCTGGAGTCGTTCCTAACCTCCCAGCTACGGCAGCAGCATCTCAGTGCAGCCCCCGCTGCATTCAAGGTGCTCAGAGCAGTGAGAAACATGGGAGAGGCTCACACTGCGCCTGCTGGTGGCGAAGGCAGCCCACTGAGCGCATTAAATACCTCCCCTCTTCTCCCCAGCAACTTCTTGTCTGCACTTGGCTCCAGTCAACAAGCTCTCACCCATCCCAGAGCAAGCTCCACCATCGTTTGGGATCGGGGCCAGGCATCTGTGTCACTGCAAAGTCCCTTGAGGATGTCTCTGGTGGAGCAGGTGCCCTGCACTTCACGGGGCTGCCAGCCCCAGGGCAGCTCAGCACCTCTGCGCACGCACTGCGCTCGCTCTCCGGGAGCAAGCAGCACTCCGTGACCCGAGAGAAAAGAGCAGCCGAGAGCTTGCAGAGCTCGTTGTTTCCAAACAGAGGAAAACAAGTCAAAGAGGGCAAACAGCACATGGAAAAAGGGAGCCAGCCGCCGAGTGGCAGCTCCAACGTTTGTCCCGAGGTGACAGCGCAGGGCTTCACAGCTCCGTCCCCCCTGCTCGGAGGGGGTGGCATCGAAGGCAGCATAGCAGGGTCAGCCCTTGCTGCCAGGAGCGTCTGGCAGCCCAACGAGAGCAGCAGAGGTGGAAGCTCAGGGCTTTGTTCCGCTGCAGGCAGGGCAGCACCGGTGCAGGCAGCGCTGCTTCGAGCGCCCCGGGCTCTGCCAGCAATCGCTGCCTCCAGCTCACACTGCATCGCTCCTCCTATCCCCTCCCCGGATTTTGTCTCTGTAAACAGGGAGGGTTTTGTCCCCCCTTTGCACGTGACAGCAAACAGAAAGTGTGGGACCAGTGCTGCGAGTGAGCTGCAGCACAAAGCAGCCACCGATTTCCAACGTCTCATGGCGCTAACTTCCCAGGAACTGCGGAGCGCTCTAATTGATGGCTTCCAAGCGAACACAATGGCTCCAGAGCTAAGCATCGAGCGTGAAACCCACAACGCATCCGCTAGGTATGTCACTCTGCTGCTGCGAAACAAACAAACAGCCTCCTACGACGTGCGGAGAGCTGGCAACGTGAAGTGATTCATTCAGGGGATCCTGCCCAACCCACCCAACACCGGCACCAAACACCCTTGTAACGTGGTGTTGGTCACCGTGGGTCGGCACCTTTCCAAGGCCAGAATCACCTGGGTTGGAAAAGATCTTTGGGATCATCACAGAGTCATAGAATCACCTGGGTTGGGAAGGACCTTTGGGATCATCGGGTCCAGCCATCAACCTGACAGCTATTGCCAACCAGGACAACTGAAATTAAGGAAGACCTGGAGCGAAACTCCAAAAACAACACATGAGCTTTCCACTGAGTGCTTTGTGAAGAGCATCAAACCCCAACCTGTCCCCCCCCAGCCTACAGAGCAGATCCCCAGGAAGGCACAGAGCCCAGCAAACGCAACGTGGCTGAGACCTGCTAGCAAATAATCCCCAAGGAGAATCAACGGGGAGCGCCACACATCCAACGCGCCGCTTTCCGGGCACACATGGTGGCATCCTGCTGTCACTGCCGACGTCCCCACCAGCTTTTCCGTGCTGTGGCAGTGTGTCTCCCTGCTTTCCCCTCCGCAAACCACCCACCTCCCAGGCGTTGATCCTCTCCTTCCCAGCGCTTGGCTTCGAAGCACCTGATCCAGCTCGAACGCGGGGCCCGGGTTTTGCACGGAGCCGTCAAAAAATAAAAAAACCCAACCCTGCCTCCGTCGAAAACGTGCGCTCGTTCCTTCAACGCCCTTATTATTAATTGCTAAAACTTAATCTTATTCATCGTTTGTTATGCCTCAAAATTGGAGAGGAAAAAAATTCAAATTAAGCCAAGTGAAAAGATTTCAGAGATGGTACAGAAGGCTCCTGGAGGAGCTGAAGAATGCTCTCCGGAGACCGGGAGCGCAGCGCTAACCCAACCTGAAAGAAAGAAGATCTTAAGACAAAGAAATCTTGCCAAATTGATCCTTTAATTATAACATTAGTCGTTTCTTTCAAAGGCTTAGTGCAAGAGCTGGGGGTGGGGGGCAGAAAAGACTTAAAGGGAGAAAAGACTTAACATCACCAGGATGAGTGGAAGCAATTAGCAGGGTTTAAATTACTCTCTTGTTTGGTACAAGGCAGATGGATCTCATTTTTCCTGCCATCGTGCTCAGCTTCTTGCTCTGCCATCGGCTCCCAGAGGACCTCTGGTTGGCACTACCACAGAGCCTCCCTGGGTCAGTCCCCATCCCTGTCCATGCTGCAGACCACGAGGTGCCACCGCACCGGGCCAGCATCACTGCTCCCACCAGGTCTCTGCAGCTTCCAAGCACTGCCACGCTGGAGATGCAGCCCGAACACGTGGATCCAAATTGGTTTGCACGGAAAACAACCGAGGAAAATGAAAAAAAACTCTACAAATTTGCAGACCTCTGCAAATCTCCAGCACGGGGCAGCTTTTGCATCCCCCTGGCTCGAGGCTGAGCCCAGCCCCGGGACACACGACCTGCTGTGAGCCTCATTCTTCCTGAGCTCCTGATCCACAGCCTGCGACGAGGCAGAAAGCAGGGCATCTTGGCTGGTGCTCCATCCTCGCTCGCTCCAGCTCTTCTGCCAGGATTATTTCAGGAGCTGTGTAGCTTTAAAAGCTGAGCAGTCACATCTCCTTGGGCTCTATACCTGCAAAATGTTCTCAAAGCGGAATGGGGCCAATTTTTTTCCTTTTTTTTTTTTTTTCCTCTCCTTTCTGCTTTCAGTTAGAATTAATTGATCCGTAATTGCACCCATAGAGGGGAAAAGTTAATAGACACAGTAATAAATGCCAAAGCCCCAGAAGAACTTGCTCTCCAAGCCCCTGCCTGGAGCGACTCCATCTCCTCTTAATAGCCTTGCATGCGATTCCAGCACATGTGTGCGTATTTAGAGAGAGAACTGAGGAGCCTCGCTAGGATGGAAATCATTTCTTTTCCTCTCCCACATACATTGTGCTCGGGAGCAGATGGATCCAGGCTGTTTACATCACGGAGGTCATGCCTCAGCCTAACAGTTGGGGAACTGACTGTTGGGAGAGATGCGCATCGCAACCAGGAGATTGCTAAATCTGGGCTCCGGCGAACTTCTTCTGATGGTGGCACATTAAACAAATGTCCTCCTGCAGCCTCTTGGCACTCAGGACCTGCCTGGGGCGTCTGGTTGGTTCCTCGGTGAAAATAGTTGCGAGATGAAGCAAGAGGAGGAGGCTGGAAGAACCAAGGGGACCTTGTCAGTAGTCAGTGCAGGTTGCAGGTTTCTGCTCCTCATCGTGGGTCACGCAGATGATTTTTTGGGGTTGGCCAATGCACAGCAGCATCACTGTAACCCTGTCTCAGCCAAAGTCATGGTAAACAGGAGGGCAGAGTCCAGAGAAAGACTCCTGCCTGCTTTTCCCCTACAATAGCAGATGGGACCAAGTACGTGGGCCACCAGGAATCGCTGCCGAGCACAGCGCCCCGAGTTAGCAGAGCAACCGTGTTTTCAGCTGGCCACACACAGCCTTTTTTCCTTCCCCCAGAGCAGCGCTATTACACCAGGAAACATTTCTTTCCCATGGAGATGTTTCCATGGAGCTCGTCCCCAACATGACCTCCTCCTCCCCGCTCAGCCCAGCGCAGGGGGATGCGGCCGGACCCCGGCTGCAGGGCACGGTGATGGAGAGGTCACCTTTGCCTCCTGGAGCGGAGCCCGGAGCTCTCCTCCAGCACAATAGAAGGGTGAGAAGCATTAAAAACAAAACCTCAGCAAGCAGAGTGAGGCAAGGAGCCCTCACACACCTTCGCTCAAGGACGCACGGGGCGTGCATGCAGAAGCACCGAGCCTCACACCCCTCCACCAGCTCAGCAAGAGGACAGCCAGCCTCGCTGCCAAGGGGGTCCCGAACCCACGGAGGTGCTGGGGACACCACAGCCCCCTTGGTGGCCTTGCACCCATGGCAGAGCCCAGCTTGCCCAGCCCCGCGGGAGCTGAGCAGCCGTGCTTTTCCCTAGGTAGCTGGCACGCCACGAGAGCATCTCCATTGCCAATTAGGCCACCCGCCCACGCGCATCCTTCCCCAATACAAACCCTATCAGCGATAAACAAACAGTGGAAATGCCAGCCGGCGCCTGGGAAGAGCCCGAGACAACTGCATCCAATTCAGTGGGCACGGGAAGGGCTGCCCCATACGGTCCTGGTGGGGGCAAGCACCCAGGGAGGGGCAGGGCACAGCTGGGTGTCCCCGCGGCCACCCCAGACTTGGCATCCCCAAGCTGGACGTGGCATAAGGAACACAAAAGTCACCCAGTGCTGCTTGGGATTCATCATCCTCCGCAAGGCAGCGTGTTACCTCGCTGCAGCCTGTCCCCACAGCCCCTGCACCTGGACCTGGGGAGCTGCAAGCCACCTGGAGATGCTGAAGCCCTGCCTGCTTCTCTAGAAGCATGTCCAAAACCACCACACCACCCCTGAATGCACAGGGATATTTAGGACAATGATAGAGATGGCCAGGACCAGCTTCCACTTCGATACCCGCATCCCAAAATCACAAGCCATTAAGAAACAAGCACCAAGGAAATGTACTACATGGCTTTAAGCTCAAGGAGAAATGTGCTGCTCACAACACCAGCCTGCACACACAGGGAAGTCTTTTTTTTCTCACCAAACGCTATCTCCGAATCCAAAAGAGCAGCTCGGAGTGCCCACAAGGCTACGTGGGGATGTTGATCATACACCAGGAGCCCAGCACAAACCCTCACAGTGCCCCCTGCCCTCACCGCAGCCACCCCTCACTCCCGACAGCCTCGCTCCCTCCCCGCTCTCTAACCCCTGCCAGAGCTGAGGATGCGCCAGTGCAACCTTGGTTCATCGTCATGGAGACGAGAAGCCTTTTTCTCTCCAAACCCAGCTTGATGGCTTGGATTAAAATCTCCGTTCCTTTGGGAAGAGCACCGAGGTGCCCCAAGCCCATCCTGTGCCCACCACACACCAGCAGCTGGCAAATGCGCACCTCGCTGCAGACACATCCCGAGCTCGTACCCATTTCCATATCGCTCCCTCATGCCCTGATCCCACCAGCAGGTTGCAGATTTGTGCCAACAACAACTCGCACATGACCAAAACCACAAGCTCGTCAGGAAGGAGAACCAAAGCATCTCCAACGAGGGTGATAAACAAGCACCGGGCGGTGCGGAGACCATGGGGAAGGGGGAGGACACTGGTGGAGATCCCCACTCCAGCATCTCTCCCCAGGGAGCACAGGAGATGAGCCACATTTTGAGCAATCCCCTGCTGTGGGGCAAGTGTGGAAGGGGACAGGGGGACCTGAGGGGCACAGCAGAGCAGAGTTTGGGGCTCAGGCACGGCCCGGAGGAGGACAGCATCTGGCTTACCCCGACAGCACTCCCAGGACAAGGTTGAGGACGAAGAAGGATCCAATGATGATGAGGGGGATGAAGTACAGCCAGTTCCAGGTGGCTCCTAAGGCATCATTGGTCTGGAGGGGAAAGAAAACACAGGTGTGAGGTTACACCCAAGGCAGAGGGTGGCACTTCTCCCCCCACACTGACCACACCACCCTCCTCCGGGCATTACAACCGTGCCCCTGAACCTGATGGGCTCCTGCTGTCACCCCGCTGAGTTATCCCACCCCGGCCCCAAGGAGCAGGCTGCAGCTCCAGGCAATTATTCACCGGGGCTTTTAATAAGGCAGTGCCCCCCCCGGTACCCTGCAGCCGCTCCCCGGCCCCATTTGTCCTCGGGCGCCAGGCAGCGCGCACATGACGCCGGGCTGGAGGGTGATGCGGCAGAACGTGACTGTCTGGGGGAGGTGGCATCAATCTTGTTGCGATGAAAGGCTCTTTCTCTTTTCTCTCTCCTTCTTCTCTCCCCCCCCCCCCTCCCCTTCCCTTCCCCGTGCTAATTAAGCCCTCATCTTCGTCTGACTCATTGGCACTACGTCTCCCCGCCGGCCAGCGCAGGAGCCGAGCCCATCTCCTGGAAGGGAGGAGAAAGCCACCATGCTCGAGCCTTCCTCCAGTGACCAAAGTGTCCTCACCGTGCCAGCACGGAGGATCCCAGCGCTTGACCAGCACACGGAGGGGGATGCTATGGGCAGAGACCCCGGTGCTGCCTGCCAGCCCCTTCCCTGGACACCCTGAATGGGTGCCTTGGCTTTGCCCCATCCCATGAGCACCTCTTTGGGGTCAGGGCAAGCACCTGCGGAGGCTCATCGCCCTCCTCCTTTGGCAGCAGGGGCACCACACATCTTCTCAAGGTCCTACTCCACCACAAGCCCCATTCCTTGGGGCCAGAAGTGAGCACGAGGATTGGGAACGGTGTACGGGAATCTCAGGCAGCCAACGCTCACCACCACCCTCCAGGGACACCCAGATCTCCTCGAGTCCTGGCTCCAGGCCACTGCTCTCCAACAGCCCCGTTTTCCAAGGCATCAGCCTTGAAGGCACTGTGCACCCCTTGGACCAAGCCCACGCAGGACTCCAGCCTGCTGTCACAGTGCCGTTGGGTGCCTGCCACCCATGCTGGGACCGGTCCCTTTTGGACCTGGCCCCTGCCTGAAAGCCAGGGGATTTCCCCCAAGATGCAAAATAGCTGAGTCTTTAATGGGTGAACATCTTCCCCCAGGGCTGGGCACAGGGCAATTTCCCCAGGGTCACCAGCAGCGCCCCGACACCACTGTGCTCTGCGGGCACTGCCTAAACTGGTGGCACTGGGGACCAGCACTGCCCTGCTCCAATGGCCAGAATTTGTCCTTTTACTCCCCCAAGGATCTTGTGGCCTGAGGGGCTCGGCATTTCCCACTGCTTCTCCAGCCCATCGTGGCCACCTCTGCACCCCAAGGCTGAAGCAGGCCAGCCCGTGAATAACGCACTATTCCCACTGGAAGGCTCCTCGAGCAGATGCTCTAATGGTTGCCCTAACTCTCAGCCTAAATTTATTTGTGGCCAGTTTATACCCATTTGTTCTCTTGCCAGCATCGGCCTTTGGCTTAAAGAGCTCTTCGTTTCCCATCCCGATGTGTTTATAGATAGCGATCACGGCCATCCCCAGCCTCCGCCTTGCTAGATAAAGCAAGGTTCCCCCAGTTTTCTCCTAAATCACTGCCTCTCCCTCCCTGATTTTCCTAGTAGCCCCTTCCCTGCTCCAGCCCATGGTTAATGTTCATCTTCCCTGGACACAGGAGACCCGAGCAAGCCATCCTGATGGGTCCCATGGCATCCCAGCACGATGCTGTGAGCCTTCATCATCCTGATGGCAAACCTCTCCTCCTGCCCCTCCGCCTCCACCCTGGCACTTCCAACCACAGCGACCTGGGTTCTTAGGGGGTGTCTTCACTCTCCTCCAGCACACACGTGTCTCATCCCCATGAAACCCCACCAGCAGGTCCCAAAGCCCCATCCAGCCCCACCTCGGAGCTGCTCCCTTCCCACCAGCTCCTCTTCGTCACCTCTTTCCCATAGCAAAAGCCTTACTATGACGAGCAGCTCTGCACGTTTCCTGCACTCAGAAAACCTGTCCTCTGCTGCCAGGTTAGCCCGGCATGACCTACCTTTGGCAAACCCATGATTCATTTTCCTCTTTTGCCTCCAAAATCTGTTCCGAAATGGCATGCAATTGAGGTCAGGCTCGCAGCCTTATTCCTGCCTGCCTTACTTTTTCCTTCCTCCCCCCGCTTTTAAATATAGGCATCGCATTCGCTCTCCTCCAGTCAGCTGGTGCCTCCCCCAGCATGCCGGAGCTGTTATAAATACGCGTTACCAGACCTGCCATTTCGTGTGCCAGCTCCCCCCAAAACGCGGGGGGAGGTGATGCCCAGCGCCACGGTGATGGGCACCATGGGCTGGGGCCATGGCCATGCTCTCGGTCATGCTGCCCAACCTCTGTTTGCCTCCGTGGTTGTGTTCACCAAAACTAGGGTGAGAAGCCCATCCAGCACAGGAACCATGCCCCAACATCCCCAGCCTTCTTCTTCCAGTGGCAGAGTGAGGAACCGCTTGCTGCCCCTTCAAGCATCCTTCATGAGGTCCATGTTGGCTTCAGTTTTGGCACTTCTTCGGCACAAAGGTGTTGTTCTTTTTACCAAGCAGCCCCTTTTTCCCAACCCTTTGGAGCACAATTTACTTTAAATAACCTTCCTCAGCCAATAATTCATTGGCCTGGTCCCCTGTGCCTTCCCATAGGTTTTTCCCCTTGGTCATCCATCACATGCAGAGGCCAGGGCAGACACACCACGGTACTTTAATCCCTAGTCTACACAATCCCTAGTGTCCTCGTGCTGGAGACCAGGTCCCATCGCTCACACAAGCCCTTTGGGAAACCAAGGCACTGCCTGATGGCTGATCCTTCTTCTCCCCTTCACTTTAAAGCTGCAACCCTCTTACTATAGAATTTTAGATCCATCTCGGTTGGGAAAGACCTTCAAGATCACCAAATCCAAGCCAAGTCTCCCCATTCCCCTCGGTGCCACATCCACACGTCTCCTGGATACCTCCAGGGATGGGACACCCCCACAGCCCTGCACACCCTATTACACACCTCAGCACCCAAAACACCACCACCCGTGCTCTTCCACGGCCACCTGCCCAAGAAATATGCTCGCTACCACCTTCAGGAATACCTGAGACTCCACCGTGTGCCTCCAGCCTACAAGGGACCCAAGCCACCCCATGGAGCTCTGTCCCCAGGGGTGATGGAGCCAGCCCTGCAGCCACCCCAGCGGGCACCCAGGCACCCCAGGGAGCAGCTCTGCTCTTTGGGTAGCCCCTGTGCTTCCGAAGGGCAGGAAAAGGCGCAGGGAGCTGCAAAAGCAGGTCTCACTCGGGGGCCAGAAATCTAAAGAAGTCTAAATATATCCCGCCGTCGAATGCAAAGCACAGGCTTGCAGCCCACACGTACCCTCCCTCAGGCTGTGCTCGCATAGGAAACTTCAGGATTTCTTTGCTGGGTTGGGGGGGTGAAATAATAAAACAACCACAAACTCAATTTCTCCTACCTAAAAATAAGCAGAAAGCGCCTTCTGCCTTTGCAGGGCACCTTTCGTCCTTATTTCCCGGTGGCTTGATGGAAAGTGGAAGGAGAGGAAGGGCGATGGGTGGATGGAGAAGGAGCAGAGCTGTGCTCTGTTGGAGGTGGTCGCTGCGCCCAGCACCCACACAGTGCCCTGCACACACTGGTGGCCCGCACGCAGCCACCTCCCCTGTCAAAATTCATCTGCATTAGGAGAGCCTCCACGATTTCTGCTCGAATCTGGAGCGAGACAGCAGGTAATTGGATTGGGGTGATATACAGCCAATGCCGCAACCGCCTGGCCACCTGCTCGGGGACACGCGCAGCACGGGGCACCACGATTCGCACACCAGATCCCTGGTTTGGCATCTCCTGATGGCTTTTTGGGGTGGCTGGAGCCATCCCTCCTCATCCCCACAAACCGCAGCCACATCCAGGTGAGCCACACGCACAGACCAGCAGGCGCAGCATCGCAATCCAGCAAAAAGGAAAGACAACAACAACAAAAAAAAATCTCCCAGCAGATTCCCTGACCTAACCAGCTCCCTCAAGACCTTGACACCCGCTGCTGCTCTCCCCAGCGCAGTAACAGA
Organism: Aythya ferina; assembly: GCF_964211825.1. Lineage (NCBI taxonomy): Eukaryota > Metazoa > Chordata > Aves > Anseriformes > Anatidae > Aythya > Aythya ferina. Next base: position 12,325,595 of record NC_140304.1, read on the forward strand.
TCTCCTTCTTCCCTTTAATAGCAGTAATTTCATCTCCCGCATGCAGGGCCATGCCTCACTCCCCGCCAGCCGCGCCTGGTATCCATCAGCGACCCCGGTGCTGTACAAGATCTGAATGAAAATGCTTTTCTTCTCCAAATTAGGTTAATGAGGAAATTGGTACATTTCCTTCACCGAGCAAGGGCCGGCCCCCGGCGGGCCGCATCCTGCCCTTGGTGGGCGCCCCGACGCTGTGCCCACAGCACCGCACAGAGCCCAGGGGGAAAGGGGATGGGGAGTGGGAAGAGGTCCCCAAAACAGGACACGGGATGCTCAGCGAGGGCTGAAGCGCATGGGCACACGTCTTGCTGGGAAGGAATGGGGAGAGGGGGAAAAAAAAAAAAAACAAAAAAAAAAAAACAGCAAAGAATGGGGAAAAAAACTCCGTTCTATTTCATTTTTCTATTTTCTAAATTTTTGACTGGGAAAAAATGATGCTAAAAGCATTATGGAAAAAAATAAGTGTTTTGGAAATTCCTGAAACAGGCGTGGAGACTGGTTTTGGCTCTGTTCGACTCTGATCTGCTGAGAAGTCGCAGCCAGGCACCCCAGCACCGCCTTCCAGGGGCTGCGAAGGAAACCTTTGCTGGGATGCAAAAGGCAATTAGAGGCTCTGGGCTTAATGAGGAGGGGTCCGAGCCCCCTGCCCGTTCTCGTTGGGCAGTGCCAGAGCATCCCAGGCTCTGCTGCCTTCAGCAGCCGGCCCAGGGCAGAGACTTTCCCTGGCAGGCAGGCAGAGGGTGTGGGCAGGCAGCTTGCAACAGAACATGCCTGCGAAGCTGTGGATCCAGCAGACACAGTTTGTTTCTTGCTGTGTCATTTCAGCGTGCACACACATTTAAAAAAAAAAAAAAAAGCAGGAACATTTGGCAAGCTGGAGAGGGTCTGGCTTTAAGTGCTAACAAAGAGCCGAGCCAGGAGGGGAACAAAAACCCGGCTTTCTGCCCGTTTCTGCTCAGGGTGCGTGCAGCAGCAACTAGCAGGGCGCAGCGACCAGGAGCAACCTTGGGGTGGGGGGAAAGCAGCTCAAATAGTTAAAAGTTAGGATGGTTTTAAGGCTTTGGGGTGGAACTTCCTCGGCTCCTCCTTCCCGAAGCCCTCGCTTGCCTTTTAAACCTGTGGTTAAGTTGCAGGCAAGGAGCAGAAGGGGCTCTGTCCTGTGGTGCTGGGGGCTTTTCGGCTTCCCTGGCCCCCCAAAATAGCCACGGAGGTAATAAGATCTGCACCTGCTGAAGGCATGGTGTGTCGATTAAATTTTGATCCCTCTCCAGCCGGGTTTTTTGGTTTGTTTTAATTTGAAGCACACGCAGCAGGACTCCTTCTCCCTCGGCGAGGGCTCCAGCTCGAGCGCCTGGCGGTGTCCCAGGGCATGGAGGGCTCAGCCACCGAGAGCTTTCCTCCTTTTGACACCTCTCCCACCTCCTTCACTCGCCAGCATCCCTCCCTCTGCCTCCTCTCCCTTGGAAAGGCACCGGGCTGAATGCACCTGAGCCATGCTCAGGGCCTGCCAGTGCCAAAAATGTTGGTCTCGTGGCACCCCCTGTATTTTACCACCCTCTTTTTCCCCAGTCCTGCCTCCTGTGTTGCAAAAGGGATTTGGGGTTTACAGCAAGCAGCTGTGGCCTGCTTGCTCCCTTGACGCCTTGCCATACATTTTTAATTAGCAGCACGGATGCTCTTCCAGTGCTGCTAGGGAGGCAGAAGGATTTTACCCATTAGTGCTGATGGCCGTGGCCCTAGGCAAAAACGGAGCCGGCTGCTTGCACGATGCAGCTTCAGCACGGCTACTGGGGCTGTGCCAGCCCTCCTGTCTGCCTTGGGTTGCTCCAGCCACCCTCATTTCACTGGGGCTGCCTCTTCCCACCTCAGCATCCCTCCCCCAGTGAGGAAAGGAGGGTTTTTTCCACGCTCTTGTCCTGCACCGACACCTGGCACGGGCTGCGGTCCCTGCACCACGCAGCCAACATCCCCAGCTCCATCAGTGCTGGGGGCAAAGCACACAGCTGGGACAGGCGAGGGTCAAACCCTATCCCAAGGCCACGTTCCTCAGCCTGTGTGAGCACTGGGTGCCCTCACTGGGTGTTTTTGCCCCAAATCCCAGCTCCCAGCAGCGTGGGGGAAGTGGCTGCCAGCAGCTCCCAAAAACGCGCTCCTGCCTGCTACCTGCAAACAGCAGCCGAGCGCCTCTGGAGCTGGAGCAAACAAACAAATCCTGGTGAATAAACAATAAACACAGCCCTCGGAGCCGGTGTTGTGGAGGAAGTCATGATTTCAAGCTCCCTTCCCTGCCTTTTCACCAGGCTGAGCGTCCCCGCCGCGCTCAGCATCCCCGCGCCACTGCAGCAGGGAGGCAGGACAGGGGTCCCCTCTGCCAGCGGGGGTTTCCCTGCGGTCCCAGCAGAAATCAGGCCTGGTTTCAGAGCATCCCAGGCAAGGGGGATCTGCTCCAGCAGCAGGAAAAGCAAAATGTTCCTCAGCTTCCATTTTGGACAGCTGGAGGGACCACCAACCAAAACCCACCTCAAAAAAAGAATGAAACCCTTCACGCTCCCAGGGAAAGACACAGCACCCCGCAGTCTGAGGCTTGTTTTTCCTCCCCCCAAGCACACGCCAATTTCTGCAGAGCAAGCCTGCCTTTCACGCAGGCAAGGCTGTTGAAAACAAGGCGAAAGCCAAGCGCATCCACAAAATAACACACGTGGAAAGCACCGCGGGGCTGATTAGCTTTCCGCGACGCTTTCTACAAATTGTGAGAGCCGCGCTCCAAGACCTGGCAAAATTGGGGGAAAATGGGTCTTAAAATCACGAAGCAGCTACGCGGGGGAATATTAGAGTAAGCAATTTCTCTGAGAGATTGCAGAAGCGTTTTCCCTGCCACCTCCTCTCCCCTGCAAGGCTGCCTCGCTCACCTGAAGGGACTCGGTCCCATCACTTGACACCAGCAGCGTAAGGCAGAGACCCCCTGGCCGACCCCCCCAGACCTGGAGGGGGTGAGAACCCCCCTGGGGACCACAGCCCCCCATGCACATGCCTGCTCACACCTCCACATTTGCTTTTTCCCCAAAAAAGGGTCCTAAGCCCATTTTGCTGCTGTCACATGCGGGGACAGAGTGCCCGCAGCATGCGCATCCCTGCAAGACAGGGGGAGGGCGAGGGACGTGCAAAGTGAATCAGCAGCATTTTACCACCAAGACCCAAGTCCTCACTCAATTAGCAGCCGAGGAAGGTCCCTGATACTTCCCATTACGGGTAAGTAATAGCTGGTACTCTGCAGAGGAGCGGGAAGGGGAGGCAGCGCGATGTCCTGGCCGTCGGGGACAGGATGACAGAGCACAGCTGGCCGCCGAGGCGCCTGCTGCTGGGAAAATCATCCCAACACCCAGTCCCCAGCATCCCTGAGAACCCCAAATTAGCATCAATGCATCCCCCCGGTGTGATGGCTGTTCAATTCTGCCCCATTCCCCACCAAAGCAGCGAGAGCCAGGCACCAACAGCTCCTTTAGGGGGAGGAAAAATGAATCCTCATGGCAAGACAGAGCCCTGGCCACGAAACGCTCCCCCAGGCTGGGTTTGGGTGGTCCAGCAGCCCCGTGGATGCTAACCCATATCCCTTAGCACAAATAAAAAGGAACGAGGTCCCAGCGCTTGCAGCACACCACCTTTTCTGGGGTTACAGAGCAGTCTTTCTCGGCAAACATTGAAGCACATCTCCCCATGCCAAGCCGTGCAATTTGCCTCCCGCAGAGTGATGCCACCCTGCGAACCTCCAGGCGTTACGGGAGCCGGGGCAAATCCCACCCAAATGGGACGCGCTGGCACCATCTCCATCCCTCAGGATCTCAAAGCCTTTCAGGCCACGGAGCTGCCATCTCCGGCACCCTGTCCCCACACCCAGCCAGCCCACGGACCCCCCGGCCTCGCCACTCACGTTGTACAGGACTGTGGTCCACCCTTCCATGGTGATGCACTGGAAGACGGTCAGCACAGCGAAGAGGATGTTGTCGAACTGCGTGATCCCGTCGTTGGGACCGATCCACTCCCGGCACTCGTAGCCCGGGGGGCAACCCTGCACCCCGCACGGGTGGGGGGGGTCCAGCTCCTCCAGCTCGCCTGCGGGCACAGGGCAGAGCCAAAGGACGCGGCGGTCAGGGAGGAGAAGAGCCCAAACGCAGGGGGGCTGGGGACAGAGCAGGGCACGACAAGGAATTGATGCACCCTGGGTGCAAGCCAGGGGTCGCATGCACTACACGGAGCAAACCATTTTTTTTTTGTTTTGGTTTGTTTTTGGTTCTTTTTTTGCATGCTCAGGGTGCACAGAGCTGCCTTCCTCACCTGAATTGTTCGTGTAGCAGGCTCGGTGCAGCTTCCCGCTGTAGAACTCCAGGCCGATGATGGCAAACATGAGAATGGCGAAAAAGAGCAGCAAGCCGATCTGGAGGAGAGGCACCATGGCCTTCATGATGGACTTCAGCACGATCTGCAGGCCTGGGAGGGAAAAGGAAGAGCCCAGCTCAGCTCAGCACACGCTGTTCAGAACCAGGCACCCCTGCTCCCACCTCACCAACAGCCAGAGGGGCAGGGTGAGCTCCCCAGCACCACCTGGGCATCGCTGGGATAAACCCCACGACACCCCCAGAACCCCAAACTGCTCGCTGCCTGCAGCACATCACCCCTACAGTCTCCTGGGAGGGGGTGGTAAAGCTCTGGGCATCCAGGTGAGCATCTCCTCAGGGCAAGGCGAGCAGGTGCCCGAGGAGGGAAGCCACGGCAGCAGCCTACTTTATTTATTTATCCCCGTTCCTGCAGAGGAAACCTTGCAAAAAGATGAAATCTCCCCTGAATCAAGTCCTGAGAGGATCCACCCACAGCCTGCTGGCCAGGGAGCAGGACCCCAGACCTGGCAGGGGGCACCAAGCCACCGGTGGGCTGGAGGGGACGTGCCACCTGGGGACACCGGCTGGTCACCTCCCTTTGTCACCCACCAGCTTCTTCCCCTCCCTTTCCCCAATTTCCACCCCACATCACTGAGGTGAAACAAGCTCCCCTTGGTCTGGAGGAGACGGGAAAGGGACACGAACGCCCCGGGAGGAGAACTGGGATTGTCTGACTTACTGGGAATGCCCGAGACGAGCTTCAGGGGCCTGAGGACGCGCACGGCACGCAGGGTGCGCAGGTCCACGTGCGTGTTGAAGTGCGTCCCGGCCGTGGCGAGGATGCTGCGGGCAGACATGGAGAGAGCGGGGTTAGGGCCCCGTGGAGCATCCCCCACCCAGGGAACGAGGTCCCACGGGCAGGACCCGGTGTGGGTGCAGGGATCCAGCGCCTCCCAAAGCCCGCGTGCCACCAAAGCCCCCTTGGATGCTGCAACCGGGGCTCGCGGGCTGCTGCGGCCAGCCAAAGCTCCCCAACCCTGGGAACCCCCAGCGATACCCCGCCATAGATAAACACATTCAAAAATATACAGCGATGAAAGTTTGATGACCTTGGAAAGCACAGGAAGGGCTCCAGAGGTGATTTTTTAAACACAGAAACTTCCCAATCTCTAGAAAACAAACTGGGGCAGAAGGGGGCCAGCACGCAGCAGGGCCAGCAGTGGAAATACCCGAGGTGCTGGCAGTGCAGGAGGAATTGGGGGGCTTGGTGACACCGACAGCACAAGACGGTGTCACCAGAGCTCGTGGCCACCCGTCCCACCCGGGCTGGGTGAAGAAGAGGAGGAGGAGAAGGCACCAGGAGCAGGGGGAGGAGAGGAGGGGACGGGGAGGAGAGCGGGACAGAGGGCGGCAGCCACCTCGGGGCTGCTTGCAGCAATCCAAAAACCGAGGGAAATTGGGTCATTGTTCCACTAATCCACCTAATTACAGGCCAGAGCGGCTCTCTGGCGCGCTGAGCAATTAGCACTCGCTCCCTGCCCCGCTCCCCGAGGCACGCAGGGCCCGGCGCCCCTCGGGAAGGCGGCTCGGTTTCCTGGCACCAGACCCTCCCAGCAGCACAGCAGGCTCTTACAGCCCGTTTCCGTGCCCTCCTCCCCATTTTACCAGGCCGGTTTTGTTTGCAGAAGGGTGGCACAGCCTGCCCCAGCCTCACCCCGACACCACCCAGGGCCCGATCCCAAGGGACCCCTGGGCTCACAGCCACGGTGGCACCTTCTGGACAAGCCCCAGTCCCTGCTAAAAGCTGACACCAGGCAGGTGGGAGAGAGGAGAGGGGCTTCATGAAGCCAGGAGCACCCAGAAGCTCGGTAGAGCTGCTTTGTTAAATCGTCTGTGAGATCAAAATCAATAATCGATACAGCGCGGCCACTCGGCAGCGCACGGGAGGGAGAGGAGCGCGGGTGCTTTCATGTCTTTGGAGCCACCTGCAGTGACAGCAGGACAATCCAGCACTCCCCAGCCACCAGTGGAAGCACACCCTGTGCCAAACGGCCCCCAGGACCTGCAGCTTTTGCTCCTCGTGTCCCTGCGTCCCACAGGGATGAGGAAATGCAGTTGCACCGAGCTGGTCCTACAGAGCCTGGGGGAGCGATGGAGATGGAGCCATCCCAACCTCACCAGCATCTCCCCAGCTTCCAGCACCGGCCGGACACCCCACGAGCTCGGACCAGCCCTGGCTGCAAAGTCCTCTGCTAACCCAGATTGCTTTGAAGGGCTCGGGAGCCTGTGCGAGGAGCCTCCAGGCAAGGTTCATGCGATTCCAGGGCAGCCCTCCGCCGCGCCCTAAATTCGCTGCTAAGAATGGGACTCCTCTGTGGCAAGGTGACGTGCTCCTTGTCCTTGCGGGGGGACAGGGCACATCACGAGCTCTGCCACCGGGGGGGTCGGACAGATCCCCGAAGCGAGGTGGTGGCACTGTAGATGTTTCTCCCAGCCAACAGCCTAAAGATGACCCCACGCATCCTTCCCATGAAGGAGGGCGTACCGCTGGAGCTGCTGCTGGCCAGCCCAGAGTCCCAGAGCACCCACACGGCCCTGAGCAGGGGCTCAGCTGCCCAGGATTCATTTTAGACCAACCGAGGTGGCTGGAAAAAAACAAGCAGGCTTTCAGGCACGCAAGCCTGGCTTCTGTCTGCTTTTTCCAAGCCCTTTGGTTGCCCTAATAAAACACATCGCATCTCCCCATGGCCAGGCTTCTGTACACACAGACATCTCTGCTCGTAGGATGCTCCAAACACCCTCCTGCTCTGGACACGGGCGTTTCTGGACATGGGCAGCTGTTAATTGCTCGTTAACCCTCCCAGGTGTGCTTTTTTGGCACAGCGTGACCCACATCGCACCGCGCGACCCACTTCTGCTCCGGGAAGGCGCGAGCCGGTTTCAGCGCCACGCGCATCGCTCGGGGAAAGACCTGGTTCTGAAACCACCCGGGGAAGGTCCAGCCTCTCCTCCTCCCCCCTTTAAATCTGCTCCAGGGGCGTCTTTAAAAGCTTCGTCAACTCAAACGAACCGAAATGAAATTGGAAACGAGCTTCAGCAGCCAAAATGTGAAAAACGAGGGAGAAAAATCGCTCCAGCACCTAGCCCGCTGGCGAGCATCAGCCCCAGGGCCGGGCAGCAGCATCCCCTCGGCACGTGCCCACGGATTTTGGCACGCCGTTTTTGGTGCCTTGTGGCTTCCTGCAGAGAGGGGACGGCTCCGTGCCGATACGAGGAGGCAGCTCTGGTATCTGCAGAACAATTTCAACCCTCTCGAACGCTTTACAATATCCACGTCTGAGGTACTAATAATTATTCTTTATTTTTAGGCAAGGACCCAAACTAAAATTACATCTCACCATCCAAGTTATCTGAAAAAGCTGCCAGATTGGGCTATAAAAATCCCAGTGATCTCATGCTTTTCATCATATGTACCGGAGAAAAAAAAAAAAAGAAAGAAAAAAAAAAAAGGGAAAAAAAGTGAAGGCGTTTTTATAGGTCACCCAGGCAAAGGGGCGAGCTCTACTTCTTCGGAGGGAAGGGGGAAGAGAGATTCAGGTGGAGAAAGGAGCAGAGAGGATCCAGTGGAAGGATGCAAATAAGAGAGGAGGCAGGATGGGAAAGATATGCTAATCCGCAGAGTACCAGCGAATAGTGAGCAATCAGCAGCAGACAAACACATGCTTAGGAGAAAATAAATAAATAAATAATAATAAATTATAAACGGACGGAGCCGGGATGTGCTCCTTTTATTTACGTGCAGCCCCTGGAGCGCGCGGTGAGCTCCGGAGGCACCTTGGGGCTGGAGCCCTTGTCCCGGGAGGGGAGGGAAAAGAAAAACAAAACAAAAAAATCACATCCCAAGTTCCCAACAGGCAGCTCTGTCCTTAGGGACCCTGCTGATGCGTATCCCAAAGCTGTTTTCCCAAGCAAACGCTGACCCCCAAAGCAGACGGCTCCGTCTCCCCCTCGCCAAACCGAGCACCCCCCGGCAATGCCCACCCGGGCCCTGCACGGGGCTGGAGGTGCCAGCGAGCTGCCAGAGCCATCCCGGCTCCAAATCTGGGCCAGGCAGGGTGCTGGCTGGCACACAAATTAATATTTATAATTAAGTGGAAAGGCCCCTCAAGGCCTGAACCGCCACCTGACTCCGTGAGGGAGACTAGCGCGTAATTAATAGACTGGTCAAACGGCTCATGGAGAAGAAGCTACCTGGTGAATTTACCCCATTCTTCCCCTTTTTGGCCACTGGATCACCCCCTTCTCTGCAGATACCAGCACCAGTTTCCAGACCAACACACCCCAGCAGTCCTGCTAACAACAACCCCGCTTGCCCCGATATTCCCAAAAAGTGATGGATGCACCACGGGGACACAAGCCAGCCCCACACCCTGCCCACAGCATGGTTTGGAACGACCTGAAAGACATTATTTTTTTTTCTCCTTGTTCTTTCTAGGTTTTGGGGCTGCAACATGAGTGGATTGTGGGGCTGCAAAGCTGCTGGTCCTGATGGCACAGTGGCTCCTGCATGGGGAAGGATGGGGTGAAGGTGTGTGAGTGGCACACGGGATGGATCCTGAACCCGGGGAACGCAGCAGCACAGCTCCCTCTCCCTAAGCATTAGGAGCCCAGACCCTTTAGGGTTTAGAAATCAGGGTCTTTCTCCAGGAGGATGCTTCTGCACCTCCCGTGATCAAGGCTGCAGCATCCCCTCTGGTACGGGGACACAGCCACATGGTCACCGAGCCAAGTCATGGAAAATGAATAAAACTGCAACAAAACGGCGCTTTGCTCCTGGAAACCCTGAGCTGAAAATGGTGCAGAGCATCAGGGCGAGCAGCTCTGGCTCCTAAACTGGCCACACAGTAAGATGGGGGGATTTTTGTGCCCCCCAACCCCAGCCCTCGGCTCTGCCTGCCCAGGGGCCTCCCCGAGCCCCCCAGCCCTAACGCGCCCCCTGCGCCTGGACGCTCCCCATCCCTGCCCTTTGTGCGAGGTGCCGGTGGCAGGCACGTCCCGTTGCCATGGCATATGGCACATGAATCATTCACAAAGCTCGGGAATTAATTATTCATCCCAACGAAAGACCAAACACTTTTACTAATTGTCCTGGAAGGGAAGAGCAGGGGAGAGGGGTGAGAGGTGGGGGAGACACCATGGTGGAGCCTGGCTCCATCCGTGGGAAAAAAAAAAAAAAAAAAGGATGACCGAGGTGGCCATCCCAAAATCCCATGGCCATTTGCTGATGATGATGAGCCCCAAACCGACTTGCCCTAATCTTCATCAGGGCTGGGACAGGCAGGCTTTGATGGCACACGCTGCGGCCACCCTGCCGCCCCTTGGCTGTGCTCCACACCACAAAACACCCGCGTAGAAACCTCCGTGCCCGAGGGGGTGGCAAAAGGGACCCAGCTGGTTCCGACCTGGGCATTTATCCCCTCTACATTCAGCAGGGATAACCGCCAGGACATCGGGGCTGGCACAGCCCAAAGACGAGCTTCCCCAAACCTCCGCGATACAAAGGGAGGCGCAGGAAGGGAGAGCACGTGCTGGAAAGCAGAGCGACCCCCCGACAAGTAGCACCAGCAGTCAGAATGAAAAGAAAACCTTTTGTGCCAGCATCTGGCCTTCACACAACTCCACAAGGGCCTTTTGATTTCCGTTTTCCTTTTTCCCTGTCGCTGGAAGTGTTCCCCCACCCCTTCATCTCGCACGTGGCGCCTTATTGTATTGCTGCTGCGACCAGAAGAGCCGGCACACAGGGCGAAGCACACGCCTGCCTGGGAGCTTTCAGAGCCAGATTAACCCTTCTTTTCCACGAGCTCTTTCCCATCCAGTGCAGGACAACGCGGGCTGTTTTGGGTCGGGGCTTTCCGTTCATTACACCACTTCCAGACCCAGCCCTTGCGCAGGGAGCTGACGCTCCCATCGCCGATGCTCCATTAACCTCCAACCTCTCCCTCTTAGGAACCACTGGTAAAGAAGTGACCATGATCCACCAGCCCTTTCTGACCATTTCTGAGCAGTTTTCCCCCTTTTTGGTCCAAGAAATCCTGCACCAAGCAGGTCCCAAGCTCAGCTTGGGTGCCTGGCCAGGTCAGGCTTGCGCAGGATGAGCATCTCCATCCCCATCCTGGTTCTGCCCCAAAACCCGTGAAGGCAGCTCACTGCACATTTTCTGAGAAAAGTATTTTTGGCCGGGGGAGAACAGGCTGTTTTTCAGGCAGCGACGATGATTTGGAAACCAGAGGTTATAAACGGAGCAGGTTTATAAGCGTGCCTATTAGTTCCCCGGTGGAAGCTTTAGCATTAGGGAGTTTTGGGTGGGCGTTGATTTCCACCGAGATGAAAAACCTGGGTTTATTGACATAAGAAGCAAACACCGGTTGAACCCGAGGTGCCATCCATCCCTGCGCAGGGTCCCAGGAGGCAGCTCATTTTGCAGCCCCTCGTTGGGGTAATTTGTGCCCCCACGGGAACCTCAGTGAGGTGCCTGGGCGGAGATGCCAGCAGCATGGAGCACCTCTCCGACCAGACACGTGGTGAAATAAACTCAGCCAGGGAGTGTCACCCGTGGAGGGACAGGCCAAGGGCCAGCAAACATGATGCTGGGTCCACCAGGACAGATCCTGCTCCTGTGGATGTCCCCCCTATTCCCTCTCCTAGCCCTTTGTCCAGAGGCACACGAACCAAATTTCGCACCATCTTCAGACCCCGCGCAGAGATCCCATTTGCCACCCACCCAAGGCAGTGCATATGTCCCCCACGGGCTTCCTGCAGGCCACCGGCCAGCCCAGCAGCACTTCCTGGAGAAATTCACCCAAAATTTGGGGGAGCTGACGCACACACGAGTCCCTGGTGCGGGGAGGCGCCGCTGCCACTTCTACTCGCGCCTCTCCAAGCGCAAGCGACACAGGGGGGAGAGCTTTTTCCATCTGCTGAGGCACAAATCGGGATGCCAGGAGGGGAAGGAGCAGCCCCTCTGTGCCTCATAAGCGTGCCGGGGGGGGGGGGTTGGCACCTCTGGGCACACCAGCAGCCCGGCACGGGCGATCGGTTCCCTGGCACGGGGCCCGGCGCAGGAGGGAGCTGGCGGGTGAGTAATTGCTGAGCGCTGACTCAGCACTGGCTCGGCCGCAGCCAGCCCGTCCCGACCCGCAGGAGAGGTCCCCGTCGGCCCCGTCCCCACCCCCAAACACAGCGTTTCCCCTTGGCTGCGAGCCCCAAAGGATGCCCAGCAGGGCCAGCCTGCAGCCCGCGGGCATTCCCCGTCACCGCTTTGCTGCTTCGGGTGGATGCAGCCCTGCACCGTGGCTCGTCCCCCGGTCCCTGCATCACCCCGCTGTCCCCAGAGGTGCCACCACAAGGGCCTGGCCCAGCTCCTTGCCCGTGGGCACACCAGGATTTTCCTCCCAGCCCACACCTCTCCACCCTGGGCACGCAGTGCCCATCGCCACGTCCCATGGCATCACCACGCTCAGCGTCCCCTCCAAACCCCTCCTTCCACGTCCCACGCGGTGACACCACGCAGGAGCAGGCTGCAGGCCAGGAGAGAGGGCTGTGCAGCTCGGCAGAACCCTGGGTACAACGCCTGGTGCCGTGCCTCAGTTTCCCTCCATCACCCCGAGGCGATTCTGCTCAAGCCCCTTCCAATGCCAGCGAGCAGAAGCCCAAACGCAGCCGCCCGCTCCTTTCTGTGCCACCAGCACAGCTCGTCACGGCCCAAGCAGGGCTCCAATCTGGGCCACGTCCCCAGCAGGTGACACGAGCAGTGACACAACCAGCACCCGCCATGCTCTGCCACCCCCAGCACTGCTGCCGGGAGCCAGCATCACCCCGTGCCCTGGAGCCCGTGGCACCACCAGGACGCGTCCCCTGCCCGGCCACAGCCGTGTCCCCGCGCCGCCCGACTCACCCGCTGAGGACCACGATGAAGTCCATCACGTTCCAGCCGTTGCGCAGGTAGGAGCCCTTGTGGAACACGAAGCCCAGAGCCACGATCTTAATCCCAGCCTCGAAGCAGAAAATCCCGATGAAGTACGGCTCCGTCTTCTCCTGCCGGAGGGGAACGGGGGGACACGGTGAGGGGTAGGGGGACACGGGGCAAAGAGCGCCGGACATTTCACGTGGGGTGGCTTCACCTCACATCTTGCCCAGCTCCTGTCCTGTCCCACCTTCCCCAGTCCCATCCCACCTTCCCCAGTCCCATCCCACCTTCCCCAGTCCCTTTCTCCCCCCCCAGGAGCTCTCCCAGCCCTTCCTCAGCCAGCACCAACCTTGGAAACCCAAAGTTTGGAAACCCAACGCGGGGGCTGTGACCCACTCAAGCTGCTCAATTCCCCACCCCACTTTTTAGGATTTTTAAACCTTCCCAGACCCTCTCCATGGAGGAGGAGGCTGGCGGGGTGCCCTCCTGCCCCACCACCCCAAAAAAAAACAGCCGAAATCATCAGGGGGTGCCCTTGGCTGGCACTGACCAGTCTCCGCGACATGGGCGTCTTGTCGTCCTCGGGGAGGTGCTGCTCCAGGGCCAGCACGATGCAGTTGGCGATGATGGTGGCCAGGATCATGTACTCGAAGGGCGTGGAGGGGAGTCAAGGAGCAGAGCAGAGGTGGATGGAGTTCCTACCACCCTTTTTATCCCCAAAAAGCATGCACAGAGCCCGGCTTTCACCTCCAGGCAGGACATTTGCCACCAACAACCACCCTTTGGAGAGACCACGAGTGCCTCATCAGCAGGATGTGCTTAGACCCTTGCCAGCATCCCAAATCCCAGGCTTATGGCAAGTCACGGCACAGCAGCGGTGACCACCGAGCACCAAAACCCTCTCACACCTCGCCAAAACCCCGCAGCCACGTGGGCTCCGTCTCCGGTGCCAGCGGGACGGGCACCGGAGCAGGATGGCTGCCAGGAGGGGCAGCCAACCAAAGCTTGCAGGAGCTGGGATTTATTTAGGGAGAGGAGCCAGAACAGATTCAGCCAAGGCGTTTAAAAGGCCACTCAGGGAAATTAATAGTTGGGGAGGCAAAAACAAACCGGGAGAGACCTCTGCGGCGCACGGGTCCCGTGCAGAGGGTGCGGATGCGCACAGTGAGCATCTCCCCGTGCTCGGCCAGCTCAGACCCAAGTTCTCCCAACATGGGACAGTCGGGGCCGTGGCACCGTGCCCTACAACTCCTGACGTGCTGGGTTCGGGGAGCCCGAGGGGGAAAAAAAGCTTCCCCTAGGGCCAGCAGGAACAGCCGCCCAAAGCAGGGGGAAAATAGCCACACACCAGCAAGCGTCCTCCCAGCTCGGGGCCGGACAGCGCTCGGTCACATCATTTCCTCTCTCATTAAGCATTAATGCCCTGACCTTCCAGCCACCCAAACCACAGAGCACGTCCCTCCCAGCCCAGCAATGAAAGCCCATCTCCCTCCAGCCTTCTCCTCCTCCTTCGTCTGGCTTCTCCGGGAGGATCATTAGGGAGCCGATAAAAATAGGTTCCCTTATTGATTTATCTCCTTTATCCACGCTCTCGCCCCTGAATAGTTGACTCGTTTCCTTAGCAACTCTGCTAATCCCCCTGCACACCTGCAGCCTGGTGTGCTCGGGGTGGGGAAGGTGCCCCAAGGCTACGCTGTCCCCAGCCCGTGTACCCAGCCCGTGTCCCCACTGGTGGTGGCGATGCCGTGGTGGAGATGCCGAGCTCGCCCTGCCATCCCCACCCAGCAGATATCGCTCACGTGGAGACCGTGCCCAGCTCCCAGCTGGGATTTGTGACGCTGGTGGCATGTTGGTGAGACCTCACCGAGTGACTGGGTGGGATGTGAATCCCTCCCCAAGTCCAGGTGAGGTTTGGGAGCCACAGGGAGCTCCCCTTACCTCCCCTGCCAGCAGAAGCAGCTCCGTGCTCGTGCTTTTCCCCACTTTCGAGGCCAGTAGGGGCAGAAGGAGCAGAGAGAAGCCTCCTGGGCATCTTCAAGGACCCAGCCTCCAAAGGGCAGGAGCAATTTCACCCCTCCAGCATCCCCCAACCCATCGCCTATAAACCGAAGCCTCCATTCCCCAAAGATCCCTACATTTCCCCCAGGACCTGCTCCCCTGCAGGGCTTTCCCTGCTCCCAAGCTGTGAACACGACGGACCTTCAGCTCCTACACCATCAGGGGGCTTCACCCTGCTTGCACCAAGCTGCCTCCTCACTGCTACTGGGAGCCATCCACACCGGGCGCATTTTGGGTGCCCCCATCCCCACACCGTGCTTCTGAGCAACCCAAAATCCACCTCTGCCTGTAGGACACAGGGACTTGGTCCCCACCCAGGACCCTCCTGAGGGCTGAGCCCAGCAGGATGCAGCCAGGCCGGAGCTGCCCGCAGCGACGTGGGCGCAGGCGCCTGCCTGCCACGTGCAGCCAGCTCCGGGGAGAAGCCTTCTCCTCAGAACTGGAAACCAAAACCTTTTTCTTTTTTTTTTTTTTTTTTTTTCACCCCACTCCTTTTTTTTTTTTTTTCTTAAACAAAAAAGAACCGCATCATGTGATTTTCCTGCCTTAACATCAGTTTTTTAACTTTGGTCGCCGCAGCAACGGGATGCAACTTGGCGTCGCCATGACAACAGCTGCCTCTGCCCGAATTCGCCATCTGACGGGCGGCCGCGCTCCAGCCCCGGCTGCCAGAGACGGCCCTGCCCTGCACCCACCCGCCCCTCCCCGAAAGACCACGCTTCAAAATCCCCGACGGATGAAGGAAGGGCCCCAAAAAAAGGGCCCCGGAGGAGAGGAGATGCTCCTGGGTAGCGCCAGGAGGTGCCCGAGGGCGGCACGGTGCGGTGGAGCTCTTCCCGCAGGGAAATGGTGGTGGAGGGGAGGCGATGGGGACAAAGAGGCCACCACTGTCCCCAAGGGACGGTGCCCAAGAGGCTGATGTGGGGGTGCTCGCTCACCCCAAATTGCTGCCGTGTGGCATGCACATCCCTCGCGGTGGCCACCAAGAACGGCCTTGGGCACCGGGAGGTCGCCGCGGGCGCAGAGGAAGGTGATGAGGAAGGCTCGCCAAGGGGCTGGGGACGGAGCCAGAGATGGCACCCCCTGTCATCTGGCCCTCCTGGGGAGGGAGAGGGATCTTGTCCAGGTCAAATGCGATTAGGCGGATGAAGGACGGAGCAGGGAGAGGAGCTGCAGCCCATCTCGTGCGCTAACTGAATTGCGGCTCTCCAGGCAGGCAAACAAATGAAATCAGGGCTGAGGGCCTGGCCGGCAGAGCGGGGCTTTGTTTCGGGAGGAGAGGAGAAGCGAGGAGGAGATGTTCCCACAGCCAAAGCAGCGGCTGCCTCGCGTTTTGAGCCTGAGCAGAGAAAAGAGCAGCTCCGGCAGAGGTAGCAAGCCGGGCTTTCGGCAAAGACTCGCTCTCCCCACGGAGCTGAATCCCGGCCCCGGTTCATCGTATTTCTCCTCCTTCCCCTCCATGCATCATCCCTATTTACACCGGGAAGCCAAACTGCAGAGGCTGCTGGTTATAATTATACAGTTACCCAGCAGATACCCAGGCCTGAATCACCGGTTATTTTTAGCCCTATTACCTAGTCAACTGGAGCTGGATGAAGAAGAGCCTCCACTCCTCCCCTCGCTCCATCCCGGCCCCGGGTGCCGCGGGCCAGATGCGCACAAATCCCCCTGGCCCTGCCAAAAGGCTTCCGAGGAGCGGAGCAGCTCGCAGGGCCACCGGTACCGACACCAGCTTCCACCCACAGAGACCTTGCCACGAGGTTGGTGTGGCCCAAAGCCCTGAGGTTTTGGGCACGGGGCATTTTGGCAACGCCCGGCGTGTTGGGCAGCGTGCCCTAGCGCAAAGTGAGGTGGCACCGAGGTCCTCTCCACCAGGCACAACCACGGAGCCTCAGGAGAGGCTTCTGCCTTTCCCAGCAGAAATGAACACCTTCTGAAGGCCCCCTTTTCCCCAATATTTCACGCAACGGGTACAAAGCCTTCACCAAAAAGCCCTGCCCTCGGGAGCTCGAAGGGAAGAGCCGCCGTGCCACGCTGCAAGCCCCAGGGTGGGCAGCTCAGAGCGGGCTGGCAGCCACGCAGGGAACGGCCACGGGGGCTCAGCTCCACGCACTCACTCAGGGATATGCCACTTCTTTTAGGGGAAAAAAAATAAAATAAAGAGCCAATCTCCCTCCTGCCACGCAAATGCCGTGGAAGGATAACGCCGAGGGGTTTTTGCAGCGTGGCGGCCGAGCGCCAGGCTCCGGGAGAGCGCAGCAGACGAGCTGTGGTGCCGCACCACGCCAGCACGGGACCCCGGCCCGCAGCAGCGCCTGGAAGCAAAGCTGAGCAGCAAGGGCCCTCCCACACCGCGCTGGAAAAGCACATGAATAATTTGGCATATTCTGGAAAACAAGCCCCGCCGGCCCGGCGAACGCCCTGCAGTGCTCTGAGCGGAGCTGCCGCCTGGCTGAGCCTGCCTACCCACGCCGCCGCACCGCCGCTCCCAGGGCACCATTTGGGGACGGCGCAGGGGGTCTTGGCGAAGCTGCCCCCCACCCCGGGGTGCCCCTGCACCCCCAGAGCACAGCCAGCCCCCCCGAGCATCCTCTGCAGCTGCCTGGGCAGGACTCGGAGGCAGCGATGCAGCAGCACGCCGCGGGGGTCATCTCCCCAGCAATGCTTAGCGCCGGGGGTGGCACGTCCCGCGGCACCGAGGGCGTCCCCGAGGCACCTGTTGCACCAAATAACGCCGGTTCTGCTCGGTGCCAGGGCAGGTGCCTCCATCCCGCGCCCAGCGGAGGAGCCGGCAAGTTAACCAACAAGTTGCAGGGAGAGCCAGCGCCAGCAAGAGCCGCACGTAATCACCACTGCAGAAAACGCTACGGGGAGGGTCCTCCGGGAAAAAAAACGTGGCCACGGGGAAACTTCGGGCTTGTGTCCTCGGCGAGGAGGGGACCTGGGGGTCAGGGGGGTGCCGAGCACAGGTTGGATGGAGAGGAGCACGCTGCGGTGCTGGGCACCAGCCACAGTGCCCGGGGGCACCCATGGGAAGGGCGGGAGGGAAAAGAAGCACATGGGGGTATTGGAAGGATGGGGGAGCTGTGGGGACCCGTGTCCTCCACCCATCGTGGATTCCTGGGGTGAACCATGGTCCCCAGAGCAGATCCCAGAGGCTGTGGGGAGCAGCAGGGGGCAGGCAGAGGGGCTGGCATCTTTCTGTGCCCCAGGGAGGGGGCAGCTGGGTCCCAGGGGAGTGGGATGGAGGCAGCGGGGTGAGGACGGCTGTGCCCCCGCCAGGGGCGAGCAGGCACACGCAGGTGACCGCAAGGGGACAGGGAAGCCGCCACCCTGCAGGCTGGGGGGCTGGCAGGGGCCCGTCCCCAGCAGGAAGGGTGGCTCTGGGTGGGGTGGCAAAAACTCCAGCGAGACATCGAGGCGCAGAGGAGAGGCTGTGACCCCCCGGCCACGCACCCCCGTGCCCGAGGAAAAGGTACCCCGAAACGCGCAGCGCCAAAACCGCATCGGAGAGCCCCTCGCCAGCACGGGGGGGGGCTTCCGAGTTCAAGCCCCAAGAGGGGCTGGGGTCACCCGGAGGGGGGAGAAGGGAGAAGGAGCCCACCCCAGCACACGCTGAGCAGAGCAAGGGAGGGGAAGCAGCAGCAGCAGCAGGGCGAGGAGAGCATCCCCGGGGACGCTCTGGGGTGCCAGGGCACCCCTCTCCGCGCGCCGAAGGAGAGCAGAAGGCAGGCGCTTACCTGCCAGCCAGTGCCACTCGCACGTGTCCTGGGAGGCCACCGAGGCAAATCCGGGCACGGGGAGCAAGGGGGGGGCTCGCCGGGGGGGTTGCAGAAAGGATATGGCCAGTCGATGAGCTTCTTGGCGTATTTCCTGACTATGTTCTCTTCCCCAAAGAGGAACAAGGATCTGTTGACGGTGAAGCAGTTCTGCCGGACGGGGATGGGGTTGTACAGAGCCATAGTCCGGGCTCGCTGCGCTTTGGTTTGCTTGAAGGCTCCCGGGGTCCCTCCCGCAGGGGCAGGAGCTCCTTGCCGGCTCCGGTTCTGCTCCGAGCCCCCATCTCCAGAGCCAAGCCTGCCGGCCACCGCCTCCCCGAAGCGAGCCATCCTGGAAGAAAACGCACAGGTGAGCCGAAGCCGCGCGGCCGAGGCAGCGGGGGAGAAGAGGGAGGGAGGAGGTAGAGGGGTGGGGGGGCTGCGGGGCCCCCTCCTCCTCCTCCTCCTCCTCCTCCTCTCCGGGTGATGCTCAGCTCCGGCGCTCCTCCAGCCCTCCCAGGGAGCCGAGACCCGCGTGGGGAGGGAGAGGCAGCGCCGGGCTCGGCACCCGCGGCACAGCGGGACCCCAAACTGGGGGGGGGGGGCACAGCGGGGAGCCCCCGGGGCACGGCGGAGGCTGCGGCGCCCCGTCCCTAAGCAGCCCCCGCGCCTCCAGCCGTGATGCCAGGGGTTAAAAGCAGCCCCATCCCTCCCAGCACCCAAAGCAGCCCCTTCCCTGCCCCTCCTGGCGAGCCCTGCACCCCAAAGCCCTCCATCCGCCACAGCACCCGGCACAGCAGCGCAGGGGAGGCCGGGGGAACAGGTTGCAGCGCGGTCCAGCCTAGTTGGAGCCTCGCAGCCAACTTCCCCCCGCCGGCTCCATCTTCGGCAGCCCCCGGGAGCCCCCCGGGTGGCCCAGCTCGCCGGGCCTCGCAGCGGGGCCCGCAGCCGCCGCAGGGATGCCGGAGCCTTGGGCTGCCAGGGCACGAGCACGCAGGCACCGGCGGCTTCCCGCAGGAGCCGGCCACCAAATCGAAGGCTCGCTCGCCGCGCCTCTGCAGCTCGGGGCTGGCTTTGCTTTAATGAAGTCGGCTGCAACACCACACACACACACACACACACAGACACACGCGCACACGCACCCCGCACGCACACACGCAGGCGGGCGCGCACAACACGCGTGCACGCACGCCCGGCTCGCTCGCTCGCTCCATCCAGTGCATTCTTTTGGCAAGCACGGGAGCCGCTGCGAAAAGGGAAGGCAGCGGGCGAGGGGAGGGTCTGAAGGGAACAAAGGCGCCGGCGGAGCCCCCCCTGCAACAAGCGCTCGCCGGCTGCAGAGGGGTTTCCAGCACCCGGGCGAGCGGCTGCTGGTGGAGACGGGGTTTTGGGGGTCTCTGCTTTCCCCCCCCCTCTCTGTTTGCAGGTCGGGGTGGCGAGGGGCTCGCCCCACCTCAGCCTGCACTGAGCTCCTCTCCAGGCACACGCACGGCCCCTGGGAAACCTGGGGGCTCCCCCCGGGCTGCCCTGGTGCCCAGGGAGAGCCCTCCTCTAGATTAGGCTCCTTCACCCCCCTCCCCAAATACACCCCATGCTGGTTTTTTTATTTTTTGTACCCACAGGGGAGGCGAACGGGGCTGTGGCTGCCCCCACCCACCCCATCCTGCTGGGGCACGCAGCTACCGGGGTGGGGGACCCCACATCCACCCCACCCCAGGGCTCCCTCCTCACCACTCACACCTGCACATCCCCCAAGCGATGCTCACAGCATCACCCGTCCCTCCCCCCAAAACATAAAATGAAATAAAAGCAGCCCTTAATCAGGTAATCAGCCCTCATCAGCCCAGCTGGGCGAGGGCTGCACCCACCAGGCAGCCCGACAGCACCTCGCCGCGGACATCCCCACCTCCAGGCACCACCCTGGGGTTGTCTTTTTGGTCCAAAAGAGGAACATTTAGCTAAAAGGCCACGGGATTGCTGCACCAGCACTCAGACAGAGCCCCCCGAGCCCACCAGCTCTCCAAAACACCCACCTGCCATGCCTTGCACCCACACGAGCGGTGAGGGTGCTGCCGGGGATCTGGCGAGGCCCCCCCCAAGCTTTGCCACCACAAAATCACAGCAAGGAGCGGAGCACCCAGGGCAGCCCCCTCCCAAAAGGCAGGGATTTCACCCTGCTGCTGCTGGGGGAGGCCACCCCACCACCAACTCCTTACAGCCCCACTGATCCACCCCAAAACGCTGCCCTAACCAAACCGGGTACGATTTGGGGAGCGCTCCAGGGAGCGTTCCCTCTGCTGCCTCCCCACCACCGGTGTGCCATTAG
The DNA here is from genome assembly GCF_964211825.1 of Aythya ferina. Classification (NCBI taxonomy): domain Eukaryota; kingdom Metazoa; phylum Chordata; class Aves; order Anseriformes; family Anatidae; genus Aythya; species Aythya ferina. The sequence continues at coordinate 12,346,115 of NC_140304.1, forward strand.
GATCGTGCCACCTCTCAGCCCCTTAAGATGCCGTTAATTAAGCCCAGGGCTGTGCTGATTGCCCCGAGCAGATCCTCAGCCCTGCAGATCCCCCACCTGAGCTTACCTCTGCATCCCCAAACCTTCTCCTGCACCACCAGGGCAGGCACCCAGAGGCTGAGGATGGAAAAGGTTGGACCCTGCACCCCTTCCTGGCTCAGAGGTGCCGTGAGAGCCTCGCTGCTTCTCCTCTGCCCCCCCCGGGAGCTCAGGCACCCCCTTACCTGGGCACCTCTGCCCCGGGCTGGGTTTGCTCTCCTCCCTGCTCTGCGCTGCAGGATGACCCCGCTGGGAGCCTCTCTCCCTCTCCGCCGGTGCTAAAGGATGGGATATTTATGAGCCAGCAGCTCCTTAAGCGAAGATTGAAGGCACAAAAAAAGAAGCCCTGGCTGTGCCAAGAGGCGCAGGCTCCGCTTCCCAGGATGTTTATTGCCATCCCCGTCTTGACCCTCACCCCGGCATCCGTGAGTCAGGGAGAAGCGTGCCTGATGCCTACATGATTCAACATGGCACGGAGCTTCGCAGCCAGCTCGGTGGCGGTGCTTTGCACTGCTTTTTATTATTAATTATTATTATTATTATTATTATTTTTGTCAATGAAGGAAATCCAAGAAGACAGGGCACCGGGGGGGGCACCAGGACGGGAAGGAGCCTGGTTAAGACTTCCAGAGGGAGGCTAACTCCCCTCCCCACGCGATGGCAAGGTGAAACCCAAGCTTTTTTTCCTCGATTTTCTCCCCCAGCAGCACACCGAGGGCTGGGGTCTCCAAACCTGGCCCTGGCAGGGGACCCCCCCCATCCCCGGAGCCCCCCGGTGCTCGCAGCGCGGTGATGCCCCGAGCGGTGCTGCCCTGCCCGCTCCGGCACCGCCATCTAGCGGCTGCTGGCCTCGCCCTGCAGCCCGGCTGAGAGAAAAAAAAATACATAAAAAATTCAAATAAAAGCACTCCGTGCTCCCACCGCAACCCCTCGCTCGCTCCTTGCCTTGCAGAGGGCAGCGGCGCCCTTACGGCACAGCCTCCAGCTCATGGGGACCCCAGGGGACCCTGCCTGTCCCCCCCCGCGTGCTGCCACCCAAAAATGGGGCAGAATGGTTAAATGCATCCCCTGTTTGCTCAGTGAACTCAAGATCACACGTGAGACCCCTCATCTCGGGGTCAGGTCCCTCAGGCACCCAGGGCACGGCTCCGTTTCGGTGACCGCAGCTCCCGGCAGCTCTTATGGGCTGCACTTGGATTAGAAAGTGTCTTTTGGCATCATGATTCTTTTTTTTTTTTTTTTTTTCATTTTTTTAAGTAAGGCTTCAACCGTGCGGAAAGGGGGAAAAAAAAAAAAAAAATAGGCTGAAATGAGAATCGTCTACATGGCTCTGGCCCCATTTCAAATTGGGACCGGGTAGCTCTGACTCAGAGGCGTGTTTATAACCACGCAGGACTGGAAGTTTTTTCCAGGAACAGATTCATTACCTGCAGGGCTAGGAAGAGGTGTTTCTCCTGCTCCCCACCGGCACAGCTCCCCCACGGGCAGTGGGGCCGGGATGCTGGTGGAGAAGGGCCAGGCAGGTCTGGGGGGGTGGCATCCTGGGGGCCCAACACCACGCTCCAACACCACGTCCTCACCTTTCCCCAAGTGTTTCCCTAAGAGGACCCATCCCAGAGCGACTCCAGCCCCATTTTTAACAACATTCACCGCTCTGCAGCCGACAAGCAAAGCGCAACACGTCCCAAACCCACGGTGGGCTGCCAGGGCCCATGGCACATCTTCACCACCTTTTTTTCGGGGAGCTCTGGGCAGAGCGTGGATGAACGCCCATGCGTCTCCAGCCCTTCTCCTCCTCCCCTCTCTCCCGGCGCTTGCGCGCACGCACAGATGCTTCCCAGTGGCTGATCTGTTGTGACATCCACCTGTACAAGCAGAAGGGGAGACGTGCCGGAGGTGTCTCCACGAGCCAGACGAGATGTCAGAACAGAGCTCAGGCGCGTGGATGTGCTGCTCCCTGTGCTCTCCCCGGGCGCCCTTCAGCGCAGGCCGGGCTCGGAGCATCCCATCCATCACAGCTGCTAGTGGAAGGATGCTGCGTGCACCGGGGGAAAGCCAGTGGTTGTGAGCTGAACAAGTTGGAAGGGGCCTAAAGACAGCCAAAAAGCCCACGGTCCTGAGCGTTTGTAAGCCGTGAGGTGCTTTTGGTGCTTGGTCTCACCACCCAGCAACCTCTGCTCCAGGCACCTGCCCCACCACGGGCTGCCCACAGTTTCCAAAAAGCCCAAACCGACCAGCACACATCACCAAAGAGCACAGGACTTGCTGGGGGCTCAGCAGAGGCTCGCCACAGGGACCCCTGTGGGACAAAACCTCTTCTCCGTGACCACCGTGTGCCTTGGGCCAGCTCTCGTAGCTTTAGGCTGGGAGGCTTCGCAGCTCAGCTGAAGAGCCCTGAAATAATTACCCGTTAATAAATTGCCTGGAGTGCCCCGCTGCTTTATTTAGCCTGGCAAGTCGGGCTCTAATTGGCATTCGCAGCCACGTCCCGGCTGCTCCGGGCAGGCACGCAGCAATCCCAGCACCCAAACAGCTCCCTGCCTGCCTCCCGTCTGTACCAGCGAGTTCCCATCCCTGCTTCCAACCCCAAAATCCCTCCGTGTGGCTTCTCCCCTTGGCTAAGGAGCATCCCAGCTCAGCTGCCAAGCCTTACGTGTGCACAGGACCCAGGAGACCAAGCTCAGAAGAGACATCCCATGGCCATCTCCTTTCTCGACAGCGGAAAGCTTGTTGCTGGTGCAAAGGGTCCTTCAGGCATTGCTCCAACTCTGTGCTACCTGAAGCAGAGGAAATCCTTCCCATCCACAGCTGAGGTTGGCAGAGACCTCTGGGGGTCACCTGGACCAACAGCTCTGTGCAGGCAGGGACCCCCAGGGCAGGACACCTGGGGGGCTTTTGGAGGTCTCCGAGGAGGAGACTCTTTGGGCAGCCTGTGCCCTGTCACCCACCCGGCACCCTTCCTCCACCAGCATCCTCTTGGCCCCCTTTACATCTGCCAAAGCCAGCAGACTTTCTCCTCAGATCTCCCCTCTGCCCCCAAAAGGCAGGCGAGCTCTGGGCTCTCCGTGCCCAAGGAACATCCTCTTATCCCATCCTCTGCCTCCCCAAAGGCTCAAGTCAAACAACCACAGCGACCTCCTGAAAATCCCCCCAGCGATAAAAAGAAAGCCAGACCAGAAAACCAAACCAGAAAACCACCATCCCCATCCCCGACACAACGAAGCCTAGCTCACAGGCTCCGCTTTCTCAGGAGCGACCGTGCTCGCCTGCTAGCAAATGGGGTGGCTTCGGTGAAATTACGCTGTCAGGACGAGAGCCAGGAGAAGATGGAGCTGTGGAAATTCTCCGGCAAGCCTGAACTGGCGCTGAGCAGCTGATGCTCCAGGCAGCCACACGAGCACCAGCCCTGGCTTCCAGCCAGGGGAAGGAGATGCTGCTCGCGCCTTCCCAAACCTGCGAAATAGAAGGGGCCAGGGAGCAAAAACCTCTCTCCGAAAGCTCCTCGGCGCTGGGAGGTGCGAGAAGCGCCCCCCTCCCCGTGGCACCAGGTGGGCACCGAGCTGCAGCTCCTCTGCGAAGGCGAACGCCCTCGCTGAGCACACCTCATCGCCTTCCTGAGGTTCCTCCGCGGGGAAAAAGCCTACTGAAAACAAAATAAAAATATTTAGGCTCGTTTCCACCCGAGGAAATGTGTGGAGGGGACAGCTGCGGTGTTAGCTGGTGTGGGATCATCTCACGAGGTGCAGTGGGGAAAAAAAAACAGCCCCTGGGAAATTCCTTGGGGTGTGGAGGCTCAGGATGCTATCGTGTGCTTTCCACCGATTTTGCAGAGCTTTTTCCAGCTTGGCAGCGTTGTGCCCCAAGCTGCCAGGGCAGCTGCTCCCTCCAGGCAAACCCTCCTGCAGCTGGGTGGCTCCACGGCGAGGATCAGCCCCAGCTTTTGGGTGCCTTTTGGGAAGGGCTGCAGCAGCCCCGCTGATCTCCAGCCCCAAATCTCCCCGTGCTGGGGACCAGCACAGCTCTCCCAGCTGAGGCTGTGCACGCACAGCCACACAGACAGCGGGGGGCTTTTGGAGACCTGCGTAACCCCACGCTGAAGGATGGGAGCAAAACAGCCATCTGGGTGTACAAAAAGGTAAGTGGGGACAAGAAACGCGTCTCATCTCTCCTCCTCTCCAAGAGATCCCTCCACGTCTCAAAGGCCACCTGGGGAAATCAAGGAGCAAGCTGGGAGCTGCTCCAGTGCGGCCCCCAGGACCTCCCAAACTTCGTGCATCAATTTTTTGGGCTATAGCACGCAGAGCAGGCCCCCAAAGGCAGGGATTTGTGTTTGTCGCTCATGTCTGCAGCAAACACCTCTAGAAGTAGGAAGGACAGGCTGGCGAGTGAGGAATAACGGGCTGCAGCCCTTCAGAGGGAGCTGAAGACGGACACGAGCCAGAAATTCCCCCATCGGTGGCGGTCAGGTGGAAGCGCAATTTCCACGGGAAAAACAGGCGAGGCTCTGCAGGGCTGCCTGCATCAGCTCCGACAGGGAATTCCTCCAGGGTGTGCCAGAAACCCAGGCTTGGAGGCGGCTCGGGAGGAAGGATGCTGCCGTTGCCAGGACACGGGCTGGAAGCGGGGTTCATTCGGGGTCAGAAACCAGCCTCAGTCTGCGCCCAGAGGAGTAAGAGGGAGAGGAGAAGGGGCAGGGGGCGAGGGATGGGCACCTCTGGGAGAGATGTGTCACTCAGCCACTGCCCGAGGCCAAAATCCCACAACGAATCCAGGCAGCGTTGCTCCCAGGCAATGAAACAGCACAGCCATGGCTTTTCCCTGCATCGCTGCTCTTGCGGGGTAAAACAAGCAGGGAGAGCCAACCTAAAGCATCCTAAGGGCATCCTAAAGCAGGAGCATCACCGGTGAATAATTTATGGACGGATGAAGAGGGTGCTGGTCCCCAGCTCAGGGATATTTCCTGGGCAGCCCCGCTGTCCCCACGGAGCCGGCAGCAGGGATGCCCCATGCGCACCCGCGCCCTCTCCATCACCTCCGCCAGTTAAATCCAGATGGTGCCACGCGCTGGGGAGCAGCAGCAGCGCACAGCAAGGGGGCCTTTTGTGTAGTGCAGCACCGAGGGAAAGAAAAAAAAAAAAAAAAGGAAAAAAAAAAAAAAGTCGGCTTCATTTGTAGTCTGGGATGCAGCGCGCGCACGTAACCAGCCAGATTGCCAAGTTGTAAAGAGATGCTGAGATCTGCTAGCAGCACCGCGCGCGTTTTCACAGCTTCTGCCACGCTCCTGCTTCCCCCAGGAGCAATGCACGAACGCGGAGCTGCTCCTGGCCACGCTCCCTGCACGGATGGCAGCGAGCAGCCGGCGCCTCCTGCCCTGCTGCTCCACGCCGCAGCTCCCAGACGCGCCCCGGGGGACCTGCAGAGCCCTCGGCTGCAGCGCTGGGGTCGGGGAACTGTTCCCAAAAGCAGGGCACAGTTTGTGTCCCTCCCCAGCCACACAAGCCAAACTCCATAAATAAACATGTCCCGCGGATTTACGCCGTGCACGGTGGCTCCTGACCTCTGCTGACTGAGCTCGAGGCTTTCCTTGGGGAAACCATAAAGTTTAGCCTCCCACAGAGCCATGACCCCATGCACACTCGAGCAGCACGTGGTGTGCCGTGCTTTCTGCTCTCTGCCTCTGTTTCCCCATGAAAATATAGGGACAAGAGCGTTGTGCCCCTCCTGTTGTTCCCTCTTATGAAGGGGAAAGCACACTGCGCTATTTTTCCACTGCCAAAAGGCAACAGTGGCAAGGCTTTGGTAGGGACACCCCCCCCCCCCAAGCTATTTTCCAGGTGCTTAACTTGAAGGCTGCACTCAGCAGAGCTTTCCAAACACTAAATCTCAGCCAAAATTCATCATTACAAACAGAATGAAAGGTAAGGAAAATCATTTGACGCTTTTCTCCCCCACGTGCTACCCACCTAGTCTGAGAGGGCCCTGGGCACATACCCACGGGTGGGTCGGGGATCCCACCAGCTGCAGGGCTTCTCCAAAGCCTAAGGGACCTTCCCAGCCTGGGGAACCACCCGATTAAAGAGGGACAGGTTGGGTTGGCAGCCCCCTGCAAGTCCCCATGGCATTAAACAAAGAACCCAACACCAGACCTCGTGTCAGAGCCACTGCTCAACGGAGGGGCCGGCGAGGGCGCACCCCGTGCCCAAGGGCTCCGGGTCACCTCCCCACCACCCCGCGGGGCTGCAGGCACAGGCAGCTAATTAGCGAGCAGCCCTTGCAGGAGCTCGCTCCTTAACGAGGCCAGTCCTCTCCTTCCTGCCTGCCCATGATTTATTCATCCGGCAGCCCCGGTGGGGTGTGGAGGATAACGAGCCCATGTGTCACCTTCCTGGGTTGTCCCCAGGCTCGGACACGCTGGTGCCCAGCCAAAAAAAGTGTTGGCCTCAAGAGAAGGCACAGCTGGCTGGGAGCAGCCTTGATTTTATCACAAAACCTGGCAGTGGCAGAGCAGGATATTGGGCAGCAGCTCATCCCTGGCTGTTTTTTTTTTTTTTGCTGAGCAGACACAGACGGGGAACACCCTTGCAATTAAATGCGGGGTCGCAGCACGTGGCTGCAGCCCGGCTCGTGCAGCAGATGCTGGGCAAGGGAGCGTGACCCCAGGCTCAGTGCTGTGAGAAACACCCAGCTCCAAGGCAAACCATGGGAGGGAGTTAATTAAAGGAAAGTAATGAGTAAAAAAGCTGCAGCAGGCGCTAGCTCTGCCCAGCACTTTGATCCTTGTCTCCCAGGCTCGTTAACATCCCCAGCTGGCTCTGAGTCAGGGGCACTCGGCCACCTCTCAGGATGAAGTGCAAGCCCTCTTGCAGCGGGGCTGAAGCCACAGCAAAAGCAGAAGGCGATGACCCCAAACACATTCTGAGGGGAACTCCATCCCACCAGGACCCGGCGCGCACAGGGGTCCTGGCCTGGCCGCCTGCTGGGTGGCAGAGCCACTGCTGCACCAGGGGGAGGTGGGGATGGAGATGTCCCTGCCCAAAGCTCACAGCAGGGACCTCAGCAGCCACCCAGGTCCTGTTTGGTTGAACTGCATCACATTTCAGAGATAAAGGACATCCAAGACAACCTTCCCCAGGCTCTCCACCTAGGGAGCCCCTCACCTGCCGAGGCTCCCTCACACCGTTCCCATCAGATGCACCCACCAAGAGACACCCCCAGCCAACAACCACCACAGGGAGCACCACGTTATCCCTCCCCATCTCTCCCACGCACCCCACAAACTCCCCAAAATCCCATCCTGGACATGCTGCAGGTCGAGCACCGCCATGCTGACCGCCCCACGGCGCTGACACCGCTGCGCCCGCCGCCCCCTGCCCACCCTTTTGACCCCGGCCCCTACTTACTCCCACTCCTTCCTCCGTGCCTGCGGCGTGCTCTGCATCTTGTGCGCCTCGTGCGCCTTGATGATGTCCCTCTGCTCGATCAGCCCACCCCGACGGCGCTTGATGACGTCTGGGCTGATGGGGACGTACTGCCCCAAGTCCAGGGCGCTGCCACCGTCGCCGTCGGCATCGCGGGGCTGGTAGAGGGCGTCGAAGCTGGCGGCGCGCGACACCAGCGCCTCGGCCAGGCTCTGGGGCTCTAGCAGGTTGCAGGACTGGGTGCTCTGCATCAGGCCGAGCCGGTGCTTGCGCCACGTCTCCTCCTCGGGCAGGGCCAGGACGTAGCGGGGGGGAGCGGCCAGCTCAGCCCCCCTGCCCGGGGCGCTGACGGAGCACGCGCCGAGTCCGAGCATCCTCGGGGCCGGTGCAGCTCATCACTCTGGGGGGGCACAAGAGAGGGTTTTGACTCTTTGACTCTTTATTCCCTCCCAGAGCAGCCCTACAAGTCCCGTTTCTCCTGGGGGAGAGCACGGCAGGGACCCCCAGGCTGGGCTCAGACCCCCTTCACCACCACTTTCCATACAATGGAAACACTTTGGCTTACAATGAGGAGAGGCTGGCTGCTCCCACTAAAAACCATAGCCAAAGATCCCTATAAACAGAGATCCTTCACTCCACTACTTTGTTTGCCCATGTGACTTTATTTATTTTTACTTTTTAAGTGCATTCATTAATTTCTTTTAAATCCAGTCCTGGGTACCCTCGCAATTCGGCGTTTTCCCAGCTCACAGCCCTTCTCCTGACCACGCTTTGCTCACTCTCACTCCTAGTCCGGCCGCTCTGGTTTATCACAACCACCCTGCAGCCCCATTTCTTTCCAGAGCATCTATTTGGGTAGGGGAGGAAGCAAGGGCAGGGGCTGTTTGCATTGAGCAGGGCTGCAGCAGAGCCCAGGGGCCAGGATCTGTCCCCAAAAAAGACAGGACAGGGGCGCAGGCCGTGGTGCTCCCCTAATCCACACGCACGAGAAGCTCCAGGGCCACGTTTTGGGACTTGGCTGCTCCCAAGGCTCGGAGGCAAGCGAAAAGATCAAGCGGAGCCATCAAACTGAAACGCCGAGGAAGTTTGAGGAAATAAATAGAAATAATTAGCTCTGCCTTCGCCTTGCAAACAGGGCTCACGCTGCCAGGAGAACAAGGCACGTTCCCTCCGGAGCGGTGACAAGCAGCGGAGGGAGGATGCCAGAACATTTTGTTAAGGCGAGGAGCTGATGAGGCTGCGCGCTAACGAGGACGCCGAGCATCTGCAGCACGGCAGCCCCTGCTCCAGCCCTCGGTCCTCCTGCTTACCCCTGAACCAAACCGGCTTTATTTTTACCCAAAACCCGAGTTAGTGGGAAAAAAAAAAAATGCATTTCTTCACCCAGCTTCTGCTGTTTCATCCCAAGCCTGGCCCCACACAAACTCAAAATCAGTGCAAGCCAACATGCAGCCAGCTCCAAAAATGCACATGCCCACCGGGATCCAGCCATAAATGGGTTAAAATTGGACAAAACAACCCAGAGAAACTCTCGCTGCTCCCAGTATCCCCCCAAAAAAGCCCCGTGAAGGTGTCCTGCAGTAGGGGTGAACTGGCTGCGGTCCCACCACCGAGACGGGCCCAGGGGAAAATTAGTTAATGACAGCTGATAATTAAAAAAGCGAAAGGCGGCGGCGTGGGTAGGGAGATTATTAGCACTGCTCGGGGGAGCCGCGTGTCGGGCTCCAATAATCAGTTCCCTGGGAGATTTGGGGAGGGAGGAGAACCAGAAAGGAGCTGCTCGCCCAGGGATCGCCCGCCCGGGTGCTTTTGTGCTCGGTGAACAAGGAGCACTCGTGGCGGCTGGCACAGGACCGTGCGTCTCACGGCGTGTACCAGTTAGCAGAAAACCAAGCTGAGAGCAGAATTTGGCAGAAAAAAGCAGTGAGTTGAGGGGTTTGCTCCTTGCCCCTGAAATAGGGAAGCCTTTAAGGGACACGCACCGAGCCGGTGAGCCCGAGCTGTGATGCCAACGGGGTGCCCCATCCTCAGGAGACGACCATGTGCTGCCAGCTCACTCGACCCGTTTATTGGAGGTTTCGCCCCAAAATGCTCACCCAGGCCGCGGGAGCAGCAGGGCAGCTCTCCCGACACGCTTCTTCTCCCCTCAGCGGCTGATTAAAGACCACAGAGCCGCGGCCAGCTCCCAGCCGAGCTGCACGAGCACGTTCCTTTTTGGGGTTTCTCTGCCTGCCTGTTTACATTGCGGTGGCAGCAACCGAGCCTCCAGCCAAGTAACTCCCTGTTACCAGAATAACCCCGCTCAGCTCACAAGGAGCTCCGAAAGCTCTTTGCAACTCTTATCTGAGCAATCCTCCCCGAATTTAAACAGCAAACGCTCAGTGCTGTGCTGCCCCACGGGGCTGAGCTGCCCCCCAGGCTGTCATTTCTGGGGGGACACAGCACCCTGAGGCCACAAACCTGCCTGCCAGCACTCCAACAAACTGTGGGGGATGCGGAGACCCCTTCCAGTGACAGCCCTCAGCCTGTGATAGGAACAGCCCCCGGCGGTGTCCTGCTGGGACAGACAAAAGCTGCCAGAGCCCGGCTGTTGTCCAGCAGCCCAGCATCCTTCCCCAGGGGTTTGGGAGGTGCTGAGAGCAGGGGGCAGCTCTGCTTCAATGGCAACACGTCCCCCTGTGGGTGTCCGTCCTGCCTGCTGAATAAATAGGGGGATAGAGGGGGGGAGAAGCAGGCAGGAGCATCCAGGAGCTGCTCCAAGAGCACCCTGGGCTTAACCCGAGCTGCCCTGTACAGGGGAGGGCACACACAAGGACACAAAACAGAGCAGCACAAGACCTCGGAGAGAGAGAGAGGCCTTTTCCAGACAGCCTTTTGTCTGGGAAACAGCCTTTGTTCCCTGCAACCTGCCATGCCCCCACGTCCCCGGGCTGAGCATCGCCTGGCCTCCCCAGGACAGCCCGGAGAGCCGTCCAAGTGACTCTTCAGCAACCCCACTATCATCAATACAATAACACCTCGAGGACAAGGCTGGGAGAGATGGTGACTGCCAGGGGACACGAGGACAGCGAGGTGTCAGAGCACGGGAGGGGGAAGCTGAGGAGGCGTGTGGTGATTTGTGAGCAGCGCCTGAAGCCGGCGGCGCCCGGGGCGGTGCGCGCACCCAGCCAGGGATCGCGCCCCGAGGAGCTCCCTTCCCAAAGAAGGGCACAGCCAGGGCTCCTCAGGATCATTTCCAGCTGCAAGCGCCGGGACAGCCTCCAGGAACACAGCCCTGCCCCACGGGGCACGCCGCCCTCCTTGCAAGGAGATTTAGCTCAAAAAAAAAAAAAAAAGAAGATGCGAGGTCACTGCTGCACCGCCTGCTACGCACAGCACGGGGCAGGTGGGTGATGCTGCGGTGCTGGGCGTGCAAACCAGCCCCAAGCAGCACCTCCACACCACCCCCTGCTGCCCCCGAGGATGGCGTGGGGTTAAGGGCACAGCTGCTGTGACCAGCAGGCATCACCCCAGCATATCCCAAATCCCCCCGACGCTCACCCCGCGGGAGGCTCCAGGCGAGCGTCTCCAAGCTGCTGGGGCCAATCCTGCCCCGCAGGGACAGGGGACGTGGTGCTGCCCGGCCTGGTGATGCAGGGCAGCTCATTTCAGAGCCAACAAACGTCCCCAGACGGTACCCAGCTCCACGCTGCTCTCATCCCAAAGGCGACCGATGAAACCGCCGAGGTGGAGAGGAGCAGGAGCTGCCAGCGCGCGCCTGGGCGCGTTGGAAGTTGCTGTGCAACAGGGAGAGGAAATGCACTGGAAAATCAATAGAGCGGTCTCCCAGAAACGCCACTGGCAGGGAGCTGCTCTCTCCCGGAGCACCTGGACCAGCGGCGGTGGCACCAGCGTGGCTGATGAGGGACACGGGTCCCTGCGAGCCACAGGGAGGGCTGAAAGCAAACCGAGGGGAAAGCACGGAGCCAGGAGGAGCCTTCATGCTACGGCTGCTCCAGAAGGGCCTGGTGTCCCCCCACCACCACCAAACTTCACCAGGAAAATAACAGCGGGGTGTTTCACCTGGCGAAGCTGGGGAGAAGCAGCTCTCGCTCCCTGTGGCGCCTTCGCCACGGTGACTCACAGCCCCCAGCGTGTGTCACCACGTAATAGACCCGCCAAGGCGGTGACAGCGCCGAGCAAACAGCACGCCCGTGGCACCGGGAGTCACAGCACCCCTGAGAGGTTAAAACAATGGGATGCTGCGGAGGTGAGCCACGGGAGGCTTTGTTCTCTGACTTTCCGCCTTCTCGTGCGCAGATGCTCACTGAAAAGGTCTTGTTGTTTGTGCAAAAATAAAAATAAAGAAGGCTCTTGCACGGATCGCACGGCGGAGAAGCAAAGGGGATGGGGAATTAGCCTGCCCTGCCATGGAAAAGGCTTGCAGAAGAAAACCTATATACATATATGCAGACTTATATGGACATAAACACATACACACACCCTATACACACCCTATACACCATGAGGTCCTCACCCACCACGAGCCCCAGGACCAGGCAGAGCAGAGCAGGGGACATCACACCGCATGGGGTTCCCCTTCACCAGCAACCCCAAAGAGCAGGGATTTGACCCCAAAAGGGCATTTTCATCATGCTCCCTTCTCCCCAAAATATTTATTTTTTCCCTGAAAGCTCACCCAGCCCCTCCAGCCCGCGAGCTCTGCTTTTCCTCTTCTTTTATCAGTTTCCTACAGTCACTGGCATGGAGCTGCTAATACCTCTCTTGCCTCTTTTCTTCTGCTCTTTATTTGCGGCGTTATTTTCTAGCTGCTTTTTCATCCCTCTGAAGCCCGGCACTTGGAATAATTTACACCTGTGTAAGCGCCTTGAGGGGGAGCAATTTGTAGGACGCCGACACCTGCGTGGTGCAAATGAGCCCAAAAATAGGGCTGAGACGGGTTCGGGGGGCACAGGCACAGCCAGGAACAGCGCCTGGGCGCAGCCTCTGACCTCCACATCGCCAGCAGCCACCACCTGGGAGGATGTAGCAGGGGAAAGCGATGCACCTCTTGTTTTTTTTGCATCATTTCTTGATGGTTTAGTAATTTAATCATTTTCTCTGTGCTCTGCCAGGAGCAGTTCTGCCCTGCCCTGAGATGGGACTTTTCCTTCCACCACCATGGTGCCCGTCCCAACCCGTGCCGTGGTACCCACCGGCATCGCTTGCTCACTTTTGGCACCTCGGCAGCAGGAGATGCTGTTTCCAACAACCTCAATTCCCCCCTTTCCTCTTGCCCTCCCGCTCCTTCCTAAATAGTTTATGAGGATTGATTTTCCCCATGCCACTCAGGCGCTGGCTCCCAGCAGGCTTCGGCAGCACCGCGGCCTCGGGAGCGCTGCCTGTGCGCAGCCAGGGCCCCCCCAGGGCCAGTAATTGGGCAACTTCTTCCCGTGGTGCCTTGGCTCCTCGGCCCCAAGCCACAGAGCTCCCAGACCCACGGGATGGTGATGGTTTTGCCCAACCTACGCCTTGGCTATGAGATGTCGAGGGGCAGTGATCTCCTGTGGCAGATTTTTGCAGGTTTCTGCAAAGCAGGAGGGATCCAAGACTTTACGCTTCCTAGCCAGCCTTCCACCTCCTTCCCTGCTCTCCCCTGGGGGGGCAGACCCCAAAATTCATCCCTCCAGGAGGGCAGTGACACATCCTCCCTTCCACAGCTGGATCCAATGCAGTCCCTTTACGTTTTGGGTTTAAATCAGGTTGTTCTCTGGCCACATATCACCAACAAAACCTCTCACGAGGGCTCCCACTTCCCCTTGCAAGCTCTCCTCTGACATCTGTCAGTCTGTTTGAGGTGCTAGTGTAGGATCCCCACCCAGGAACACGAGCCCTGAGCCACCCCAGGGCACCCAGCACCGACCCCACCCCAGGCAGCAGGGGCACCCGTGCCGAGCCGCACCTCCACACCCACACTCAGATGATTTCCACCACATTTTGCACCCAAAAATAAAATAAAAATCCCCAGAAATTTAGCACCGGAGCTTGTGAACATAAGCAAATCCAAAAAAAAAAAAAAAAAAAAAAAGAGGAAAAAAATTGTCAGCCCTACTGCAAAGAAATTTCCAAGCAGTCAGCATCTTCGCTGTGCGGGGGTGCAGCGCCGCGGATCGCACCCAGCCACCGAGGGGTTTCCAGACAGGAGGCAGCACAGCCTCGGCGCTGAAGTTGCCACTCCAAGAGAAGCTTTCGGGAGGCAGGAACACCCCCCCAAAACTGCCAGGCTCTTCCCAGCCACCTCCAGCCTCCACCTGAAGCGTAAAACACCCGTGCCCAAGAGCAAGATGTGCCCTGGCGCATCTGGAGCGTGGGGATCGGGGCATGACGGTGCGATGGGCCAGGACCCCAAAGCACAGCCTGATCCCCGATGAGGGTTTAGAGGAGGATATCGCACACCGCAGCCCCCTGGGGAGCTTTGCCATGGGAAGAAGCCGAGGGGGACGCAGAGCAGCCCTGAACCCCCCCGTGCTGAGGACCGCAGCCTGCTGGAAGCGGCTAACGCGGCGCCTTCACTCCAGGCTTGCTCCTTCCATATGCCAGCGAAAAAATCAAGTCCAAAAGCAGAGCAGCAGCGATAGATCTCTACGGCTACCATAGCGAGGAAAAAGCCCGTGGTACAGAGAGCCACGTGCCGTCTCCCAGAAACTCCCCGCGCTGCAAATGCCAAATTATTAAGTCAAGAGGAAGAAGGGGGAAAAAAAATAAACCCTCTCCATAACAGATTGCGATTGTGTTTCCTCTCAAAAGAACAACACTATCCACATTCCCTCGCTGCTGCTTCCCTGTGTAGCCCTCGCTCTGGCAGCTTGTTGTTTAGGAGCTGGGGAGGAACACCTGCACCCATGGGTGCCCCCTCGGCTGCAGCACCCAGTCCTGAGCTGGCACCCACACCCCCGGAGCGGCGCTCGATAAAAATAGGCTCTACCTGCAACAGTGCCAGTGGCACCGAGCAGCGGCATCGCAGCTGGAGGGAGATTTCCTTGGCATCCGAGCCAGCCCAGCCCCGCAGGGATGCCCTCACCCCACAAAGTCAACACTTGGGGTATTTTGGCAGAGCCCAGGGTCTGGAGGGGGGCGGAATTTGGGGAGACTCAGCCCCCACTGCAATGGGTCCCTTCCTGCCCGCCTTCCTCTCGTTGCCGGGTCCCAAAGTTTCAGAAAGCAGAGACAGAGCTGAAAATGGGAATATAAGGAGCAATAATATTTTGCAGCTCTTTAAAAAAATAAATAAATCACAAATTGTGATTTTTTTTTCAAACATTTCTGTAAGCTGATGGGACACTTACATCGCCTTGGCTGGGGGAAAGGTGGCATGCTTAAAAAATGATGTTTCTCTTTTTAAATGATATCTCCAGGAGATAGAGAGCACAAGGCAGGGTGCTCATGGTCCCTGTCAAAGGATGTTCACGTTTTCCACGAGGAATTCAGCACCACCTGGAGCAGAACCACTGAACCCCAGCGCTTACCCTGTATCTCCAGGAGCCACGCTGCCCTTATTTGCCCAATCTGCTCTCCTCTAACACTAAAAAGGCCCTGAATTATTGAGGGAGCTGATGAATAGCACACCAAGACGACCACACTAGAAGCTGCTCTCACGTCTGCCCACCACGATTTTGTTTAGCTCCCAACCCCTCGCTCTGACACCACCCCACTACTGCAGGAGGGCCAGCCGCAGGACGAGCCTTTATTAATAAAATGGATATTTGCTCTGATGGGGCATTTTCAGCCTTTTTTCTATCATTTTGCCCCAGTTCTCCTGGTGAAATACCTCGAGGACGAGAGGTGGTGCAGGGCTGGTGCCAGGGAAGCCGCCTCTGCCCCCCGCTCACCTCCCGGCACCGGCCGAGCATCGCAGCTGATGGGAGCAGGAGGAAAGAGATATCGCATGCAGGAGACTTCCAAAATTAAAAAACAGAGAGAAGGGCCTTCGGGGAAGGAGCCTGGATAATTAAAGCATTAATTCAGATCTCGGCGCCTGCTCGGAGCGAGTCGCCCAGGAGCCTGCAGGATGGAGAGCAGCGGGCTGCGAGCATCGGCCTGCCAGCACCTCGCCTCGCGCACCCGGGGGCTGCACCCAAGGGTCCCCAGCAGCACAGCAAGGGGGTGGCAGGGGCTGAGCCGAGCCCCAGGTGCCTTCCATTAGAGGGGACAGCGGTGACAAGCTCAAGCTCCCCGGGAGCGGGGAGAAAGCCAGCTAGCTGGAATAACAAGCAGGAAGCAGGTGACAGCTCCGAGGTTAATAAACCCTCCCAGCAGCGCTGGCAGCTCCCTGCACGAGCAAAACAAAGTGACTACAACAAAGTCACGACAGGCGCAGGCAAGCCGAGCGAGGGTGGTTCGCTGAGCATCCCCGCTCCGTGCCCAGCGCCAGCCTGATGGGAGAGCAGCATCTCCCCAAAGACCCTACACAAGGCTCAGGTTTGCACGTTGCCATCAGGGTAAGGGCAAAAATCCCACAGCAGAGGGAGAAAATCCACCCGGCCAGGCCGTTAATAAGCACGCACGTGTTGCCTGCCGGGGCTGCGAGGAGCAGAGCCAGGCACGGGGCAGAGGAGCCCTGCTGAGCGGAGAGAAAAGCACCAGCGCCAGAAGTCGCTGGGGAAAAGAAAAAAAAAAAACTCCAAGAGAAGGAAAGAAGGCATTTGGAGCAGGTGGAAAGTGTCTGCTCCAACCCAGCAGACACACTTCGTTTCGGTTTTGCTTTTTATGTCACATCCACCAGAAGAAAAAAAAAAAAAAAAGAAAAAAAAAAAAGACACGCACCACCGGGTTTGAAAAAGCAGCTTCCAAGCCCCAAATCCTGGAAGCGTTTGCCTCCCTGCTCCAGCAGGCAGCACAAAATCTCAGTGCTCTCCAAGCTTCTGCCCTCTCCTCCCTCTTCCTCTTGAATTTGCCTGGTGCAGACCAGCGTTGCTCCATAGAAACATTTCGGTATCAACCAAACCAGTTGCTTTGGGGCTGGGGAACTCGCCGTGCTGTGCCACCAAGCCTCGCCGTGGCGGCACGTCGGATGCCTGTGGGCTCCGTGCACCACAGAGCTGCACCCCCAGGGGAATATTTCCCCCTCTCCTCGCTCAGCTCGGTGCCCAGGCACTCGGAGAGCATCCCTGGTCCCCACCGCATTGCTCGGGTCTAGGATGCAACAGCTGAACATCCAGCAAGGAGAAGGGGAAGGGCGAGAGGCACAAAGGGATCTGTAAATCCACGCACGGAGGGGGAAAGCCAGGCGAGTGGGGGCTCAGCAGAGGATGCTGGCGGCCGCCACGTAGCAGCGCACGGTGAGACGCCAGCCCCGGCCCCCAGGGACCTGGCACCCTGGGAAAACCTGCCCAGCGTCTGCGTCTTGCAAACCTGGGCTCTAAAAATAGCCGGCGGTGCAAGTGACACATTTCGAGCAGAGCCGGCGAGCGGCAGCCCACAGAACCAGACTCGCTTAGCATCAGCGGAGATGTGTTTTGTAAACAGATTTTTTTTTTTATATTATTTATTTTTTTTAAGGTTGCTTAGTAAGGCGCTGATCAACCAGCAGAAGCATTCCTCTGATGTGGCAGAAATGTAGTGGGGGGGGAACCTGGCGAGACGAAAAATTCCTGCGTTGAACCGGGTGAGAGGAAAACCTCAGTGGCTGGTCCCGATTCCCACCATTTCCCCATGCCCCAGCCCCAAAAACGGGGCTTATAGCCCCAAATATCATACCTACAGCCCCAAAAATGGCACTTAGAGGAGGTGGAGGAGCAACAGTGGCTGTGTAAACCCCGCTGGCACCAGGTGCCCCCTCCCCAAGCCCCCCGGCAGGGCGCGATGCACGGGGGCCGGGATGACCGGCAGAGCGCGGAGCAAGGGAAGAGTCACCCAAACTGTTGCTCAGTTAATGACGGTAATTAGCCGCCGGCTTGAGCGACTCCCATTAGTTACAGCCCGATTTCCTCCGCGCACGCGACCGCAATTAAAAACTCACCGCCCGGCCAAGTTGGAAGCGGCCCCCCCGGCCTGCCCGCGGGGCTCATCGGGGACGCACGCGGACGAGGTGCGCGTTCCCTCCGGAGACGCGGATTAATTAGCTCCAAGCGGGGCTCCTCTCCCAACCCCGCTCGAAAAAAGCCTCGGCGGCGGTGGCACGGAGCAGATGCCGCGTGGCTCGAAGGGGAGAGGCTCGCTTCGGGGCTTGGCTCCGTGCCCCCAGCGCAAAATGGAGCTGGGGTTTCTCTCTGGAGCCGTGCCCGCGCCGAGACGCAGACGTCTGGCCGAAGCGGAGAGCTTCACAAAAATAATGTTGTCGGCGGCCCCTACGAGCTGCTGGCAGGGGGATGCTGCTGCTGCTGCTGCTCGGCGCTGCCCAGCCCTGCCCACGCCTCCGGGCTGGTTTGGGGTTTATTTATAGACACCAGCCCTCCGAGGGTTGCGGGAGACGGAGCTCACAGCCGCGGGGCTGCCCCGATCGGGCAAATCCAGGCGTTGATTTCACCTGCAAGGGGGGGTCTCCACGGCAGTGTACGGGCATGCTGACAGCAGCTCTCCGTGCTGGCGAGGAGGGGAGCATCCCTTCTGAGCCGACAGCTAACACCGGAGCCAGACAGGGCTGCAAGAGGGTCCCCTCGGCCTTGCCGTGTCGTTTTTTGGGATCGCTCCCCAGCAAGGCAGCCCCTCACCCCGCAGGTGCCACGGCTTATTTTGGAAGGGAAACACAGCACAGTTCATGCCGGGGACCTCTGACCCAGCCCATCCAAGCAGGGCCAGGCCGATGCCAGCCACAGCAGAGAGGGAGAACCCCTCCAAAACACCCCAAACCTCATCCCCCCGACCGCCGGGCCGGTTTCCCAGCCTGACAGAGCACTCGTCAGCCTCTCCCCAGGCACGAGGCCCCGCAGCCGTGACTAATGGCCTGTTTTGACATCCCCCAGACACTCCAGCGCTTCCTTGCAGCCGCGGGGAGCAGGAAGGAAGGAGGGAACACGGCAGCGGGGGGCCGGCAGTGGCAGCGAGGGGCAGGAAGGGGTTTTGCAGGAGCAACAGGCGCCGAGAAGAAAAGCAGCACGGGAGGGATGCGGGAAGCGGCACCGGGAAGCCCATGCGGGGAGGTTCATTAAAAAGCACCCTCCTCGTGTTTGCACAGCCGCCTCCGGTGCCGGGGGGGCACAGCAGAGACACGGCCCCAGCCCTTGGCAGGGCAGCAAAGAGCATCCCAGCCACCAGCCGGGCTGCAGCCATCTGCCACCAGCCGCACCGCGGAGAGGAGCAGCCGAACCCCGGGGGCATGGCTTGCCTTTTTTTTCTTTTTCTTCTCCTTTTTTCCTCCTGACAGCTCTTGCTTCTCTTGCTCCGCTGGCCCCGCTGCACCCCGGTGGGATGGGGAGAGGGAAGAGCACCGGGATGCGGCTCCAGATCTCCACGGAGGTTTCACAGTCAGAGCGGAGCAGCCCTGCAAAGCTGCCCCAAAACGTGCCCCGGTCTCACAGCACACATCCAGGCCTACTCCAGCCGAACAAGAGGAGAATCCTCGAGCACTAAAACATCACCCCAGTGTCCTGCCATCCCCCTCGGGCCACCAGCATCCCCAGCCTGACCACGGCACGCAGGAAACCAGCAGAAGCCCAGCCGCTGCCACCAGGGCACCACTCACAGAAGTCCCCCGGGGTCACCGTGGGCAAGGAGCCCGATGCCAACAGTAGTGGTGCCAGGGGGAGAGGAGAGGGATTGTTTTCTCTCTTCAGCTGTCACCGAAGCCATCAGTGTGGCTGTGTGTGAGTGATTCACACCAGTGCATGAAAAGCCGGTGACTCAGTCCTGGGTGCAGTGGGTGGGCGCATTGACTCAGCCGCGCCAGGGGAGGGGGCGCAGGGAGCCCAGGGAGGGTCCTGCCGGCGGGGGTCAGGGGCAGCGCTGGCCGGGAGCTCCCCCCACGAGCTCAGAGCACGGCGTCCCCAGCAGCAGGGGCGGTGGAGACGTCTGCACGGCGCCTGAAATAGGTGCCAGGGCGCGACGGGGAGGGGTTTGTGCCGCCCTGTGCCACGGCGCAGAGGAGACCCCCAGGATGAACGCGTCCCAAGCTGCTCTGAACAAACTTTCCGGGTTCTCCGGGACCTCCGAGGAGCAAGGAAAAAGTCAGACAGGCAGAGCCCAGAGCCACGGGACAGCCTGCAGCCACCACCATCTCTCCACCTGCCAAACTCAGCCAAGGATTCCCAGCCCTCTGCCACACCAGCACCAAGACCTGCCCCGTGCCACCTGGAGAGCCACGGAGCAGGGACACAAAAAGACACCTCGAGGGACCCAAATCTTGGCCCCCGGCACCCTACTGCATGCCAGCAGCACCACGCAGGCACCTTGGGGAGGAGGAACGGAAGGGAACCCCTCCAAAACGCATCCCCATTTGGACGATGCTCGGTCCCCGACTGCTCAGCGGGTGACAGCGACGCCCGGGTCCTGCCAATGATGCCACCAGCAGCCAAGGCTGCAGGCTCGTGTCTCACCGCGCCGACAGCGCCTTCCGCAGCGCCGCGCCTCGTCTGCCAAGCAGCCCCGGCGGTGGATCCGGACCAGGCGAGAGCGTCACCGCATCCCACAGCATCCTGAGCCGAGCCGCTGAGACCTCCCCATCCGCAGCGCGGCCTCACGTCGGCACCCAGAGCAGGATGAGCTCACCCACCCCAGGGGACGCAAGCAGGGGGGTCCGGGGCTTGAAACGAGACGTGTCTGCTGGGGATGGCAGCAGGGGGTCACCCCCAGCCCCCCCACCCAAGCAGAGGGAGCCACGAGCACCAAGCCATGCGCTCTGCGCCGCGAGAGCTGCAGGAGCGTGGCAACGCAGCACCCTGGTTTGGGGGGCTCCTCGCTGCCATCAGCACCTCCTGGGGGGGGTGAAAATAAACTTGTAGCAGGGCCGGGACCCTCAGTGGAACCACGGGGGGGGGACATGAGATTTGGAGAGCCCTGGGGGGGTACAGGAGGCCTCAGGGCTGGATGAGCTGAACACGCAGCCAGCCCCCTGCCACCCTGTGCAGTGCTGGGGGGGGCTCAGTGAACGGGCCTGGCCCCCCTGCCCCAGCTCAGCCCCCCGGTGCAGACCCACGGGTGGGGGTCCAGGGGGTCCCCCGTTTGCCAAGAAGCAGCTGAAGCGGGGGGGGGGACAGGAGCAGGGCCCCCCACGAGCCACCTTAAGCACACCCAGCGGCCCCCCCGCGCTCGCAGGCTACCTTAATAAAAACTTTGTCGGAGCGGGGCTCCTCTCCAGCGCTTGGCCAGCCAGAGAATCCCTCGGAAATCCACAAAACGGGGGACGGCTCCGAAAACTTGGGTGCCCCCCCCATCCCCCCGCGCACCTCCCCAGGCGCACCCCGCGCGCGGCGGGGCCGGGCCGGGCGCACCCATGGGTGCCACCGCGCCTCGCCCCCGGCTCTCTCCTTCCCCCCTGCGGCGTGGAAAGAAAAAAAATAAATAAATAAAACACCGAGATCCGAGCATCCTCGGCTGCCAGGGCGAGACAAAAGCCTCGGGAGATGGGAGGCGAGGAAATGTCCACCGGGAGGAGGAGGAGGAGGAGGAAGGCGGCTGCCGGGTGGGCAGCGAGCAGCCGGCGGCTGTCCCCGGCGGGTCCCCAACAGGTAGCAGCTGGGCTCGGCGACATCCCCGGGGACACGGAGAGGGGTGAGGGGGGCCCGGGGGGGGGCTTACCTGGGGCGGGAGGCATGGCTCCGGCTGCCCGAGCTATTCCGGAGGCATCGCGGAGATGGCAGGGGGGGAGCCGCGGGGAGGGGAGGGAGGAGGGAGAGGAGCGGGGAAGGGAGGAAGGCGAGAGGGAAGGGGGAAGGGGGAGAGAAGGAGAAATTATTAAAAAAAAAAAAAAAAAATAGAAAGAAAATAGAGACAGTTAAAATCTGTCTCCTGCCCACACAGTGGAAAAGAAATCTCTGACAATCGGAGAAAGAACTCGCGCACGCACACACACACACACCGGAGGGGGCAGACGGGGGATAACAAAGGAGGGAAGGAGCCGAGCTCCGCCAAAACACGGCGAGAAGTGTCCGGGCACACCCCCTGCACACACACCCCCCCCCCGTGTGCACACCCGCCCCCGGTGCCCACCCCCAGCTGCCCCCACCCCGGCTGCTCCTGGGCTCCTTTGGCCAGATCCAGCCCGGGACAAGGTGGGGACCCCGCGGTGTCCCCGTGTCCAGCCTCGCTGCGCACAGCTCTGTCCCCAAGCTGTCCCCAACCTCCTAGGGAGCCAGGACATGGTGCTGCGTGGTGCTCAGCCCTGCCCCAGCACCTCGCCATGCAGGGCACAAGGTGCCACCACGGCCACAGGTGTCACCCCTGGCAGGGCAGGGTGACACCGCAGGCTGGGGGTACTGGAGATTTGGGGACGGGTCATGTTTGTCCTGCTTCGCCAGGGCGTTGCATGGCTCTGCAGCACCCGTGGGGCCACGCACCCAGCACCCCCCTGCAGGGCTGCACGCTTGTGCCACCCAGCCCGGGTGCTGTCTCTTTAAAGCCTTCATCTGGAAATGTGAATGGAGCTAAGGGGAGAAAATCCCAGAGATGAGAGCTTCACTTCAAGCGCGTCTCCTCCAGTGCTTGGGTTCATTCACACGCTCACCAAGAGCGCTCGCGCCCCGGCACGCTTCCTCCACCAGCACCTTGGGGAGGATGTGCATGGCTACCCATCCCTGATGCACAAAAATCCTTCAACCCACTGCCTGTGGCACCGATATCCCAAATCCAGCCCAAGCAAGGCCATGCTGGCACGTCCAGGAGGAAAAGACACCACTTGGGCTTCTGCCCCCGATAACTCGTGCACATCAGCAGCCCCACCAGCTTCTCCCATTTTATTAGTATGGGATTGCACAGGGATGGATGCAGCTGCACCTCGTAGCACTGCCTCCCTCTGGCCCCACAGTGGCACGGTTTGGGCACAGCCCTGCACCCGCCACTCCCCCAAAATCCTGCCCCACGGCTCGGGCAGCCCCGGTGCTGCGGCCACCCCGAGCACGGAGCCAGCTCTCCCCGCCACAGGCCTGGGGTCTGCATTTTCACACACGGATGTGCTGCGACTCGGGGCCTGGCGATGCCTCGGATTCGGGTGTCTCCATGGTTACCTGCTCACGGTGGAGCTGGGGGTAATCGAGCTCGCGGGGTTCACCGTCGGGCGCGCATCGCCCTCTCCCCGCTCAACCCAGCCCCGCTTTGCCCCCCTGGGTGCCACCGCCAGCCGGGCA
Organism: Aythya ferina; assembly: GCF_964211825.1. Taxonomy (NCBI): domain Eukaryota; kingdom Metazoa; phylum Chordata; class Aves; order Anseriformes; family Anatidae; genus Aythya; species Aythya ferina. Next base: position 12,368,865 of record NC_140304.1, read on the forward strand.
GGAGCAGCGAGGCTCACCCCGAGGACTCAGTAGGTGCGTGGTGCCGCCAGCCCCGCGGATGATTAGGCACAAAACCAGAGCGGCATCCCGAAAGCAAACGCAATCCCGAGCCGCGCAGAGACGAAGCCGAGCGTCTCCTCCCACCGCCCCGCACGGCTCCGGCGAGACGGGAGCGAAGCACGGAGAGGGGCGGGCAGGATGCGGAGCTGCTGGCGGCCCCGGGGAGCCAGGAGCAGCAGCACCCACCCACACGTGGCTGGCCCCACGCCTGCTTCCTCACAGGAGCATCCCTTGGCCGCAGCGTGCCCGGGGCCACCAGCCCAAGGCGCTGGCTGGAAGCGCTGTGCCAAAAATAATAATAATAATCATCATCATAATGCAGAGCTGCAAAGCACGGCAGCCCAGCGAAACAAAAATGAGAGGTTTTATTATTAGTATCTGACTTTGCCTGACCCTAAGCTTGTGGGAGCAGCCATCGAGACACCCAAACCCGTTGCCCAAACCCAGCAACGCTTCGCTCTGCAGGCACTGCCCAGGCTTTGCGCATCCTCGCTGCTCACTTGCTGACCCCGAGCCCCCTAGAGCAGCACTCTGGGGTAACCTCAAGGACCTCCAGCTTTTGAATCCTGCCTTCTTTCTGCACCAGCACCGAAGCCCAGGCAGCTTTTCCTCGCCTCCTCCCTGCGTGCGCAGCCACAGACTCCTCAGATGTGGACTAATTGGAGAGAGTTCGGAGGGCAGCAAAGAGCACACAGAGGGCAGCAAAACAACCTGTTGAAAAAAAAAAATGCCCCCAAGAGCTGGATTTGTCTGGTCTGGAAATCAGAAGGCAGAAGAGACGTGATGCAGTCTTCAATTATGCAAAAGGTTGCTACAAAGGGTGCGGGAATAAATTGTGCTCCATCCCCACTGGGAACAGGACAAGAAGTAATGGGCTGTAAATTGTAAATTAGACACTTGGAGGGGAAAAAAAAAAAAAAAAAAAAAAAAAAAAAAAAGATACTTAGCAGCAAGATTGCTTAAGCTTTGGGATAGATGGCTGGGGAGCCGCTGGGCTTTGATAGCAGGCAGACAAGCCCTGATGAGCTATGGTCTGGCTAAAGCAGCTCCCATTCTGCTACAGGGAAGGGATGAGAGCAAAGCGTGCTCCAGCCCTCGTGGCAGCGCTGAGAGCTGCAGAGCCTGCCCCAAAAAACACAGGATGCCGAGGAAAACGAAAAAAAAAGAAAAAAGAGAAAGCAGCAGCTAAGGATTGATGCGCCCTGGGGCACCAGCCAAATGCTGGTGCCCTCATTAAGGTCTGTTTCCAAAGGTCTGCAAACCCCAAAATACAAGCTCATGTTCTCCAAATCCAGACAATCCTCACCCAGAAAGCTCTCCAGCAACAGAAACTTCTGAGACTGTTTTCAGGAGGGAAAGCAGAGCTATTTCCAGCCCGGGCAGCACTGTGCACCTCCAGGGTGAGCGATGCTGCGCAGCTGGAGGCAGCTCAGGGCCCAGCCCTGTCCCTTGGGGACCACGCTGCCGCCCAGCCGAGCCATAAGCAAGCTGCACCCCAAAGGAGATGATCATTGAACACTAAAATTGTCTTCTATAAATATATATGTATAAACCTATGTATAAATATACAAAATTATCCTTTGGATATTGCAGACAGTGATATCAAACACCTCCGGGATGCTCTGGCCAGTTTTTGTCGCTGGGGTTGGTGACGGGACGAGCCCTGCCCGGTGCCACCTGGGGCCAGCACCACGCCGTGCCCAGGACCAGCACCAGCACTGCTCTCCATGGCTGAGCTCCCCCCTGCGTGCCTTTTCCTGCTGCTCATCCCTCTCTGGTGCCCAAGGTGTGATTACCCCTCATGTGTTTTAAGCGCATCTGCCACCTGGAAACCACGCAGAGCCCCGTACCCTCGCCTTGCCCCCCTCCACCTGCACGCAGCCCCAGAGCTAGGCGCACAGACGTTTACCCACTGGTGTTTTCTCCCCCCCCCGCTTGCGTCTGAGCTGCTTGACTCAAATCTGAGCCGTTTCTCAGGGTCTGTCTCACAGCCCAGTCAACACGGAGGGAGCCGGTGCCAAAAACCCAGTTCCTTCGGATCTGATTGTTTGTTTTCCTCCTTTCCCAGTTTGGGATTTTTGAAAGGGAGCCACACGAAACCAACTGCTCGCTGTTCACTGCGAAGCCTGGGGCTGCATTTCAATCGTTCGCCCGAGGATCAGGTGGATGGAGAGGAAATTAGCTCCTCGCAACAGCCCTGCGCCCGCTGGCTCCCCCAAAACCACCCCAAACACTGCCCCAGCACCTCCACCTCCTGCCCCCTTCATCCCATGCTGCTAACACTGCTGCTGTCTCCTTACCCAAAATATTAACTCGAGGCAGTCTGAGATGCCTCCCCAAACCCACCCTGTGATGCTCCTCCGCTCACAGGAGCGCCACACGGATCCGGTAACTTCCTACCCTCCTCCAGGTCTATTGATGTTAGCCCTACTCAGGTCAAAGGATGCCTAAACCTGCAGTGAATTAAACCCAGCTTTATCTCAACAACCAAGCCAACATTTCACGTTTCTGCCTCTGAGCTAGGCTTGCAGGCCAGCAGAGGATGAGCACAGTCTTTTGGGTCCTTTTTGGGGGTCTTTTGGAGCCTTTTGGGGGGTCTTTTGGGCAGCAGCCAGCCCATCACGAGAGGAGCTCTTTGCAGGAGCAGAGCAGGGGGGAGGACACAGCGTCCTGCACAACCTGCCCTGGTTTCCCCCATTTCTCCTAACCATGGGCAGAGGCAGCAGCTGGGCTCAGTCTGTTCCTGACCCCAGTCTCATCCTCACAAAGCCCCAGAGCCTCACAACACCCTGAGTACCTCCACCCAACGCCCCAAACCTCTCCCAGCCAAGCATCCCCTGCTTTGCTGGGAGCCGTTCCCACGCAGCATCCCTCCCTCCCACCCCGACACCCAAAAATGGGCTGGATTTCACCCATCCTGTGCCCCAGGGATTGCCCTGGAGCTCCCCACGGGGCAGCAGCAGCCACAAACCCACCGTGCCCAGGTCCTTAAGCAGCCCCAGCTTCACCCAAAACACCAGCAAAGCTCGAGTCCCCCCCCCAGCAGAGCCGGGACTGGGTGAGCGACGCACCCATGGGTGCTGGTCCTGCAGGGAGCACCACGGCACCCCGCCAGGCGTCGGGGCTGGCAGCCCCCGAGGCTGCTCAGGCTTTGAGGCACGGCTCCAAGAGGCAACAAACAGCAATATTAGCAAAATAACACCGAAACGGATCCAAACAGGAGCCTCCTGCCAGCAGGCGGGGAGGGCGTCTCGCCGCAGGGGAGCACCCGGAGACGCGTGTGAGCAGCGGGGAGACGCGGCGCTGAGCAGCTTTTTTGGCATCCCTCTCCTCCTGAGGCAGCTCGCCTCAATTCCAGGCACCGAGCAGCCTCTCCCCTACACCAAAATGGTATTTTTTTCTCCCCCATTACTCTACTGGAGGGACGGGCAGAGCCCTGGTGGCTGCTTCCCATGCATGGCTCTAGCCCCCGTGCGCCCAGGTTAACCCTCAGAGCAAGGGGGCTTTGAGGAACTTCGTAACCAGACCATGCAGGCAAATCCAGAGCAGAAGCATCGCCCTGCAGCTGTAACAGCACACAGAAACGTGGTGCTTTTCCTACCAGAGTGACCGGTGCCTTCGCTGACAGGTCCCAGATGTGCCCCCTGGTTGCTGGGAGCTGCTATGGGGACAGCCCATGGCCTCCCAGGCTCCCGTGGACAGAGGTGAGGGACTGGGAGGTGGAAATCCTGATAAGGTACAGATAGGGAGCATCGTGCACAGCTGAGAGGCCTCTGTGGTCCTAGCCTAGGTGAGAAATTAGGGTTTTAGGAGAGCAGGGGAAACGCAGGCATGGCTGGGGCATGAAGCTGTGGCCAGGACAGGACCTCGTGGAGCTCCTGCGCATCCCCTGGGGCTCCCACCGCAGGTCTCACAAACCCCAAAACCCATGGGGGGTGTGCTGGCAGCCAGAAAATGAGCCGAACACATCCATCGGACACAGAACTGAAAGCTGGGCGTTGGGAAAGGCAGGGAGAAGCCTCAGCTTTGAGCCCTGGGGTGCCAGCCTGCTCTGCCGCCCGGTTCCCCCCCTGGTTCTCCCCCTGCAGCGCACGTTTGGGCAGCTTCAGGAAGGCAGCAAGGAGCTGGGGAAGCTGTTGCTGGGAAACTGTTCACAAAGCCTGGCTCAACGAGGCACCAAAAAGCAGGGGGCTGGCAGCACCTGAGCATCCATCCATCCGTCTGTCTGTCCGTCCATCCTCAGGTCACCGCTCCGTCACCCTGGTGAGACCGGCCCCGGGGTCTCGGCCCCATTCCCGTGATTTCTGCCCCCAAATCACAGCGCAGCTCATCTCCACGTCCCTCCGAACTGGAGGGAGAACTGAAGGCATGAATCACTTCCTCCCCAGCTTCTCTTATCCCCACAACAAAAGCCCAAGGAGCACATCCATTTCCTTTCCCTCTGCCCTGCAACGAGCACCGAGGGGGCACTTGAGCTCCTCATCCCCAGCCTCCAGCAGAAAAGCTGTGCCGACGCCCTTGGGCACTCAACAAAACCCTTCAGAACAGCTTCGGAGCCAAAACCATTTTTGATTTTGTGATTTGGATGCTCGGGGTGCTCCATCACACGGATGGGGAACCCCCTTGGTGGCTTTAGCAGGGGCAGAGCCCCCAGCACGGCACCAAGCAGACCCTACCCTGCTGCCCCACGCCTCCCAGCCCCACATCCCCCGCCTGCTCTCAGGTCCCAAAGGATGCTCGCAGCCTCATCGCCAGCCAAAATCCCTCTGGAAGCCCCAGGCAGCTCGCAAAGCCAGCAGCACCAAGCAGATCGGTGCCTGGGGAGCACACAGCACCCCAAATCCCACACCTCGGGTCACCCCAAGGAAGCTGGGAGCCTGGGGATTTCAGCTCTGGCAGCACTCAGAAACGCAGCTCTGTCTCCATACTGAACAATCACCTTTTATTTGCAGCCTGAGACAGCCGAGTGCTGAAATGCTGCAATTTCCTAACGGGAAATCTGTTTTGTCAGCTCATGGAAGACTAAATTGATGCAACCCAAATCTCCGCCCGCCTCCCCTAAAGCACGTGGCCTCCCACCCAGCTCCTCGTCGGGAGGCAGCCTGCAGGCTTCGTGGGGCTCAGGTGCCAGCCAAAACTATTTTTTCCCTGCTCCAGAGACAGCCACAGCCAAAAAAAAAAAAACAGATTCTCAGTGGCAGAGGAGGTCCTCGCCACGGCACCAGAGGATGTGGCTCACTCCACATCAGAGCTGGCATCGCCCCCAGCTTTACAAAACGTCCAAGTAACCTCAAAAGAGTCTCATTGCAGGGACCAAAGTCAATTTAATCTTCCAAAGTAGGATTTTGGAAGGCCCTAAGGGAAGCTGTGGCAGACACGTAGCAGAAGGCTTTCAGTGCTGGAGGTGTTCCTCCGAGCTGCAGGTAGTTTACAGCAGGAATTCCAGAAACGGGATGGGATTTATGTTTGTTTGACTTTTTTTTTTTCGAGTGCCTTGGCCCAGAACTCCCTCGGCAGGAGGTGAGGGATAAATCAGCAGCCTCGTGAGCCACGGAGGGGGCTGATTCATCAGGAACCAACGAGGAGATGCAGCACAGACGAGGAAGGAGCGACGGACATTGGGCGCACCCCAAATCCCTCCCTGGGGACCCCGGGAGCACCTGGGGCATGGTGAGGGACAGCAGGAACTGCTGAGAGAGGCGTGAAAGCCTCTGGCACCCAATTTTGGCACGGCCAGGAGAGGCTGGGAAGAGGAGGCACACGGCCAGAGCACGAGACCCAGAGCTCAGCACGGGGCTGCCATCTCCACTGCGGCAGCAAACAAACAGCAGCCCTGAACGCGTGCCCGAGCACAATGGGTTTAGAACAATAGATCTGCTCCCGCACCTATTTTTTCAGGTGCAGTGGGTAATTAACCCGCGGGACTCATCCTCACAAGGCTAATTGAGAGCAAGGACTCGTTGGAGCTGCAAACAGAGCAGCGTTTGTGCGTGGTGAAGCACCTGAGCTGGCCGAGCACGGGGGGACGCATCCCCCCTCGTGGGCATCCAGCTGAGCCTGCCCGGGGCTCAGCACCCCCACCAAGGGCACGGGCTGCGTGCTGCTTCACCGAAACGGGGGAAAACAAAGGAGATTCAGCACCTCTTGAGAGCTCCAGCAGCTGCACCTGGCGCCGTGAGTCACCCCGAGCAGAGCTGCGAGCAGATGGCACGAGGGGACAGGCCTTGGAGAGGATCACGGTGCCCCTTGCAGCACGCCCACTGCTCTGGGGCAAGGGGAGGCCAAGCCTTGCCCTATTTCCACCAGCTCTGGCAGCGGAGCAGAGCCTTTTGTTTTACCAGCAGTCATTTTGAGGCCGTTACCATCTCCCCTGTGGTGCAAGCCAGAGGTCTGCATCCCAAAACAGCCACTGCCAGGGATGGGCAGCTCTCCCCAGCGTCGGAGGGATGCTCCAGCAGGATCCCCAGATACCTGCGTGTGCCAAAAAAGAAACATCAGGAAACCAAAGTAGCTAAAATTGCCCTTTTGGAGCAATTTAGTCCCTGCTCCAGCAGCCTGCTGCTCACTTACGGCTGGGGAGCACAGAGGGAGGGAGGAAAATTGCAAAATGCAGCCCTTTATTTTTGGAGGTGGGGTTTTTCCTGGGGGAAATGTGGTGCTGCTGGTTCTTCTGCCTGGCCACGCAGCGTGGTGCTGGACATCCCGGAGGGCAAGCAGTGGGGCTGCAGGCACGGCCCAGAGCTGCCTTGCTGAGGAGCTCCACGAGCATCCCACAGCTCACCCCTCCTGAGGGCTGCCAGCATGCAAACGCTCCTTTTGGGGTGGAATTCACCATGCAAGGCACCGTGTGCCATCCCAAACAACTCCCCTAAGGCTCCTAATCACGAGCTGTGGCAGCAGCAAACGAGGACTTATTGTTGTTGAAGCACCCCCAGCAAGGAGCCCCACTGCCTGCCACCACCCCACTGTGCGCGCCTGGATCCTGCTGCAGCCCCACAGACCTCACTTTGGGGTCCGCAAGCAAGCGATCCACCTGCATCCTCCCCGTGCCACCAAGTCCTCCAGGAGGCCCGGGGGGCTCAGCAGCTCTCCCCAGACTGCCCAGAAACTCTCCCTGCCCTGGGTGCCGCCGGCTGCTCCTCGAGACACCGCGTCCCTCGGAGCCGCGGCTCCCCCGGGGTCTGCAGGGCAGGACAGGAGCAGCGAGGAGCCGGCAGCGACAGGCAGCTCTGCAGCTCCAGTAAAGAGGATGAGAGAGTCATTAATTCCCATCAAATCACTCTACGCCCATGAGGTTTTTGTTTTATTACTCTGGAGATGGCAGAGGGTAATTTATTGATCGAAGCAGGAGGTGCTGCTGGAGAAGCCAAATGAACGCTGAACGCCGCGGCTCTGCGCTCACGGAGCCGGCTGGCGAGGGGGGGGAAGGTGGCAGGGAGACCCACAGCAAGCAGGATCCTACACCAAAAAGGGCCGGGAGCTGTGCCCGGAGCAGCTGTGGGGCAGATTTATGCCTGGGGAGGAATAAGCAATAAGAATAAGAAGCTGGGGAGCTGCTGGAGGTGGGACATCCCCGTGCAGGAGAGCAGCAGGAGGCTGGAGAATCAGAGCCACCCAACCCGCCCCAGAGGGCAGGGGACACCAGTTCCCCCTCTCCATCCCCAAAACAGCAGAGGAAGGCTCTCAGGCACTCACGCAGCCTCACTGTCAGCCCCAAAACCACCCAGTCTTCACCCAAAACTATTTTTCCCAGCCCCCAGACCCCGCAGGCACCCCGCCGCAGGGCTCTGCGTGCCACGGGAAGAGGCAGGCTGGAGAAAACCAAAGGGCTGGTGCCGAGCGAGCAGAACCACTAAATATTTACACAGCCTGCCATCAGCCCCCGGGCGAGGAGGTGGCAACCGTGCAATTTCAGCACAAGCAGCACAACAATTTTTTTGCGTAGCGAGAAGTGCAGGGAAATTGCTTAACCACAGACCCGAGGCGGGGAATTAAACCCATTCAGGACAAAAAGAGGGGGGACGGAGCGCCTGGGAAGCAGCCTGAGAGCTGGGGTTTGCTCTTCGGGAGGCATCCACGGCCCCACGGCACGCGGGGACCCCTTGCTGCTGCCCTAAGAGAAGCGGCATCGGGGTGGGGGGACCCCAGGAGAGCGAGGAGGGGCAGGAGGCTGCTGGAGGCAGGGCGTAATTTCTCCGCCTGGAAGCGAGCCAGGGCTCGGGGGCTGACAATGGAGCGGTGGCTGCAAGGTGGCCATTAAGTGGGGCCTGGAAAGAAAGCGCAAATAATCCCTCCGGAGATGCTGGCTCGCTGTGCCAGACGCTTACATGCTACAAGAGCCGCGTGGAGGACGCCGCTCTGCAGCCAGCGCCACGGCCACCGTAACCAGCACGGCGCACGGGAAGGTGCCTGGAGCTCGGGGCCACAACCCCGTGCTCCTACTGACACCACGGGCAGCCCCACGGGTGCATCCAACCAGCCCAAAACCCAGCCCGAGGAGAAAAAAAAGAGCAAAGCACAGCGAGGCAGGCACAACAGGTGAGCCTGAGATGGGGCGAGGAGCAGCACGGACGCACCAACACGGGACAGGAGGACAGAACTCGCTGCCTGATTTACCCCAAGGGGATTATGGCAGCAAACACCTCAACTCCCCCAAAAATAGAGGTCCCCAGAGCCCAGCCCACACAGCCACACGTCCCCAACTCGGGGCTCTGCCCCAGGAGCAGGGCACCCCACATTTTGGGAAGCTGAAGCTTGCCTGATCTCCTCATCCCAGCCCAAAGCAGGGCAGGAGGTGCTGCTGCAGGTCGGACATCCCAGGGCAGAGCAGGGCAGCCTCTCCTCGCACAGCCCAGCCAAAAGAGGGAGGAGGAGCCCTGGGCCGAGCTTAAATACCCCCTGACCCCACAGGGGGCTGGGGCAGCTCCAGGTGTGGGCATTGATCTCTGTGGAGGAAGGCAGGGACGTATCCTGCTGCCTGCCCCAGCGAGGAGCCCATTTTGCTGGCATTTATTGCTTGTCTTCACCCCAGAGCCTCTTCTCGGGCAGCTGATTTCCCCACCCGTGCTGCCAGCAGCACAAGAAGCGCCCCAGCTCCCCCCAAAAATCACCGGGATGGGCAGCAGGGGCTCCCAGGAGCTCGCCCCGGGGTGCTGGCTGGCGGCGCAGCAGGCAGCCGCTCGCTGGCAAGCTACTGCGGGCCTCCACGAGAGGGCTTTGCTGCACAAGGAAAGGGAGGAGGAGGAGGAGGAGGAGGAGATGGGGACGTTGGCACAGCGGTGGTGGCACCGTGAGCCTCCTCCTGCGGCAGCCAGGGCCCAAGCGGAGCCCACAGGGTGCCGAGCAGCACCCAGGGGTGCTGGGTGCCCTCGGTGGCTCTCCAAGCTCGCCGGCTGAAGGAATTCGCCCCGCTCCCCAAGCAGCAGCAGAGGCAACTTCCCCGGGGTGCCGAGGCTGACAGGGATTTCTGTCCCCTGCTGCTCAGAGCCACTTCCTCCTGCTGCCTGCTAGCGAAACCCCAGCCGGGTTTGGGATGAGGTCCTGGCGGAGCCCTCCCGGCCCCGTCGGTGCCCTCCCGCTCTGGGCTTGCCAAAGCAAACAGGAGGAGAGCGGCCGAGGGCAGAGTCCAGCGGCGGGCAGCACGCGGTGCCGGCAACACCGAGCTTCCCCTGGCTGAGGTCCCCAAGGAGGGGGCAGATTTGGGGCTCGGGCCTCCCGTGATATTTTCACGGCCAGGTCTTTCCATCCTCCGGGTATCGCTCGGTGCCAGCGGGGGAATGTTGTCCCCAGGGGGTTGTTTGTGCTCCTTCCTGCGTCTGCTGGATGTGCCTCGGCCTGTCCGGGGCTCGGATTAAGCCCCTGAGCTACGGGAGACGACAGCTGAGGTCTCAGAGGCGAGGAGGAGGAGGAGGAGGAAGAGTGGGGTGAAAGGATGTGGGGCGACATGCCATGGGATGAGGTGCCAGAGCATCGGGCACGTGGAGCAGCCCCGTACCTGCCTGGCCGCTGCTCCAAGCCCTCCCCTCCCCAATAAATCGCTCTGCTGGAGGAAACCAGAGGCACAAAACCTCAGCCGGAGCCTTTTTTTTTTCCCCCTGCTGTTGCAGGCAGCTCTGCGTTTCATTACCGCTCCCCGCGGGGCGGCCAGCCAGCCGGGGGGGGCCCCGCAGGGTGCATGCATCGAGCAGAAATTACAACCAGAAGGTCACCTTCATCCCCATATCCCAGCGCTCGCCCGGCCCTCACCCTGCCTCCAGGACCCTCCTTGGCCTGGATTTTCTCTTTTTCTCCCCCCGGCCCTCGCTCGGGTGCCCCCCATGCAGCCGGGAGAGGCCCCAGCAGGCGCGCAGCCCCGAGGCGCTGGCCTCCCTCCCTCCTTCCCTCCTTCCCTCCCCGCAGCTCTCCGGATTCCTGAGCGCTGACACAGCCCCGGCAGGATGCTGCAGCACCCAGCCCACACCGCCCGCCCCGGGCAGGGTGGCCCAGGAGGGGTCACAGCGGGCCGGGATCGGCAGCAGTGCGACGGGATGGGTGAATTGAGAGCAGCAACAGAGTCCCGCAGCCTTTTGGGAGCGGCGCGAGGTTTGTCTGACGAGCACAGCCCCCAGGAAGCAGAGGCCGGGGAGGCGAGCTGCAGCTCAGGCAGAAAATCCCCAGCTGGGAACAATTGGGGCGGCCACAGAGCTGCTCCCACCCTTGCCCGGGGCCAACGCAGCCGCTGCAGCCCTGGGAACGGCCGCCTGCTCCCGGGCACTCGGGCCACGGGGAGGCTTTGTTCTCGGGCGCTGGATTTAAGGTACAATTCTGGGGTTCTGCTGCTTCCAGCGGGGCACGGCTTCCTTTGAAAACACACGTGGTTTAAAACACACTGGGGGAACACAGCGAGGAGCAGCCCCAAATGCCTGGCTCCTTCGGGGACACCACGCATCGGTGATAAGCGAGGACCCGCTCATTTCAAGAACAAAACTCAAATTACGAATGACAAATTTCAAGAAAAATCAAGTGAAGATGGGAGAACTTGGGCTTTCCCACGTGGGAACCGCTAGCTTGTCCCTCCACGACATCCCAACCCAGACAGCTTCTCCCCCACCCTCTGTTTCGTAGCATTTGCAGCTGCCACAGAAACGAGGCATAAAAATTGTGAGGGCACAGAACTGCTCCCATTTCATCCACAAAGAGAGAAAATGAAGAGCTGAGGGGTTGTGATCATCATGGCTCACCTCCCAGCCCGCTGCCCAGCTCTCCCACCCCAGACAGACCCCGATGTCTGGGAGATATCCCGGGCTGCATCGCACAGCGCGGCTCGGAGGGCACACTCGAGTCTTCCCTGACTTCGGGAGATGTAATCTGCAGTGGAAGAGTTCATTAATTAGGAGCAGAGAGGCCTCTAGTGAATCTCCCAGCAAGAAGCAGGAAAAAAAAAAAAAATCCCCCACAATTCAGTCTAATTACAGCGCCCTGGGGCACTCCCAGCGCTGTGAAGCCCAGGCCAAACTTTTCTCCCCACCCTCCAGAGCAGGAACTTCAACCCAGTTCCAGCTTCGCCGATAGCGAGGGAAATAAATAAAAAAGTAAAGCCCAACATCTCCAACCTCCTGCAAGTAGCAGCAAACAGGAGGCACAGAGTATTTTTGGCAGAGCAGTAAGTGGCCAGGAGCACAGCCTATGTCCGGGAAGCACCAGCTCACACGCCCCCGGACCTTGACCCGGCCACGCTGGGATTGCGCCCAGCCTCATTTCGGGGCAACCACTTCCCACCCAAACCAAGCCAAAATTAGGGATTTCTGAGCAAAACCTCAAGCGCTACCACAGCTCCATGCCCTGGGATTAACGAGCCTGCATCAGGAGCACTCCGCGCTCCCACCGAGCCCCCTCTCCCTGCCCAGAACACCTTGAAGGGCCCCCGCGGCCCCAAAAGAAGTTCCCTTTCTCCCCCGCTCCCAGAGGAGCTGGACTCCAGCCCTCCCCAAGCCTCTGGCGAGGCAGGGTGGATCCAGCCACAGACATGCAGCAACCACACCCTGCTGCTGCCTGCCCGCGGCCCTCCCCCTGGAGCCAGGCGGGGGCACAAACAGGGACTAAAGGCTCATACAGTCGAAAATATTTAATACGTGTCGTACACGTAGAATTACATTTTTATACAAAACGAGATACATCACCGAGGAATACTGTACAAAACCCCTACGGGATCCCCCAGCCTTTATACAACAAAGACCGGGAGTTCCCGAGCCTAACAAACAGGCTCGAGGACTTTCCACCAGAGCATCTGTAAACTTTTTTTTTTGTTTCTCTCCATAAACACTTTTAAAAAGCACCATGTGATGATAGTTCTGACCTAAGCCTTTCCAAAATAGAGACTTTATTCAATAAACTTAATACTTTCCAAGCTTTAAAAAAAAAAAAAAAAAAAATATTAAACCGGCGGGAGCGCCCCCAGCGTCGGCGCCGGCCAGGGACGCTCCCCCCGGGGCGCCAGCGAGGGCGGAGGCCCGGCCGGGAAGGGGAATTCCGGGAGGGCAGGGCCGGGGGCGCTCCCAGGGCGGCTGCCGACGGCCGGCTCCCGGCGAAGGGGAAGTGCTGCGGCCCCGCGGGCCTTCCCGTGCGGCCGGGAGGGAGAAGGGGGGTCACCCCCGGGCCCGTCTGTCCTTTTTTTTCCCCGCGGAGGGGCGAGTCTGTGCGGCCGGCGCGTCAGAAGGCCACGATGGCCGTGCTCCAGGGGTTGAGGGTCCGCAGCACCGGCTCGTCGCAGCAGATCTGCCCCGGCTCGCTCGCCGCCTCGGCGGGGGTGGCCGCTGCCGTCTCGCCGCCGTCAAGGGGCGGCCGCCGGCGGCCTTTGGGCTCCTTGCTGAGCAGTCCCGAGAAGCTGGAGCCGAAGATGCTGATGAGGCTGGCCACGTTGCCCGTCTCCATGTCCTCCTGCTCGCCCTGCGGCGGCGGTGGGGGCGGCGGGGGCGGCTCCTCCGCCTCCCTCCGGGGCTTCTTCACCGGCGAGCCCGCCTGGCCCCTCTCCGCGGCGCTCCTCTTCCGCGGGCAGTGCGGAGGCGGTGGGGCGCTGGTGCTGGCGGTGGCGCTGGCACAGTCCTGCCGGGAGGCCTCGCGGTTGCCCTCGCCGGCCGCCGAGGCGCAGCAGCAGCAGCAGCCGCAGCAACAGCGCCGCGGCCGGGGACCCGGGCAGGCCGCGCCGGGCAGCCTGGGGCCGGCCTCGTCCTGCGGGGGCGGCGGCGACGGCGGCGGCGGCTCCTCGGGGGGCCCGCAGGCGGCGTTGGGGGGCGGCTCGGGCGGGCAGCCCGGCTCGCTGAGGTAAACCTGGCGGGCGCTGCGCAGCACCAGCGACACCAGGAGGTTCTTGTGCAGCTTCAGGCCGCCGCGCTGGCCCCGCGCGCTGTAGATCTTGCCCAGCGAGATGCTGACGATGCGGTGCGCCTCCAGCTTGAACTCCATGGGGGGCAGCGGGGTGGGCCGGGGCCTCCTCGTTCCGGGGCCGCCTGGTTCCGGGCCCTCCGCTCCGCGCCGCGTGTCCGCGCTCCGCCCGCTCTCGCCGCCGACTGAGGCGAGCCCCACGCGCGCGGCCGCCTTTTATACCGCCCCCGCCGCGGCCAATCAGGGCGCCCCGCCGGCCGCTCCGACCAATCGGCGGCCGGCCCCCGCGCGCCCGCGCCGGCCAATGGCGAGGCGGGGGAGCGGGTTCGAAAGCTCGCCCCGCGGAGAGGGCCCTTAAAGCGGCAACGCCGGGGGGAGGCTGGGGGTGGGCCCACACCGGCCACAAACCTAGGAGGAGGAGGAGGAGGAGGAGGAGGAGGAGGAAGAAGAAGAAGAAGAAGAAGAAAAAGAAAAAAAAAGAAGCAGCAGCAGCTGAGTCCAATGTCAAATGGGGACAACCTGCCCTTTGCAAAGCATTCCTCCCCCACCAGCCCTTGCTGCCACCCACGGTGCACCCGAGCCCACAGTGGTTCTGCAGGGGCACTGAGATCCACAGGTGGGAATTTGGGCCAGAACGAGCAAAACGTTTCTTGGAAAAAAATTTAAAAAAAATAAAAAAAGGAAAGAACAAGCCTTGTTCTGTGCAGAACCAAAGTTTCGCTACCGGCCTCGACTGTCTTGTGGTGCTGGAGAAGGAACCGGTGCTGGCTGGGGAGGGGGAAGCGCGCCTTTGGGTGCTTCAAGGAAAATGTGCCCAAATTTTGGCCAGGAACCCAGCAGAACCCTTCCAGGGACGGCTGAGAGCCCCCTGCAGCTCCTCTGCCCGCAGCCAGCCCCTCCGTTTCCCCTATGGATGAGGTTCGGGGCCGGAGCAGGGCCCTCCCTCCCCAGTGAGCCACCACCGCCCGCGATGGAGGCGGCACGGAGAGGCAAGAAGTGAAAGGACGGGCCCAAAATTAAGGAAGTTAAATGTGCCGCCCTGGAGTATCGGTTTCTATCTGCGGAGTTCCCGGCCGACACGTGACAGCTTGCTGCCACCTCTTGTTTTTCACGGGGACTCGGCCCTAGAGACCCCAAAATGAGGCAGCCACGGCATCAGCTGATGGGGGCGATGCAGAGGATGAGGGGAGCTGCTGCAGGGCGAAAAAGGGATGCTGTAATTTTGCTAGGGAAAAAATAAAAATAAATAAATAAAAAAGGAAGGACTTTTCCACTCTGCAGGAATTTCTCTGCCGCTCTGCACGCTCTGTGCCAGCTCCCCGGTGCACGCAGCTCGTAGCCTGGTCATGGCATCCTGGCGGGCAGGGTTTGAGCCTCCCCGACCGACTCCTGCCTCTGTGCTTTGTTGATAGGGGCTGCCACCACCTCCTGGCCTCCAGGAGGGACAAGGGTGAGAGCTGGTGAGAGCGGTAACAAAAACCAGGTGAAGACTCGGCCGCAAAAACATCAAGACGCGGTTGGCACAGCGGGAGCCTTCCTGCCCCCAAAACCCCAAACGCGTGTTCTCCTCCTGTCGGAAAGCCCCAGACGCTGCTCTGGACGGAGCACAGCAGCCGCCTTGCCCTTCCTTGAGAGGCTGTGGAGCAAAGCAGGGCAGCGGAGCAGGGCTTTCCCTCCCACACCCGGCGTGGGAGGCCGGAGGAACGCGGGCCGCGGCGGTGGGAACCGAGCGCCGCCGTCGCTGTCCTCGGCTTTTCGGACCTGCCGAACCTGCTCCCGCGCCTCCCAGGGCCAGCAACACCCTTGGCCTGAGCCCTCGGGTCAGCCTAACCAGCCGGGGCAGGTCTGGGCTGGGATATTTGGGGTGGCAGTCACCGCTCCTCGCCCACGGCCGGCGTGGCTGCCTGCCCGCCGGTGCCCGTCCGCGCCACGTCGCGGCCTTGGGAAGCGAGGCCAAGGGGTTGCGTGGCACCGAACGGGATGCTCTGGGACCCCCCGGCTGCTTGCAGGACCCCCTTGTCCTCGGCAGACGTGAATAAAAGCAAGAATAAAGCCACGTGTCATGCATTATTGGTGAGGGTCCTTCTGATGCCACCGGCCTGACTCAAGAGCAGCGGCTCCCGGCCTCTCCGCGGCCCGAAATGAAGCTGAATATGGGCAGGCAGGACCCGGCACGGGGATCCGTGCTGAGTAAGAGCTGAGCAACCCGTCCTGCTGCTCGCTGCCTCATCCCCATGACACGAGGCGACATTTCTCACCCGTGGCCGCAGCCTCCCAGCCTGCAAAAGGCTCCCAGGGGGAGAAAAGCCCTGCCCGACCCCGGCTGCGTTTCGTGCCCTTTGCAAAAAGAAGCGGGGTCAGGGTGCGGCTGCTTTTTTTGGGGAAAAAAGAAAAACGTGGGAGAGGAGCTCTCAGCCAGCCCTTTTAACGCAGGCGGTATTTTGGTGCCGGCTTTTCCCTGCTTTTCCCTCCCAGGCTGATGTCACGCGTTAGGAAATTGGAGGCAGCGTCACATGGCAGCCTCTGAGGTCAGCTCCCGCGCCTGGGGCTGGCTTTGTTGTCCGGCTGTCCGGCCGTTCGGGCCGTCTGTCCGGCCAGCAGCCCCCAGCAGGGCACCCACGGGGGTCTCCCGGAGGTGCTGGGTTCCCATGAGAGCAGGCATCACATCTGTCCACCCGTCCACCCATCCGTCCATCCATCCATCCATCCGTCCGTCCATCCGTCCGCCCCCCATGTCCCCCCCCAGGTCACCGGGGGATAGGAAAAGGAGGCGGAGGAAAGGGTGTGACAAGCCAGAGGCACTCTAATCTCCGCCTGGGATCTGGAAGGGGCTTTGGCAAACAATTAACAATCTCCTCCGGCTCAGCTGCCCCGTTCCTGAAATAGCCGGGGCCGGGGGAGGCGGCGAGGGCTGCCAGACAAAGGTGGCCCCCGGCCGCGAGCTGCGGCGGGTGGAGGAAACCCGGGGGGCCGAGCAGCGGGGAGCCCACGGCCCCACCTGGAAAGGCAAACAATGCCAGATAAAAGAAGCTCGGGACAGGAAACAGCTTGTGGTACAAATAATAATTGCAGCGGGCCGCGCGCGCCACCGGTTTATTTTTTATTATTTTTTTTATAGGCGTTGAAATCTGCCTTCGACATCAGCGCCGGGGGACTGGAGCGCTGCTGCCTCGCAGCTGGGAGGCCTCCTGAAGCCCCGGCAGCGTGGGCTGGGTGGTTTTTGCTGTCTGAGAAGGCAGAAAGCCCTCGGAAACGGGGTGGGTGAGGGTGCTGAACGCCTGCTTGGCGGTGGGAGGCCAGCCTCGGGTCGCCCCGGCCATCTGGTGCGCAGCGTGGCCTCGCCGACCGGCAGGGCTGCGGATGTGGTTGCCGAGATCCTGTTTGCACAGCGGCGCCGGCCCTCCGGCAGCCAGCCCCGCGGCTTGTCACCAAATGTGCGCCGGGCCCCGGGGAGCGAGCTGCAGCCAGGAGATGGAAAAACCTCACGGCGAGACCGCCGGTGGGAGCTGGGTCTGCTCCTGGAGGCACGGGGTGAGGCTGCTCATCGCTTCTCTGGATGGTCCCAGCATTATTTCATCGCATCATCCCCCCTTCTCTTTGGTTCAGGATGGGGTTCGTGGGATAGGCTCTTGCTGGGGTGAAGATAGGAATGGGATGCTCTCTCACCAGCAGTGGGGCTGGGATAAAAGCCTTCAGGCAGAGAGCTTCCCCCGAGTGAAAACGGACCCTCAGGGCAACTAAACCCCTCAGCAGACCCAGGCTGACAGAAACCTACAAGGACACGGAGGAACATTTCCAAATGGATTCATGCATAGCCCCAGCCCGAGTTCACTTCTAGATATCTGAAACCATTTGTGTCAGACCCCCGCAGGGTGCAGGGGGAGGAAGAGGCTTGTTTGGGGTTGCTTTCCACCCCCAAAAAATCGATGATTCATGCGGATGCAGCCTCAGCCTCCCGCGGTCGGATGTCAGCAGCTGATCCCCCAGGGTTCCCAACCGTCCCGGTTTATCCCTGTTTGAAGATAAGGTCGGAAGAGCTCGGAAACACCCCAAAACACAGCGAAGAGCACTAACCGCTACGCAGCGCCGGGTGAAAACCAAACACAACACAGAAGCGAAACGACGAAATCAATACAAACGTGAGGCTGAAGGGGAGGAAGCGGCTCCCTCAGCTTCTGAGAGCGCCGATGTACCTGCCCTGCAAACCACAGCAGAGCGTGTTCGTGCAGCGCAGCAGGGTGCTAGAAAGCAAAGGGTTTTTCCGGGGTTAAAAACCCCCTTCCCATCAGCAGAGATGAGAGCGCCGATACCCCAGACGGGCAGCACTCCCTCCTACACATCTTTTTCTCACAGTGACCTGGGATTTCCCCCTTTCCCCCCTGCACAAATGATTTAACATTTTCCCTTTCCTCTCCTCTCCTCAAGACCCGTGACCCGGACCCCTTGACCATCAGAAATCCTGCTGCTTCTCCTAGGGCAACCTCTCCAAACACAAAAAGGGGAAAAGCAATAAAAATAAAAGAGCCCCACACCCAGCTATCAGCTTCTTCAGGCAGCCATTTCCCTTGGAAAAACGTGGCCCCACATCTTCCACTGTTTTATGAAATTGGCTTTGGTTTCCTGGGGAAAGAACGCATTTATTTGTCCGGGGTTTCCTATCAGACAACCCTTCTATTGTAGTCCACCTTCCTGTACTTTTTTTCCTCTCTGATATGGCCACAGTGGGCCCCGTGCCATTTCCAAAGAAGTGCAGAGGACCGTGGCCTGTGGCTCTCGCTAACCCAGCGAGGCAGATGGAGGGATTCTCCAGGGAATAACCAGGGCCACGCTGGGATGCGGGTTACAGACAGCCCTTTGGCTTCCCCTGCTTCCAGCTCGCCGAAAGCATCGCCGGAGCAATTTGCTCTGCTGTCTCACCTCAAGGGATGCGCTCCCTCCTTGCCAAGCACAAAGCAGCCTTGGCAGTGTTCACCCGGCACAGGGTTAAAAAAAAAATCACACATTAATTGTGCAAACTCCACACAGAGGTGAGCGAAGTCACAGCTGAGCACACTGCGGGGCAGACTGCCTGCCCGAAGGAGTCGCAGCCTAATTATTTCTTTCCTCTCCCTGCGCCTCAATGTCACCTTCCTTTTAGCTGGCGGGCGAGTGCCGGCTGCAGCCCCGTGCACATCCCAGAGCGCAGATGTGGCCTCTCTTCCCCTGCTTCCCGTTGAGGCGCGATGGGGAAGGCTGCACAATGCCTCGCAGCTGTTCTCCTGCGCCTGCTCCAGCTCCAGGCTAACAAAAGGGGGGTCTGGTGTCGGCAGGACTGGCTGGCAGAACACGCCAGGCTTATTTAGAGTCCAAAGGCACGGGGACTTCCATGCCCTCAGAGCTGCAACCGCCGAGAAGAGCAGCACGGGCAGAGCAGATCCTCTCTGTGTCCAACCCTTCTTCCTGCAATGAAGGGAAACGGCAAAATGTGATGTCTGTGCCTGTGCTGACTCTCCCTGCTCCGTTTGATCTGTGCCCCTCTCCTCCTGCAGGGACCTTCCTTGGGCCACCATGCCCTTTATCTGTGTTGTGGGGCTGACTCTGGCAGGGCCTGAGGTCAGGGAGAGCAGCCTCAGGAGAAAAATCATCCTCCACGGACATGGGGATAACCAGGAATTGTTCAGGGTGGGGCTGCCAGAGGAAAATTCCTTCTCATTTCCTCCCAGGATGGGTTCACTGGGTGTGCACATGGGTGCCCCAGACCTCCCATTTCACATCACCCACCACAGCAGCACAGCTCCCACCATCAGCTGGAGTCAGCCCGGCCTCCTGTCACCAATCTACAAGGTAACCAGGGCTCTGGCAACCTCGTTACTCAAGTAACTTAATCACTTTTTAGCTTGAGACAAGCCCTCAGCACCACTGGCATCCTGCGGCAGGGAGTTCCAGAGGTTTGCCCTGCAAAAAAAGTAATGCCACCTTTGCTCAATTGCATTTCTCATTTTCCTCTTCATTAAATAACCGTTTATTCAGGCACTGTGAAGAGGAAAATTAATCTTCTGCCAACCAATACTTCTTCCAAAGAGTCACCCTGAATCCTCCGTGAATTACCACCTTGCTGCTGCTCATTTACTCCATACCTAATGGCATTGTGGACATTTTTGTCCAGTTGCCCAATCGGTCTCTGCACAGACAGACCTTTCACTGTTACGAACCCATGCTAGGGTGAGGCTATGGCACAAAACCAGCTTTTGCTGAACAGAGGGCACACGAGGGACAGCAACAGGAGGAAGGCTGTGACCACAAGGAGAGCTGCGGTCAGGCTCCACTCCTTCCCAAACAGCAGAAAATCCAGCTGCAAGCCCATGGGAACCCACTCCATCAGCTCTGCCTCACCTCACCCCTTGCAGACGCATTTCTTGATGCCCCTGAGACCTTCAGTGCCGCACGAGGACCATGTCTTGTGCCCTAAGAGGGCAGAAACCCCTCTGATTTACTGACATCTCCCTGCTGTCTCCTTAACCCATGCGCAGCCCAGTGCCTTCCAGCTTCTGCCTCTCGCTGGCCCTGCATGTGCGCCTGGGAGCCTCCAGCACCCAAGGCTTCTTCTCAGCAAGGAGCTGTCACCTCCTGGGACATTTTTTCTTTTAATACCTCAGTCGCCGATGACACACGACCGCACCTTTCGGGCCTTGTGTCGTCTGCCTCCTTTTCACTTCACAGTTCAGTCACCACAGGTTTCTAAAAACAACACGACACCTAATGCTTAGCCACAGACTAGTGTTTCACGTCAAGTTACCACAGGCTTAATCCTCTTCTCACAACCACCATTGAAAATCTTCAACAACTTTGACTAAAAATGCAAATGAGGAGATAAAAAAAAAAAAGAAAAGAAAACACAGAAGCATCTGAAACCCATTTGTGCTTTATTGCTTCTTCCTCTAGCTGTAAAACCTTGTCAGTGGGGGAAAACAAAAAAAAAAAAAAACAAAACAAAACAAAAAAACAACACCAAGCACCTATACTTTTGCAAATTCAGATTCAAACCAAGGCAGCTTTTCCCCCAGAATAATAAAAAAAAATCTCTTCCACGTCAAATGCATGTTCTTAACGCCAGGCTACCAGCTAGCATGGGATCACACGCACAGCCCTGTGCGTGTACAGACACGCCACAAGAATTTTCTCGATAAAACTTTCGGTGAACCCAGTTCTTCTCTGCAGACAGTTTGGATTTTGACGAGCTGGCACTTCTCGCCGCAGAAGCGTTTAATCAGATCTTTCCTGACCAGTTCTGCAGCTGTGTGCCACTTGCTGTGTGCTCCTCTCCAGAAAGGAATCAGCCAAGCACGAGGAAAGCTACCGAAAAGCTCCCCAGTGCTTCCCAGACAGAAGTCGGAGCTTCTCATGAGCAACAGCAAAAATGTGCCCATTTTGAAAAAAGACAGCAGTGCAGTTGGAGTGGCTTTCATGTGAAAGACCTAAATAATTTTCTAAATCATGTAAATGAATTTCCAGTGTCAAAGGCTGCTTTTTTTCTTCCTGTAAAGTCTGCAGCTTCCCTATGTTTCAGTAGTGCCTCCATATTTTCAGCCTTTGGCAGCTCTGCAAAGATTTACACATTTTCACAGACCAGTAAGAACCATTATCTACGAAGTGAGTGTGTAAAGGGTTCCTAAAATCTATGAAAGGTCTTCTGAAACTCTTTGCTAGTAATTTTCAGAGGTTTTTCCCTGTTTCATTCACAGCCTGGAGAAGATTTCACGGGATGAGAGCGAGTTGAAGTGCACAGCCGGTGTGCACTGAAGCAAAAGCGCTGCGAATTGCCCCCGCTAGCCTTTCACAAGTGTTTGAGCAAATCTAACCCTGGTAACCCTCGGTGCCCTGCTCAGCACACACCACGCCTTGAAGCGCACGAGCAGACCACCTACGTAACCACCACAACCAAACCCGAGAGTGAAAAGCAACTCCCTGGGAGGCTCCGACATGCTCCGGCTGCCTCCGAGGGGTTTCGCTGGTGAGGGCACACGTTCAGGCACGAGGGAGATGTCTCTGCCATGGCATCCTGCGCCTCCAGAAGTGGTTAGCACACAACATGATGAGAAACACGGCCTCTGCTGGGACATCTTCCACAGGAGGAACCCAGAATTGCCGAGCAGCCCCAGGCTGACCCACGCTCCCCTCTCTTTGCTGTTTTTCCTCCTGTGCCCAGGCAAAAAGGCCCAAATGACTGGAGCAGGAGGTAAGGGCTGCAGCACAGCACAGGGAATTATGGCAATGGGTTGTTTTTTTTTTAGTGGCAGCATGATGACTACAGCAAGGCAAGGCAGAAATGAGTCCTGAAAAAAGAGAAGCTTTGGCAGCTGGGCAGGGGGAAGGCAGGAGCTTGGAGGAGCATGAAGCACAGGTGGAAATCACAGGCTGATCATGGGGCCCTGCAGAGCATGAGGTCTTTGCGGGACAGGGACAGACCTAACTGGCTCAGCGTCTCCTTGGGGAAGCCCCTGCTCAGCGCAGGACTCATTTGCTCATTTGTCACGGCACGTTTGCCGGCGTGGGAAAGAAGCCGTGCAAGGCGCAGCAAGGACCAAGACAGGCCCTAAAGCCACCCCGCGTTGCACCACACCTGACGAGCTGCCTTTTCCCAGGCGTGGGGCTGGCCAGGGCAGGAGGCAGCTTTCTTCCCTCGCTCCACAAGCTGCAGAAACCAGTTTTACATGCGTCGCGGCCTCCCCACCCCACAGTCATGAGTAAGCGTGCTGCGGTTGCAAAAGCGACCTCCCCGGTTCCCATGCTGAGGAGGCATCTCTGCAAATGGGTTCAGAGCCTGCCCCGTAAGCAAAGCAGCGCTGCCTTTGCTAGGGGGGCTGGACCGCGGCCACGTTAGGAAGGAGCAGGCAGGGGCATGCCCTTTGGTCAACAGGGCCAAGATTTGGGGGATTGCTGCTGCTTCAAGAGCCACCATGAGGGCCAAGATCTGGGGGATTGCTGCCTCCTCAAGACCCACCATTGTGGCCGAGATTTGGGGGACTGCTGCTGCCTCCTCAAGAGCCCCAGAGGGGCCAAGATTTGGGAGATTGCTGCTGCCTCAGGAACCACCATTGCAGCCAAGATTTGGGGGATTGGTGCTGCCTCTAAAGCCACCATGAGGGCCAAGATCTGGGGGATTGCTGCCTCCTCAAGACCCACCACTGGGGCCAAGATCTGGAGGATTGCTGCCTCCTCAAGACCCACCACTGGGGCCAAGATTTGGGGGACTGCTGCTGCCTCTTCAAGAGCTACCATTAGGTCCATGATTTGAGGGACTGCTGCTGCTTCAAGAGCCAAGATTTGGGGGAATGATTCTGCCTCAGGAACCACCATTGCGGCCAAGATTTGGGGGATTGCTGCTGCTTCAAGAGCCACTATCGGGACCAAGATCCGGGGGACTGCTGCTGCCTATCCCATGGGGCTGACGTTCCTCCTCTGCCAGCTTTTCCAAGCCCAGGGCTACCGGTACCCATAGCGGGGAGCCCCACGGTGGAGAGAGCAGGGCTGAGGGAACAGCGAGGGGCTGGGGATGGAGGAACCCCAGGAGCTGCCCCCGGTGCTCCCCCAACCCCATACCACAGCAGCTCCGCGGGGCACCCTCCCACCTCCTTATCATCCCGGGGCTGAGGGGCTGCCACGACCCTCTTCCCCCAGCACCCTCCCTTCCCAAACCCACATCAGAACTGAAGGAGAAGGGGACCCCAAAACCCCTCAGGGCCCCGGGGGCCGGGCTACCGCCATGACGGGGCGGAGCGGGGCCGGGGCGGGCGCGCATGCGGTGCGGGGAGGGCGGCCGGGGCGCTCGGCGGCGGCGCCATCATGTCGATGGAGGACCCCTTCTTCGTGGTGAAGGGGTGAGCGGGGGGCAGGGGGGGCTGAGGGGGTCTTGGGGCACCCGTCTGGGGCTTGGGGGGCGAGATCGGGGCCGGGGAGGGGTGAGGGAAGGAGCGAGGGTTGGGATCTGGGGGGGCTGCGAGGTGTAAGGCGAGGGGTGGGGGGGAGAGGGGTTGGGGTGGGGGAGTGAGGGGTTGGGGTTTTGGGGAGAGGGGTTGGGGTTTTGGGGGGCTGCGAGGAGGAGGAAGGGGGTGGGGGTGGCTGTGAGGGCTGAATGGGGCGAGGGTTGGGGTTTGGGGGGAAATGAGGGGGAGGAAGGGGTGTGGGGGGGGCGGTGAGGGTTGGGGGGGTGTCAGGGTTTTGGCACTAAAATAAATATGTCCCGGCTAAAACCCCTGATTGGGGGGCTGCGAGGGGAAAATTGAGGGGGAGAAGAGGCTTGGGGGGTGGTCTGGGAGGAGGAGAGCGAGGGTTAGAGCTGGGGGCTTGGCGAGGATGAGGACGGGATGTGAAGGGGAGGAAGGGCATCCAGCCCCACGCCCCCCCAGCTGTCACCCCAAAGCTTATCCCAGCCCCCCTGGATGCCCCACACACAATCTCAAAGCCCCCCCAGTGCCACCAGGGGGACATTTGGGGCTCCCCTGCCTGCCCGGGGGCTGTCCGAGCAGCAGAAACCCCCGACGGCAGCTCCAGCTCCGCAGGCAGAGCCCGAGGCGAGACGCAAGGCAGAGGAGGGCTGGAGGTGTGCGTGCTGCAGGTGCAGCTCCTGGCACGCTGGCGTGGTGGCCCAGCTCCCAGCCAGGTGGCAAGGGCTTGAGAAATGTCACCCAGCGGTGAGCAGCTCGCTTCCAGGTCACCCCAGCTCTAGGGTTGTCCCCAAAAACGCCAGAGCCCGCTGTGGGTGGGGAGGGAGAGAAAGCGCAGCGAGGACAGTGGCACGGAGAGAAACCAAGCAAGGGGAAGGCTGAACAAAGGCAGGCACAAAACAAAAGGCGGTGGATGGAGGCCGGAGGAAAGGAAAACCGTAAATAACAGGGCGAAAGCACCTTAGCCAGCGTCTAAAATTCAGCATGGAGCCACCTTCAGCTCATGCCGTGCCGGCATCAGGCTGGCACGGTGCTTAGGGCAGAAGGGGAGCGGTGGGAGCAGCCATACAAGCGTGAGAGGTGTGGGAAGGGCTGCTGCTGTGGCCAGCAAAAACAGATCACTACCAGGTCAAGCTGGTGCTGGGGGGGAAAAAATAGGAATCGCCGTGGGTGGGGAGCAAACGGGCTGTCAAACTTTCCAGAGAGATTCCCGCGTCGCAAGGGGAAGGGCTGGGAGGGGAGAGGGGACCTTCTGCCGCTCCTGGCGTTAATTATTAGCCAGCAGATTGGGGTGGAAGGGGTTGGTGGTGGCTGGGCCCAGCCACAGTGTGTTTAGTTTGCTTTCCTGGCGTTCGTGACTCCTCCCATCAGGACATCCAGCTTTGCGTTGAATTCCTGCTCCTAGGTACTTCCCCAAGTACGCTCAGGTGAAAAAAAAAACAACTTTTGCTAGCAAGTAGTGGAGGGAACAAAGCGCGCCAGGTCCTTGATGCCAGCTGCTGATTTCAGGGCACTGGATGTGGCAGATGTGGAGCCACAGATGTGCGAGAAGAGGAGGAACACGTCGGGGTGCAGAGAGACTTCAGCTTAGGCAACAAAACTGAGTGCTTCAGGCCATGGTGCAAGGTAGAGAGAGCTGTAGCCCTCATACCCCTGCAAGGGCTGCAGGGTGCAGACATGATTCATCCACTCTGGGCTTCCCCCCACGGATAAACTCCTTTGCTGGGGATAAATACCTGCATCTTACCTGGATGCTGCGTGCAAGCTCTTGGGCTGGTGGCCACCTTTCCATGGGCTATCACAGCAGCAGATTTACCTGCATCCCTCATCCAGGCTCTCCCTGTACCTATAAACTGCAGCGTTGGGTACAGATAATGGCACGTACCAGTGGTTACCTGCTGCTCGCCCCACACCACGAATGTTCAGGGCTGGCAGCAGAGCCGGCGTTCCCATGCCGTGAACGCGCTCGTCTCCAAAAAGCTTAGAGCAGCAGAAAAGACTTCTGTTCCCCAAGCCAGCCTACTAGAGCTGTGTATTTTTTTAATGCTAAATTAAAATAAACAGTGCTGCACTCAACAGCCTGCCCGGCTCTATTGTGGGGACGGGTTCCTGTAATTTTGTTTGCCCTTGGGGTATCCTGCTCAGGTAGTCAACAGTCTTTAGAGGAAAGCTGTTGAGAGGAATGCAGAATACTAATTGCCGAGGAGCAGCCTCGTTCAGAGCTCACACTGCCCTGTCTCGCCTTCACCACACTCAGCAGAAACTGCCCCAAAAGAAATTGGTCCTTTCGTTAATTGTGGGAGCTGAGCTGGAAGTTGTTAGCGCTCATCACTCCCTGCTTCAGCAGGAGGCCAGGTTGTCCTGTGGGTAAATCCTTATCTTACAAAATCAACTAGAGATGGTTGAAGGAAAGATGTCCGGGAGGAGGCTGCGCTTCCAAACTCTTTTGGACGTGGCGCTGCCCCAGCGTGCCTGCTGATTGTAATCCCGTCACTTCTCTTTTATCACCACGACTGCAGGGAGGTGCAGAAAGCTGTGAACACCGCCCAGGGGCTCTTCCAGAGGTGGACAGAGCTCTTGCAAGATCCCTCCATCGCCACGCGAGAAGAAATCGACTGGACCACTAATGAGCTCAGGAACAATCTGCGGAGCATTGAGTGGGACCTGGAAGACTTGGATGAAACAATTAATATCCTTTCCGTGGTCCTTTGGAGGTTGGGGCATGCAATTCCTGGGTTGTAATGAACAGCTGAGCACCAGTGCTTGCTAGTTGTTACTTTTTGCAGAAATCAGGACTGTTTGGGTTTGAATTTTGCACATTGCTCAGCTTTTCTCAAACGGCAAATGAGAAATGAAGGCAAATGCGTTCAGCAAAAGGATTTCCCTCTGCCTTTTTGTTTTCCTTTTGACAAGGTGTATTATAAGGTGCTTTGTTCTAAAGAGCCTGTTGTGCGTTATGATTTTGGGTTTCTGTGTAGTCAGTCATCCTCTAGGCTGGCTTCCAGAATTATTCCTTTTCCCTTGTGTTCAGCTGAACACTCCTGAAAGCGCTGCAGAGCACTGGAGAACCAAAAAAAAAGCCAGAGAGAAACCTCATGCTGGTGCACATACCATGCTGAACATTGCTGCCGTGCCTTTTTTCCTCCAGTGGCTGGTAGTTTGCTAATGAAATTTGGGGAAAAGGCGCAGCACACTGGGAACGTGCTGCTTCGTAGACTCCCTCCAGGGCAGTCGGTGTGTGTGTGTGTGTTCTGAACACCGCTGACGGGGACTCCTTGACTCGCTCCCTACGCATCGTTGAGGCAAACCCTCGGAAATTCAACCTCGATGCCACGGAGCTGGGCGTGAGGAAAGCCTTCATCACGAGCACGCGGCAGGTGGTCAGGGTAAGGACCCGAGCACCCGGGATGGGAGCAGGGGGGTGCTTAGGTGGTTAAAAAGAAGGGAAACTGGTGTTGGTGCTGAACAGGGGAGGAGAACAAGCCTGCTACCTGCCTGCTCTCAGCCTTCCTCTTCCCCAGTGCTCCCCTCCAGGGGCTGCCTGAGCAAGCTGCTGTTGTTCCGATGGACCTGGAAGCCTGTAGAAATCGGAAAGGAAGCCTCAAAACCCCTCTGCCTTGCAGGGGGGACTGCAGCCTCCCTTCGGAGGTAAAGGAAGTGGTGACTGTCCTGAGCTCCTGTCGCTGGTTTTCAAAACCAGAGAGTCCACTTTGAACACGGACAGCTGTTTAAAGCCTCGTGTTACTTACGTGGTGACTTCAGCTTCCTACTGCTGCAAAACAGTCAAAACAACCATTAGCTCTATTTTTAACTCGGGGAAGATGGTTTTTTTTTTTTTTTAGTTTAAGCTCACTCTCGAATACCAGTCCATCAGAGAGAGGCAGAGCTGGCAAAGCTCTGCCCGCTGGGCAGCGGTTTCACACAGCTCCATGCTGGAGGCAGCGCTGAAGAGAAGCTCAGCAGCACCTGCAGGAGCAGAGGCGTTGATTCACGTAGTGGTTAGGGAGGATTCAGAAGCAAGAGGGGGATTTTAACAACCTGGTGGTAATAAATAGAGAAGGAAACATCTTCCCAAACATCTTCTCCCTGCCTAGTAACACGCTGCTAGTTAGGAAGTGCTCTCCCTATTAATAGCTACGCTGAGCGTAGCTTACTTTCTGCTTTCCCTCATGGTTTGGATGTTCCTCCTCCACGAGCTGCACTGCTGTGGCTGGCAGCAAGCTTGTTATCCTACCTGCAGCCCTGTGGGCTGGATGCAGCTCTTACGGTGAGCTGCCTGGGATCTGATTCTGAAAACACACCGGGCCCAGCAGCGGGCATGTGCTCGCTGCCTTGCCCTTGGTGCAGTCAGCTCCCCAAACAAACAGGATGAGGCAAGCCTGCTTTTCGGGTCCTCTTTTCCTGACTGAAAACTGCTGGCTCATGGGTTTTGGAGCAGCGTCTCTTGCTGTTAAACGAAATCCTTCACTGGCGTTGCGCAGTTGACTTCCATTTTCCACGGGGGGGGATTCATGCAGCAAAGCAGGGTGTGCGTTAGCCGCTGAGAAGTAACTGAGTGGGATCTGCTGCTCCGGTGATGTAGCACACATCTCTGAACAGTAAAACATACCTGGTGACATCAGCACTGGATCAGCATCATGATCAGCATATGCTGGATCATATAAAAACCATAAAAACTTCACGTTGTAATTGGTGGCTTTCTGTGGCTAGCCATCTTCTACAGGAACTCGAGCAAAATTGAATTCATAAGAGACCAAACGCAGGCACAGTCAGAGAGGTGGCCACAGGGCAGGACATCTGTCTTGTCCTATGCGATAATAAACCCGATGCAGCTGGGAATAGTGCAGGCTGTAGGCTTCCAAGACGTTCAAGGACATAACTCTTCCTTACAGCCTGTCAGTGGGAACGTTAGTGTTACACAAACCACAGCCTTTCTGGCTGTAGCAGAACAGAACGAGTAGTAAATAAGGAATATTCTCAAAATACCCTACTGCCATTGATCCTGATGTTAGTAAAAGAATGAACTGCAATGGAGCTTTTAACAACGTTTTTCCAGACTCATCAAAACTGAATGTTTTCAAAGAAAATCTTTCTTCCTCCACTCCCCCAAAGAAAGCTTGCTGGTCATAGACAGCCTGGTAATCAAACTGAAGCTGCCTGTCGTCTCAAATCTAATGCTCACGTGCTACTTCTTTCTTTGACCAAACAGGAGATGAAGGATCAGATGTCAAACTCCTCCATGCAAGCACTGGCTGAAAGAAAAAACAGACAGGTGAGAATCAGAAACGGGCAAGTTAAGTGACTGCAATGGTTATTTGGTACTTTTAAAGAGTATTTTAAAGAGGATTTATCACCTCTAGCACCTGTTGTTTTTAAGATAGGTGTTAGGGGAAACTTATTTCCATATAGTCTGGGGTCCCACATCATAAGGTAGAGTGCATAGCATTGATCAAAACTCCCTAAAAGCTGTAATTACAATATTTATCCCGTTTTGCAGCTCATCCCCTTAAAACCCTTTATTCTGGGAAGGGGTTTGTGTGCTGCAGTAAAGCTGTGTGTGAACCATGCCTGTCTTGCTGACCTGAGAGCGCTGGTTCTCGCAGGCACGTTGCTGCCCCCCTCCTTCAGGCCTGGCTGCGAGCACTAAGTCACCACTCACCATCTGTCTCTGTCTCCAGAAATGGTTGTGTACAACCGTCAGCGTTGCATCACCCTGTGGAAAGGGGAATCTCCCTCAGCTACAGGAGGAACAGAGTCAGAATCCATGCCTGTAAATGTAATCCTCCGTATTTAGGAGCCAGGACAGCACATACCCTCACAAATAGCTACTGGGCACAACAGTGTGGGAAGATGGAATTAGTTCAAGGAGTCTCAGGTTGTCTGCGCTTGTAATCTAAGGAACAGGAACAGATGCAGCTTGTGCTTCTCAGCTGATGGGGAAACTGTAAGGAGATCTCTGCACTGACTCCCAGAGCTGCCTCTGTAAAAATTGGCATGTTGTTCGTACAACAAACTTACCTAGCTGCATCAGTCTTACCGCTAGTGGCAAAAAGGACAAAATGCAGCAAGCTGCTGAGGCACTGAGCTGATTCCTGAGCCTCTTAGAGGCTCGATTGAGGCGCTTGGTGAAAAGCAGAGAAGCAGAGCCCCTTACCTCCAAGTCTGTAGCTGAGTTTTGCTGCTTTCCTTTTCTTTAAGCTCCTGCTGGCTGCAGGAGACCATATGGCCCAGCTCATGCGGCGACATCTGGTCAGGAAAACTGATTTCCCCTTGCCGCCTTCCTCTCCCTTCCCCAGCCTCTCGCCTTCCCTCCAGACCACAAAGCCCGAGCTGTGCTGGGCTGCAGCAGCTTTTCCAGGAGGCTGGCTTTCGGCTGCTGGTGACCTGACCCTGGTGGGCTGGGGCTGCCAAACAGAGGCCTTTCTGTGCAAGCTGCAGCAAAACTTCCTTCCGGGGCCCAGCTGGGAAGCCACATCTCTGCTGGCTTTGCACAAACCTCTCTGAGGTTGTAGAGCAGGTAGCAAGCGTGGTCTGGTGTGCTGGCAACTCAGCAGGGCGCCAGAGGAACGGGTAACCTGAATCGAAGAACACGATGCGTGAACCTCCTGCTCACTCTGTCGGCCGTGCTGCAGCTCTCCCCTTGCTGGAGCAGTGTTTGTGCAGTATCAGGCTGCGGAGGTTTCCCACGCTGGCACTGCATTGTTTTAGTTTGTGCCAGCACTCTGAATAGCCACAGAGCAGGAGGAAAAGGATGCTGTGTGAGCGGACGGGAGCGCTGCCGTGTCCGCTGTGCCCTGCGGATGGGCTGCAAGCAGGCACAGGGGTGTTGCTGAGGGGTCTCTGCCTCTGTTTAGGCACTCCTGGGAGACAGCAGCAGTCAGAGCTGGAGCTCGGGACCTGACAAATACAGCCGTCTGGACCGGGAGCTGCAATTAGCAAATTCACACTTCATTGAGGAGCAGCAAGCTCAACAACAGGTAAGGCAGCTGGCACCCTGCAGCCCGAACGGCTCTGCCTGCCAAATGGGCGGCACGGGGATGGGGCACGGGCTGTGGGAGCCAAAAAAAGAATTCCAGTCCCTGGCTGGTCTGGATCCAGGAGCCTGACAGCCGTCGTCTGAGCTTGCAGCATATCTCCATGCGTGTGTTCCACGTACGGTGCAGCTTCGGATGTGTCTTGGCGCAGTTTTTAACCGCTGAGGCTTCAGTCTTCTGCTGCGTACAGGAGGCAATCTGGAAGCCGTAGCGTGCGAAGCTTTAATAGTGCAAGGACTGCTGAAATCCTTGGGGAAGCAGAAAGCTCTCAGCCGGGAGGGCACACATTGCTCACACAACTTTCCCTCACTAAAAACCGAGCTGGCTGCTTGTGTGCTGCTGTTTGCGCCCATCTTCCTCAGGGCAGCGAGGGAGCAGGAGCACGTGGCTGCTGCCTTTTCCTGCCTTTGTCAACATGAGGTTCGTGAGAAAGGCTGGGCGAGAAGCCCTGGCAAGGTGCTTCCCTGGAGCCGGGGGAGTTTGCCTGGAGCAGAGCCCGAGCAGCACAGACCGCCCTGCAGCAGCCCACCCAGGCACAGGCCCTTAAATAGGCCACTTGCAGCAAAGTGCTGAAGCTCCTGACGCTCACCACCACCCCGGCTTTCAGGCGAGCCTTACCTAGTGACTGGAGGAAGATAAACAGGCTCCGAAGTAGGTAACTAGGGTAAACCAAATCCTCGGCGTGATTGCGCCCTGAAAGTGACTTAAAACATCAGCAGGCCTATTCCTGGGGCAGGCGGAGAACCAGACTTGTTATTTTTAGCTGCAGAAGCTGCGGCAGCCTCGGACTTGCATTAACCCCCTGGTAACTGCAGCGTGCTCCGGGTTAGGCACCAGCACGGCTCCTGCTGCAGGCACAGCAGGGCTGGAGGAGGTTTTGCTGGCCAGGTCCTTCACAAAACCAGCTTGGTGGTGAGTGCAGCAGGGAGGGAGCGTGGCTGAGCTGAGGCTGAGTTTGCAGGCAGGGTAGGGGAGGCTGCAGCCAGCTGGGGAGGCTCTGCTGCTGCTGCCTCTTCTCAGGCATTTCTTAGAAACACAATCCTGGAGACCTTGGTGTGTTCCAGGCACCGCAGTGGTGCTTGGCCATCCGTCCGAGCAGCTGGCCCCGATGCAGCAGACCTGTAACCGCCCGTTCCCTTTCTCCTTGCCCCCAGCTGATCGTGGAGCAGCAAGACGAGCAGTTGGAGCTGGTCTCTGGCAGCATCGGGGTGCTGAAGAACATGTCGCAGCGCATCGGCGGGGAGCTGGAGGAGCAGGCAGTGTAAGTGGGAGACACAGCACCAAAAACCCCGGGGCTGGCTGCACACCTGGGGTCCTCGCTGCCACACCTCTGCCCCCGTTCAGTCCCAAAATTTCCCAGTCCCCCGGCGCCGTCTCTCCTAGCTCGTCCCCTCCAGCACCCTAGACTGCCTTTGATTTCAGGCAGCAGAAAGCATTTCTCACTGCAGCCTGCAAGGATCCAACCGCAGTCTCGTTGCCTTGAAAGCCTGCACCTGGGGCAGGTTTAGCTGCCAGTTTACCTTGCCTTCTCTCTTACTCTTTTAAACACCACCCCTAAGGCACGCAGTAATGCTCCTTGACTCCAGGCAGGCAGCAGCACCGAGCAGCTGAGGGCAGGCACTGCCCTAACAGGAACACTGGGTGCTTCCCCCTCCGCAGGGCTTTGTGCTACCCATGGAAAACTGCACGGAGCTGCTCAGAGCTCTGCCTTGCCAGCCCTACAACATGCAGCACAGAGCTGCCTTCATAGCTAAAGCTAAAAATAACCCTCACCCACACAGAGGGTTAAAGGCGAGCTCACAAAGCCATTTGTATCCTCCCATTTACGTACAAATTAGAATTCTTTTCCCTGTGCATGGCCTTTGCAAACAAGAGCATAAAGCTTCCAGTTAGGAGACACTGGGAGGGTTGGTTTGGCTGATGGGAGGCCGGAGGGCGATGCCCCACCTGACATGATGTCTCTGGTGGACAGCAGGAACTTTAAACCACCTCCTGCAGGATTCCTGCGAAGCAGGTCAGTGTGGTGGGGCCCTTTCTAGATCACCACATAAGTGATCAGGGCTTGCTAGACAGATAATTAAGGCAATACAAGTTTTACAGCTCCTTGTTCTCCACCAAGAGAAGGTTTAACAAGTGCCCTAGAACTCCAACTGAGGGAAGCCGTCCTTTTAAACACGTTAAGCTTTCAAGTCCCACTCACTGGAGATGGCTGGGATAGCCGTGATGCTGGATGTGCTCGTCTGTCTTCAAGTGGGTTCTTGGCACTAACAAAACAGCTTCAGAAAGGT
The DNA here is from genome assembly GCF_964211825.1 of Aythya ferina. Taxonomy (NCBI): domain Eukaryota; kingdom Metazoa; phylum Chordata; class Aves; order Anseriformes; family Anatidae; genus Aythya; species Aythya ferina. Next base: position 12,401,529 of record NC_140304.1, read on the forward strand.
TTCAGAAAGGCTTCCAGATTGTTGCAGCTGCTGTGTGGAGGAACTGGAGGGGTAACGTCCATACAGAGCTTAAGAGCACCCTAAAAGTGCTCTTCCCACCACAGCAGAGCTGCTGCTCCAGTTGTCGTCCCCGCTTTGGGTGCTTTCAGGAAACCAAGCTGCTCGGCTTTTCTCTGCACTGATCATCTTGGCATTTTGATCAGCATGTTTGGGCACACCGAGCAGCTCTGGAGGCATGTGTGGCTTTGCTTGTTGATCAGTACCATGCTTCTGTCCCCAGGATGTTGGACGACTTCTCCCACGAGCTGGACAGCACTCACTCGCGGCTCGACAACGTCATGAAGAAGCTGGCCAAAGTGTCTCACATGACGAGCGGTAGGTCCTGGGAGGTGGGAGAGACAAGTGCTTGGGTTTTATGGCTGGGGCGCTGCCTGCTCCCACCCACCCAGAGCCGAGCAGAGAGGAGGGAGCAGCTCTGGGTGCACAGAAGATTGGAGACGGGGAAGATTTCCAAAGCTTGCAGCTGCTCGTGCCCAGACGCTGCTCTGCAGCCTGTCCTCGGCCTTTGTTTTATTTACAGATGCCTTTCTATTTATGTTCTTACTGCTGCAGTGGGAAAACCCCCTTCCCAGGCGATAGGAGGGAAGGCTCTGCAGCCTCCTGCGCCGCTTGCACGTTTCCCAGGCCACCTGCTGAGCAAAAGCTCTGGAGGTGGCACAAAACATCGCCACCGCCCCCCTGCTCCAAACCTCGCCGGCCCCGGGGCTGCTGGCGCCAGCCCTGCAGACGCGGGGACTGTCCGGGGACTTTCTGGGCTCTCAGCTGGTGGAGGAAAGAGGCGAGGGAGGCCGAGCTCGTGAGAAAAGCCCTTAAAAGGCTGCACCCGAACCCGGTGGGCTGGCGGCTGGCCGGGCGCCGCGGGCAGAGCAAACAGGAAGCTGCTGCCTGCCGGGAAGTCCCCGCCGCCCTCCTCCCTCACCCCTCTGGGGGCTCGTGTAGCTGCTGGAGGCAGCAGCGAGGGCTTCTGCCCTCCCAGATGTAGCCAGGGCCCGACAGCAGCTGCGCAGCCTCACGTCCCACCCCCAGGGTCGGAGCTCAGCCGGGGAGAGCCAGGCACCACGAGTGATGTGGCTTCTGCGGGGCGGCCCCAGCTCGCGGCGTGACCGTGGCTGGTGCCGGGAAGTCGGCGCCGAGCACGAATCCAGATGGGGGAAACTTTCACTGCGGGAGCAGAACGGTGTCAGACGGCGTAGAGCAGCAGCGCAGGGTGGTGGTTGAACGCTGGAAAAGGCACGAGGATGTGTTTCCAGAGGAAAGCCAAAGTTTCCCTTACGGTGGTGTGCTGAGCGCCCTGGAGGCGGTGCGGTGTGGAGCATCTGCAGAGCACGCACGGGGGCTGGCAATTTGTAGAAAATATCCTGGGGAGACTCATTCCTGGCAATCTTCTACGGGGAGCTGCAGCGAGCTCTTCCCGGCAGGGCTTTTTTTAGGAAGCTTTCACTGCCCCCTTCTTTTTCCTCTAGCAAGCAGGTTACTCCACAAACCAGCAGCAACACACAGCGGCCCCCTGCTTGTTCTTCCCCATCACTTTTGGAGCAGCTTATCAAGTCTGCTTGAACTTGATTGGGGAGAAACTTCAAAATGGCACGACTGTCCCAAAAACCAGCAGCATCCTGGGGAACAAGCGCTGTCACCCCGTGAGGAGCCTGCAGGGGACATGCTGCTTGTCCTGCTGTTCAAGGAGCTGCTCCTTCAGCATTTGTGGCTTCTTTAGCTTAATTTGGGGTCCTAGCAGTACGGTGAAGAAAAGCTCTCCCCCGGTTTCCCTTCGGTGTTAACGCAGGGGGTCTGACTCTTCCTTTTTCTTCCAGACCGACGGCAGTGGTGCGCGATTATCGTCCTCTTTGTCATCTTGCTGGTGGTGCTCATCCTGTTCTTCGTCCTGTGATGGACTGAACTTCCTCGGACACCTCTTCTCCACCCCCCCCTCCCCTTGTAGCATGGGGAAACGAAACTCTCGCCGTTTCCGTCCGCCCGGAGCTCCCCGTCAAGAAAACCTGCATCTGGCTCTCACCTTCCTCCTCCAAGGACCAAGGCTTGGCTCTGCCCACGTCTCACCTGGCCCCGGGGAGGGCAGAAGGAGGGCAGGAGCAGTTTGTGGCTCCCCCACAAACCCGGGGGGTGCTCGCCAGCCAAGAAAGCATTCCCAGGAGGAGCAGAGCGGGGCCGTGACACCCCACGTGAACCCACGGCCTGGCTCAGCACCGCCCCGATGGCACCGAACCGGGATTCAGCTCCCAGACCCCTCGGCAGGAGCTGACACGCTGCAGGTCGGTGAGCTGTGGGTGTAGTGTCCCTGCCACCGGCACGAGGGGTGCGATTGGAAACCCCACAGCTTTAATCTTGGGTCGCTGAGAGCTGGCAGCCGGCCGTGTGCCCGAGGCTGGATTTCTTAAAGCTTTTAAAATCGCCTCCTTTGTTATACAAGCCTCTAAAGCTCATTGACTGATGCTTTCTTTGCCCTTGTATGACTGAGTAACTGCTTCTGTTTAACAGCTGCTTCCCTTTGGCAAGTGATTTGTCAGGTCTGAAATAACTTATTTTTTTTAAGGAAAAAAAAAAACCTTTAAAGATTTTTTGATGACCATTTGAGCCCCATTCTTTCTGCAGATGCAGGACGCACTCTCAGAGGAATGGAGCTTAACTATGTATTTTAAGTGCGTATGAACTTGTAAATAGGATGTCTTAATTTTTTTCCCAACTGATATTTTTTTTGGGAACTTCCATCGTAAGCAACCAAAAGCCAGGAAAGTCGAAGCTAGGTCACGCTTCTGTATGACTCCCCAGTCCTTTTGTTACCTTGGGGTTTGTCACCCTGATGGGCTCGGCACTGGTGGATTAGGATGTAGCCAGGTAGTCGACACCAAAATGAAACAAAGCTCACCCTGGCAGTATTACTGGGGAGAAATACAGGTCCTGTGCTGCAAACATTGACTACAGAGATATGGGACGGCTCCTCTGCAAAGAAGAAACTTGCTAAAGCCTGCACCCGTATTTAAGGGTGTTGTTTTTTTCAGGAGGGAAAGATGCCACACACCAGGCTGACTTCCACCTTCCATCTGGCTCTCAGATGGGGCTGGGGGAGGAAGTTAGCTGGTGCTGACACTAAGAGTCCTGCTGAAACTGCAGGCCAGGCCCCCGGAGTCGTACTCCCCATAAGGGAAACTCAGCCCGGGCTGGACCCTGCTCCCCCAGCGGGGTTTTGGGCTCTGTTGAGGCGTCTGCGTGGTCCCTCCTTGCAGGCACACGGCGGCTCCGTGCCTTTCCCTGCCGTGCCAGGGCGGCTTCTGCACCCAACGCACATGTGCCCTTCACGCCAGCCTGCACGGCCGACCGCGGCGGTTCCTCTGTCCCTGCAGAGCATCTTGCTGCTTTTGGTTACGCTGCTGGCTCCTTCCCGAGGCTGCCTCTTGCAGTGGCTGCACTTGGGCTCAATCCCTCCCTGAGTCTGAGACCCCGAAGGTCCGTGGTCATCCTCCGGGCGCGGGCACCACGCGGTCCTGCTGCTGTCCCCGCCAGCCTTGTTGTTACGGAGAGGATTTGCATCCGAGCACCCGGAGCTGCTCACCCTCACTGCGTGGGACTAACGGAGCCGTGCCCGTGGGACTGCCTCCTGCACAGCGCCAGAAGCCAGCTCCAAAACGTGCTGGGGAAGGAGAACGCCGCCTCCTCTGCTCCCCACGTTATTTTCAGCACAGTCCTGTGTCCTCCAGGAGCAGCTCGTGATGCTCCAGGCAGGACCACGCTGTCCTCAGCCCGTCGTGCTGCCGGAGGGCAGCCCAGCCGCGGCGCTCGTGTGTCTGTCCACGTGTCCCTGCAGTCTGTTCCCCCTGTACGTTTGCTTTTCCTGTTGGTGGTGGTGCTCCCCTCTCCTTTACTGCTAAATAAACGCGTTGCTGCTGCCCGGTGTGTTGCAGCAGGGGAAATCATTGGTTGCTCTTGCAGAAATCCTTGCTTTTGGGGACAAGAGGGGCGTCTCCAGCTGCCTGGAGCCAGACTGCAGCAGCTTGATCCCAGGGGTGGCTGGCGGTGTGCACCATGGGGGGGGGAAAGCTGCCAGCACCTTCAGTGCAAGACCAAAACACAGCCCCCATCCTCACCCCAACATCCTCACCCCGACAAATCCACCTGCACCCCACTACTCCACGTGCCAGGAGGGAGCTCTCAGCCTCCACGAGGAAGGGACTCGTGCTCCCAGGGGGTGAAGGAAAGCTCTGGGGGCAGCCAAACCCCAGCGCTGTCACCACTGCCACACAGCTGGAGGGGATTTGGAGTGACCAGCCCACAGAAAACAGGCAGCAAAGACCCCGAGCCCAACCAGAGACCTCCTGTGCCACCCCACTGCCACACCAACACCAGGACACTGCGGTCACACACCTGGGGGGCTCAGCCCCACGTGAAGGCATCCACATCCCCACGTGCCTGGGACATGTCCCCCACCACCCATCCCCTCTGGACCTCTCAGCCCACATCACCCCCAGCCCAACCACGCCACCTGCCAGCAAAGGGAAAAAAAAAATAACATTTATCCATGTATATAATATATAGATATATTTATATGCATTATATATATTTTTTTTCAGTTTGAAATAACTTAAAAAGAAACCCACCAGCCTCCGGGGGGAGGTTTCCAGCTGTGGCAGGGACGGGCTGTCTGTCCCCACGCCAGCCCCGGGGACGCTGGCGGTGCCCTGGGGCAGGCCCTCGGTCCTGCGGTGTCCCCGGGGACCCCGCATCGCACCTAGCAGGGCCGCTCACGGTCCCTTTGTCATGTCCACGGCGAGACCCAGGGCTTTGGAGATATCCGTGGATGCCTCTAGGTCACCGTCCTCTTCCTCCTCTTCCTCCTCTTCCTCCCGGGAGCCGCTGCTACCGGCGTGCCGGGCGCTGCCGCAGCACGCGCAGGGAGAGGCTGTCGGCGCGGAGCAGCAGCTCGCGGATTCGGGCCAGCCCCAGGCCCGACACGGCGGCCCCGTTGACCTGCAGGATCTCATCGCCCACGCCCAGCAGCCCCGCGTACAGCTTGGCCGTGCCGGCGTCCGACATCTCCTGCACGTAGACGCCTGCGGACGGAGGCACGGCACGGCTCGGCTCAGCTCACCGTGATTTAACCCCCCCAAAAACGGTGATTTTTTTTAAATTTTTGCACAGCCCCACGGTACCTGTGTCGGGCCGGCCGTGCCCGGAGGTGAGGAGGAAGCCGAAGGAGCCGTGCGGGGGCCGCTGCAGCTCCAGCTGGCTGGTGCCGTCGGGGAACACCTCCACCACGCGCCCCACCGTGCGCGGCAGGCCGGGCGCGCCGATGTCCTCCACGCTGAGCGAGCGCCGCGGCCCCGAGGCCCCCGTCCTGCGGGGACAGGGGTGAGCGGAGACCCCGGGACACCGTGGCCAGGCAAGAGCCGAGCACGGTGACGGCCCCGTCCCCGTCCTACCTGTCCCCGGGCCCCGGCTGGGGCAGGAGGTAGGCGCTGGCGCGGGGCGCCTTGCCCAGCAGGGCCTGCAGGCTCTGGGCGGAGGCGGCTTTTCGGGGCTGGCAGAAGGGAGACACCTAGGGAATTGTGCCCGGCTGAGGCGTGCGGTGCCGGCACCCCAACCCTCCCAAATCACCGCTGTTTGACCCCCCTTCACCACACCAGGACACCCACCAGCGTGAGGTGGGAAACACGAGCCATCCCCCAGCTGAATGACCCCATCTCCCCTCCCAAACCTGCCTCTCCGTCCCCTTTCCCCCCCATTTCACCACTTCCCATTTGGCTCTCGGCATTTCACCCCCCTGCGCTCTCCTCCCAAAGGCAACAACGCCCCGGCTCCTCCTTCACCGTGCCCCCCGCAGCATTTTGGGCTCACCAGGGACTGCAGCGAGGGCGACCTCTCCACGCCGGGGCTGCCTCCGGGGGCCGGGAGCTGCTCCATGCTGTAGCAGCGGAAGCGGCCCAGGCGCTGCTTGGTGCTCTGGCTCAGGCTGCTCAGCAGCTTCTTCAGCCCCGAGGCGCCGCTGCCCTTGCGGCTCACTGCCCGTGCCGGCTCCCTGCAGGGATGGGGATGATGCCCCAACGGTGTTTAGCAGGAGCTTGTCCCCAAAAGTGTCCCACACCACCCACAATATAATTTTGGGGAGGTGCCAAACGGCACCCAGTGCCTCGCACCCGGTGCCAGGCACGCTCACCGCTCACCCAGGTGCCGTGTTCCCATCCTGCTGCGCCCTGGGTGTCCCGGCAGCATCCCCAGAGGGCTCAGCCCCGGGCTGTGGCGGTGCCCCTGCAACCACAGCGCGATGTCGGGTCCCCAAACCCACCGGGGACACCCCAGCACCCCCTGCCCGCGGCTCTCTTACCTCCTCCTCCTGCCCCCCGGCCGTCCTGCCCGCGGGTGTTGTTGCAGTTGTTGGTGGACAAGGCACGGAGGGGGCTCCCCGGGAGCCAGATGGGGCCGCAGGGCCCCCGCCGCTGCCCTGCGCCCTCGGGTTTGGGGGAAGCGCCCCCAGCATCGGGCTCTGGGCACCGGTGGCTGCTGGCGAGGTTTTTCCTGCAAGGCACCTGGGAGCAGGCTTTTTTGGTGGTGGTGGCGCCAGCAACGGGGGGCGCAGGGACACGGGAACCCCCCGCTGGCTGTGAGGAGGGGGCTGGGGGCTCGCTGCTGCCCAGTGCCTCAGCGGGGTCCCCCCCGTCCCGGCTGCCAGAGGGCAGGGGGCGAGGTGCCCCCGAGCCCCCAGCCCCAGCCCGGGGGCTGCTGGCCACGCTCGCCCCCTTGCTGGCCCGTGCCTCCTTCTGTGCCGGGGACCGGGTGGTGCGGTGGCCACGAGCCCGGGGGTCCCGGTGAGCCCGTGGGTGGGGGCTGCGGGGTCCCACCTCCTCGCTGTCCGTGCGGCAGCTGTCGGAGGTGTCGGTGCTCTCCAGTGCCGAGTCCGCCTCGTCGGCGTGGCGGGCGTCCCCGATGTAGGTCTCCTTGATCTTCTCGGTGTGGATGCGCTGCCGGGAGGGCAGGATCCAAAGCGGGGACCCCCCGGGACCCAGGGGCCGGGTTTTGGGCTCCGGCTGAGCAGCTCCAGGCCCTCCACGCTCCCGGCCACGAGCCACGGGGCTGCTTTCGGCCGGCTCAGCAGCCCCGAGGAGGGAGCCACAAGCTCGGCACTTGCCTCCAGCAGGGACGTCACCACCCTGGGATTTTACAGGGTGGGCTCCGTCCCCCAGCTGTGCGTGGGCTTCGCTGCTGGCGCGCTCCAGCGCCGAGCCCAGTGGGCGGCGGTGCCGCAGGCGCTCCAGGTAGCGCACCTCGGCGTCGCGGGCGGACTCGTCCTCGAAGCGCACGCGGGACGGGGAAGGGCCCCGCGGGCGCCGGGGCGCGCAGCCGGACTCCCCGCTGGACGAGTCGCTCAGGCTGCCGCCCGCCGGCCCCTCGCCCTCCCGCGGGGTGAAGCTGGGCCTCGGCGTCCCGCTGGGCTCCCTGCTGCGGGGACAGACGGACAGGCGGACAGACGGATGGATGGACGAGCTGCCGGGGCTGCCTGGAGCAACTCCTCCGCCTCGCTCAGCTCTCCCGCGGGGTCAGCCGGCACCGAAGGCGGTGACCCCACACACAGCCCCCTCACCGCCCTCCAACCGGGGAGGCAGCGCGTGCCAGCTGGGAAAGTCAAGTCTCCTGCACAAACAGTGCCTCAAAACACCTCGAATCACCCCAAAAATATCCTGCAGCAAAGCCTCAATGTGCGCCCAAGCAGGGGGAGCGCTCCTGGGGCAGGGAGGGCACGAGGTGCAGCCGGTGGGACCCTGGCCTTGCACATGCCCCCTTTGCCAAGCACGCCTGAGGGTTTTCCGTGCTAAATCCTCGTGCAGTGCCCCGGTACCGCGGATTTGGGACTCACCTGGGGCGCGGGGCGGTGGGGAGGAGCAGGAGGTCGTGGCTGGCGCGCAGCGGGTTCGTGCGAGCCTTCATGCGGGCGCGCTGCAGCAGCTGCTTGGCCTGCTCGTGGCGAGGGCTCAGCTCCAGCTCCTGCCCGGGAACAAAGGCCCTGCGGGGCGGGGGGGTGGGAGGGGGGCAGCGGGGGGAATTAGCGAAAAATAACAGGGATTAGGAGTGGTTTAGCCCTGACAGCGCAGCTCCGCGGGGAGGAACCAGGACCCGGGCTCCCGATGCAGGGGACACCCCTGCGGGCACCCCCAGTGCTGCTGCAGCTTCACAGCAGCCATCGGGGGGGGCTCAGCACCATCCCCGGGGTGCTGGAGCCGCAGCGGGGGGACCCCAGAGGTTTTTTGGGGAACCTGAGGCAGCCCCAGCCCCGCAGGTTTGGGGTGATGTCCCCGGCCCTGCTCCCCTCCCGCTGTGCACCGGGGGCTTCCCCGCCCTGGGGGGGACCCGCGGCTGTCCGAGGGCACGGCCCCGCTCCCGCACTGCCTCCCCCGTTGGCCGTGGCCCTAATCCCCCCCGATTAAAATAATCAGCTCGGGCTGTCACTTCGGGGAACCCGGCGTTAACCTGTTCGAGGCAGGAGCACCGCGGCCCTCGGGAATCCCCCCTCATGCCAAGCCGGGGGGGTCCGAGCCCCTTCACCCCCCATTTTGGCTGCCCCCGTGGGCATCCCCGGCTCTCAGCCTTGCACCCACCAAACCTCAGCTGCCAGAGCACTACAAATTTGATAATTGCCAAATAGGTGTGTTTTCACCCCAAATTTCTTCCCCCATCCAGCCTACCCCCGAGCCCCAGCTCTGCCCCTGCAGCCCAGCTCACCTGCCCGTCCCTCCCCGTATTTTTAGCCCTCGCCGCCGGGGTTTATCATTAGGCCAACGAGATTACGTGCTCCTGCCTCCCCTAAGCCCTTAAGCACCTGCAGCAAATTTCTGCCCCGCTCCCCTCCCCTCTCCTCCCCCTGCAGGACCCCGAGCACCCAGCACAACGCCCAAACCCCCCGGGCTGCCAGGGACCCACGAGGATCAAAAATCCAGCTGCTGGCTCCCCACGGGCCCCCCCAAAACCCAAACCAAGCCCCACGTTTCACCAAGCCCCCCCGGAGGAAGCCTTTGGGGCCGACCCACCTGCAGCCCTCGGCGTCCTGCAGCGAGACCCCCGAGTCCCAGTCCCCATCGCTCGCCAGCACCTCTGGGTTGGGAGGAGAGGGAAAGGTGTCAGTCAGGGCCCCCACCCCACTGAGGTCAGCACCCCGTTCTGGGGCCAATTCCCCAAATTTCAGCTCCCAAGAGCCCAGGGAACCATTTCAGGCCCCGGGGCAGCCCCGTGCAGGGCGCACCGGCAGGGATATGGACCATTAGGGTGTGTGCTTTGGAAAGAGAAATTAATTCCCTTTTCTAGCACTGTTTGCCACAGGAAAAACCCTGCAAGCCTCAAAAACCTCAGGGATTAGGGCAGGGGTCCCTCAGCCCTGCTTTTAGTGGGGTGATTTCCTCCCACTGACCCTGACGCCTGCGTTAGGGCCAGGAGCACACGCCCCAGTCTGCTCGAAGCCAGCCCCGCAGCCTCCCCCCACAGCCCTCCAGAGAGGCGTCGAGGAGGATTTGCTCCCTCCCGGACCCCCGGCACGCACCCTGCGCCGAGCTGGCCGCCGCCAGCCCCAGCACCTCCTGCAGCAGCCGCCGGTTCCTCTCCACCCTCTCGGCCAAGGAGAGCGGCTCCCATCCCGCTGCCACCTCGCCGCCATCCGCTGCCGGGGGGGCACAGCCCCGGGACCCCTCCTCGGGGTGCTGCTGGCTGCTCCCCGAAACCCTCCGGGTCCCCTGGGGGGGCTCCGGGGGCTCCCCGGCATCCAGCAGCCCGTCGGTCAGGTAGGTGCGGAGCTGAGCCCGCGGCTCCGCCACCGTCGCATCCACCCCGGGCTTCCCCCTGCGGGGTCGGGGCTTTTTGGGCGAGGGGCGCTCGGGGGGAGTGCCGGTGGTGGTGGTGGGGGGGGTCCCCAGGCGGCTGGCGCCTCGCTTCTCCTTCAGTGCCTTCACCTTGCTCTCCAGGACGGCGTGGGGACCCCCCCGGGGGGGCTCGGGGCGCTCCGGTGATGCCGGGGGTCGGGGGGCTCGCCCCGGCTCAAGGCGCCGGCCCCCCTCCATGTGCCCTGCGGGGAGAAAGAGCCTGAGAGGGCGGCCGGGGCACAGCCCTGCATCCAAAAGGGCACAGAAAGGAGGGTACAGCCCCCAGGGAGCTGTGCGGGGGGAACACCATCACCCGAACGCGATGCCAGCCCCATGGGAGCCCCAAAGCCCCCGCAGCACAAATCCCACTGGAGGCACCTTGCCAGCAGCTCGCCGTGCCCCCGCAGCCCCCCGGGCTCGCACCTCTTGGCCTTGGGATCCCAGCGGTCCCCAGATGCTGCCACCCCCTGTGCCCCCCAGGACAAGCCCCCAGCGTGGCCACGGGACCCCCCCGGGGCTCCCCGTGTCCCCCGGGTGAGCCGGACCCCGCTGCCACCCCCCAGGCACGGGGAGCATCGGGACGGGGCGAGCGGGGTCCCCGCAGAGCGGAGGCAGCGGGAGGCGAGGGCCGGGCTTACCCCCGAGCATCAGGAGAGGGCCGGGATAGAGGGAGGAGAAGGCGGAAGAGGGGAAGGAAGAAGGGGAGGAAATTAAAAAAAAAAGGCAAAAAAAAAAAAAAAAAAAAAGGCAAAGCAGCAAATCCCAGCCCCTTCAGCCCAGCCCCAGCTCCGCTGCTTGGCCGGCCCTGCCTCCTCCTCCTCCTCCTCCTCCTCCTTCTCGCCAGGGCTCCCGGCCAAGCCCCACGCAGCCCCAGCTGCCGGAGCCCGTCCCCGGATAACCGATGGTCCCAAAGGGTGACGCCAAGCCCGGAGCAGTCACGGGGCCACCCACAGCCCTTGGGGACATGGTGGCCCCACAGGGAGGAGAAACCCTACACCCGCACCCCGTGCCGAGGCCCGGGAACCTCGTTCTTTGTTTGTCCAGCCTGGGAATGGAGAGCAGGGCTGGGATGCTCCACACCCCCATCCCCGGGGTGCTTCCTCTGCCAGCGGGCTGAAGGCCACCAAACCCCGCGGTGCTGGAGCATCCCCTGTGAGCATCGCTCCTCTGTGGATGTGCTCCGAGGCCGAACCCCGCTCTGGCCCCATATTAGCACCCCAAGAGGGCTCACCCTCCTTGCTGGAGCACCAAAACCCCATCCCCATCCCAGAGACCCCCCAAAAACCCACCCCAGATGGGGCAGGAGCCGGCCCCGTTGGGCACCGCTTACCTGGAGGCAGCGGCGCCGCCGGCCCCACGGGGACCAAGGGGAGCTGCGGGGGCCATGGGCGTCCCGGCCCCGCTCCTGGGCTGCCTCTTTAAGCCTCAGCTTTTGATATTCCTGATTGGTTTCATAATCCCGATCAAAAGGAAATGGCCGGGATTATGAAATTGTTTTAATCCCCCCGGCTCCCGCCAGCACGAGCGGCGAGAAATCGCGGTTATCTTCTTAAAACCTCCCCGCCACCCACCCGGGGCATTTCAATTTCCGCCGGCGGCCCTGCCCTGCAAATCTCCTCGGGGCCAAAAACGACCCCCGGGGCTCCGCATCCCTGCCCTGCCAAGCTCCTGGGGGCCAAAAGCGAGCCCCAGGGCTCCGCGTCCCCGCGCCAGGGCGGGCGCGAGCGGAGGGCGCAGAGAGTGGTGAGACACGAGGCGTCAGACCGTTGGAAAACAAAGAGCTTGTAATCATGGAAAAAAAAAAGGACAGATTTCGTAACCAATCACTTTTTCCTTTTAAAAACACAATCACAGTAACTTTGCTTTGATACAACCACCTAGGAACTATGAAACAGTATCACATTGTGCATTATTATTTTTTTTTTTTTTAAACCTACTTATCAAGAAGGGTATTCCACACTCCAAAAAATGATATCCATTTGGGAAGGAAAGAGGAGACAGCTAACAGCGCAGTCACAGATACATCATGAGTCCAAGCAAGCGGCAATTTCTTTGTCCTCACCTTTTCCACTTAGCCAAAAAGAAGAGTGGAGAAGGGGATAGCGAAAGAGAAAGGAGGAAAGAAAGAAAGAAAGCACCCACAGAGGACTAATCACACTCCATAATTACTTTGGACATCTACAGGTCAGGGCTTCAGAGAGTAACCGTTCAGACCAACACAGCGAAAACGATCCCACGGCCTTTGGAATAAAACAAACCAAGGAAATGCTCGAGGCGGAGCTCGCCCCGGCCACGGGTGCCCACGGAGAGGTGGAGGTGAGACGGGGCCGGGGCAGAGCCAAAGGGGGCAGCGGGGAGCTCCAGGTAGCTGAGAAACCCCCGAGGCTGCAAATCCCAACCTGCCACCCCGAAATCCTCACCCCCTGCAAGCCGCGGATCCCTGGCAGGGCGGGCGGGATGGAAAGCAGCAGGGAGCAAAGAGAAAGGAGCACATAGGGAATCCCCAAAAACCACGGCCCACACTGCAGCATCGCCTCCCCTTCGGTGGGACCATCCCCAAGGGCTCCAGCAGCTGGAGGAGGTTTCCCTGCCATCCCCACAGCCAGGCTTGGGGTGAGTTTCAGGCCGTGAAGGCAAGGGGAAGACCTCAAGACCACCGAGCTGCCCACCACAGCTCGAGAGCAGCCTTCGGGCACATCCCAGCACCTAAAGCACCAGCTCCTCATTCTGCTCCCCCGGCGTTCCCAGCTTGCTCCCCTGCTTTTCTCCCCCCGGCAGTGTTTCCAAGCCCCCTTTTCGGTTCCACTCACAAAACTCGGCCGCCCGCTCCCCTCGCTGCAGGAGCCCGGCACCATTTCTCTCCACCTCTGCCCGGCTCTGGTGGCCAGATGCTCGCAGAGCCACGGGGCCGCCCGGCTTTTAGCACCGACCCCCGGGGGGAATCCGCATTTCTCAGAAGTCTCCGGGGGGTCGGGACCACGCGCCGGGGAGACGGGGTCCTTTAAAAGCCACGCTGCCAGGAAGTCAGGCTGCTGTCCCCGCAGAGCAGCCTCCCTGCCAAAAGGGATGGCGTTGTGTTTCAGGAGATAACGTTTGCCAGCTGCGGCATGCCGCCTCCCCCTTTGCTTATTTTATTTCTCCTGGCAGCAAAGACAGAGGAAAAAAAAAAAAAAAAAAGAAAAAAAAAAAAAAAGGAGAGAGCTGGGAAGGAGACAGGCCCGAGCAGCAGACGGACAGATGGATTCTTGCTTTGATAAACCACAGAGTAAAAACAACTGCTTGCAACTCGCTGCTCCCCGTCGGGATAGCACCAGGGGCCCCCGACGTGCCCGGCTCTCCCCAGCCCCGCTGAGGAAGGCAGGGAGCTCCCGGCGGCACCTTAAATCCCCTCTCAGAGACAGGCTGCGATGCATCCCCGAGCTTTCTTTACAAAAACCACCACCGGAGTAACCACACTCGCGTGCTCCAGCCTGCTCCCCTCGGTGCCGCTGCCCTCCCAGTGAGCTGCCCCCAGCTCCGCAGGGCTCCAGCAGCGACCACTGCCAATTAGCACAACTATTTGAAGGAGCTTCAGACCTCAGGCTCTGCTTGCCTATGAGCAGGGAGTGGTGGATCTAGGGGAGCTGGCAGGGGAAGCAGCTCGTGGGCACCGAGCAGACGGAGGCGGCCGCCGCACCGCACCGAGGTCCCCGGCGAGCTCAGCGCATGTCTCGGGCAGCCACCGACCTGCAGTGTTGGCCTCGTTCTGTCACGGGTTCACTACCACTTAAATTTTAAGCTATTTCAAATGAAATGAACTACGTTTCCTTCTTCGGTTCCTCTGGGCGAGAGAGGCACAGCAGGCAAAAAGTGAGAAAACGCAACGCACCGGCGGGCAGGTGGGGAACCGCGCTAACAGCTCGCCAACGCAAACAGCGGGGCAGCCAGGCCGGCGTTCCTGCAATTCCATCACTGAAAACAGACAGACAGCAGTGCAAGGATCCTACACCAGGAGGCCCACCTCGCCTTCGCAGCAGCACACAGCTGGACACAGCTGTCCGGGAGCCAGCCACCCGCCTGCCTCCTTCTCTACGGGAGGAGACCGAGTGCTGCGCTCCCAAACCACAGCCAGCTCGAGAACAGCAGGAAAGCCCCCTGCTTGGCACGGGGTGGATTGTGCCCTCACTTAGCTAACGATTATTAAGGCTTTGAAATACAGGTTTTGATCCGGACAATGTTGTTCCGAAGCCTTTGTCTGCCCGGCTGTTCGCACGATCGGTGGGACCCGACTCTCCCTTCGAAAGGGTGTCGGGATCACTTGCACTGCTCTCACACAGCTGCAGGGGAAGTCGGCATTGAACCGGCACAAGAGACGTGCCCAGAAGCAGTAGCAGCAACTAAAAGTCAGAGAAACTTTGGCTTAAAATAAAATTGAAAAGAAAGAAAGAAAGAAAGAGATAAAAGGTAAACAGGTGCAAGTCGTCTCGCGAGAGGGGTACGTGCAGAGCATAACCCCACAACCCTAGAGATCTAGATCGACATTCCCGGCTTCGTTTTACTGTTACAACCTTCATTGCACAGGACTCAGAATCACTCTCATATGGTTGTTAGGTTTCATAAATAATGTGAAAACTATACGCAACAGGTACATCATATTTCCAAAAAATTATAAGAAAAGTTACATCAAATTAAAAAGTAGCTTCATGAATGAAGATACTGCTCTAAGTGCACTTTCCCTGCAAGTGCAGCCAGTGCCTCAGCGCTGGATATGAAGAAAAAAAAAAAAAAAAAACAAAAACCAAAAAGAAAAAATCCGATTTAAAAACTTAAGTCCGGTTTCAACCAGTCAAAACCGGGCCAAGCAGAAACCGAGGGTGTTCTCGGCACTGTCCCATGAGGGAGTCCCTATGATGCTTCTTTATCCAGATAGGTTTGTATGTCCTTGTTGAGACTGTAAACAATCCTTCTTTCCTGAACTGTCCTCTTTATTGGCAAAAGAAAGTAAAATATTTTATTTTTAAAATAGAACATCAAAATTAACCCAGAAGAAAAGAAATGAAACACAGTGAGCTTGTTGGAGTCCATAGGATCTGGTCTGGAAGAGCTCGGAAAACGTGTTCAGTGTTTTCTCCTGTTTTCAGCTGGAACTGTACCAGAGATTGGGTTACTTGGGGAAGAGGGGAGCAGAATGAGAAAACAAAGGATGCGGAATAAAAGACCGTGGCCGTTTCATGTGTTCACTTCTTTCGCTAGTTCCTCTATCAATACCTTAATGTCAGAAGCCTTGGACCTAGAAAAAAAAAAAAAAAAAAAGAGAGAGAAAATACTTGCTGGGAAGAAGGAATTCCCATTTCTACACACAGACAACAGAAGAACAGTGCACCTCCAAATCTCTTACGCAGACAGGGGGTAAGCAGGCTACTGGAACTGCCTCACACGCTGCCTTTCTCCCTGGGAAGAGGAGAGCCTTAGAAATACACCCCAACTGTCCCTCTGCAGTGACTGCACTGTGCTCCTTGCACGCTGTGCTCCCTCACCCCTGGGGAGCCCAAGCTTGCCTCTTGGCCACGGAGCCGTGCTGCAGGGGAAGAAGCCATGCCTGGGAGCATCCAGGCATCGCTTGGGGTGGTCTGCAGCCTGGAAACGGCTGACTGAAGAGAACCTGTCTCCCAGGTCTGGATTTATCGCCTCTGGCAACTCTTACAGGTTATTTTTGCAGGAGGGGAGTTCTGTAAACAGAATCGCCTTTTCCAGTGGTTTAACAGAACCCAAAGACAGCGTAAAAGATAGATCAACCCTCCAGCAGGAGCGTATTCACTTACAAACCAGACCTGTCCACCCTGACTGCTTCATCTGAGCTCCTAGCATGATTACCCCGTCCGCAAGCAGCCACTGTACACAAAGCAACAGCTCCAACATGCGGCTCGGCTTGTTGAGCTGGAGGAAAGGAAAAACGTACTGTGAAGCAAGACGAGGTCTGCGCAAGGATATGCTCTGGCTGCGCTTCCACTGTTTGTTTTTACGGCGATTTCGTACACCATCTTCCTGGTCCATCATCTGATCCAAGAGCGTCAGGTCATCGGCGTTGAGCGGGGCCACGGAGATGTCCCTCACGGCACGGAACTCCCCGCAGTTGTTCAGGTGCTCGTTCTCCAGACGGAAGAAGTTCCACACAAACCGCCTGCAGGGAGAAAAAGCAAAATTTATCGCTGCAGTCCCACTCGTACGGGCAGCACCCGCTTGTCGAAGCACTGATCCGCAGCACTGGCTGCTCTCGCTGATCACAAAGTGCCTCTGGGAACGTGCCTGGAGAACCGAGAAATGGCAAATGACCAACAGCAGCACCTGCTCCAACATCTTCCCAGCTCCCCGGAGAACAACAGATCCAGCAGGCTCATTCATTGTCCTAACGATGACAGCCCTGGTCCAGAGAGCATGGAGGCAGCAGGCATTACAAGCGAAAGGAAAAATATATGGCAACCCCTGCCACGTACATGAGTGAGGTTCAGCTTCAATGTTTTTTTTTTTAATTCATCTCAAGAAGCTGTGGGGGTCTCCAGCTAGAGTAAGAGTGTGTAAAGAGCCCTGAAACCTTGCAGGGTCCAAACCAATGATCCACATGAGTGTTTGGAAAAGCAGCAGGAATTTGAGAATAATTGTAAACATAAAATCAAGTGAAATTTCAAATGCTTCTGCCAATAACATAATTTTAAGGAGAAATTTATTAATAGCAAAACTCTCTAGATTATGTCTAGGTTCAGAGGAAATGACAAATGCTAGTCCTAGATTACTTATTGATTTAATTAATTTTTTTAAGTAAAATAAAAAATACAAATTAATGTTTTAAAAACTAGGGGGGAAAATAATTTTCAGCACAGTAAAAAAAAATTAAAGCCACACATCACTACAGAGCCCTGTATAACTTCCTTGCCTCGGCACCTGATCATATTAAATGTTCCTGTAAGACTTTGTCTTCAGTTTTAAGGACTTGTATCTTACATGTCCATGAGCACAATGCTTCCCACTGTGCTGATGTTACACAGGTAATAAAAACCAGAAATGAACTGTTGGGTCAAGCAGCCTTACCTGAAAACCTCAAGTGGGGCAAAAACAGTAGAAATGATGTCCCCAGCATACGGGAAGATTTGCATGGAGGTGAGGGAGATCTGGATGGTCCACGCAAAACGCAGGATCACGTCCTCTACAATGGCACAGTAGTAGTAAGCCTGAAGAACAGGACAGACAAACAGGACAGGTCATCTGGGATGGTCTGCACAAAACACAGATCTATTCAGGCCCTCGGAAAGAGGCAGGCCTGCCTGCTTAAACTTCTAAATCAGCTTGGTAGCTTTCAAGTAGACAGGAATTACATCCTACACTGCTTGCTGAATACCTACAGGAATGATACTACATCACTTACTGCACTTCCTACACTTTTCATTCCTGGACAAAAGGCTCCAGTAAAGTTCAGTTTCGCTGCGAACCCTCCGCATATCCCCCATACTCATGTGCCTGTATTAAACTTGGAAGAAACGTGACAGAATACTGGTAAAAGTGAGTTTCACGGGCCATTTCTGGTGGCCTTGGAAAGCACCACTGAACAGCACCTGCAGTTCAGCAACAAAACCAGCCAGTGGTCTATGCAAAAGCTTTGTACAGCTGTGGTAAGAGCTGCTTGAAAGTTGGTTTACATTTGCATAGCTTCTACTTGCAGATACAACCGTCTTGTTACAGAGGCAGCATAAAGACAGAAATTGTGTCTCAGCCACCAGAAACACGAACGGTGTGAAATGATCTCTGAATTAATGACCTCTGCTGCTAGAAAACCGGGGTGCACAGCTTTCAGGAAGCCAACTGCAACATGCTCTATGCTCAGGTCTTGCTAAAAAGTTAAAGGCTTTCTCTAGCACGAGAGCAGGCCATATACGCACTTTCTGTGGGTACACAATTCCTTCTCGGAGAAAGGTGTTTTCACCAGCGTTTTTGTCAAAGAGACCCCAGTCCATCTTCAGGTCCCAAATGAGCGTATAGCAAGAGCTGATGAAATAGAAGATAATCCACAGGTAGAAGAACACTTGGGTGTCGCTGTGGTTTTTAGCTGCAAAAGAGAAGAACAGCACACTTCTGTACATCTTACAGCAGACTGCTTCTTAAAACAGTGATAAATTGGCTGACTCCACCAGGGAAAGTAACACCCCTTATATTCACCTTCCTAGAAAACCAGGCTAGTTCACCTGAAACCAACCGAAAGCCTTACCAGGACCGGCTTTATACTGTAATTTAAATTGCACTTTAAATTCATTCAACGTTTTGCACCTGGAATTGAAACATGCATTAACATTTTTATTTCTTACTTGTGGCAGACCTGTCATTCTAACTCCGAACAGCAGGTGGAAGCTGAGGGCCGTGTTTCACAAAGGACACGGGCCTCTACAAAGGATAACGCAAGGAGGCAATGCTCAGTTAGGGGGATTTTGTTAGAGTGTATTTGAGTTTGCACAAATGGGAACAGTAAATTAATGCTCTAACAGCCTGAAAGCAGATGGACAGGACAGGAATTCCGCTAGCAGAGGTTGTGGTGACAGGGAAAATAAGCAAAAAGAAGGCAATACGTGTACGTATAAACCACAAAGAGTTCTGATTACCCTTACAGAGCTCTCTCGTGTGTGACACAGGACGGGGGGACCAAGGTTTGTTCACCTGTGGATATGTTTTTGTAACTAAGCTGCTCCCTGCTGCCGCCTGAAAAGGCTGCGCTGCCCTCTCAATCCAGCTGCATTTCCTTACATCGGTCAGCTGGGCAAAAAACAAACAGAGCTGATCACTTTGTTTGCCTTCAGTTAGCAAATCTGGGTCATAAAGTTCATGCAAACAGAAGATTAGGATGCTTCACCAGGCTGAGACACTGCATCTCTCTGCCGTTAGCAGTCTTTTCTGCGCAGCAGCTGAGATTGCCCGTCCTCTGATTCCTTCTAACAAAGCCAGCAGCACTTCCAATACAAAAAAAAAAGCCAATAATGCCTCCAGTGCAAAACTGATGCCATACTGACAGTGTTGTTTTCCATATACATGGCTTTAAACCAAGAGAATCCCTGAAGCTGATCTCACACGGAGCAACAGGACAATTTGCTCTCTCCTTCCCTTTCTGTTTTTTAACAGCCGTGATATAAACGTGCTGCAGCAGCCCGATAAAACTAATGGAGGTGAAAATGAGAGGCATCGTGTAAGAGCACATTCTTCCCATTACGCCTTTCAGGCTCCCTGGACACGACGTGCAGGATATAGGTCAAATACACACACACATTCCCTTTTCAAAACACATCCCCTACAGCAAACCTATTAAAACCACTTATGCAGCAAAGCCTATCTGCAGCCAAGCTTCAAATCAGCAGAGGCAAAGGACGAGAGATTCGCTTCAGCTCTACAGCTTTGGCCAGCCTTCCTGCTTCCGTGCAAGGCCAGAAGTGTTTGCACTGCAGCCCTCCTCTCCCTGCAGCTCCGTCCGACCCCGCTGCCCAGCTACATTAATGCTGCTGCTAAAACCTCCTCTCCTGGTCCTTCTCAAAGAGCAGTTGCCCACAAAACAGGGCTCAGGCTGAGGCTTAGCAATTAGGGCTCTACTGCAAGATTTCATCCTCCCCCAGCAACTCCTCCAAAGCCTCCCCTACGTCATTTCATACGGAAGAAAAGGCAGATGCTGATGTTCTGTGACTCAGACACTAAGGCTGTGCTTTCCTCTGTTATTTTTAGCTCATTAGATCTCCATGTTCAGCTCCCCTACAAGATCCCAAACAACAATTCAGAGAGGCAGTTAAGGGGTTAAGTGCTTTAAAACACCTAAAATGCTCCAAACTACCCCGGAGGCTGCATACTTCCTACAGGCAGCTTAGGTTTGAAGCTTGGCTCCTGCTGGTTTGTGGGTTTTGTTTGTTTGTTTTTAAGGACAGAATGAAAATAAACTGAAACTGCACACCTTCAGAGAGACGTGGGAGGCAGTGCTGGCAGTGCCATCCACAGCCATGCCCTGCAGTGCTGAAGGACAGCCAAGCATCGCTGGGATGCTCCTTTGGTGTTTTTCTGCTCTCTGTTCACGGAGGGGATGGATGGTCTGGCCCCAGAACATCGTCTCAAAGTATGTAAGGGCTAACATGTATGCAAACAGAGCTAACAAAACCGTACACTAAACTGCCAATTAGGAAGGTAATTAAAAACATTCATGCAGCTTAAGCTTAAACTGCCTGACAGGTGAGCATGTGCAATTCCCAGAAAGAAGAGTGCCAGAAAGTAAAAGGCCCAGTAGAAATCTTGTGGCACCAACTTCACCAAACTCAAAAGGACGTGGTTGCTTCCCGTTAGGCTATCCTGGCTCCTGCTCCCTTTCTCAGCCCCACGCCCCTTGCTCCTGCCTGTTTTCTCCCCCACCAGCTCTGCACTGCATTCAGCTCCTTAAAAAACTCCATTACAAAACCAGATCACTCCCTGGTAAAACGCTCTCATCAGAACAAGCCTATTGTCTTCATCCTTGGCCTTTGAGTCCCTTCCTTTAATCACTTATCTTCTTTTTCCTCCTGCCTGCAGTTCTGCTTGATACCTTCCTTCCTTCTGTCCTCATTGGTATTCTGCTGGTGTACAGAAATATGTTACTGCTCTAGGCAAGCAATTATATCTCAATCTCCACTGGCTGGTCCTAGTGGCCCTCTTCAGTGCTGCTCAGGGGGTTAGGAAATCAAGGCATTCATATTCTGCCCAGAGGCTCCCTCTACTGCCTGCCCGTTCTGGAGGAGCAATATGTTGCTGTGTACAGGTGTGATGATGTCAGGGTCTATTTAAACAGGAACTGTTTCATCCCGTTTTTTAATTTGCTTAATGACGTGCCAAAACCCACCAAAAACACCACCAAAAACCCACTCGCTGCAGACGATGGGAAGCAGCACGCTGCAGGGACCACTTGCAACCTTCAACACAGGCAGAATTGCCATGAGCACCCTCAGCTTACCCTGTAAAAGGCGATTCCGGCAGATACTCTGCACAAATACACCCACAAATTGCCCCAGAAGGTCAACTGGATGAATAATGGAAGGCTTCAACCTTTGAACTGGAGCTGTGAATGGCCACAGACCAGGAAAACAGCCAAAGGCACGTGCAGCAGCAGAATTTACTGCCTGCAAAAATTGCTGATAGACAAATATCTTCGATACCAAAACCAGCCACAGGGGACACAGTATCTGACTAGCATTTTGAGAGAACAATACTGTGCAGAAATTATAGCCCCTTCCAAACACAGGCAAGAGAAAGGTCGCTTTCCATCAAAGATAGACAGCAAATACTATCCTGAATGCAGTTAATATTGACTTTACTTCCAAAGAATACTATCTGTTTACCCTGCTGAATTATTCCGGGGAATGTAAACACTATATAGTATTCAACACAGCAAAAATCAATGCCATGTATTATTGAAGACCTGGATAAGAGCACAATGGCCCTTGATAAGCACTCCTGGTGTG
Source organism: Aythya ferina (assembly GCF_964211825.1). Lineage (NCBI taxonomy): Eukaryota > Metazoa > Chordata > Aves > Anseriformes > Anatidae > Aythya > Aythya ferina. The sequence continues at coordinate 12,422,923 of NC_140304.1, forward strand.
TCAGCCGCTGCAGCCGGCTGTGGTTTTTGCTGATGGTGAAAGCTGTGATAAAAGCTGTAAGAAGTCTGAGGTTATCAGGAAACATAGCAGGTAAGCCCTGCTACACCATACAACGCTGAGCGTGCCGGAGCAGCTCCGCCTCCAGCATGAATTAAAAACCTTTTGATCAAGGCACGCCAAAGCCAGTCTCCTTTGATGGCTAGCCTTTCGATTGCAGATTTAAGCAGAACCTAAAAAACAAATAAATAAATAAAAGATTTACAGCGTGCTAGATGAGAGATACTATAAAAATTGAGCATGTACTTTCTGTTACCAGCGAGGCTGTGGGTGATGCGTGCCTCTTAACTCCATCCCAGCACACAAAGGGAGGAGCACGAAGGCTGAAAGTGACTTACCTCCCCGAGAACTGCCACCAGAACGGCGTCCCAAAGCACTTATCTCACAACCTTATGGCTTGAAACGCAGCCTGACTGATCCCTCGGTAATTATAACTATTAATGAAGGGATAGCAGTAGTGCTCCCTTTCCCCCCCAGCCTGCTTGCACCTCTATTTCATGCGGATCAATGGCAGAGACATGACACGGCCGTGGACTTAATGCAGGAAAAAGGCAAATAACTGCAAGGAGCACAAGGACGCGCCATCGTGCACTGACAGGCGTTGTCAAACACCAACCCCTTCGTATGAACAACCTTCTTAGACTCTGCAAACCTCTCCCACAGCCTCGAGGCACAATTTAAAGCAAAGTAGCAAAAGATAGCACGGTGAAGAGCTGTCAGGAGGCAACCTCTCGTTTCTTCTTCTATTTTAGATTCTGCGTTTGTAAAACAGGGAAATCCCTAAATCCTGTTTTCACTAAAAAAAAAAGCTCTGCTAGTTTGCATTGTAGGAAATGCAACCGTGTCTGATTTAAAGACAGAGTAATTTCATTGCTTGTATCTCACAAGCAAAAGAAACGTGATTTAATTGCAAACTGGAGGATGCATTATCATTCCCTGCTGACAGATTTGATCAGATTCTTCCTCCAGCATCTTCTCTCACGTTTGAGAAGTGATACTGGGGGGTGTTTTAACAGCTACCTTGAGGATGGGGTTTCCAATCTAACCATTAGCCAGTGGTCTCGCTAATAAGAATTTCTGCATTCACAATCAAAAATAATTTGTGTGATAATCAGGGCCTATATTGTGACTGGACAACATGGGGGTTGGGACACAATGTCATCTGGTACCTCTATAGTACTTTGAGATCCCCAAAGAGATTCCTTCCAAATGCAAAAGTGATAAAAGAAAAAGAAAGATGGATTATTGCACCTCCTAGATTTCTGCAGCACCAGAGAACTCCAGGTCTGCATTCATTTGGAAGGTAAATTGCTTGTGATGCAGTCAGTTGCTTCTTCTAATATGCTCCATTAAGTAAAAAAAAAAAAAAAAAAAAAAGCCAGGCTTCCCCCTCTTAAGTGCCCATGAAATGAGGTATGGGTAGGCCATCCTTTCTACTTATTCATTAGCGTTTTCGCTTCTCCAATCACCATTAATTCAAAGCTGCATTAAGTGATATAAACGGCACCGCCAGTCCCCTCGCAAAGCCCCGGCTGTGGCCATGCACCTCGCAGCTGCAGGTTTCGGAACCACATGAATGAATCACTCTCCTGGTAGGGTGCCGAGGTGCCTCTCCCCCACAGCTCGGCTGCTGGCAGAGGGAAGCATCCCACTTGACATTTAGAGGCCTACAAAGCATTGGAAAATTTCCCTGTGGGATTTCACGCCTCATTTGTGCTGACATTCAGGGGGCCGTGGCAGCTCCCGAAAGCGCTCTGCCTAAAAACTGAGCCCTTGCTGAGTGCAGGCATCGCACCCAGCCCGCTCGGGGGTGCTCCTCGCGTGTCCCTGCTCCATCCCCAGGTACCTGGAGCCCTGGCTGAGCAATTAGAGGAGCCAAGGCGGTGTTGGGGGTCAGGCTTGCTCACGGTGCCGCAGAGATCATCAGCAGAGCTGGGATGGGGTCGGAGGCCAGGATGGAAATGTTTGCCCACGGCAACGCCTCAAATTCTCCGCTAATGACACTGCCACCGCTCTGACGGAAAGGATCTGAAAGACTGGCTAATGAACACAACTCGTTACCGAAGGCCTCCTGGGCATGGGATGACAGGGTTTCAGACAAAAATGCATCCTAGCTCACAGCAAAGTGACAAGACATTGTGCACTTCGGCTCCAAATAATCACCCTGATGGAGCTGCCAGTGTGCCATGCTAAGGCACGCTGCACAAAAGCAGCCACTGCTAAGAAAGAAGACAGTTAATCCCAGTACAAAGTTTGTTTTACTTCAAGAGGACAACCTAAGCACCCTGTAAGGCTCTTGTGACACCTAAATCCAACGATCTGGCTTGCCACAGTGCTAACAGCTGTTCTTACAAGGAGAAGGAGCGCTCTTGTACCGACACACAAGGAATAACCGGGGAAGAGGATCCCACAAATGCTGTTTGTTGGTTTCACCCTTCTGAAAAAAGTCTTTCTTTTCACCCTTCCACGAAAAAGTCTTTTTTCCCACTAAAAATTTGCACTTGAACTCCAAATGCCCTTTTATTTTGCCTTGCCAATTCTCAGCAGGGCTGAGATGCAGTCAGGTATCCTCCAGCAGCTGCCAGTGACACTCAGTATTGCCACCATCCTCTCCCCCCTCCATCCATCCATCCACCCATCCACCCATCCATCCATCCATCCATCCATCCATCCATCCATCCATCCATCCATCCATCCAGGTGATGGATGGCACAGTTGGGCTGTGGTGGGAGCGACCGTGGGAGAAGCAGCGATCCATTCCAGCTCCAGCACCCGGTACGACTGCTGGGAACTGCTTCAACCACTGTGATTAATGAGGAGTGGGGGGCCGCTGTGAGACCTGAACCAGCCCTGGAGCCTTCTGCTAGGTTTCCAAACAGCAGCACGTTTCCCATTCATCTTCATCTGTTCCGGCCTGCTTGAACCTCCCCGTGAGTAAGAGACGGTCCAACACCTTCCTGCAAAAGCCCATTAATCTAGGGATGATGGCTCCTGCCTTGTCAGGTCACATCTCTATTCCTAGGTAAGGCAACGACTTTCACAGTTTTCATTTATGCTAGCTTAAAAACAAACAAACAAACAAAAAAAAAAACACAAACAAAAAGCACAAAAGCAAAGACACAAGGAGTTATACATCACTGCGGCAGGATGGCTGCTTCTGAAGCGATGCTGAGAACGCAAGTGGAAGCACTGAGCTACAGAAGCAGCCCCGTGCAGTTACTGTCAGTGTCCTGCACTGTTTAATGAGAAACTGTGTGGCAATTAAATTGTCTTAGACCCGGGAGCTCTCCACTGCTTTTCCAAGCTGATGGCAGCTCACGTCCAGCAGTCTTATCTGGGGTATCTATTAAGGGTGTGGGAGTGGTACGGAAGGAGAGACACTTGCACAAATTCCCAGGACACATGGCTTAGCTTTGGATTAAATCAGAGGTCATTAAACAGCTGGGTACCACCCACGCCACAATGATTTCATGGAATAAGGGGTGTGAATCACACTGACGATGGAAGCTTCACATAAACCACTACATCCTTCCCTCAGTTACAAGATAAAATCCCATATAGTCAATTTTAAGCCAGCAGCTGTACTTGAGCTCACTGCCATGTTCCTGAAAAGTCAAGGTAAGCACACAAACGCTCACACCAACTGCGAATCACACGAAACAAGAAAATGATGGAAGCACTTGAAGAAGCTTAGTTATTCAAGCACGGAAGCCAAATCTGTATTCTACACGAGCCAGGTATTTCAGATGACACCACGGGAGCAAAAAGCATCGAGACGAGAAAAATGAGAGGCAGCAGGAAAAAGCAGGAGGCATTGCATTTTACAAAGAACAAAGTGAGTGCATGTGTCAGGCACGATGCTCAGGAAGCAACCAGCACTCTCCTAGCACAACACAACTCCAGTTGCACTGCTTCTTGATGTGTTACAGTAGGAGCCAAACTCCTAAATACAACCGCTGGATCTGAAGCGTTGGGATTTAATGGCTTGTTTCCCTGGAGGCACCCAGGTTTCTGTATGGGTTACCTGAAGCACTGCAACGTTCAGCAGGCCAGCTCTGGGTGAACCACTCAGCACTGCCGGTGCTAAAAGGCAGAGAGGAAGGGGAGGAAGAGCCGGGGACAGAGGTGGCTGCTCCGCCGCGCCGCGGCTGCGCAGGGAGGCACAGGCTGCAGTTGCTGGGTCGCTTAGAGTTACAGATCTGCCTCATTTGCCTGGGCAAACATATCCCGGAGGACTATATTTACAGAACACGGCCTTTGCTTCCCATTCCTTTGAGCGATATAAAAATACTGAGAATTCTTCCTTTGGGAGCTTAGCAACAGTTGCCCTTTGGTTCCTGCTGTCTTCCCCGAAACGCGGTCGTGTTCCTGAGCTGGCGGTGAAGCGGATGGCTCGAGTTAGCGCTCGTGCACGCAGCCGCTGCCTGCTCGAGTCCCCCGGTACGGGGCTCTCGCTTAAGCATCACTAATGCAGGAGATGCTGGCTCGGAGGGAGCCCTGTAAACAAGCTGGATTCCAGCACTGCGAGAGTGCCAGTCTGGGAGACGAGACGCAACAGGATTGACTTGGGTATCTACTGGGTCTCTCATTACAACTGCACAGAGCAGAGAAAGTTGCATTTTGCATCCAAATCAGAAGGAAGAAAAGTAAAGGCTTCTCTACGGGAAGAAAGAATGCACCAGCCAAGCAATATGAGGTCTTGAACAGTGATCCTTTGGGGAAGCTGAAATGCCAGTCCAAAGCCTACAGTACCACCAGGACAGGGAGGAACCTTACAAACCTACAGCAGGTTGGGAAAAGGCAGTCCCGCATATGCTGCATACACCAGCCGTACGTAACAAGGTGGCATTTGGACATTTGTTTAGCTCAAGTTGTTTCCCAAGCAGTCTGTGAAAACAGAGCACAACAACGCCACGAACGCGCTCCGTACGAATTAGCTGGCTTTCAACACTGACAAACCCTCCCAACCACACCGTCCATCTTCACGCAGCTGGCAGCCACAAAACTGAAAAATTGCAGAGCAACTACAAATTATTCACTGTTCTGACTCCGGGAGGAAGACAACCCTCCCCAGAGGGCTGTGATGTTCCCCAGGACTCCCAAGGAGAACAGGCTGGTGTACGTTACCTGACCTCCCAAGAAAAGGCCACAAATTACCCTCTTCTCCTGGCAGCTGAAAGCTGTCATTCCAGACTTATAAGTCATAGACTTGCAAACAGAGGCATGAAAGTCTGTTTAAATAAAACTCTCGTTAAAACAGCAATTAACAGGTTCATTACTCACTGAAATTTAGAACAGGTCCAAGTAGCAAGGATCTTTACCAATTTGACACTTGCTTTGGGCAGTGCTTGTTCCTAGCAGCAAACATCCCTAGCCCCAACAGTTGTTTTGTAAATAAGAGATGAGTGTTTGTCTCTGCTATACTTAGGCAGACAGAAAGCGTGGGGGAGCAGCGCTTCTGCTTCCAACAGGAACATCGTAAACACTCGGTAACAGCCCATCTGACTCCAAGTTGAGAAAGAACTGGAAATCCAAGCAAAGTGCTCAGATAACATGTTAACAGATTTTAACCAAAGAAAGAAGTTATAACAGATCCAGCACACTAGGAAGCGCATTTGTGGCAGCATGGGAATAAGCCAGCAGGGCTGACAAGGCATAGCAAGGTCTTCAGGCAGCACTCTGAAAATCACTGCCAGTCCAGGCACGGTGACATTTGCAAAAGCTGTGCGAACGTGCAATTTCCAAACACGGGGAAGCTTCCAAATTTTTTTTGCATGATACCAGCAGCTATGTGCTATCGACTGCCACTAACAGAACGGGACAGACCAAAGCTGGGAGTCACCGAGGTCTCTCGGCAGCTGGAACAAGCCCATGCAGGGCTCATAAACACCTCGTTACAGCCCACTCCCTGCCAGATCCCAGGAGCAGACAGCAGTTGTGTATGGCAGCGACAAGAACAAGGGTCAGCAGCACTGGCACAGACACAAACCTCAAGGGGATAAGATGAGGTCAAGTTCTTAAACAGGACGTTTTGACAGATGCTGATTTTCCTCCTGTTCCAAACAAACCTACCCCAGCCTGCCCATGGGAGGCTCTTCCAGGGTGCCCCCACACGAGGGAGAAGCATTCATCAGGCTCCTAAAAGCAGGCACTGTATATAAAACGTAGAAGCACCGACTGCAGCCAGGCAATCTGCATTTGTCTCATCTCGCGGCTTAGCAGCTGTGACTAACGGGGCTGCAGGGCTGGGAGCGAGGAGCTGCAGGATGGCACCGAGCAAGCAACTTCAAATGGGAGCAAGCTCTGCGGCTGTGGCAGCAGGAAGGAGATGTACGAGGAGCCAGGCGATGAGCTGCAACACCATCTGCCAGGGATGCTCCCTCGGTGGGTTTGTGCGTGCACCTGGATGCAGAGCGCCCGACTTCCAACCTTCAGCTTGCCCCAGGGCGTTTCTATGCCACTAGGACACCAGGCTTGGCAAACATTACATGTGTGACTTGAAAACAGCCATTTCTTGGCCACAGGAAGGTTTCTAATAACCCTGCTCCCCCTCCCCAAAACCAGCAGGTTAAGTAGAAGCACACCTTGAACACCTCTCCCTGCCCTGCCCCAACCGTATTTCAGGATAAGTAGTTGCTCACCAGTGTGTGTAGCTGCTAATTCCTGGAGATATAGGAGGCGTATATTTTCAAATGAAAGAATACAGCTTTTAGGGCGTCAGAACAATGAAAGGCAGGGCGACTGCCTGAAGTGCAGAAACTAAAAGCTTTTTCCTTCAGAACAAGAGCAGAATCAAGTAATTGTCGTTTCCAGGGAGATGGGGAACTTAGGGATCAGAGCTCAATCTGCAGTTAAATGGATTGGAAACAACTCCCTGCCAGCTGCAGAAAAAACATGGATAAAAACATGCAGAAAAATCCAGAGAGGACATTTTCCCAGCACTGTGAACATCCCCGTGTCCAGGAATGACAGACTGACTTTAGTTGTTCATAAAAGCCAAGGGAGAAGAATTTCCTACATCCTCCTTTTCCTTATCCATCCCCCATCCAGCCTCCCGTCACAGCAAGAACTGACAGGTATTTATTTCAGTTTCCTCCTTTTGAGAGAGAAACCTGAACATTCTTTCTGACACTCCTGAATCACAGCTATAAGTACACTGCGTATGCAAAAAATACCCAAATGAAGATCTTAAAATACTCTTTGCAAGCTAGGCAGCCCTTTGACTTTCCACTGAGATATTTCACAGGTGCCAAAAGACAAATTCATGCTTCAAAGCGAAGCCAAATCCTAAGTTTCTCCCACGTAAGAGGAAAATCCCATGACTTAGCCCAAGATGTTCTACTAAACAGAAAAGCCTGGTAAGACATATTGGCTGCACCGAAGCTGCATGTGGGAGATTTATACAAGTACACACCACAACCACTCCTCACAGCACAGAGCCACTGATGGAAAACCAACTCAGAACCAAAATACAATGATTTAAATGCAAAGAACCAATGCTGTGTTTTCATACTGCTATCACCCTGCCTAACTTGGTAAAAAAAGTGACTGAGGTGGTCCACCAGGATTCCTTCCAGTGGCTGTCCTGAAAAGCAAAAGGAGCAGGGACTGATAGGTAAATGACTTTCCAAAGTAACCCGTACCTTTGTGAGTGCTGTAGAGGGCTGCAAATGTCACCACGAAGAAGGTGGTGGAATATTTTCCAGCATTAACCAGATGAAAGGCCCGTTTATTATCGCGGTAACGGCGCAGGCACTGGATGAATCGCAACCAAGCAGGGATGCACTGGACAACTGCTCTCACTCCGTAGGAGTAGCTGTAGCAAATCTGATCTTCTGCAAGAAAAAAAAAGTGTCAGGGATACAGAGTCAGTAAGTTTAACAACTCCTGTTGTCTTCCTTTCTGTCAGAGCAGTACCAGTGTACCTGAGAGTGCAGTGCCCCATCCACGTCTTATACTTGTGCACACACACGTTTGCAACTTGCACACATACGTGCACAAACATTCAGAACAGCAAGAGACTCAGAGAGTATTCCGATGCCCTTTACACTATCTTGCAGCTATTCAGGTGACATGACATCAATAACACATCCAGACAGATAATCTTCTAACTCTTTCACTGCTGCCAGTGTAATTAACATGCAAGAAGATTAGAAATAATCTATTTTTATATTTACTTTGTGCTTTTGGCACTGCTGCGAATAACCAAATTAAAGATGGAATTACACATGGCCTTCTCGACTGAATTTTTGTGCATAAATGGGAGAGCATTCCTAAACCCAGCAGGACAACTCAAAAAGACTACTTTGTCTAAGATGTCCTTGACCCATTTTTAACTTTTCTTGCATATTATAATAGGAAAAAACAGCTTTCAGTATTTTTTTTCTTATTTTTGTTGGCTTTCTTTATTATTATTTATTTTAGTATTTTAAACAAAGACAGGGCATAGCCTGACCACAGCTTGAGCAACTGGGGTGAGAGGAAACTACCTCTAAAATAAACACCCCACTGATTAGCAAATGTTTGTTTCTACTCACACTAATGGAGACAGGTTCATTAGCTGATAATTATTCCAAAGCACTATGTTGTTATTGCAGTGTTTGGAGGACAAACCATTATCCACCCAGTTGTTTTATAACTTTTTTTTTTTTAATAAATAAATAGTTAATTCCAACACTGTCTTAAAGGGAAGAGAAAGATCAGATTGGAAAAACAAAGCAAATACTGATGCTTATCGAAGCATACCACAATCTCTCATAGCAAGTGTCAACACCATCAGACAACACAATTTGCCAGCAGTCACTGCTTAAAGTGGAAAGAAAACAGCCTGATCCAGTAGGAGCCAGGGACTATTTTGTGACTGGAAGGCCAAAGTCTGCCAACTCCGGGGCTCTTCTGACTAGAAAGGAGAGAGGCACAGCATCAACAACCCTGGTGTCGCAGCACCAACCCTAACTGAATAAGGGGCAGCACCAACTAAGGAAGTTTCTCCATCCTCTCTTGCTTTAGGATATGGTGATGGTGCCTGTAAGAACCAGGCTGCAGCACGAAACATTGTGGTTCACGGCCTTACACAACTCATTTTCGTGCTAAGCAACAGGCTAAAAGCAAATACATGGTTAAACGACTCGAATAAAACAATGCCAGGAAAAGGGTTTTGTCTTTCCAGTCAAGAAGTGCTCTGCCTACAGTCAGACGAATACGCAAGTCAGGCCAAACAACTGGCTTAGGGAACGAACACTGATGTGAAATGCCATTTCTCTGGATGGAAGCAAGAAACAGTAGAATCTCTAATGGCACTTTTACAAGGAACGTCAATTATTTTAGTTTCCTATGTCACTGGTAGGCCTCTTCAACACAGATGCCCAAGAAGTGGCTTTGCTTGGTGCTTTTCAGGTCATTCTGACAGCATCCGCGGGGGTGTCAGCATTTCTCTACCTGTATCTGCCAGAAGTCCAGCATTGTCCTCCCACTGAACCTCGAAGCTGTAGAAGCAGATCATGTACTCCAGATCCATGAGTATCACGACCAGGCTGTTGAGCTGATCAGCCAACCAGAAATCTGCGAAGCCTACTTTGTGGAAGGGAGCCGTGAACACTCGAAACTGTCAAGAGAAAAAGGAATAATTCATATGACACAGTGGCAAAGACACCTCACCGCAGCAGCAGGACATTGCAGCATTGAACAAATATGGAAGTAACAGAAACGCTTCAAGATTTATTGCTGACCTTTTGCTCCTGCTGAAAAAAGAAAGATAACTGTCTCTCTGCTTGAAGTACAAATAAAATTCCTCCTTTCAGACATCTAATTCTTCTCCTATTCACTCCCTGATTTTTTTTTTAATATTTTTTCCGCAACTGGAAGAGCCCAGCCTCCTCCAACCAAGCTCTTCCCCAGAAACTTGGGGTCTCTGTGTAGGAGCTCAGCTCCTCCAACTGATCCTCATGCTGACCAGCACTTCCTTTCAGGCATTTATGTCGTATCTACTGACGTCTTCCACGTTTATCTTCTGCCTCACACTTAATATCAGTTAGCTTACAGACCCACAGCTTGGCCATTAATCTGATCGTGGCCCAATTTACTTAACTCGAGCTGTTCTTTGGTGTTAGAAGCTGTACCAGTGGATATTGTTACTCAGCTGGATCTCCCAAGCCCTCTAGCACAGGAAGAGTTAAATAAAGAGCAGAGAAAATCCTATTAAGTGTCAGTTAGACTCCGTCTCCATCCCAGTCCACTTTCCCTCTAAGCCTCAGCAGCAGTTTTGCCACTTTCAAACCAGACGGTTTTCATGGTCCATTACCTTTGATTACAGCTCTCCCTGCCCAGTTAGTTATAGCTACTAACAGCCAATTTCTCCAAGAGACAGCACCAGCATCATCCTGTAGTTCAGAGATTTATGAACCTTTACATTAATGAAAGCACAGGCTAACACTGGTCTTTACATTGCTCTCCTTATTAACCTAAAGGCACGCAGTTTCAGGAACCCAGGAAAGGACTGACACGTTCCCATCCAGCCCGGAATGCCAATTCAAGGCTCTGGTCCTAAATTTCAAAGCCAAATAAGGGATCAAGACTTCGTGGCATTGAACTGCAGATAGGGACCTTGACCCAGAAAGCACTGTGTTTGGTAGGACAGCGCCTAGTGCAATGGCTCGAACGTTAGGGAGCTCTGCTCTGGATGCAGTCCTGTTGTGGAGCAGCCTCTGCAGACATGGGAGAAGGCAGAGCACCCGTCCTCAAGAAGTCCATCCTCCCTAACCCAGCAAGGCCCTGCTATCTCCACCAACACTCCCCAAGGATGGGAGCTGCTGTCTGAACGCTCCTAACCCCACTGTGGTTTCTGACCAGGGCTGCTGCACGCTGCCCCAGGCACAACCCAACAGTCAGAGGGTGCCAGCACTGCCCGCTGGCAAATCCCCGTTGCACAAACCAACCCACCTTCCCAGCTCAGCAGTGCCTGCAACACCCTCTGGTGAAGATGGGCTCCGAGAATAAAGGCATGAAACACCAGGAGCCAGGGACAAACTTAAACTTCAAGCAATCGATTGCGATTATATTTGCACAGCTCCACAACCCAAGCGCAGACTTTCTGGTGCTGATACTGCAGTTTCGCTAAGCGCTGAGACAGGAGATGTTGAGCTAGAGCTGAACACTTCCTAGACTTTCACCTCGCACAGCTATGCTCCCTGCAGTTGTTTCCCCATTCCAGCACCCTGCAGGGAGGACGGTATGGGGATGCTATGCCATTCTCTGCGCTCTGATCTGATTCCTCTTGGCGAGCTGCTCCCCTCAGCCTACACAAGTGCATTCAGCAGGCTCCTCGCCTGGCAGCAGAAGCAAAGAACACTCACGTGATCAGGATGCCACGTAAGGAAGAGAGAAGGGTCTGGCACAGGAATTCAACTCACTACGAGCTAAGTAACTTTTTCATCCAGAGGAAGATCAATGAAGGAGTAAACTGCATTTCCTCATGGATTATCAAATCAAATCCCACTCACAAATTGCAACAAGCAGGTGATGAGCACAGGTGGATGCAGAAAGCCTCCTAGCTCTGAAATATCCCCCTGATTTGGTCCTAGAACAACTGGAGGTACCAATAATGCTCTGCTACGCCAAGTACACCATTTTGGCCAGAAATGAAGCACATGAAATGTGAAGACAAACACCCATCAAATCAAAATTTGGGCGAACAGCACATTTCTAAGAATTGCACTATTTACACCTCCTTGCACCCAGATAGCTGCTGGCAAAAGAAGAAATAAAATACACCCAGCCAGCCGATTTCATATGATAAGAATTAGAAAAGCCTAACAGCTATGTGCTCTGTCTGGCCTTTTTTCCCCTTCCCCCTGACACACAGAAGCACTGTGTCATTTTCCACCATTAAGGTGATCTTGCATTTTGATGAAGCTTTTCTCCCCAGGAAACCTCGGGATGAATTGGCCTCTGCACATTAAAGACACGTCTGTGCTGCACACTGCTGCATAGTCTGGAGAAAGCAGGTACTGGGAAGGTGCTGTGAAGCTCTGTGAAGACTGAGAATCTCACCCTGTTAAGATATTAAGGTAAATTAGCACAGATATTGCTCACACAGTTAGACCGCTGCCGGTACTTCCCCTAACACCAAGGGACAGCAGTAAGACTAATGAGGCTTGGGACTAAAAGGTACGTCTGTGAGAGGTGGCTGAACGCTGGAAGGCAAAAAGGGAGAAACTGACACAGTAGAAACCTAGGAAATCAAATAGCAGAGGTAAGCGCACAGAGGTTAACTAGGTGTGTGTAGAAATGCAAGCACACGCTTGAAACGTGACTCTACATTTCATCTCTGTCATGTTCCAGATAAAGTTAATCGTCTTAATTGGCATTAAAATGATTTTACGGATAACGTCAGCCAGCCCAACTCTCTTCTGCTGAATGCTCTCAGAGTAGTTCTAGCAAGAACAACGTATCGAGGGAACCAAACTGATGGAAGTTAATTTAAAAGGACATTCAGGGTTGGGATGAACACATGAAACAACTGTTTTTGAAGAAACTGAAGAGCCATCCAACAAGTTTGAAAGGTGTACTTTTGGATTCCCACCTACAACTGGAACACAGATACAGCACGCATATTTACATTTAATTTACCAGGAAAAAAAGAGCTGGGTCTTAAATGAGTAATTTTGTGTAAGAACACAACAGATTTGCTGAAAAAAAAAACAACCTGTGAACATAATTTGAGAAGCAGCAACCTTTGCAAAGGTTTCCTCTCCACCAGTGAACCTCTCTTTGTTGGCACTCTCCCATTTGGGGCTGAGAAGCACCCGTGCAGCTGTGCCTTAGGGCCCTACAACCCTAACCAAACCATTCTGCTGCATTAAGGGACAAAGCTATATGCAGCTGTGTATGTGAAGATTACGAACACCTACCTGCAACATAAGATAATAATACACTTGTAGGGACAAGCAGAAGTTGTTTCAGTAACCCCATCCTTGCAGTCAATACCTTCTCAGGTCTGCTCTATAAATACACACGTACAAAGGCATACCACTCCTCTTTCCTGAAGATTAGTGATGTTTGTATATATTTCAACTGCTACAGCTCAACTACAGCTTTTTATCTCTTATTTATTTATTTTAAAATCAGATTTCAGACTTACCAATAGTTTGAGCAGCCAAAAACGGGACTTGTAATATAAGGTTTTGGTAGGGTTGATGAGAAAAAGCAACATGAAGCCGTACAAGATGAGTGGATTCACCTGCATAGGGATGTAGGTGAATTTACCATATATACATGCCAGCAGGCTCAGGCACCACAAAACCCCCAGGAATCCAGCAATCTACAGAAAGACAGAAAAAAATGCAGATACCTTGTGAAAAAAATAACTCCAAATCCTACAATGAGCTCTCATTATAAGAAAAGGGAGAGCAGTGCTCAATCCTGTAATCTAATCAGACTTCAGCAACTTCCTCTTCTAATTGTGTTACAATTCCTTGCCAGGAAATGGTGCAGGATTTATCCTCCTGATACGCACAGCTCAGCCACTCCTAACAACCTGCTCTGTTTACCTCAAAGAGATGTTGATGGGACAAGTTGCTGCGGGGATTGAGTTCAAAGATGAGGACATGATTCACTCCAGCCTGTCTCCAGCCGTACGTGTTGATACCCAGGAGAAAGAGGAATTCTATCAGGAGAAAGCCACCTCGATAGATTCTCACCAGTGGCCACACATTTGGTCCTTCTATAAAAGCCACACCTGACAAAGGAAAAGATGAAACAGCCATAATGATAGCACAAGGCATGCCACAAATCAAACCTGTGCTCCACTTCCTCCTGCTGGTTCTCAGACGCTCAGCTCCAGCCCATGGAAACAGGGTACACTTGTAACTCATATAGCAGCTGGAGGACTTTTTGCCTCATCTGTCAGAGGATTTATGACTATTCTGGGGAAAAATTGCTCTCCAGCTTCTGCAGTCAGGTCATTAGCAGCATCTCAAGTCCCCTGTCTCACACTACAGGCACAAGGGACAGCGCTAGCATAAATCATCTCTATATTCACTTAAAAGTTCTGATTTAATGGAGAAGAAATCTCAACAGACTGAGATACAAATATTTCAGCTCCCCACAAAACCAAGAAGTACAATTTACAGCATTTAAAACAATGCTAAACTGTGCCTGATCACCCAAGTCCATACAACTGTAATGTAATACATATTCATAGCCAGCAATATAATTTCCAGCCGCACCCAAACAGAATAGCCAACGCAAGGCAACAATATGGGAAGTCTGTTTCTTCCTTTGTTCGGTCTACAGGGTTCTGAAAACAGATTTGCTTAATTTCAAACAATGAGCAGCTGCACTCTAAACCAGCAGCTTTTCTAGCACAAGCCCCTTTGCAAAATACGGTCCCTCCATTGCCTGATCTGAGTTTTATGAGAAAAACACAGATGAAATACAAGTGTTCAAACCCTCTATTTTGCTTTCACTGAGCATTCCTCATCCATATGCCTTTTAAAAGCAGAAAAGAACAGGCACTTTTACAGAATTGATGCTGAGAATTTATTTTCACAACCCTCCTGCCTGAATTACAGCCCCTAGTTTTTCAAACTTTTCTTCACAGAAAGCGTATCTGTAAGACACTTCACTTGTACTTTATATCACATCAAATTATGGAGGAAAATCGTGCAAGGAACAATGACTGACAAACAGTTGCTTTAAACTTATAACCTGAAGCGAGTATTGGATTCAGGCAGAAAAGTCCAAGTTTGGATAGAAATGACAGACATGCAGAAGCTGAAAGAAATGAGGCTTAAGTACAGAATTACAAAAGCACATCTGAAATGCCTCCAGTTGCTTACAAACAGGACACAGTAGCCCTAAAATACCGAATAAGAAATGCAAAAGCTCCCAGAGAGACCAGAACAGATACGCTGTGCTATCTGAGACAGAACAGCAAGACAAAGGTTTATCCTGTGGTGAGCACACTTCAACACAACACTATAGCATGTGCTCTCCACAGCCAATGCCACTGATCTTGTTTCTTTACTCCCAGGGTGGCAGAGGATCCTAACTGTAGCACTTGAACAGCAGCTGATTCTGGAGAAAAAGCAGATATGGAACGATGCATTGAGCTGAGCTGTGGAAATACAGATGCTGTGAGTATTTCTGTGTACTCCCTCCTCCGAAACCAAGGCCCTACCTAGCACAGCTTCCCCAGTGTAAGGTCTAGATGTGATTCCCTTCTCACATCTCCTAATTTGACCATGTTCTTCACCACAGCTACATGGCCTGGCAGAAGAAGCTCAAGGACCAGCTTGCAAGGCTTTTGTGGGCTTTGTCCAGCAAAGCCTTACAAGGCCTCAAACTGGTGCAGCACGGACACGTTTACGCCAGCTATCAGCCGAAAGGAGTAACCACAAGGGGCCAGTCTGGGTGGGAGGAACCATCTCGAGTGCCATGAGAACCGAAAGCATTCCCCAGCATCTCAGGGTGAAGAATCACACCTCCTCCTCCTGCATCACCTTCTGTGTAGCTTGAGCTAGTCAGACTGAGGGTGGAAAAACACAACGTCTGGTAACAGGCACATCAGTGGAGAACAGAGCTAAGGTGCAGTTATGAAACATTTTTCAACCACGTCTGAAAATTCAGACTTTTTCCTTTTTTTATTTTGTATTTGAGTTTACAGACATTTCTGCTTAGGCAAATAAAGGAAGGGATCTGGCCTGAGGGAAGCAGAAGAACTGGGGGAAACTGTC
Source organism: Aythya ferina (assembly GCF_964211825.1). NCBI lineage: Eukaryota > Metazoa > Chordata > Aves > Anseriformes > Anatidae > Aythya > Aythya ferina. The sequence goes on from NC_140304.1 coordinate 12,438,714, forward strand.
CTGCTTTGCAGCTACCTCCCACCCCAGCCCTTTGAGGCTTTAACTCTGCATTCCTGGCCTCTCATCAGCACGCTTTCCCTCGGGAGAAGCTGTGCTGATACAGGAGCAGATTAAGACCACAGCTCCAACATAACCCATTGCGCAGCCCTGAGGTCTGTACCCAACCCCAAGGCAGAGAGATTTTCCATTTATCTCTTGTTTCCACTTAAATCCAGCACCGCACATCAAGTCACTTCCCCACGTCAGCAGGTACGTGACACTGGATTAACTCGCCCCTTCAGTAACTGACACCAAACAGCAGATGCGGGCTCCTCACGAGGTGTTCAGAGGAAGATCTCCCTGGTGACAACCCCAACACCACCACAACCGAACTGTGCAGACTCTCATCCTGCCTCAAATGTGTTTTAATATATCTCTGCGCATTCCTTTTACAACATTCAAACAAAATTACTCACCTAACGAAGGCTAAGTGTCATCCATGTGAGTACCCTAAGACCGTGAGTGCCCGATGACAAAGACCCACACCACTTTCCTGATACAGTCATTACTGTCACGGAGAGATTTTACACTCAGTCACGCGAATGCCACGGCACAGCCACGTTCTTCCAGCTCAAAGCTCGCCCTGCCACCGTGCTCCTTCCCAAACCAAAGACAGAGCACTGCTGCAGCATGAGCAGTAACTTGTCTTCAGATTTTGTGTGCAGTCTTGTAGGTTTCTGATTAATAAAACATACACTTATTTCCGCGGCCTTTCAACCCCAATTACACATTAAATTGGCAGCTAGTAAAGCTGATAAAGAAACAGTGAGGCAGAAACAGAGGCTGATACAGCAACAGAACAGTGAGGCTGATACAGAAACGGTGAAATTTATGCTTGAAGGAGACACTTCCCTGGGATCCACCTGTAGCAGCTGCAGCCTTCAATGGATCCCAGGTGACTGTCAACTCATCTCTACAAAATGTTGCTGTTCTACTTTTAAAATCATAGAATCATAAAACCATCTAGGTTGGGAATGACCTTCAAGATCATCAAGTCCAACCATCAACCTACTGAGTCCCACCAGTGACCCCCGTCCCTCAGTGCCACGTCCTCACGTCTCTTCAGTACCTCCAGGGATGGGGATTCCACCATGCTCCAGTGCTTGGCCACCCTCTGTGTGAAAAAATTCTTTCTAATGTTCAGCCTAAAGCTCAGGCATTGTTGATATGGTTTACTACTCGTGGGCATGTTCTAATGCTGTTTTACAGATTCTACACATACAACTCTAAGACCCTACTTTAGTCAATCAAATCATAAAAACAAATTGGCAAAAGTAGCATAGAGGTTAGCAAATAATATCCAATTAAAATCAAAATTTGTAGTTAGAATACAGTTTTTGCCCAATATCTGCAGTAACTTATAGATATCAGATCATGTCTGCTGATACAAACATACCAATTATTCCACTAGTTTAGTAAGATCTGCTTTAGAGGTTTAATCATTTTTATGAATTCATTCTCACAACTGTATCACTTTTTCATTCTTACTACTGCGATAAAATGAACATATCAGGCGTCAGTCCTATTTGCACCTCACAGAGATCAAACATGCAAGTTACACAAACAAAAGATATGATGAATAAAGAACAGCTTCTACACATTCAGTGGACCCTTCACAGACGGGTCAACTTTCTGCCTCTACCACAGAAAGACCAAAAGGGAAGTATTTGCAAACAGCTAAAAACAGATAAATTTTATCCCAGGAGGCTGGATCAAATTACAGAAATATCTGATTATATTTTTTATAAATATTTAATTATTCTTTTAAAACAAAGCATAGACATGGGCTTCCCTAATGCAAGAGTTTATATGTTGATTTTCCTTTGCACTGCTTGAGCAACGTACAAGGCTACTGAAATCACACACACAATTAGTAAAGCTGCTTGTGATGAAGGAGCATATCTGGATCTGGAGTACCAATATAGCTCTTACTCTGATGAAAGTTCAAACTCAGAAGGAGCAAAACAGAATAAAACCAAGGTCTGAGATACGTGATAATTTATTCTAGCTTTTAAACAACCTTGCCAAAATCTGCCAACAAGAAAGATTCAATTAATTGCATTAATAAGCACCAGGCATTGAAATCCAACAACTTTCTACACAGAATAGAACAGAATAAAACAGCTCAGCTGGAAGGGACCTAAAAAGATCAAGTCCAACTGCCTGACCACATCAGGGCTAACCAGTTAAAGCATTAACCAAATGTGTCCTGAACACTGACAGGCTTGGGGCATTGCTAGGAAGCCTGTTCCAGTGTTTGCCCACCCTCGTGGTAAAGACATTTTTTCCTAATGTCCAGTCTGAGTCTTCCCTGGCACAGCTTTGTGCCATTGCCACGTGTCATGATGAAAATGTGCCGAGTGGCAAGGTGTTCACATCGCTATATGTCTGTTCTCATTCTCTGTAAGGAACCAGTGCAAAACCTATGCAAAAGTTAAGCTCTACAAACACCTCTCAAGGTGGGATAAGATTGTGTGCTCACAGAACAGTAACCCAAGTCTTTAGACATGGATTTTGCACTTCCAGAACATCCCTCCACGAGTACGGAGGAAACAAGGAAAACAGATCACAATACATTCCAAGTCCAAAATCCAGGTAAGTAACATGAGAAAGACATAACCTATGCAGCCCTAACAATTCACAGCAGTGTGCTCTGACTCCAAGTGATTTTACCCAGAACATGCTGACCACCCAGCTCAGATCTAGGTCTCCACTAAGTGACAAGAACGTATCCACACTGGAGCTTTGGAGCCAAAGGGTTCCTGCTGAGGATACCCACCTGAAAGTATGACAGTCACGTTCAGTGCAATGAACAATCCACAGAACAATCCAACCCTGAATGTAGTCCAGGCTGGTACAGGCTGTGAACAAAGCAATGGTGGAGTTAAAGGGGATTGAACAGGTTTATCAGCAAAATTAGATTCATTTGCAGAGTAAATTTAAAATCAGGGATACAATAATCATCTCTGACTGCACTCTTTCTCTGTGAAGTGCAGCACTGAAAAGGCTGTGTAATATTTTTGCCTATCTTGATGCCATGCCGTGTTGAAACAGAGCTCAATGGTTCTCAAAAAATGTTCCAGACCACAAAAACACTAAGCATACGTTATTAGTATCACAAATTTCCCTTCATTATTCATCTTATCCCTTCATTACCTTGCCTGCACGCATTAGGAAAAATTATTTCTGTATTTTCCAGAACTAAAGCAGATTACGTGACCATGCTCCTCCTTGCAATTTGTGGAGCATGCTCATACCCGTGTGTTTTCACCACTTTGTTCCAATGCAAATCTAATTTGGCACCTCGACAAGTTGCAGAAGCAGCTTAGCTATGTAACTTGCTCACCTGAGCTGCTCCCAAAGGTGGAACACGCAGACGTTTCATAGCCTTCTGTCTGTCCCCATCTTCTAACTCGTTGGTCACCACTTCCTAAGGAGATAAAGACACACATCGCAGAAGGTCATGCTAATGCTAAACACCTGATACTGCATTAAAACAAAAAATAAGTCAATTTCCAAGTTACATTTGAGCCCTCACCCCATGTTATTCCAATGTACTGTAACAAAGATATGAAAAGTTTACCATAACGCATCTAGGTGTTATTATATGATATAAGCTAACACTGTCTTAGCTTTTCAGAGTGAAAATTTACCAGCTGAAGACATGTAGTGGGTTTACATAGCAAGGTTTTGGTAGCAGGGGGCCACAGGGATGGTTTCTGTGAGAAGGATCTAGAAGCTGCCCCATGTTTGGTAAGGGCCCCACTGTTCCAGAGCTGAGCCAATAAGCGATGTTGTCTTGTGCCTCTGTGAGAGCATATTTAAGACAGGGAAAAAAACGCTGCGCCACACAGCAGCTGGGAGAATGAGAGCAGTGAGGAACAGCCTTGCAGGCGCCAAGGTCAGTGTAGAAGGAGGGGGAGAGGTGCTCCAGGCGCCAGAGCAGAAGTCCCCTGCGGCCTGTGGTGAGGACCATGGTGAAGCAGGATGTCCCCCTGCAGCCCATGGAGTACCACGGTGGAGCAGGGTTCCACGCTGCAGCCCGTGGAGAGGAGACCACGCAGGAGCAGGTGGCCTGGCAGGAGCTGCTGCCCGTAGGGGAGCCAGGTTGGAGCAGTTTTCTCCTGAGGGATGGACCCCGTGGTATGGACCCATATCTGGAGCAGTTCTGGAAGAGCTGCTGCCTGTGGGACACCCACGTCAGATCAGTTCATCAAGGATTGTATCCCGTGGGTGGGACCCCACAGCACAGGGGACGAGAGTGATCAAGAAGGAGCTGCCCACTCGAGTGGAACCACGACAAGACAACATACACAAATTCATGTAAGCAATGCCAGAAATCAGTGGCACTTTAAAATCAACCAACAGTTGCCTTGGTGGTGAATACAGGCTACAGGCAGACCTTGTGGGGAGCAATAGTGAAGAAGAACACGTTGTTTTCTAGTTACAAAAGCAGCAGCGCACAGAGCAGCATCTTTACCTCTGTTTCGGAGATAAGCTGGTTGATTTTCTTGCAGGTGTAGAAGGGTGCCACCTCCACCTCGGCCACCCGCCACTCCGCCCCTCGTGTCGTCTCCAGGTTCTTGTCATGTTTCTTCAAGATCTTGCGGAAGCCTGTGAAGTTCAGGTTCTGCAGGGAAGAGGAACAGTTACTGGCCATTAGCCTCAGTCAGATCAGAAGAAAGTTACGTGGCTACATGCCAGCGCTAGCAAGGAATAAGAAGAATCAAAATTCTTGGATCTATGGTCAGGAAGATTTTTGTGTTATCACTTTATTAGAAAGTTATGTATCCTTTGTAAAGGATAATGCTCTCTCTGCATGGGTACCAGACTGCTTATATCCCACATGCACTACACCTGGTCTCTGCATGAGCAGTAATGAGCTCTTAAAAACAGAAAGCTGCAGAAAGAGTATGTATGCTGCGCCTACCCCAAAGCAAGGCACATATTAATTCTTCCAAGGGTTTTTCCCCTTCTGAAAAGACTAGGCTATGGATTTCTAGTTTTTTCAGTCTTCTTGGTTTCAAATAAAGTTTGCAGAATAAGCACATTATAAAAGAGAAATCCTGATACAACAGAAAACTTGTGAAAAGTTTAAACGCTGCAAGTGAAGCCCTGAGAAGTGCATCCCCTGACAGCACGCTCTCACAAAGCACATTGCACGATGCCTGCAAAACTGGCCGAGGCTTGCAGACAGAGGAGATAAGAACACGATGCCACATTAAAGGGAAAAAAAATGATGGTTGATTTCCAAGTTACGTACGAGCCCTGACCTTAGGCTCTTGTAACGGGCAGTAACAAAGATAGGCAGAGCTCACCACGCTGCATTAAAAGCAGGCGATTGCTGTGATGAGATGTGTTTGAAATGCTGTGTTTCATTGCACAGAAAACACCTCTTGAAAGGCTCTGTGTTTCCTTCAGGCACCAGCAGGAACACGGACAGACCGTGGCAAGAGTCACTTCAAAAAAAGCTTAGAAAGTAGCTTGGAAAGAAAAACAGAAAATCGCAGAATCCAATACCCCGGGGAGAGGCGCCAACTACTCGCTGAAATTATTTTCAATCTAATTATGCTCAGAGTGATTTAATACCAGACCCCTGCCATATAGGTGGGGAAATGAGGCTAGGGAGATGGGAGCAGGAAGCCAATGCATTAGTGATCTGCATTATTGCAGACAAGAGACTTTAATTACTTTCTATCGGAAAAGCCAGCATCCCACCCCAGGGAGAACAGATCACTATTTCATAAATTGGAAATGGGTAAGATGCAACAAAATGCTGGTTTGGGTCCGAGACTGCTCCACAGCCTGAACTGATATGGCTTTGTGATGACATTAGCAGAGCCCACAAATCCTGCCACCCCCATGGCCTGACAAAAACACCGCGGGCTACGATGGCACCGCAGCGATGACACCGAACGAGAACAGCCAAGTGCCATCTATGCAGCCACGGGTTTTGCACTTCTTGCTATTTAGTACACTTCTATTTGGCAAGGGGCCTTCTCCAAGCCTGACTTCCATTTCTGAAGGTGGCTAATTGAATCTGTGGAAGCGAATTGGCTAGTGACATGCTTTGCCATTAAAGGTGAAAAAAAACAGTGCAAATAATGTTACGCAACATCAAGTAGGATGAAACAGCAGACTCAAAATCTTTGCTCGCATACAAGTGCATTGGTTAAATGCACCACCAAGGCAAACACATGGCAGTGTAGTAAGAGTGAATCAGCCCCCATTATTTGCCCCATGAATTAATTTCTCAAGATTTGTTTGTTCTGAGACACAGTATTTCATTTTAATAGGTGAACATACTCTAAGGTTCTAAATTACTGCTAATAAATTACTTTTAATGGAAATTTAATCATAGGTAGTTTTACAAAGTACCAGCTGGCCCAAAGTTATAGTTTCACTTCACGTTTGCTTTGTGCACCTTACGAATCAATGTGTGCAACTTCTCCTCTTGCTTCAGTGCGAACGGACTGAGGAATTTGCTCCACGTGGGTTTTCTTTCCTCGGTAACCCAATGCCAGCCTTCAGCATCTTGTCAAAGTCATGGCTGGGTATCTATAACGCCCCTGGTGACCTCACTTGATCCCCTACTTGAAGGCCTCAGCCATGTCATCTTCCCTCCAGGTTACTGTTTTCCCTCTCCAAAACTGCAAGGCCTCGAATATTTCTAACTCTTATATTCTAATCTCAAATGTGATTAAAATGAGTATTTTGGGATTTGGCTTTATGCTTGTTTTAGTACATGTACTCCTTGTCCTCAACTTCAATACCAATCTGAGCTAATTTTCTTATTCTCTCTTTGAAGATATGCTGTAGAGAGAAGCTCTGTCCCTTTGGAAACTGAGAATGATCAAATCCAGATGGTTTTCACATCAATTTTTAGCATATATACAGTGCTCCTGGACCCACGGTGGGAAAAGGTAAAAACATGAGTGGGAAGGATGCCTTTTTTGTCAATGTAGCGTAGGAGAAGATTTTCCAGAGGAATGACCTATGTCATCCTCTATTTAAATTCATCAAGCCTCAGAAGTGATTTTTTGTAACCAGAAGTAAGAGCTTTTTTAAAGAAATGGAAGAAATCACAGTAGTCAGTGTTGCTTTGTTCCATTCCTGAAAAGCTAAGGGTACTCTGCCTTTGATCTTGAACTAGAAGCTGTCTTTAACTGTTCCAGGGCTTTATTAAGAGACCCACAGAGAGCTTCAGCAACTGTAAATCCGTGCCCAGGAGTCGTGGAGGGATGTCTGCTCACCCCATGACAACAAGCAGTCATAATGTCTGTAAGAGATGGTCCCAGCACTTCCCTGAGAGCTCTCCTTTAAGGCTTGTTCTAGTGCAAGCTGGACAAAGATGTTCCAAGCTGGAAACCCGATATTAAACCTAGGAAATTCCAGTTGAGGTATCTGGAGTGAGTAAGTGACACAGCATCATTTTTAGGAGAGGTTAACACTGGGAATTTTGGAAGAATCAAGCTTTGTCCATACTGCAGAGTGGTATTCAAGTATTTCTTACAGCGAATTTAGTTTAGTAAAATTTCCCAGTGCAATTGCCGATGCTGGTAAAGACCCAAATATAGCTCTAGCAAATTTAAGTTAAAGAATTAAAGTTGAAACATTTTTAATTAACAAGCCAAAACAAATAAACACAATCAGATATTTATGAGCAGAGTGAGTCTAGCAAAAATCGATCAAAGGTTTCAAATTTTTGGAACAAAATCATTGTCTGCAATATTTATCATGCCCTTCCCTGCTAGAAATCCAAGTACAACTAAAGATTTGTTTCCTCATACTTCTTTCCAGGCAAATGAGCCCGTATTCTTCAGAACTAAAAACATTTATTATTTTAAATGGATGTTTTAACAAGAAATTCTGATCTTAAAGGTCAGAGTTACTACCATGGTAACTCCAAGAGGAAACAGTACGCTAGCATTTCAAGTTCCATTACAAATATGGAGATAAAAGAGCTTCTTCCCCAACTTCCCAGCCCTGGCCCCGCACAGAACAGTGCACTGCAGAAGGAGGTGGCCCCGGTGTGACTGCAGTGACTTCACATTGTCACCAGGCTTGTGCCAAGGTTGCTGGGCTTGGGCAGCCCAGAAAAGGATGAGAATCGAAGGTCCTGCAGGTGAGCTGAGCATTTCCAGCTCAGCAAAACACAACAAGGACTATGTTGTTGGCTGCTAGGGATTTGCCCTTTCTTTGACATTGTCTAGCGACCCCAGAGCCAAAATGAAACCAAAAACTGACTTGAATGAGGCGAGTGAAGGCAATGCAAGCACAGAGACACACACACACATAGGGCTCTGTCAAAGCACCTCCCCTGGTGGGTACCTGATAGTTCTGCAGTAAGATGAGGCTGAGGTAGAGCTCGCTGAAGGCCAATTTCAGGTCTTTGATATTCCTATGCTGGACACGCTCCTCGTGGGACAGGTGGAAGACCGGCTTTTTGCGCCGCTGCTGCGTGGAAGCCCCGCTGGCTTCTTTCTGTGCGTCCAAAGTTGACTGCAGCTCCGTCCGAAGGGTCGTGAACCTGCGCTGAGCTTCTGCAAGCTTTTCTGTTAGCACAGGGAGGAAGAGTCAGGTGAGTGGTGGCACCTTTTTATCAAGCCTGTGAACAGCGCTATACCTTCTCCTCACATAATATGCCTGTCGGTAAAAATCACTGCATACAATAACCTATTGCATGGCCTTACCCGCTGAGCATTAAATTCAGCAGCTCTCCTTATTTCTTTTTTATGAAGTTTCTTCTCATTAAAGATTTTAGTGCACTTTTATGTATACCATACACTCTCTGGAAAAATAAAGAAGCCTCCACGTCAGACAGGTCTTGATTAATTTAGTCAAAATCAAGGGGCTGTCCCTGCAGTACAGGCTGAAGCAGCAATGACCATGAACTCCAATCCCTTCACCGCTGTGTGATGCTCACTCCTGGGCTGTCTGGACACCCCTTACTGATACCCAACCCAGGCAGCTGCTGCACACAGAATCTGTGCAGCCACCCCATAAAGCAGAGGCCATAAAGCAGCGCTTCTCGGCCCCACAAAGGATGTTTTAGAATCTGCTTGCTCACTACCAACCATGTGGTTGCTATCATTTTATATGACAGCAAAGGAATTGAAGAAGAAACACACTTCACGTGTATGGCTGGATTTTGGAGAGCAACGCAAGCCTTCTGACAAGCTCCCAGTGACGAGCACCGCTTCTGCTTTGATCAGCAGCTACAACACCGCCAGCATCTGTCCACAATCTGCAGTAACCATTTATCCCTCTTTCCCTCAATTTCGGATCACACTGGTTAGAAGCCCCGTCTCATTAGTTAGTGATTAAAGGGCCAGCTAAGCTGAGTTTAATGACCCTCTGAATGTGCTTTCGTGAAGGGGAAGTCCTCTTCCTCATCTCAAGTATGAAAAAGGGATTCCTTTAACATGCTGCTTTACCTACCTTCAGAAAATAATTGTCTATGCTCAACAATATTATTTTACAAGCAGCACAGATGACATCATTCGTGATGAATCACAGAATGGGTTGGGTTGGAAGGGCCCTTGAAGCCCACCCAGCTCCAGCCCCCTGCCCTGGGCAGGAACACCTCCCACCCGCCCAAAGCCCCATCCAGCCTGGCTCAGAGTGCTCCTTTCTTTGTGTTCTGTACATCTGGCTCCTTCCAGGCTTTATTCCTGCTGCAGCCTCAGCACCAGCCGTGGTGTGTGCTGATGAGCACCACACCAAAGCTGGCGTTGGCCATGAAGACGCCGAGCAGCTTTGCAGGGCAGGAGCAGAGAGCTGGGAGCTGGAGCCAGCTGCACTGACCCATCCACAGCCCAAAGCTCTGCCTGGCAGGCTCCTGCTTGCCAATTTAATTCCCTTCGTTAGAGAACAGCTCATAGAACGACTTCATAGCAATTCTCAATTCCTCCTCCCCATACAGGGTAATATCCATCCCGCAGAAGCAAAAAAACCCTTTGGAACAGAAAAGGGAGATCAATATAGGAAAATCAGGGATGGAAGAACCTGAAAGCCTCCGTAACTTTATTGATCGTAAACTGAGTAAGAGGTTTTAAAAGCACAGGGAATGAAAACTCCTTTCTGACAACTTCCACAGCTGCAAGGGCTCCACTGAATGGAGACGACGTAGCCCACAGCGTGATGTGTCTGTCCACAGCCACACAATATTTAACACAGTTGAGGTCAGGTTGCCAAAAAACACTCCCTCCCCCCTTCAGGAGCTCTCTTTGGAAGAAGTAAGAGATGTCTGCTGGAGGATCTGTTAGAATCAAAAGCCTTCATATAAATAACACTCACAAGTTCACTCTCTGTATATTCAAAATGTTACATTAAACCATCTGTGACACACTGAGATTTCCTTTGGATCAAATTATTAAATATGCAGGGGTTCAAACTTACATCTTTCAACTGAAAGCACATGTTCCATTGTCCCTATGTCCAGAAAAATCTTAAAATCCAGGAGTCTAATAACATGGTATTAAAAAAAAAAAAAAAAAAAAAAAAAGATAATGTTTCTGAAATAGTGAGAAAACTACTGCAATTTTCCTATCTGTTTGCAAACCAGCATCCATTAAATAGCATCATCTCCAATATAAACACTCTTAATCATCCAAAAATGTGGCTTGGAAGAACCATTGCAAGTCTTTTAATTCAACCTCCTACTCAAAGCTGGCCCAATATTCGAGCTAAATCAGGTTGCTGCTGAGCAGAGTCACGTCCTGCCTTCCAGACGGCTCTCTCCGTCGGTACAGGCAGCCCACGGTTCCCTGCGGATGGGTTTTTAAAGACAACTGAAGCAGCGTGGTAATGACCTGCTGCTCCTGGAGGATGGCAGCCCTGCCCCATCTCCTGCATTGACTCCAGTTATCCAGCCCGCAAATCAGTTCATCTCGTTACGGAATGATTTTATTACCGAGTCACTGCAGATGCAAAAATAAGAAACAATGTGTGCTGGTATTCTTAAAACCTCCCGGGGAGTTGCCTAGGGAAACCACAACGCAGAGTAGGACTGAATTTCTCAATTTGCAATGTATTCCAAACTATTTGAAAGGACATTCACTGCTATCACTAATTGAGCACTCTGAAAAGCGACTTTTTTTTTTTAAAAAAGAAAGGATGCCATCAAAAGAGTTAGAAAAAAAAGCAGCAAACACTTAGAAACTGGAACCACTCTTGTTTTGCAGCACTCTGCACGACCTGATGACCACAGAGTGCACAGCTCAAGTGTAATCTCAAGGCAAAGACTAAGGAAAAACCCAAAATCAACAGCGGCAGACTTCAACAAAAAGACTTGCAGTAAAAATGCAGCTTTCCCCCCAAAGGTACTCCTAGATCCTGATCAAAGATGGATCCTGATCAAGCTGCTCCCCAAGTTCCAGTTTGGAAAAATGGTCATCTGCATGGTCACGGCAGTGCTCAAAAACTGTTTCAACGGGCAATCTAATAGCCCATTCCTGCCCACAGCTCCTCTGTGCATTTTAGACACCTCCTCCTTTTCTCTACTTGTACGTATCACATTCAATATTTTATTTACCAAGTTAAAGCCAAAGCTTCCTACCAATGATAAAAGGAGCTCCCGAGTTAACACAAAATTGTTACTAACTGAACAGCAGCACAAGCAGAATCTGATTATACCAACTTAAATGATAACAAACTTCCTCTCTAGAGGATCCCAAACAAACCAAAACTGGCCACAAAAGAAATCTTAGCTCTTGAACAGGCACTCCTCTGCTGGAACTATCTGAAAATGTTACTACTAGTGTGTTTTTTTTTCTCCTCTTTCAAGTGTGTGTAAGTTTACTTGAGAGCAGTCCAAATAATCACAAACTGTTTATCAAATCAGATTTATTTAATGGCAGTTTTCCTTCCTACAAAGCCAGAATAATGGCCTGGGGAATTCAGGCTGCGTTTGATGCGAGCCGACAATGTTTGAGCACAGAGCGAAAGGCACAGGCATCCTGCAGCAGGCAGGGCTCATTGAGGAGCCCTCAGGACAGGAAAAGGAGACGAGGAAATAAAACAGAGATCAGCAGAAGGATTAGCTTTCATGCAAGTGGACAATATTTATTGTTGTAAAGACAAATGTATAATAAACCATATAATAAGCCTATAATAAATAGCACGAAGCAGGCCATAATGCAAGCCACCGCCTGCCTGCAGTTACAGCAGGGTCTGACTTGACATATTTCAGACACGAGCAAGGCAAGAAATATTCCTTCGGTGGTTCCTCTGGGTAGCTTAATGTTAGTAAGCCGAATAAAGGGTTTCCATACTGTTAAGGTCACATCGCTCTTCTGCAAATAAAAGACTCATTTAATTCTCATCACAAGCGATTTTCAAATTGCATGTGTTCTCTCCTATATGTTTTTGAAATGACAGCAAATTGAAAAAAAAACCTTCCTTGTATTCTGAGTGGCATTTTATACAATATGGGAAGGGGTGTGGATACGTGGGTGTGTACATGCTAACAGCTCTTCATTAGCGAAAATTATCACCTGCATTGTGCAGGTGAATTGAAGAACTTCCTGCACCGAGTTGCAGAAGATCTCAAGGTAAAACAAAATTGAGAACTGTTCTGAGTGTGGTTAGGTATAGATGAACTGTATGCAGAAAAATGCCTATGGGCTAAAGTGTAGAGCAGGCCCAACAAAACACACTGCTTCTGCCTACAAACCTCCCCTTGCCTTGTTCCTTGCACCCACTATGGCTAGAGCAAAACAGCACTGCCACAGAGCCGGGAGAGCTGGCATAGCCTGCCCCAGGGAGATTCGCTTCCCTACATGGAAGCTGAACAGAGGCAAGTTGCAGCGTACCCTTACTGCATCTATTGTGCCTTCAGCTATTCTCATCTTCACCACCCAGACTCTGCTAGCAACAAAGTCATCGCCTGATAGTTATTAAAGTATTTTTGCACACTTCGACTTTGTCTTTGTTACCAGACTGAAATCAAAAATAGAAAAAGGCTACTATGGAGTGCTGCAAAAGCCTGTTTATTGCAAGATGTTAATAAATCAAGAACACATTAAGAGAAGCATGGCAGCAGTCAGTACATCCCTGTATCCATATTTAAACTGTTTTCCAGCTGAAAACCCTTTTTAAACCTTACCAAAAGAGGCCATAAACCAGCTCAAATGTAATGGTGGGTGAAACTAGGACACACTATTACAAAGCCTTTTGTAGCAATATTACAGGGCAAATTTCTGATTATTCCATTCTGAAGTTTGTTTTCAAAACACAGGGTGGGAAAACAAACAGCACTTTGAAATATGAACCCTAGGAACCCCTGCTCCAACCACCCTTACATTTTTACTCAAATTTAGTAAACAGGATTGTATATACAGCCAGTGACGAATTGCTACTGGCTGATCCAGTCTGAAAAGTTGCAAATGTAAGTTAAGTGCCTAAAAACCTCTTGAACGCATCAGGACAGACAAGTGACCATACATAAGCAAGTCCAGGATAGCTCGTCCAGCAAAAGCTCTGAGAACACCATCTAGGGAGCTTTGCACTTATGCCTAAAACAAGCACAGTAGACTGCCACCATGGGTAGGCTGAGAAACTGTGCCCTATATGTAAGATGCCACTTAAATTTAAGAGCATCTTCAAAGTTCAGCAGGATGCTATTACAAAGCAATGAAATTGCCTGCCCTTCATTCTTCCTCCATTCAAAAACCATGGTTTTAGTTCCACATCTGTGATTAAACCAGAGCAGTCTCCCATATAAACATGCCCTGTAATTACCTGATGGTAGACCTTCGCGAACACTGTGGCTATTCTGAAAGTCTGGGAGCTTCAGACTCCTTTTGTGTTGCCGTATTTTCCACAAATACACACAAATAAGCACTTTACCTGAATAGAAAATGTTGATTTTGGCAAGTTCTTTCTCGCAGGTTTGGAAGAACTTCTCTTCAAACGTGGCAAAACACCTTTTCACTGTGTCTTCATCTGTGTCTATGAAAGAAAAGAGAAAAAAAAGGTTGAAACAGAAGAATATAGGAAGAATTTTCTAAATGGCTGCCATTTGCCAATTGGAAATATTTCTTCAGAGTAAATCCACCTTCTTTGTCATGTGGAGAAAGAAGAATTATCAAGTCCAAGAGGCTTTGAAGGAATGTGAATTTGACTGATAAAGGAATTGCCCCAAAACAGAGAGGGAATGCCCCACATAAGCGGTAGCTGAACCTTGACCAAAGTTCCCATCATCTTTTTACACCCTTCAAGTGCTACTGCAGATCCTGCACACTTCATTTCCACCTCCTAACCCAGCTTGTGTGTGACTGCACTTGTAGTGCCACCCTGGATGAAGGCTGTTTTCACAGCTATCATTACAAAGTCCCACATTGGTGGAAAGGGGGGACCATGTCCCATCCCCAACGTGCACCCACAGCACGCAGCTGTTGTGGGGTGGTCCCCTTCCTCCTTCCTCCCCCCCAGCATCCCACCGAGAGCCGGATCAGGGAGAGATGTTCCGTGCAAAACAAACGCTGATTAAGTAGCAGCATAGCTGCCCCTGACACGTTACCGTTGCTTCACATCAGTGCTAAATTATCATATTAAACCACCCAGAAATTGTTCTGCTCTCCAGTCTTGGGCACTGGCAAGCTCACCAATACACTTGAGAGCAAACCTCTTTAACAAAGATTGGGTCTTACAGTCTTACCCACCACAGACAGAGATCTAGCTCTTTAAGAACAAAGCTGGCCATGAAAACTATTCAGGCCAGATTAGCAAACAATTTTATTTAAAAGAAAAGTGCCAAACTTAACCGAAGGCTTCATTTGACCTTGTTGGTGGACTCACAGGCTTCAGCCACCATTCCTACCTTCTCGTCACTATAACCTTTTTACTCTTTGCTACCACTGTTTCTCCTCTTTCACATGTAATTTTGAATAGTCTCTCCTCAGCAAATGGTTCACATTTTGCCAAATGTCTCAGCTCTTTTTGGTGCTATTTCATTGCACAGCAACCTATTTTCACATCAACCCTGGAGACCTTCACTTCCAGAGGGACATTGCTCTGGCACTCCACACAAACCAAGCCAGGATTTCTCTTTCTCTTGGAGCCCGATTTTTTTGCCAAAGTCAAATTTGGCAATTAAAGCTGCAATTCAGCTGCTTTGTTATTATAAGGAATACAGTGAAACATCTCCAGAAGTCCAGAATGTCAAAGACAATGAGTAAAAATTAAGGAACCCACACTGTAATTTCACATTTTAGCACTGTCATACTCACATACCCAAGTGTTACTAATACTGAAATGCAGCAGATCCTTCATACCTGCCATAGTTTGCTGAGTTCTCATGCAGTCTTACAGACTAAAAAAAGGTAGTGTTATTACAAAGAGTAAAAATTAAGTTACTTAAATGGTCTTGAAAAGCTCAAGAAATAGATCTTGAACTACAGGTTTTTAAAATGAGATAAAAAGAGTGTCTACAAAAAAAATATCAGTCACTGGCAGATAAACATTCTGGACTGTCACAACCAAAAAATCTTTTTCTCTTACCATTAATTTGTAAGTAAAACAACCTCAAAGTAGTATTAATTAAGAGAATATTTAAATATAAACTTTTAGCAGTTGAAATTTCCTGTTGTTTTTTGTTTGTTTGTTTGTTTGTTTTAATGCTTGTGGCAGCATTATTAAACACCATAAACCTACACATACTACATTAACACTTCAAAGGGTTTGGACAGCAAGAGCAAGTAACACCACACAAGCCTGTGGGTGCAACGCTAGATAAAGTCTTTCTTGTTCTAGACTTTGACGATGCACTTTTGGGGTTGAAATAAGGAACACAGAGCAAACGCCGTCCTGCACAGATGAGCAGCGTTTCCAACTCCACCATCCAAACAAGCACTCGCAGAAAAGAACTGCAAGAGCCCCTGAGGCTGCTCCAAATTCTAGGTTTGGCTCCTGGGGACTGATCCTTGCAGATCCGCAGCTCCTCCTGGGGCCCAGGATTCCCTCACTCGCACAGGCAGACCCCAAAATGAGAGGGCTGCAGCTCCTCTTTGCGGAGCAGAAGCCGCCGTGGCCCTGAGGCGTTATTGCCCATCTTGGCCCAAGGCCCCACTCGCTGCCCAGACACAAATCCCTCTTTGCGGGTAGCCTGGAGCACCAGAAGGACACCAAACAGCTCTGTTTGCTTTGGGGCTGGTAATTTCTAAGGGCAGAGCCACAGTGGTTGCAACACCGTACCTTGGGGCCCTGCCAGTAAGGCCAACCTGGACTTGCCTGCAGAGCCCTAGCCCTTGAGCCAGCAGCTGCTAGAAATTATGGGGCCATACGTAACACGCAGAGTTTTGGCTCTGTGGCTGCCTGAAGCTTTTCAGATGACAGGAATTAGAGTATCAAAATGGTTCAAAGCAGCGTGGTGTTAAACTAACACATTGCCAAATAAATGAGTACATTGTTTGCTACGTTACTTAAGGAAACGGTAAGTAAGTCTGTAGAATTGTTTCACTGCATCTGAAGTTTAGAAAAGGACAAAGGGCTTTAAATAAACAAGCCACTCTTGAAAGACCTTCCAAAAACCTTGAGATTAGGAATTCAGGTCTCTCTTTAGACCTCAAAACATTGCTGACTCAGAGGAAAGCAAGGTTCTGTATAAACTATTCAAAAACCTTATCCAAACACCTTCTTATAAAAGATATTTTGCAGGCCACGGTGGATGCCAGCTTTAAAACCCTGGGTTTTCTGTGAAAAGGTTTCCCTTTGGTTCCATTCCCACTGCAGTTCAGCGATTTAGCTGCAATAATAAGCAAGTGCTGCCAAGGCTATTGCCTTTATTTATTTTTTTCCCCCCCAAGGCTAGGACAGGACAACATTTTCTGCCATGAGAAAATGATGGTGCCAGAAACTGGCCTTGGATTCAGAAGCTCCATGACAACAGAAGCTATTGCTAAAAGGCATCGAGCTACCTCTGCCAATAAGGACCAGTGGTAACCTTCCTTTTGTTCCTTTTCTATAGCCCTATTAGTCCATTTACCCTAAAATCCACGATGTTGCCAAGGATCCACGATGAACAAGGCTGCCAAGAAGATAGCCCGATCGATATTGCAGCTTCCTGACCTCGTCTTCCTATGCAACTGCCTGCTGTGAATAGAAGACAGCACAGTGAGCCTGAAAGCCTCTTGTTCTTCCTTGCAAAGCCAAGTGGTAAGCCAGAGCAGTCTGGACGTACTCCCCTGTCTCCACACTTTCTGGCTTGCGCAGAGTTCAGATGCTGGCTCACCTAAAATATAACCTGAATTGAAAAATTAACCTGCAAGTGGCATTCCCGAGCTGGCCCATGGACTCATTTCTCAGCGCATGTGAGCTGTACATCCAATTTCTTGTTTTCTGCAGCTGTGGGATATAAACAAGTGATCAGCATCCTGCTCCGCTTACTCACTTCTACACAAGAAAACAGACGGGAAAGGTTTGCTTTGTTAGAACAGTGCCCCCTGAAAAGGCATCATTAACAAAAAATCCTCGTCTTTATCATATGGAATTTTAAGGGGCAACTAATTAAAAAGATTAATTAGCTGTGTTATGGGAGCAGCACTGGTGCAATTCTCTGAATCACCTTCTGTTTGCAACAAAACAGTTTTATCTGAGTAAGCCTATTTCAACACTTCAGCTGGAGAGGAGGCAATTTTAATTATTTTTCTTTAGGAGGACTCTGCGGTCTATTCCGTATAAAAAAGTCAGACTAAACGTCAGCATGAAACACATTAAATCGTACTGGACTGGTGACCACAAGTCTAATATCACCACTGTTTGTTTGACTATGCTAAACTTTTAATGTTTTTCATACCCTGTTCTTGGCTGCTCGCTAACAAAAAGCTCTGTGCATTGGGCTGGACTAGGACAGCAACAGTGGGACTGTGGCTCTGAAAAATTAGCAAAGCTAGCAGGATTTCAATTTAAAAGGAAGTTTTCTTGTGCCTAGGTCCAGGAGGACAGTAACTGCTTATACTTCTAGGCTCTGTGGCATGCTAGGGAAAAGGAAAAAAAGAAAGGGAGAAGAAAAAGAAAAAAAGGCAGCTTTTACCCACCACTCAAAATTCTAAGAGAAAAAAGTCACTGAAGGAGAAACACATCTGCTTCCAAACCCCCCATCAGCCCTTTCTCTCTACTCAACCATCACCATTTCCTAACATCCTTGATGATTCTACAGCACCAGGGCTGTAGTTTCCTAACCTTTTACATAGTAGAGTGAAAAGTTTTACAGCTAAAAATCCAACTGTGTAGCTCAAATGCAAGAATGATGATCATCTATACATCCTTAATGTGTCGTCCTCGTGTTTACTGGGGGATTTTTCAATGGGACGGATTTTTCCACACGGCAACTCCTTCCTCAGTGCAGAAAGCTACACTCACATCAGCTGCAAATGGTATCACTCACTCACAGCTTCTAATAAATGAATTACTCACCATACATTTTCATGCCCAATCTTGTGGCACATAAACTTCTGCATGAGATTGCTTTTAAGTGCATAGATATAGAAATCTCCTCTTGCTATAGGAAGAGAGGGAGCAGACTCTGCTCCTCCTGTACCACATGGAAGGAACATTTGCTTTCATGCTGTTTTACCTTCACTTCTGAGTTGCAACCTCCACACTCACGTGTAATGATGTGCACCTCTCTTGGAATTTATTCCATCCACAAAAAGTGGACCTTGAAATAAAATATTATGAAATCAGCAAGGAAGAGGCTTCATGCATTAGCTAACATTAAAAAAATAAATAATAAAATAGTAAGAAGTATAGAGACTATACCTGCTTTTCGAAACTGCCACGGATGAGCTGGTCAGCTCGCCACTTAATGACTGCTCTAGCCCAAATTAGATTTGGTTATTCAATTATTTCCCTAAATCTAGTAATAAGAAATGACCAGTCAGGTAGCAAATGAGGTTGGTGCTGTCCGCACAGGCAGTGTTTATGTGCGGGCAGGGGAAGGAGGAGGGAAGAGCTGCTGCAGGTCAACAGCAAGAGTTGTCTCAGGTTTTGGTTCACCATTTTGTTTTCAATCAATTTACCCAGAATGAAAGGAATCTCTTTTAAAATACCTTTAGAAAGTATGATTTTCAGGTGAGTAAAAATTCTGCTTTTTTATTTTTAGGTTGTATCACTGGAATCTTTCAAGCAAACCACCTGGCTTCTTTATTTATCTGGGAAGAAAAAGCAACCTCCGCAACACGCCTACAAGCAAGATGTATAACCAAGCGTCTACTATAAGTTATTTGTATTTGTGACTCCATAAGCACAGACCCTGAAGCAATATCACCATCCTGGTAAGAAATCAGGTGTAGAAGAGACTGGCAATGCACGAGCAGGATGGGATCAGAAGATGCTGCCCAGCAGCTCGAAGGGTGCTGGCTGGGTTTTGTAGTCTGCAAGCACTGCTCTGTGGCAGGGGAGCTGTAAGTCATTCTGCAAACAGCAAACAAGGCAGTAGCCCTTGTTAGGTGCTAGGCAGGAGTCACCACAACAGGAGCATGGTTACGCTGGGACTGGGATCCATCGACACGCTCTGCTGCTGTGACAGCTCCACAAAGCCATCTGGGCAGGCACGCTTTGAAGCTGACCTCCAAATTCTCTAATTTCAGAGCGAAAAGGCTCTAAGCCTTCAGCAGACACGTAAAAGACATGTCTAGATCAACCCTATCCAGCTAGAAGAGGATCTAAAAGACTTCTTTTCTTTCCATATAGCTTGAAAAGGGGGAGGAAGAGCTCAGGGCAGTGTAAGCTCACGTCCCAGCTTCCAGGCCGAATGTCCCCAGTGCTGCTGTTAGAACTGGGCACCATTGGGTTGGCCAAATTCTGCCCACTGCCGGGGGCTCAGCTTCCCCCCGTTGTCCTCTGCTCACACAGGACCACGATGTGCCACTGCTTTCACAGCCCCTCGCCCTCTGTGCTGCGGGAGGTAATGGCACTACCAGCGGAACCACAAAGCCCAGCCTGTGTGGTGCCTCCCATTGAAGGACAGGGAGACAGAAACTTGTGACAGAAAAAAAATAAATGAGAAGTAACACAAATACCTAACGATATTCCACGAACAGCCGTGAAGGCGTTGTTAATGCTGTGTGACAGACCTGACTGCCAGGAGACAGCGCCCAGCGACAGGACTCACAGCACCTGCCTTCCCCGGTTAAGAGCAGCTGGAAAAAGGGGAGTGTGGATGAGCAAGCCCTCCAAGAAGGGTGCTAACCCATGCTGAAGTAAGAGACCCAGAAACGACTTGCAGCTCTTCTGGCTGAAAAGGACAGCACGGGAGTAGAGGCATCAGTAGTCGTGCAGAAGCTCCCTTGGGACTCCTCTGAGAGCCAGGCTTTCTCCTCGCACCCCGCAGTCCCGGTACAACTGTCTGTACAATCAGAAGATGTGCTTCCAGCTTTCTCAGTAGCTCCCTTACCTCAAAACTTCCAAGCAGGCTTTGTTTGGTTACTAGCATCTGTTCACCAACTTGTGTGGCACCAGAAACGACGATTTCAGATGTAGCCCTCAGCCCACCTCACCAAGCACCCTGGTTTTGGTAGTTATCAGCACTGGACAAAGCACTTCAGCACCCATTCTGACTTGGCACAGCAAGGGATTACGCTCCAGAAAATGCCCTGAAACCCCCAACCATGACTTGTTGCCATCGCTGTGACCAAACCATGGGAAGGTTGAGCTGGAGCCACGCTTTGGCACAGCAGAGACCGGTCACAGTAAATGCACCCAAAACCAAACGGGTTGCTGACATTCAAGCTAGCAACTACCAGCAGGAAAAGAAGAAAGCCAACATATTTCATGTTGTTGAAACTAGTTCAGAAGGGGCTGTTTTCCTACCCAGCAAGGAGAAGATCCATTTGGACTAGCAGGGAGGGAAGGACTGCAGAAAGTTTCCAAAATGGAGATGCTTTGTCCTGCCAAGCACTTGCTGCCTTCCCCAGGTACCGGCATGGTGCAAGTGCCTGCAGGAGCTGGAGGTGAGCTACAGCCTCCTCCTGCACGCTGCCAGCACTGATGCTGAAAATCTGTAGGGAAACGGTGCAATTAAGAGCAGCATTATAGCTTTTTAGAAATCCGGGGAGGAGCAGAGTGCCTCATGATGCTGCCGGCGTCGAGGCAGGACAGGATGGGGAAGGGAAAAGGGAAAGGGAAGGGAAAGGGGAAGGGGAAAGGGAAGGAGAAGGGAAGCCCTGCTCCTACCAGCACCCTGCGTCCTGGAGACCTCGCTGGGGACAGGCAGACAGGAGTCACGGCTAATGGTTGAAAATCATTTTGCATAATTGGAGCTGATAGGAGACCCACACCCATCACCCCAGGAAGCCATTTGCATCCTTGTGACAGTAACAGAACAAACACCATTTGTAAGTAGAGCAAAGAAATAAAACCATTCATAATTGGCAGAAAGGACCAGGTGAACAAACCACCACCACTACCCAGAAAAACAAAACCAGCACTGCTCTGAAAACTCTTCAGACACGTGAGAGCTGGGGATGTCAGAGCAGGGGGGAGAGTAATGAGAAAGGGAAGATTAACAAAACTGTGTCTTGGGAAAGACTTCAATTAATATTAAGAGCAGGCAGAAAGACAAAACAAATGATGCAGAGCCAGCTACCGGCTCCCCGTACGGAGGAAAGCAGAGACGCAGCACAAAGACAAACCTCCCTTAAACACGCTATTGATGGCTTAATTTCCCCCCGGGGAACAAACACGATTCAAATTCATTTTTCCCTTTTTTATTTCGTTTTATGTTACCGGCTATTAAGAGCAAACAGTTGGCAAGAAGGTAATAAGCAGGCAATTATCGGATGAAGAAAAACACGGTTCTGAGGTTATCTTGGAGAAATGCCACGGGACTTGAGAAGGGCTCTGTGCAAGATTTTACCCGGGGACCTTTACAGCCAGCATGCAGCTTCTTCCAACGTCCCAGGAAAAAATTAAATAAAAAAGCTTTTTAATTCTCATCAATGTTTGCACTAATGTCTCCATAAACATTTTGCACGATTTAAACCGGCGTTTTTCTTTTGAAATGCTCATTACTTAGAGAGTTCAAACAGCAGCAAAGGAGCGTTAAGGGTAGCGGCTTATCTCCTCAAGCTGGCAATTCTTCTGTTTCGGTTCTTGCAATATCACAGCGACAGATGCTGTCAGATCCTCAGCCATCACAAAGGCTCAGCCCTTCCCTCCCGCCTGGGCGCAGCACCCAGCTGAGCCCACCCTGCTGCTCGCTGCAGCCCGGAGACACCGCGCTCACGTCGAGATAAGCACAAGGCCTCCGGTGCAGGTGCCCCCACAAGTCTGGAGTTTTAAACACGCTTTCAAGCAGCATCCCTTGCCTCCCCTTATTCTCCATCCCGTGCCCAAAGGGCTCGTTTTAATCCGATTCAAGCCAAAGAAGCCCTCCTCAGATGTGTCTCTGCAATCAGAAGTTTTGCTACAATTTAAGCACGTGGAAGGAAGAAGCTGGGGTTCAAATGCCCTTCCCCCAAGGTGAGGGAAGATGGCCTTTAAAAAATGGGGTTGATTTGAGAGTTTATGCCCATTGCAACTGCTCAACAGGGCTTCTGTGTTCAAGGGGTAATTCTGGTTTAAGATTAAAATGCAGCAGGGACCAGGACCGTGCTCATTTCTCTGCCTGTCTTGTATGTCAGTCTCCCTCTTTGTGCAGCGCCAGGCATCTCCTCCTGCAGCATCCCTGCCAGGCCGGGACAGGAATCCTTTAAAAAAGGATTTTTACACCCGGAATGAGAAGAAAGATTTAGAGGCACGTGATTTCCCCCCCCCAGCTCCATGTGCGGCACTGCTGGCACTTCCCAAATAAAGCGGCAAAAGGAACCCTTCAGCAATTCCTATTGCTTGCAGAACAAAACCTGGTAGGAAGGGGGTACACAAACCGCACAGTGGCTGCCAACACGAAAGGTCCGTTCTGCATCCAAACACGAGCTAGAAGCCAGTGTGCTGAGGGGGAAAACAACACGCTCACCGGTGAGCCAAGGCAGAGACCCAGTTCCTTTAGGGACCCAGTTCCTTTCTCCATCCTACCTTTACATTTCTCAGCCTTTATATGCTCTTACCTTACACACAGGCACTTACTCTGTTAAGGGTAAATGAAACAAAGAGTACTTTGCTGTAAAAAAAAAACCAGCCCCATGCCTGATCCTGCTGCATGTGGCGCCTTTGCCAAGCAGCAGCCAACAAGGTAATGCCCACTCCGCAGCTACAGCTCACCAGAAACTTTACAGCTTGCACAAGTGATTAAATTAAAGATTGTTTCTTATTTAAAGCACGGGTGACACAACCAAAGAGTCAAACACTCAAAAGAGCAGCGGGAAAAAGCCGGGAGGAGCTCAGAGCTCCTTTGACCTGGCATTTGCAAGCTTTTGCTGCGCGTGCTCCAGGAAATCTCAAGCCGCCCACGAGGCACCCCACTTCTCACGAAAGCAGAGCCCCAAACCATTATTCTTGCTGTGCTTCATTGTGCTTCAGCCTCACGACAACTTCCTCGTAGGAAAGCCTCACGGCAGCAGACACGAGCTCTGCTCGTGTAGCCGGCACGCCGCTCGCAGCAGCCGAGCAGATGGAGTGCGAACCTCGCTGCCGGGGGACAGGAGGCTGTCACCGTCCCGCTCCGCAATCCTCCGCGAGCTGTTATCAATTAGGAGCTAAATTCAGAAAGGATTTTGGTGAAAGACAACACTTCAAGGTGTTTACGGGGAAATCAATCTGCTCCTTCAAGAAAAGGAAACCGTGTACGGCAAGGTTGCTCTGCACTGCTTAAATCTGTCAGCAAAGCACCCGCGCCAAGTTGTTGTTGTCCCGGTTTTCTTTCCTGCAAGGATTTTAATTTAAGCTTTAGGCAAATTCATCCATTACTTTAATCACAAACAGAGTCAGGATGGCCTTAAAAACGGCGTGATTTTCTCCTCATCAAAAGTTAAGCAGTTTTTTTCTGGCAAGTGTTTCGGGGGATGGGATCCACTCAAGAGCAGGAAGCGCACAGAGTGACAGGGAAGCAAAGGGGGGACAGGAGGAGAGCCTAAAATGTCACCCCAAAGCCACACGGGACAGAGGAACTGTTTTGCCACAGCCACACCAGTGTGTATCAGCAAGAATCAGCTTCAATAGGTTCTGGGGCTTCTTTGAACTGTATTCACCCACACAAAACGCCGAGGCCGCCCCAGTTCATTCACTCAATTGATTCACCAACTGCTCTGAAACATGAATAAATATGTAAGCAGCTACTCTACCCTAATTAGTGGCATTCAGTGAATCTAACCAGAGAGCCTAGACCTCCAGCCCCTGCTTTTTAGCTCTCAGTGCCTCCCTCCTGGGAACTGAATAGCAATCAGCTATGTAATCCAGAGATGGTTGCTTTTTTCTTCCTATTTAAGGTGGAAAATAGGGGGGTAGGGCAGCGAGACAGGACTGGAAAACAATTAAATCCTTAAACCCAGGCAAATGGTCTGAATGTGCTTAAAGAATGTGTCTAAGAAAAAATTATATATATATATATATATGTATATATATCTATATATACACATACGTTAGGAAATATGGAGAAGAAATAAAGGAAAAATAAAAATGATGGCAATTGCAGAAAATATGAAACAGATGATGCATTTCCTATGTGATAGCTTAAACAAGTCCCAGGGCACACCTCCTAAGTCCATCAAACACCCAATTTACATAAAATCATTAATTCATTACGGTCCTGAAAGAAAAAAGGGATGGGTTAGGAGGGAGGGGATGGAATGAATATAGTGAAATTGTGAGCCAGAGACATGAGCCCAGACACCCCTATCCGTGCGCACGGAGCTTCCTGAAGGCGAGAGGTACACAACCAACCTGAAAGAAATTTTTCAGACTAAAAAACTTTAAAGTCTGCCAACACTGAACCACCATATTGTTGAATATATGGGAAAATGTGCATATGATGGTAATACCGCCTGCACACCCGCTCTGAGGCAGCACAAAGGGAACCTGCTGAGGCTGCACTTGTCCCTACCAGTGATGAGAGCTGTTTGCTTCTGGGTCAGTTTACAGCACCCCGAATTAGCAACACGGCCCCTGGCCCTGCTAACCAAGCCCGAGGGCTGTCAGGCTCTCAGCCACCTCTTTTGACCCACTGGGGCAACCTCAACTTTTCAGGAAGCTTCTTGCTTCGTGCCCGAAATAACGGGAATTTTTAACCAAAATTAATCCAAAAGATTCAAGCCCCCTGCAAACTCGCATGTAACATATGGACTAATTTTAGGTTTCTTTCTTGTTTTATCACTTGAGTCACACACACCCTGAAATTGCAATTTGGTCGCTATCAATCTGCCTTCAGAGACAGTGCTATCAGGGTAATCCCACAGCACAACATAATTGGTCTTACAGACGGCTGCACTATTTTTAAAGCAGAGCATGGAAGTATTTTCCTTCCGTTTGCCAAACAAGTATATGAAATATGCCACATGGCAGGTAGCATGCAGATGACAAAACAGTCAAAATTCAGCAGAAATACAAGATGGGGTTGTCAAAAGGATGCCAACAAGTCTGCATCAAAAAAAAAACACTAACGGTATCTGCTGCAACAAAGCTTTGGCATATCTTTGCTCTCCGGAGATGATGACCTCCACAAGCATCGCTACCTTTGTAATCTTGAATTCAGCTGAATAAACGGGAATTGCAATTAAACCCAAAGAAGTGTCCTGGGTCTTGGATGCACACTTAGCAAGGAACTGCTGGTGTGCCTGTCTGAACCCCTCAGATGCAAGAAGTCACCAGAAATTAGGAGGATATCACAAGACGAGCTGCTGACACAAAGGAAGCAGCTTGCACTGAATGCAAAGATAGCAAGTGTGCTGTAATGGATAGATGGAGACAGCACCAATTTGGTTAATTTTGGGGAAATGTCCAAATTTGGAACCAACCGGACAAACATTTACAGGTTATCATGCACCCAACACTGGGCACGGCAGGAGCAAGCCTCTGGGAAATCCCTCTAGGAGAGAATTCAAGTCTTCAACCAGACGAGGGGGCCAAGCAACATTTCAAATCCATGGCCAGGACTGAGCAGAGCATTTGCTGCAGTCACCGTGCCATCTGGAACATCCGTTTGGTGCTAGATATTCTAAGCAATGATAAAGCAAAGATATCCACAAGACCTACAGGTTTTGTATTGCATGACTACGAGAGAACAGAAGGATGTAAGGTATCAAAGGCAGCGAAGACAAAAGGTCTACAATAAAGCGTAAAAGCGTTCAAAGGAAATTGTATTAACTTATTGAAAAGAAAATGGCTTTCACTTTTGGGGAGTAAAGGAAGAACCTGAAGGGCTGTGCAGGTACCTGCACTAGGGTCAAGTCAAAGCAGCCCTGAGCCACGAGCCGAGGCCTCTCTTGGCAGAGGCCGAGCAGCCCCCGTGCTGGCGGTGGCTGAGCCGACAGCATGAATTACTGTGGGTTGTTCTGAGGGGCAGGAAAACGCCCCCAAGGCACAAAATACAGCTACACAAAGGCAGCCTGGGCACAGAAAGTCACTGGTCATTACATCAGCCTTGCTTTTTTAAGAACCAGCTTGGAAAGACCAACCCAACGGGCTGCTGCAGAACCAATGGATATATTTGCTTTTGCGTTTGCTGTACATGGGCAAATCTGGGAAATTTATAGCAAATGATGTTATATGTTACGTATATGCATTTTTGCAGCTAAAGAATTAATTCTATCATTTCAATTTCCTATCTCCAGACATCATGAAATTAGAAGCCCTTGGGTAAAGCCCATGGACTAAGACCTATCCATGACAGGTTCATCGGCACGTCCGTGCCAGAAGGCTTTTCTAAAAGGTAAAGATCCATTCAGCCCGCAAGGCTTGGAAGGGTTTTAAACCACCAACCTGATGTGACTGCCCCACAGCTCTCTTGAACTCCCCATGATCTTTGCCATCCCTTTGGTACGCCTGAAAGCCATGACTGAGAACCTGGCTTTTGTTTTCTGGATGAAAGGTGAGGAACAAGAACCCATGTGGTTGGACATCCTGGGAGCCATCAGTGCCTTTCTCTCAGGAGCAAATCTAAGCATTTACTAATGTGTGACCTCACATGCCTCTCCTTTACTAGCATGTTTCTTAATGCTAAGGAAATGATCTGTGAACTGTTCATTGAGTACCCACAGACAACGTGGGTTCAAATATTCACAAACATTCAAATATTCACTCAGGAGAGGCCAGCTCGGAGCAGCAAGCTGCCTTTGCTGCCACAGGCAGGCAGAACAGCTCTGAGCAGTGGTTAGTTTTCTTGCCTGCTTTCACCACTGCTCTCCACAGACTGATGCTAACCACGAAGTTCATGCAACTCACATCAGTTACCGCACCAGAGGTCAGGAAACAGCAGCCAGAGCAGAGGCGAGCACTGGAACTGCTCAGGACCCATGAACCTGAACCCAGCCCCTGGTTCCAGCTGCCAGCAGATGCATTCAGGTGTGCTTGGGTTTCTGCTAGCTGGGATGCTCTCACTGCTGCTGCCCACAGCTGAAGAATCTACGTGAGAAGGGCAGAAAAGCCAGGGATGAGAGCTGAGGAATATGTGGTACATCAGACTTGTGCTGTTGTACCCATCTAAGAGAAACAAAAAAAAACAAACAAGCCCACAAATCTATAGAAACTAATTCCTCTGAAAAGGTTGCTGAAGAACCAGAACAGTCTCACTTTCCAACAGAAAGGACTAAACTTCTTGCAAACCTTCCCGTCCACCCCCCTCCCTTTCTTTTTTGCATATGCAAAATCATTAACGAATTTGCCATCTGCACTCTCACTGCTGCTCTTCACATTTGTGCCGCCTGAAAGGAAGATGGTATCGGTGAGCTGCAGTCCTCTTTGGCAGCTTTCAGAAATGAAATATCAAATCAGTCTGGTGACATCTTTGACCCACGACGGCACTGCAGGTTCTTGGAAGGAAATTCCTGGATGAAATCGATAAGGTGCCATAAAACCCTGTCAGCTTAGCTATTGCTCCACTAAAGGGCTGCATCAGCAAGACAAAGCAGCCCAGAATTCAGTCCCAGGATGTGGGAAGGTAGGGAAAAGGCTGGGCTCTTACTGCTGCGTGAGCTGCGTGAGGGACGGTGGCTTCAGGAATAGGTCAGCACCTGCAGGATGCATACTGCATGAGCAGACAGCAAGGCAGCCCTTCTCCTGATCTCCTGAACTCCCAACAGCTGGGAGATGGTCCAAGAGCTTTCTTTCTGAAAAGAAAAACTGCACCACCGTTTGTAAAGCAAACAAACAGATCATTGTGAGGTTCGCTTTCTGCTGGTACCTGCTCACTGCGCAGGGTAGCGCATCCTTTCTCTGCTGGCAGCCAATTCATTCTGGAAGCCAGACACACACATACACAGCTTGCGAATGCACAAGGCTTGCCAGCAAGGAACTCTCTCCCTGCCACGTGGGACAGGAATATTTCACCACCCTTTCTACCCAAACAACAGCCTCGGTGCTACATCGCACGTGCCTGGCAGCCAGGCGAGGAGCAGCAGCACCAACCAGTGCCAACATCACCGTTTCCCCCCCTGCACCTTTCCACATGGCCAGCCCCAACTCCTGCCGCGTTGGGAAGACCCCTCATACTTTTTCCAAAACGCTGTTTGAAGGCTGCAGGCGCTTTCCCCCGGCAGCACAAAGCACCCGCAGCCCTCTAATGCTCTCTATTGTCTCTGCTCCCACTTGTTTGAAATTCCTGCGGGATCCTGACATACTTCAGTGGTACTTTAATAATAGCCTAATAATCGTTCCAGACAATAACTTACATTGTATGGAGACCTCGTGTGCTGGGTTGGGTGGGAGGGGTTGCCTTGGTAACCAGGAAAAAATCATACGACAAAGAGACACGAGAGGACACGAGCTGATCTGTTCACTCCCTGCACAGAAATCCATTGGAAACGGTGAACTGGCACAGAAGTAAGGTTCTTTGGTCAGAGTGAGTAAATCTCTCTAAAAAACAACTCATTTAGAGACGGCCTGGCAAGTAAGGACTAGGTAAGACAAAGAGGACATCACTACTACAGCAATTGCTCTCCAGTGACCGAGACTGTCCCTCCTACGACTACATGTGAGGAATCAGACCCTTGGGCTTTTGTCTCACTAAATCCTGCAGGTCATAAGTGTGTATGGCAGCTGGCAACGCATGGCTCAACACGAAGGGTGGCTAAGAAAAGCTCCATGTCACCAGCTCCCAGGAAGATGGCCAGCCGGTGAAGACGCCACCATAATTTATGCAGGGAGGGACAAAGGTGGCAGGCACTACGGATCCGGTGTGCTACCAACAGCAGCTCTGATGTCAGTAAGATGGAAGCTCGTAGTCTAAATGGCTTCATTTTAATTGTTGGAAAAAGGTAATGAGGTCAGCAAACTCCTCGCTCAGATGGCCCACGCTCATGTTTCCTCTTTGCTCTCTTTTGATCAAGTTGGCAGCTTTCTTTGAAAGGCATCAATATTGTAATACGCAGCCACTCAAGCCCAGCTTTTAAAACATGGCAAGGATTGCTACTCTATGTCTGAAAATAAACACGCGCAGACTACACATTCTTGCGTTTGTCCTCCAGAAGAAGAAAAAAAAATAGCTGCTGCTAGCGCAAGCAGCCCAGCTAACTGCCCCCATCCTCCAAGCCCGCAGAAAAACATGGCTGCTCACCAGGAAAAAGCAACCAAGAGGAGGACAAGGGTTATTAGTGACATTGTGGCTTGCAGGTTCATGCTCCTCAAAGCCTGAAAGGGAAGTAGATGGAGCAGGCTGGCAGCTGTGTCACCTCAGGAGAGGCGGCCAGGCTAACGGAGCGCTAAGGCCTGCGGGCCCGGCAAGGGGCTGAGGCGCAGCCATCGTGAGGAGCCAGCGGCAGCGCCGCCGCCAAGCAGGCTCCCCTAGCACCTCCTCATTAGCTCAAATTAAATGCCGTGTCCAAAGCACAATAACAGCAAGGGTAGCTAATAAAATTCCAGTCCCACGACGCCGTTTGATGTCTGTCTGCTTCTCAGTTCTCAATGGCTGGGCGGGCTTCCCTGCTCTGAACCACCGGTGGAGACGGCCACCACACGCACTGACAGGGGAGGCCATGAATTCGGGTCATCACGCCTACAGCCCTTTTGTGGGAGACAGGGCTGGCAAAGGGGAAAAGGGGAAACAAAGTTTGTAAGGTGCTGGGTGTGGGATGAAGGGGAGAGGGCTCCCTGGGGGCCAGGTGGAGGATCTGGAGGCTGAGCAGAGGAGGACCACGGGCGGGATGGGGCCGGCACCGCTCTCATGTGCGAGGAGGAGGGAGTCACTGATGGAGGCTTGCCCCTGAATAAAAGCTGCCTTGGCTGTGCACTAACAAGGCAGCTCACAGGGGGGATGCGACGGGCGAGAGAAACCTCTAATAAAAGAGAGGCAGGAGGCGAGGCACAAAGAGCTGCTCTTCAAAGGGAAGCGGCGCGGGCTGATAAGATGGACTCCTTCCAGCGCGCTTCCTTCCCAGCAGCCAAGTGCAGGGGTCGGCCTTTCTTCGCGTTGCCTTTGGAAGCAGGATCAGAATATGGATATTTAAAAGCATGTTCTGGCACAGATCCAGTTTCCTCGCCAGCAAGACTTTCAACCTCTAACACTGAGCAAAATCCTACTAATTGAGGAATTGTTCTCGCTTCAAAGAGCCATTTTTACAAAGCTTTTACAAAGCCAAAGATATCAGATGAGGCCAGTAACATTTACTTCTTCTGTAAAATACTTAATGGCAGGAATTTAAACCTGCAGGGATCAGGAAAAAAAAAACAACGTTGTGTAGTAACTATAGAGACCTCATTTCATTTTGAATTCCACATTTCAAACAGCCGGCAGAAAACTGAAAGAGAAGCCATTCACTTGACTGCGAGCTGGAAACGTAGCACCGACAGAGAAAAAATGGGGATCAGGAAAGGGCTGGAAAGGTGAAAATCCCTCGAGACATCCTAATCATGTTTTGCTGCGTATCACAGGATAGCAGACAGCATCTCAAAAATGGAAGCGACAGCCGCCACTGCTATCACGAACATTTATCTGGTGCATTCTCAGACCTGGGAAGGAAGCAGAGCAGTGATACTGCCATTTAGTTCAGCCGTCCAAATTGACTAACCAAATCTATAGATATGACTAAAATGACAACTTTATCTACAATAATTACATGCAGATTTTTTTTTTTTTTTACGCCAGACAGCCGAGGAAAAAAAAAAACAACCATGGTCTTGTTATCTGTGTTTCAAGATAAGTACTTCAGCCGGTCACCTCTATCTTTGTCACCTGCACTCTTAAAATTACAGACATAAGAGTGTGTGCCATGGGAAACAAAGGCATTTCTTCAATGAAATAGTTTTTATTTCCAAACAAGCCAAGCCTTTTTAATAGCCTTCAATGTCCTTTCAGTACCCCAACTAAGAAAATATATGAGAAATAAAAGACCACTTAGAAATAATTCCTACAGATAGATAGGTACACATGTAACACAGCTATTTTTTACCCCAGCTAAAAACTCCGAGAATAGTATAGACCAAACTTCAAAGGAATGAAATAGATGATAAAAACCATGACTATGAGAAACTGTTGTAGATACTGCACATACACTAACATTTTTGTGTGGGGAAAAGAGATTTAATAAAACTAACACTATTTTAATAGGTTCAAAGCTTAAGCTAACAATAGTGAGTACACTGAACAGAAGAAAAACAGGACATTACGGGAGTAAAATGGGATAATTGGCCAATTACCATGGTTTTGCAACAGTAAGACTGAAGCATGCTGCAAGACAGTTTGAAGCAAAACCAGGATCTCTCAGGAAGCCATGCTGGCTGCTTGAACATTAAGCAATGGAGGAAGATGGAGACACGGCCAGAAATGCTCATCTCAGAAATAATTCATGCCAGAGCTGGTCTTTTCCATGGCAGAATTATACCTCAGTGTTAAAAGTTACGAAGAGCCAGAATCCAATTGATTAAATTATGAAATTTAACAAGATATGCCTTTTTTTTTTTTTTTTTTTTTAAGCAGTATTTCTTAAAAATAATTGGTTCTTAAAAAATAAGCAAGATGTAGACTAAAAGAGTGCACGGAGCTGGTTGAGAAACACTGAGCTGGAAAACACACCATGAGCAAATACTAGAACTCCCACACCTTGTTTGCAAATAAGCTTGCGTTATAAACTTCAAGCAAATGTAATTACCAACACGACTGGTGAGCAGCTGAGGGTAGGCATATGCCTGAACTGGTTAATTCTGAGAACACAACATTACAAAGATGCTGGGAAAACCACTTGCGTGACCTTCCTGCCTCTGCACCCAGGGCTTTGCCGTGCTTGCCCCTCATGCAGCCCCAAAAAAACAACTCATGGGGCTGGGCATTGAGTCAGGAGCTGACCCAACCCCACGCAAGCAAGCACTTACCACGCTCGCACTCCTCCTTTCCTTCTTCCCCTGCTCTGGGGGAGATAAACTCGGAGCCAGGTCACTGCCCCGTGACCCACACGGTCAGCAGGAGCCACCTTCAGCAGCTGCGCGCTTCTCGAATTAATAAACATGCTTAATCTATTAAGAGAAGATTAGCAGGGAAGACTTTGGGCTGCTCAGTATCCCTTCTTTACTTCTGAAAGTCACGTTAGGATACAGCCAGAACCATATGTGCCTAAAAAATTCTCGGAGACCTGTCGGAACTCGCAAGGAGCCCCTTTGCTCAGGGCAGCAGCCTCCTGCCGGCTGCGCAGGCTGAACCGAGCGGCAATACGCAGCCCTTCTGGACACAAGTCTGGCAAGGCAGGGAGTTCCCCTTGAGCTGGACTTGTTTACAAACAAATCAAGCCTGACACAAGGAATACAGTGTCTGCAAACAAAAGCTGTTGAGACTTGTCATCTGCAACAAGCAAGCAAGCCTCAGCAGCCTTTCGCCAACTGGTACCATTCCAGCAGATATTTGCTCCCTTTCACCTTGAAAAGCAAGAAGCAGCTGAAAAGCCAGCAGTCCTCTACAGCACCGGCATCTCTTGCAAGAACGCCAAAGATAAGCAAGCTGAGAGAAGTGAAGAAGACTGGGTTTGTTCAGTCTGAAGAAGATGAATGGCCAGGTCTTAGAGCTGCCTGCAACCACACAGTGGGAGGGTACAGAGAAGACCGAGCCAGGCTCTTCTTGGAGGTGCACGGCAGAAGGACAAGAGGCAACGGGCAGCTGCAACACAAGAAACCCCAACTAGAGGGAAGATTTTCCCCGCAAGGATGGTCAAATGCTGGATGTGAGTCCAGACTGGTGGTCAGCACGTTCCTCCTTGGAGATGCTCAAAGCTCTACTGGACAAGGTCCTGGCCAGCCTGATCTTGTTGGACCTGCTTTGAGCACGGCCTTGGACCAAAGCCTTCAGAGGGCTCTTCACTCAGCTACACTGTTCCATAAGGCTGCAAGAAGCATCTTTCATCACTGGAAATGACGTGTGAGGTCTCAAAATAAAACAAATAGAAGTCATTCCTAGAGGCTGGACAGATGTCAAAGAAAGCCAGTTGGTGCACTGGGCTGTTAATGCAGGCTTGACACTGGTTTTATTCTGCTGAGCAATGTCTTCAGGTCAAGGTTTGAAAAAAAGGTATATCTGCAGGCTCTATGACTTCTCTCAATGTGATGAAACAGGAGCAAAAAAAAAGGTATTATTTGGAAGGTCTCAAAGATACTGATAACAGAAATGAAAAATTTACTTTTTTCAACCAACCTACCTTCCAAGGCAGCTTTTTTATATACCATAGTACCTGTAAAAAGAAGAGTGGTAAATCACCTTTAAAAATGCCATTCTGTTTAACAAAAAATAATTTGGAGGAGCACTGTAGTTACAAACAGTACATTGCTGTTGTTTTCAAAGCTAAACTGCATTTGCTTGACTTCAAAGCATCTTATCCAAACATGGGAATACCGCAGGGGAGGAAAAATTGCTTCATTTACGATCAAAATTTGTAGCTCAGAAATCTACGCCAGAGGTTTTAAATCAGAGCCACTGTAACGATTAAAGATGTTTATCCACTTCGTGGAGAAAAAAGCCAGCACGATGCTTGAAACAAATAAAAATCCCTCACATGGAAGTACAGCTTCTCCTAAGGGCAAGGTCACTACACCTTACCTGGAGCCGAAAGCAGGGCACCCACCAGGCTCCTGAGAGGCCAGGATCTCACAGCATGTGCATCCCTGGACAGGAAAGCTCCTCCGCAGTGCCAAAATAATGCTCCTGGTGTTTCAGTAAGTGTGTGTGGAACTGGACCAACTTCACCAACATATTCGTAAAGCTGTGCAGAAGGTCACAATCTAATTGCGTTAACTCACAGAAATAAATAGCCCATCCCAAAAGATTTTTATAGCAATTATTTAGATGAATGATCACAAAGTAGGCTATTATTCTAAGCTTAAACTTATAGCACCCAAGCTTAAAACAGCACCTATGGCACTCCTGGCTCACACCATCTCTCAAAGCCCAAAGTTACAGCCCGGTCCCTGCATCGTGCAGTTCACAGGTGCCCATTTAACACAGCTGAGTCCCTGGACATGCATAAATCCAGGACTGCATTAGAGAAAAGCTCAGAAGAAGAAGCAGGTGTTGAGGGCCTCAGCCATGGGCAGGCATCCCTAATGACTGCTGAAGGACAAAAACTGCAGGACCAAGCAGGATTAAAGCAAGATTTATGTTAGAGTCTTGTGAATTCATAAAGCAAGAACTATTTACCCCAGTTGTGGTACCAGGGGACAACAAGGGTACAGAAACTGAATATAAATGCCCAGCTTTTTTAATGCATGACAGGAGCAGCAGCGAGGGCCTGGACCGTGAGCAGAGCCAACTGCCAAGAACCCATCTGCCATGTGAAGGCTGTGGCAGCAAGAGCCCCCAAAATGACAAAAGATGGGAAGAAGAAGGCTTAGCCAAAGCACTCTGCTTTAAATCTGTCATCTTATTATCACAATGTCATGAGTTGGAACCATACACGTGTTGGAGGTGAACTGGAAACCATGGGTTTAATTAAATATACTAGAGAGGATGTTTCTGACGCTTGCATGGTACTTTTTATAGTCTTGGTGTTGTGGCAACACAGGCAGTGACATTCCCATCAAAGACAGCACCCCTCCCGCAAACACCAAGCGAGGTATTTGCAAGTGTATCTGAGCAGTAGGATCGCCCAGGTTAATTGCCAAAAAGAGAGAGGGAAGCACAAAATGTGAAGAAAATGCCTAGACACAAGGGGCAAGGCAAGGACTGAGTGCCCCTAAGAACTCGGAGGTCACCACCACCTCCTCCCCTGCCGGTGGTTTGGCCTGCAGCACATCCACTCAAGCTTGTGATCGTTTTATTAAGCATTGCTCTTCTTTTAACCTCCAAAGAAGGGCTGGCACGCAGGAAGTCTGCTTAATACCGAGAAGGGAGCAGGAGGCACGAGCATGCACGCACGGCGAGACCTTTCCTCCGGAATTCAGTGGCTCTGGAACGAATCCTGGGCAGCTCCAGGCCAGGCTGCCAGCTGCGCCCTACAAAGCACCTGCACAGGATGATGAAGGGAAGAATACATGACTAGAGGGGTGATAAAAGCAGAGCTGACCGGTTAGAGTATCTGCTCTGACAAGGAAGTGACACCAGCCCAGAAAAGAGCACCAAAGAACTTGGCACTGAGCTTATTCCAGAAATAGTTTTATACAGAAACAGAGCAGAAATATCTTCTTTCCCATTCTACTATAAAAACATAGAAAGGAGTCTGGCTACCGAGATAGACAGGATTAAACACTGGATATTTTTGCATGATAAACATGTTAACCAGTCCAGCAAACTCGCTCTCAGAGGGCCGTGATGGTAAAGGTGGGAACAGGGAATATACCAAGCTGGTTAATATTCTTCTGAAACAGAAAAACTGGCACAAGGTATCTCTACATCACATCTTAGGTACGTAGAACGGGAGGACTTTTACCAACACGACAAATGGGTAAAAGCTTTAATATGTAGCAACCTTAGAGGAGAAGCTTTGAGCAGCCTAAGGTAAGATGGGCTTATTTGCGATACTCAAGGGGAAAAAAAACAAAACAAAACAAAACAGCACTGTTTAGGTGCTGTGCAATCGCATCTTCAAGACTTAAACACCAGTCTTCATTTTTTCCATCTCTTTTCCACAGCAAGCATCACGTTTGCAGGGTGAGGTGTGTTTATTTTGAGCAGAGCTGCCACACCAGGTCAATACTCTGAAGCCACCGCATCAGTTTAGATTTTCAGTTGTCAAGCCACAACCTTCCTTAGGCTTCCGTTTCTTTAGGATCAGGGTTATGAACTGAGCTCTGGTCAAGAAACAGTCACAATACAAGCACAAAAAGGATATCAAATGCTTCTTCTCTAGGAAAAAAAATCAAGAAGAAAGAAGCTCCTTGCTGCAGCATGCATTGTGTTTACTCATAATTTTAAGGCTCAGAACAGTTTCCCGCTGCCTCTTGAGCAAATCTTTGCATATTTTGTTATTAGATTTGTTTCAAGGTAGGGAAGTTAAATGAAATTATAACCAGGAAACAGCTCAAACAACATGACTGCTTTAAAAGCCGGTACCAGGTTGGAGTTTTCAGACCATTTATCTCAGTTTATGAACATTTGCTTTCCCTTTGCAGTTCATCCAGCCACAAACCAGCAGACTTCTTCCAATATTTGCAATATTTTACTTGGTTGAATGACATTTTTCTTTTCCTGAGCACACAACCGCTCAATTTTTAAAACCTAGCAAGTGACATTTAATTCATCTTTTGTGTAAACGCATACAGCTCGGGGGAAGAAAAAAAAAAAAGGCAATCAGAATCTTTCCAGTAGCTGGAAATATCACCAGTTTGATTTTGATTTAGAAATGCAAAGCTAAACAAGTCCATCATCTTACCTAAACAGTCTGAGAACTGTTAGAGAAAGGGAAGAGCAAATGCAGCAAAGTGAGGAAGCACCAATTATTAGCAGCTGTAGCACAAGAGCTACCTAATAGCAAAGGAAAAAAAAAAAAAGCTATATACATTAACATTTCAAAATCTCCCCTGGGCTTAGCTAATTGCTATGATCAATTCTGGTTTGTTCACAAAAGCCCGGACAGCTCTAGCTAGAGGGGGTAAGGGAAGAGCCACAGAACGGGAGATGCAACTTTAATGAGCTTTTAAACAGCCACAGCAGCATCCCGCTCCGCGAGCAGGTGCTGTGCACCCCTGGAGACCATCCTGAGGGGCCACAGCTTCCCTCCCACCCAGCAAACGGCTGAGAAAGGCTTGGCCAAAGCCATGAGCATGCATTAATCTGTGTGCGAGCCCCTGGAAGGGGAACTAGCAGAGCCACGCAGGACAGCGCTGGGACACAGCCACTGCCACCCTGCTTGCGGGCAGCGTTTTAACAAGAGGCTGATCACACAAACAGAGCCGTAGCAGCTGCTGGGGACACACCAGGATGGATTTCGGATGTTTAAAGCCAGACGTGTTGCCTCACCTACCTCCTGCCCCACGCATGAAGAGTGTGTGCATTATCAGATGTGCGTAATCAGGTGGGCAATGATGAGCAGCGCCCGTCACTGCCCCGCACCCTGCTGTGGGGTGATGCTCAGCCAGCCGGGCTGCCTCAAGCCCTGGGCAGTATCTCACCAGAGGTTGTGGTAAGGTAACACTTTGTTCTTCAGAAGAAAAAACTCCCAGTGGCACTTATTAACTCCAGAAATATTAGGATTTATTTTAGTGAAGCAGTGCATTTGATTTCTAAACAGTATTTACAAAGATGGGAAACAACCAAACCCTGGGACACACACGTGATGTTGTTTTCAGTACAGATGACACGGGGATACATAATCCTCTTAAATAACTACCGGAAAGCGTGGCTAAAGGTTCATAACAGCGTCCTTGCTCTTTTCTTCAGACGTAACCTGGTTCAATCCAAGCACTGCCTCTCAGGACCAGCCACCATCCTTGCCCCACTGCTACATTCCCCTGGCACTGCAGTCATTCCCACCTGGTCAATGCAAAGCTGGATTTAAACTACATCTGCAGCGGTGAAAAACAGATTACTGTTAACGTGCAGGCATCCCATTTGTCAGTGTTAGTTGCCAGTACAAGTATTATTTGGTAAAATAAAACTTTTACCAAAGAAATTCCAGCTCAGGATTAAAATATATATATATATATATATATATATATATATAATTTTTACATCCTAAAAGTAGAAAAGCTTACCTTGTCAAGTGATCTTTACCAGTGATTTTCTACAGCATTTAAGAAATTTTTCTGAAGGCGGCATCTCCAGTTTAGGGTTTCAGAAAGCACACGACATGCAGCACACACTGCAAGCCAACCCAGAGTAAACTTCACCATGTCTGCAGACAAATCCTACGCCTTTATACCACTTGGTTGCTTTTCACGAGGACAGATGGAGTAAAATTAATGCACTATTCACAGGAACAGGGACCAAAACCTGTCCCCCATCTCTTTAAATTAAAGCAAGCAGAGCAGGGGTATAAAAGTTCCCACCCTTCTCATGAAGAACTTCTAGTTATTATTGTATAAAAGATCAGACTCTACTTTTTGGTTTTGTTTTAACCCAAGAGATGCAGTTCAAGCCCTTTTTGAGGTGTGTGATGAAGGCAGCACGTAAGTTAAGAGGTGTAAAAAGGGATGCCTTTAGAGGCTTGCATTGCCAGGACACTATTAACACGCTAATTTTACAGTTCACATAAACCCTCGTACAGTGGTAGGCACACTAAAAGTCACCAAAACATCCTCCTAAATGCTCAGCAATGACTGCTACAAGTCCTTTGGCAGTAATTAAACATTTCTGGTGAGGATTGTGCTATGACTTGTGACAAGCAGGAAAATGCTGGCTTCCGAGATAAAGGATAACCAAATCCCCTTCTTCCACTACAAATTCTGTTCAGCGCTGCATTTAAGTGAGAAACACAGCATCAATCTGCTTGAAGATCTGCTACAACGTCCTGAGAAAAGAAGAGCCCTGCCCAAGCAGTTTTGCTCGGAGTAGTTAGGGCCCTTTTGCCAGCTGTACTACAGGAACAGCCGCATCAAGTGAGGCAATAAGGCAGGTTAGCCCAGCAACCCTTTCCCAGCATCACCCAAACATAGTTAGCCAGGGAAGAACGCAAGGAAAAGACAACTGTGTAGTGAAACTTACCCTAAAATAGCCTCTCCAGAGGTAGCTGTTTGTGGTTAAGGGGCTTCCTGACTTTGTGTCTGGAGTTTAAATACATTCATCTCCTATGGAATTGGCCAACCCCCTTTCTGAGCTCTCAAACTCCCAGCACCTCTAGACCCGTGCCAAGCTAGTTACTTCTCCTTTTGCTTTGAACCTGGCACACGCTGCTTCCATGTGATGTCCCCTGGTGCTTGTTTTGGCAGAAGGAGCAAGCTGCTCACCTTTTTAATCAGGTAGACTCGTGTCAGATCTCGGATTCAGGGCTGAATAGCTCTAATCAGCTCAATCACTGGCCGCACAGCAGCCAGTCATTCATTCATTCATCTTCACTGCCCTCCTTTGTACGTGGCACAGCTCTGCTATCAGCCTTCTGGAGCAGGAAATGCTGGCTGGGCAGAGCAGCACCAGGGCTGAATGAACAGGACAAAACGAGGGGCTGTGCATCAAAGCCAGTCCCTGGCCCAAATTCAGGTATGTCCACACCCTGTGCACTCAGGTACATCCACATTTCCTCGCTTCCTATGAACAACAATGCTCAAACTGCAATGCATGGGAACTCGAGACAAGGCACTGCCAGCCAAAAAAAAAGACTGGCTGCAGATAAACCACGAGGAACTTATTTTATATCCATCTTCCTCATGCACTGCCAGCTTTTAGGGGGTCTCGTTCAATCATTTGAGTGTGCTGTCCTTGATAAAACATCAGCCAAAACTGTGAAAATAACATGCAAGGAAGTTGCTGCCGTTTCTTGATCTTAATTTCCACAGTTGGGTAGCTATTATAGCAACATTTCGTTCTTTCATGGGGATGCGAGAGACAACTCGCATAGAGTTCAGCTTGGTAGGATTAATTGTCAAAGAAATAAATCAACAGAAAGGAAGCAGACGGAATGCCAAACCCACTCCGAATCCTCACATTCAGTCAATCAAAAGAAAATGAAACACAGGGGTTTTGTTCATCATTTGCAGACTCTGCATACACACACACACACCTTGAACATGCTGCCCAGGGGGAGTTCTTGTCTTTTCTGGAACAGTTTAGCCTGGTGTACGAGAACAACACAACTCAGTTATTAACAATATACACAGTTCAGCTAACCAACACACAACAAGGGCAACATTAGATGGCTCCATTACATATGCATCTTTGTGTCTCAAATGCAGCGAGCCTAAATCTGTCCCTAAGATGTTGTAGTGCCCAGAGACAGGAGCCTGAAGGGCAAACAGAGGCCAGCTCCCATGCCAGGAGGAAGGCAAGGCAGAACGGCACGGTGAGCTAGCTGCAAAGCTCAAGGTAATGAGCTTGTCAGCTCTGAGATCATCATGGTAAAACAAATGCAGCAGCAAATGCTGAATTTAAAATCATTTATTCAGCACAAAATACAAGTTTTGCTAGGAAAAGTTTGGCTCCTATTTAAAAAAGGCCTATGAGTTCAAAAGCCCAACTTGTTTCCTTCAGGCATGCAGTAGCCACATGGGCAGGTAACGCCTCCATCCCCCACCAAGCTTCTCCTTTTCTTAAAACTCACTCCTCTCTTACTTCTACGACTGCTGTTCTATTTTCAGTTTCCAGGGAGATGACAGCGAGCTCTGTAACAAAAGAGACATCAAAAATCCCAATAAGCTGCAACTCCAACCCACGCAAGCTCCATTCTCACAAGGCAGCAGCGCACGGATCCAGCTGCTGTTACAAGATTCCCTACCTGCCTTCACTTAAGGACTGATAACAAGGAGAGTTTAGTGAATGCTTTCCCATTTTCCTGGCAAAAAAACAAAATTAAGTGAGAAAGCCAGGGTATTAACATGATTCTTTACTGCCAGAACAAAGAAATCTGAACACTTAGCAAGCTTTTCAAGTGTAAAGTGAATTTTGCTCTGATGGCAACTGCAACAAGAGCGCTGTCCCAGCAGATCGCTGTGGTGTAAGCATCCAGGTGGGCAGGCGACCTGAAAGATACCTGTTTTTGGTGCTTAGCTCAAATTGGCTGCAAGGACAGCAATCAGCAGGGCTGCCCACCCCCCATGAAGTTATTGACAGCACCACAAACTGTTCTCTCCATT
Source organism: Aythya ferina (assembly GCF_964211825.1). NCBI lineage: Eukaryota > Metazoa > Chordata > Aves > Anseriformes > Anatidae > Aythya > Aythya ferina. The sequence goes on from NC_140304.1 coordinate 12,479,973, forward strand.
TATATTACACCCTTCTTACCCCTTATGCGTCTTACCTAACCTACATGCAATAAAACAGGAATTATTTCCCTCTTCCACTCCCTCAGATCATTGGCTGCAAGATTTTACATCTGAAGTCAGAGCTAAAAATCTCTTCGCTTTCCAGCATTAATTGTTCTGCTTGTTGGTACTGCTAAATATAAACCACGCTGACTCCTCGGGCTACAAAGCTGTCTGCCTTGGTCCCACCTGTCTGGAAGAAAAATTCAAGAAGAGGCATTTGGAGTGCACATGTTTGAAATTGAAAAACATTACGTAGTGACAGAAAAAAACATTACTGGGTTTTATTTTTTTAAACTAACACCTCCTACTAGAGCTGCTCTGCAAATTTCAGCCAGTGAACTTACCCTCGTGGGTGAAACAATGTAAGCCTGAGACCTTTCTGTTTTCCTTTCTTCAGGTTTATTTTTGGAGCACACTCATGCCCTCTGACAGCAGCAGGGGCTGACACACACATAGTACTGTGCACATACACGTGCATCAGTGGGTACATGCATTCACACACCCTTTTTCTTCCAAAAAATGCAGTGGATATTTAAAACCAATGCTCAGGTCCTCCCTCCCTGCTGTCTTCACAAGCAAAGCCTGCATTTTTCTAGGAACACGACCAAACAAAACTACACATTCTTCCATTGTTTTCCAATGGGAGAGTTCTTTGAAGGCGTTTCCCTGTTCTCAAAGCTGGTTTTCCACTAGTCCTCTCACATTCTGGCTTTTTTGGGGGAGCAGTGTTTGGAAAACGGCATCACACTGAAGTAACAGTCATGCTTGCTGGCAGAGGACTGACTGCTTTCTTCAGGTATTGTTATTTTCCAGTAAAACTTACTGCAAGTTAGTTGGGAATTCCCCGTTCCCAACTCCTTCTGGCACTTTGGAGCCGATTCAAAAGATGGAGAGCCAGAGATAAGTTTGGTTTTCTTCTGAGTTGAAGGCACCGTGCAGGTACTGATTTCACATCTGCTCTTACAGAAGGTTTCATCCACGGCTGCATCAACACTCGATGGGACACTCTAGCCATGGGCTTCTTTCCAATCACACTGAACTCATTTTTCTGAGAACTTTTCAGGGTCAAAAGGAGAGCTGACATGACAAGTTTTAGCTAATGGCTCCTCATGTAGTGTTCAGGGTGTTTGAAAAGAGCAAACTCCCAAGAAAATCACCAGCTGGACATTCCGGGAAGGTGGGCCCTAAACCAGACTGATGCCTGAACAGCACCACAGGCAGATGCTGTGTTCCTCAGAGCATCCACAATTTACTGAGAAGTAAATATGAAAAAGCATCTGGTGAAGGTCTGCTTCCAAAGGTCACAGCCTAACATCATTTCTGAACACCCCTGATCTTTCTTTCCCAATTTTCAGGCTTAGAGTGCAGGAAAACACTCTTAACCTCAAGATCTTAGTATCTCAGCCTTGACAAAATTACTCAAAGATCCTCAAAAGTCACCTCTATGCTGCCCATCCATCAGCTCCAGCCATCAGTCAGCAATCTGAGAGGGAACTGCACCTGTGGCTACGCTGGAGAAAAACACCAAGTTTTGAAGTGGTGCATGCTGTGAAAGGCCTCCCCGCAGCCGTGTCCTTCAAGCCCTCATACAGCACAGCTCCACGTAACCCACAGACAGGGAGATAACTTTATAAATAGCAGCAGCACGTCGTGGCTACTCGTCTCAGTAAATTCCACAGTGAATAAGGCTCGGTGACTCAAGGCTGCACAGCACTTGATTCAGTGGTCATGGGGAAATAGTTCCAGTGAGCCACTGCTTTTCCATCCACAGCTCGGAGCTGTGCCCCTCGCATCTGCCCACGCAGGGCAGCTGAAGGACAGCCAGCAAGAAACCTGGGCGCTGCTGCCAGCGCCGACTCTGAGCCAAATCCCTGCACTTGGTTTTGTCTCTCTCGCTTGCCCTCCAGCCTCACAGATCCAATGAGCTCAAGCTTAAGGGATTCCTGTCCTGCAGTCGTAGCTCCTTGTTGCTGAACTGATGTAAAAGCTTCGGGGACATCTTTTCCACAGATGGAGTCAAAGCGTGCTGCGAGGATGCAGCTGTTCCTGGCTTACCGTGGAAAAAAAAAAAAAAATAAACACAGCCACAATCCACCTCCACTCCTATACTTACTGATTACTTTCTGATTAAATGCTTTCCATTTTACAGGTCTCCTGCCTTGCTTTTCTTCCAGTGCAGCACCAAACACCGGTGTTACTGAGTCCCTAGATCACAGGATAAGCACAAACAAGCTAGAACAATGAGACAGGGCATTACCACGACATCTCAAATATGAATCGCCAGGCGCTTTATAAACACAAGCGTTGTTAACTTCTGATCCATTTCTGTGCTGAAGGCTGCAATTTACCTCCATTATGGTTATGGAGGTCAGCCAGCCAGCCCCAACACCATCACAAAACTGCCTCACCAGCCCCAAGCCAGCAGCAGCATTGAGGCGGAGGGCTGCAGGACCAGCAGCCTGCTGGGAGCTCTTCACGTTCAGCAGCTCGTACAGGGCATGCACATACACGCCACCCGCTCATATTTTGTGGGTGAAACTTGGGAATATTACGCACAGAGATACTACACAGAAGGGTAACTCAGGTTGATGGTGTTCTGGAGAAGCAGCAGCTGCCTCGCTGTGCTTCTGAAGGAGACCCAGCACTCTGACAACAAAAACGCCCCAGAGCAACGATGCACACGAGGCTCACTAAATCAGCAGCAATCCCCATCCCCTGCAAAGGGCACCGAAGGGCTCAGGAGGCTCCACTCTGCCTCCAGCTGATGCAGAGCCCCGATTTACAGCCAGAGAAGAACATGAAGTTCACTACGATAAGCTTCGCAACATGAAGCGCCGCGGGATTTTATTTCTGACAAAATTTACTATAATTAAAGTAAATTAACAGGAGCCAAATATAGAGACAAGTTACTCTGTTCTACCAATTAAGTGAAGCAAAATTACTAGGTGGGAGCCTTTAGGTGGACAAACTGGGCAGCTGAAGTTTTGAAACTGGCACCAGAGAAGATGACATTAAAGGGCGAGAGATATTTAGAAGTTAGAGGCCCCGCCAGCCCAGAGGAACAGCTTCGTGATAAATACACAGCAGCGCTCCCATTCGCTTTGCCTGGAATTCTTGACACAAGTACACAAGATCACCACTTTCCAAGGGGTAACAATAATAAAACTCAAGAGTTTCCCAGCATCAGTCAGACTGTAGGAGCTTCCTTACGCCAAGATGGGCTGCTCTGCATCAGCAGCTTTCTGGCCTCAGTGCCCAGCCAGCCTCTATGAAACTGGGGAAACTTTGCACAAAAACATGATTTAACGAGGGGAAAAAATATCAGTTTTCATCACTGATCTCTGTCATAGCAAGCCTTGCACCCTGTTGCTTTATATTGTGTCAGTATCCAACACAAGGTCAAGATCATTACCTGGAAAATTTGAGTCCGGGTGAGTGGGAATGTTTCTTCCCTGTGACCCGAGGCAGACTCAGGACTAGCCCCAAGTGCAGCCCTGGCACAGTGGGGTTACTGCACAGAGGAGTTATGCCAGAACTAACAGCCTACAAATTGCTTGACTGATTCCCTTAAAGCCTCTGGAGCACTTTTTGGTGTTGTTCTTTACTCGTCTCCTAAGTGAATTGTTCTTAAATCCTGACTACTAGATCTATTTTATGCCTAATGTGGCGTTTAAAAGAAAGCCACAACTTTGTTCCCAAACCTGATTTCATCCTCCAAGCCCTACCAGCTCCCTGGGGAGTGCTCTGCTGCCTCTGACTCCTCCATTCAGCCTCCGAAGAGCACGAGCAGCCAGCGTAAGCGAGGTCGGGCTCCAGTGACCCGTCAGGAAAGCACATGAAAGCAGGAGACAAATCTGGGTGATGCTCACTCATCTGTGTCAGCTCTCCATTTGAAGAATTCCCTGTGTAAAACACTGGCACTTTTCATTCTGTGAAAGCATTTGTAAGGTTGGAACAAGAGAATTATAAAGAATAAAGAAAACCCTGAAGAAGAAATGAGCTGGGAAGACAGAAGAGTTCAGATCATGCTAACAGGCTTCCCAGAAAAGGCCTTCATTCTCCAGTTCAGGAACCTCTTCATAACCGCTACAGGGGAAGTGACTTTGCAGAGTAATTCAAATTCCATTTTATGAAGTTGAGAACTGTAGAAAAAGTCATGTGTTTCACCTGAAAAACCATGTCTGTAAAAACACGTTACAGACTCACACTACATACAGAAAAGCGGGTTCTTTCAGAGAAAAATCCTAACAGTGCAGATTTCTCCAATCAAGATATCCTTTTGACAAAGCCAACCCTAACCAGGCGATCATCACTACCACCTAGCACACCTTATATCGCTATTCACCTCTCAGAGAAATGCAGGCAGCTGTAGATGACGATAGTGACGATAGATCAATGCTTAGTGCTTCAGCGAGCCTGCAGTCCAGCAGCCCATTTCCTTGCTAATCAGGCTGCTTCAGCAATTTCTGCCACCAGGGCTCAATCAATGCAGCAATTAGTAAGTTAGGTGCACCGTGACACGCTGGCTGGCAGATTTAGAGACAAGATAATTTGGGGGTACATCTGGGAGTGTTGTCTTCAGGAAGCATGACGACTCAAGCCTGGTTCCCACCGGTCTGCCCCCAGTGCTCCCTCCCTCACCCCGAACTCTCTGAACCCACCAGAATTTCCCCAAACATAATAACGCAATAGGTGGAGGGGAGAGGATGAAACACCCCCAGGCATGCCAAGAGTTTTGGAGAAATCCTTGTCTAGTCCTGTTTGGGTGCGTAGGGACTAGCTACCAAAGTTATTAGATTTTATTATTTTGTGCAATATGCAATACACGTTAAAAACCCAGTGCTACTAGCACTGCAATGAAGAGGATACATTCCCATTATTTCAGCAGCTGCTAAGTCTCAAATGATCACAGTGATTAACTGGAGATCATGTCAGAAGCTTTTCTTAACTAGAAAACAGAGATGCGGCTGATCGCCCACAGACATGAACCCGAAAAAAAGTCACCAGCTATAGAAATTGAATAAATATTGGTTCAATTCCTTTTATTTTTCAGTGAAGAGCAATCTGTTTTCCTCCTGCCGTTCTAAGTTAAGCTATTCCAGTATGATGTCTCAGAAAAAATAAAATCAAACAATATGTTAAAGTTAGAAAATGAATCCCATTTAATTATGATGTTGTGGCAGTACGAGCTTCAGAACAGAAAGAGGAGCAACCTAATGAGATGTTCGTCTAAAATAAGATGAAAGTTGTCTTAAGAACACATTCCAACTTCTAAAGACTTCTAATTTCTATGTAGGGATCAAATTTAGATTGCAAGACTTAAAGTTTCTCATGCTCAAAACTACCCCAAATAACCACCAACAGGCTCTTGGGCACAAGCAGCCCGTGGATCTGCCTACCTGCACCAGCCCTGGAACTAAATATTCCTCTCGGAGCATATGCTTGGCAACCCTAAACAGCCCAGGTAATTCGGGAACAAGTTTATCCTCCGGCTATAAATTTATCCTCGGGCTATATGGCATTTCACAGAGGTAATCCAGCCCCAGTAGGATCAGCCTGCTGACACTCAGCTTACTGGGTATGAGAGCAGCCATCAAAAATACAGAAATGAAACTGGAAACTCCAGCGATGTTTTCAGAACCTACCGTGACCCCATATTTATACAATTATTCAGTAACAAATAAGCTGGTAGCAAAAATACCAGCAAGGATATCCTCCTGGATACCTCTTCCCTCCCTCCAGCATCACGGTGTGATAAATCAAACTCACCCTGCAGAGCTGCCACGGGACACCCTGCTTTGATACCCCGGGTTTCTCACGTGCCCTACCAGCAGCAACAAGCACGTCGATTTGATCCTCTTCATCACCTCTCCTTGCAAAATCCGGTAGGGACTCGTAACACCAGGGCCTTCTGTAGGAACCACACTAGGCTCAAAAGCTGAGCAAGAGGCAGAGGACAGTCATGAGCCTCACACCAAGACAGCAGGCAATAACCCTACCCAGGGCAGCTCTGTCTCATTTGGAGTTAATGAGCTTCACTTGTGTTTTATAGAGACAGTAGCACATCTGGTCCGAGTCTAAAAACAAAAGGAATTCTTATTTTAAACTCATTTCTAAATTGAAATGCTGGAAGTAAGACACAAAACGCATGTGGAGTACTCTCCAATTTATTCCTGATTTTCTCCCTCCCCCTGCAACATTTTAAAAATTAACCTGGCAATCAGAGCCTGTTACTAACATTGCAGGCAGCCCACTGCAAAATGAGCGCCACGCTCATTTCAGGGTTTTTATTTTTAAACTCCTCTTCCAGTAAAAAAAAAAAAAAAAAAAAAAAAAGGTCTAATTGCTAGTACAAAATGAACAGTTTTAGTGTTTTCTCACTAAATATTCTCACACGATCAAAACTTTCAGAGGGTTTTCCCTAACAGGGGATTCCTACACTCTGTTAGCACAGCTCATGTCTTCAAAGCGTGAACAAAGCCCTTTGGGTCGTGCTTGTGCAGAGCAGAGAAATCCCACTTTTAGCCTGAAAAAGGAGTCTACACATTCCTTAAGCAGCACTTTTACAGAAACAAATTGTATTTACTTATTTCTAAACTTCACACAAAACCTGAGTGCCACCTGCTCAGCTTTCCCCCCTGCAGTGAGAGGGGGCAGGTGCTTGCATGGGCCCCGTGGCAGCCTAGCACCACCCATGTACCCCTGAGTCCTTCTGCCAAAACCTACCTGCAGCCCTACAGGAGCCTCTGGTGTTTGCTGCTGATCTGGAGATACCGTGAGGTCAAAGACCTGACATCCTTTTCTCAATGGTAACATTTCTTACTGGTTTCAGGTATCTCACTTTGGCTGAGACAAAGAGCTCCTCATTGCTTGCTGGCCGTGCTCGCCAACACCGAGCACGCAAAGCACTGAGGACAGCAGTGCCAATTTTTATCAGATTGCCTAAAAGCCAATTACAGAACCCAGCAAGATGAGGAAGGGGAACTTTGGATTAGCCATGCCTCTGTACTTACGGCACGAGACAGCCTAAGAGCTCTGAATGCACCCCCTGGTTTAGCGAGCAGCACAGCCGTGTACGGGATGGAAGCGGTTTGGTGCAGCTCAGACCTGGTGTAAGCACGTCATCCCCTTCTGCAGGCAACACCTACAGACAATGGACCTACGGTGGAACAATGCCTTGTGTGGTAACACCAGCCTGAGACCTTCAGACTCTCACCACCGCCAATACTGGCTGCATCCATGCAGGGAACCAAGGCAAAGCCACAAGGGCAGCAGGGGCACAAAGCAGCAGCTCCGGGAGCTCTCCCAGGAGCAATCGTTGCAGTGTGCACACGTGCAGGGAGTCAAGGAAGAGCAGCAGAGGAAGAAACTGGGACTGAATGAGCCCAGACACAGCTGCAGGGGTCTAAAGAGCAGAGCTGCTTGCAGCCTGTGTCACCACCACGTGTACCAGCTCCTCCAACTGCTTTTAGGTGGCATACAAACACCACCATTTGTGACAGGACATAAGTCAGCTTCCATAGTCCAGTTAGTTGGAAACAAACCTGGTTTTGAGCTGTTTTATTGTACGGACAAAGATAAATGGAAGAAGTGCAGTAGTAACCAATAGCTGAGGTAACACCGCTTCCTGCCTCCAAGCCTCTCCCTCCCGCATCCCCAAACGCTCGCTCTGCATACGAATCCTTGAGCCTGGATGGCAAAGATAAGAAACTTGGGTAAATGGGTGAACTCCACAAAATTAACTTGTTTGAAGACGTTAAAGTAAAGAAAATAAATAAAAGAATACATGCAGCACTGAGGGAAGCATTTCTCTTTGAACACCACTAAGTGAAGGCTGCCAAAACAGATAACGTAGCTTGCATTGGACAAAAGGTATTCAACATCCATTGAAGCTGGAGCTGCCTAAAGAAGTCTCAAAAAAAAGTTTTCTGGAAGTTAGAGACACTGAAAGCATCCAAAGGAACATCAGACGGGCTCAAACAGAGCACTGTATCACAGAATCAGGATTCTCACCATGGCAGGAACAGATTTTGCTGTCCTCAAGGATGTCCAACAGCACAGCCTGGGCAGGTACAGGACACGTAGCACTGGCAGCGGGTCAGAAAGAGACCTACCGAGTCTTGAAATAACTCTGAGCTTTGCCCTCACCCTGAAAATTTCACCACTAATGCACCCTCTAAATACCAGCTGCCTAAAATCAGGAAGTCTTCCTGTAACACAGGAGTTTAAACTTATCCACAATTCATCTCATCATTTCTAGAAGTATTAAACAATGAGCTCTTGTTTTCCTTTTTTTTTTTTCCCTCTTAAGACCTGAATTATGAGCTCACACAGAGGAGGTCAACCTCTTTGTCTCAGCTGACTCAAATGAAAACACACTGAGATTACGAGTAAACTGTAGCCATTAATCTTTTTCCCCAAATTAGTTTCTACAATCAACTGAAGAACAGCATCAAGAATACCCCGAAGACTTCAGCCAGAAACATCGATTTATGCGATGTAAATGATCACTTTTGAAACAACTGGGAACATGAAGATAATCACATACTTCCCTAAATGCAGCTGCACAGGATTTTACCCATCACTGTGGAGCTGAAGATGAGCACAGCCTTCCGCCAGTGTTGTAGTCACTGCAGTCATCTTAAACTCCATCTAATTCTTCCTGAAGCTCAGGTACCGTCTGTCTTTTTAGGTACACCATATTTTTTGCGTCAGGTAGGTATTCACATTACTATTGTAAAGCAAGTTGGGTAAAATTTCTCTGTATGTGGCACTCCCTAGCATTGTGACTAGGTTTGAAACACAGCCTAAAGTTAAGGACTCATTGAGACTCGCTATTTCCACTGCACTGGAGTCGCTGAAATCACAGTCACATGAAGCCTGTGGTTTATCTGAAACCTTGCCTTTGCTTGTGTAAACACCACTAGACGCCTGTAAGATTGGAAAACAATTCATCCTTCCCACATCAAATAGGATCCTTTGTCCTCGGGCAAGAGACACATGCCGTCTCCTTTAAACCCCTATACCATGCGTACACAACCATCTACGTCTGTGCATCAGTTCAGAAAAGAACTACAGCGATGTCTGAACCTGACTCGGGACACCTATGGGCAGCCCCTAGTTAGTCAGCTGCCTTTCCTCATCCTTTATAATTGCAGAGATGGTTTGTACATCGCAGTAAATTAGCATATAAAAAGTCTGAACTCAAAGAGTCCATTTCTCCCCTCACCTCCCTTTTCCAAAGCCAGTGAGCCATATGATAAGTAGTCTAAATAAACAAGCTTTAAATGAGTGCTGTGGATCATCAAGCAGACAGGGCTGAGCTGTACATAACGATGCACTCACTTTCTCCCTTCCCATATCACATCTTCCTCAGTCCCGTTCAGGAACTTTTAACAGCACCACTGGCATGCTCCACTCCACTCCAGTCATCCAGCAGCCAAAGAGCACGAGAACAAGCCTATCTCATTTGTCAAATCAAATATTTTCTTTTGTAAGGGATCTATTTTTACTCCACTGTCATCAACGTGCACCTAACAGACCGCTGCGCTGCTCAAAGAAGAGCAGAGCTTAACTATTAGCACAGGGTCGTGGCGTGTTAATGGATTTCGCTGCGCGCTATATACATTGGTGTTCTCAAAGACTAACGGCAGAAAACTGCAGTAATTAATCATCTTAATCAGCCCGATTGTTTCTGTAAAGGAACTGCAAGCAAACCAGTTCTTGTCCATGAGTGGAAACCACACGTCGTGTCCCGCATAGCTCAGCTGTGGTTACCTCAACCCACCACGACATGACTTGCACCAGAGCCCTATAGCCCCCATCAGCGGCATGCTCATGCCAAACGTCACCAAGGGCTTCTCTGTTCCAGAGTAGAGACAGAGCTACAGAAACACACCAAAAACCACTATTACCAGGGGGCAGGAAAGCAATATATACTTCTTAGATCTTGTTTGCATCTAGAGCTCTAATTTTGTGCTAATTCCAATGTGAGAATAAGGGACCGGTTTTGTTATTTCTGTTATTCTCTGTAGGTACCATTCATGACTTCAAACAATTGCTTCTGGATCAAGTAACAGGTATTTAATTTTAGGTTCAGTTTTAGGTTCATTTGCAGCTGACAGGCGTTTCAGCAGGTTAGCTTCTCCCTCCTCACTCCAACACCCAGCAGACTTCTTAACAAGCATTTTTCAAAAGCCACACTTGATGCTACAACCTTAACGCTCCATTTGGGCAAACCCACAGAGTGTGCTGCTGCTTTGGACTATTTCAGCGCTCAGCGACAAAGCACAGCTCAAGGCATTCATCACCAGAGCTGAAGAGGAACACCAGTTTCACCCCACCGTTGTTTGGAAATGAGGACAGCCAGTCCAACTCCAATGTGGTGACGTCCCATGGATGAACACTTCTCCCATGAAGCTGTCTGCCCGCTCCTGACAGCGCAGCTTCTGTAGGATTAAGAGCTTCTCTTCTACTTGGAGAAAATTAAACTTGTTATTCTTGGTTTCAGCTGGTGACATTTTACCCTTCCTGAACAGAAACTGAACTTAAGATGTCAAGATTTACGTCTACTGCTTTTTAAAATACACTTTACAAATAACCACCTCCTTTAACCATCACTTCAATTTGCTTTATTTAATTGAATTAAGGCATCTCAGCTCAGCAGTCTGACAAAACCTTGCGAGAAGCCTACGCAGAGCCCTGGTCTGGGAGCCCACCGCAGAGAAGCTACCTGCGATATGGATTCCAGAAGCCGCCTGCAGTTGGAATTGCAAAAGCAGCTTGGAGCCGCCCACATCAACCAGGGGAAAATATAGATCTGCTTGCTTCTGTTTCTGCCACAGAGAGAAGATTTTTGCCTTTGTAGCTGAAGAAAAAAGAAAAAGAAAAAAAAGGTTTCTTAAAACCTGCTTCTATTGATTTTAACAAGAGGGAGGAGCACTCAGAACATCAGCAAACCAAATCCTCCAACCTTAACCCCTGGGAGGAAATCCCGTGGCAGGTTTCTCAGCCCTTTAAGCAAGGAGCTGCCAAATGCAGCCAGCCATGTACAGTAGCCACGTGTTATCTGACCACTCGTCACAGTTTGTGTTTTTGACTGGAATTCTGAACTGACACAACAGCTGCCCAGATGTATTAAAGGATAAACGTTCATCTAGGGCAGGTATCCACCTATTTGTCTTTGTACTATTTGCCCCAAAGCATTCAGACACATCCTAGCAGTCACGTAATTAGATCAGTTAATGAATCACTTTAATATTACAAGTCCTTAAGGGTCTTTTGGATCCTCTGCTGGATTTCATGAATTTCCAACTAGGTATGCGGAAATACAGAAAAAAATCTAGATGATTAACGTTTCTTCCATGGGATAAGTGTCCTTATTATAGGAAAGTCACTTCCAAGATATTCAAATGAAGTACCGGCATCAGCAGGGAGAGCTCCACCGCTTCCACACGCAAACAGCAGGAACAGAGGGAGGCCGGAAAGATTTCTTCCATCCCTAAGAACTTTACCTGAGTACACGCTTAATTCCACACCGCTGGTAGAAGCTAACAGCAGAGTGAAATCAAACGAACAACACCCCCCCCCCCCCAAAAAGAAGTGCTTCAAGTACATGAAGAGGAATCTTAAAGAGATTAAATGTAGGAAAAAAATAAATTCCTAAAATATTATTCTCAAGGTGCTTCCTAAAACAGTATGTGCATCCACAGTATGTGTATCCCAAAGCTGTCTTTTACAGAATGACACTCCTGAAGATTATTTGCTTACTTTCACCTTTGCCAAGCCCTAAAAATACCATGCACCCATTCTCCCTGGAAAGCAGAAGCCGTACCTCTTTCAAGGTGAGGGCACCAACCCCAGCAAACATCCAAAACACCACTCCTCTGGCCAGAGGGAAAGCGGCATCAGGAAACCCAAAATATCCTGACTGCTGGTTCTTGCAACTTCTAAACACAAATAATGACCTGGACAGAATTTACTCCAAGACACAAGACAAGGCAGGATGCCTTTCAGGTAACCTAATAAGCCCATTTTAACAACTTGAGGGAAAACAGCGTTGTTCATAGGCAACGTGCCACAAAGCAGTAATGCTCTGTAGTAAGACAAGAGCTTACTCTTATCCTATTTGCTTATTTTTAATGAACATGCGGAGCAAAACAGTTCAATGCAATCAGGCGTGGGTTTTCCCCCTTGTCAAGAGCCTTCTGCAGAAGCTCACTCCTCACCCAGAGACTGACCCACAACCTCCTCTGCTCCCTAGCAGTTGCACATAATCTAAATTCTGCTGGATTCTGTTCATCTTCAGTTACTGGGCACTAAATTAGCTCTCCGAAAAAATGAAAAATGAAACTCTGTAGTGCATCAAAGCAAGCCACAGCCAGACTCAAGAGCTTCTTCTCCCAGAATTAGACACCAACTCCTGCTTCAGTCATGAATATTCCTTGCTACACAGTAAGGAGAAATTCAACGAAAATAAAGGTAAAATGACAAGAGAAAGCTGTTAAACAAAATTTGCCTTTAAAAGTGATCTGATATCACAAATAGTACTTGTACTTTGTGAACGTAACAGATTTGACAGGAGCAGTAACTGGAAACAGATTGCAGTTGACATGTTGACGTATTTCCACTCCTGATTTAACAGGCAAGTCTTCAACTTTCAACTGGTTTCCTAATTTGAAGTAAAATAACAATGAAAGAAGAGAAGCAAGCCTCGCCATATGCAAGGAAGAGGCCACAGCCAGTAGCAGCCGCTTTCTTCAACTCACTGTTTCTGGACCAGGACAGAGCATTTTAGCAGATTAAGTTCTTAAACCACTACAGCAAAGTCTGTGCTATTCAATTATTTTATTATTAACAGAGACTTTCAGGACTTGCATGAGCTTCAATTCACAGAGAACCTACAAAAATTATCGTTTGGAACATAGTTTTAAATTTAACTCAAATTCCTTGTATGCAAACCACAAATGGAAATGGTTAAGGGCAGAAGATACTGTGAAAAATATTATCTATTTGCTCTAAAAACTATTTATTTTAAGTGAGGAAGGTTGATAACAAATGCTCACTATACATACAGGTAGAACGTGTCCCTCTTCAGGTGATCCATTCAGTGCAGAGAACATTCATTTGTTATACCTGGTATTTCTGAAGAGGCACAAGGGCCAGCTAAACACCTGAAATATCTTCATACATTTAAAACTTGCCTGTGAGCATTGTGAATATAATGTGCTGGGATGTAATCGAACTTTATGCCTGTAACTAAACCGAATTATGCCTGCAGATGAACTTGTACAAATGCCTTTGGACCACTTGTCCCTTTTCTCACCAAAAGGACGTAGATGCAGAGATGCTCGAGGCTTCTGGAGAGCACCAAGCACAGCCACACAAGCAGGATGGCCCAGCAATACAAGCGGAGACACAGGAGGGAGCAGAATGACAGGTTTTAGTTCTGGCTAGATTGGTCTTGCATGTCAGATGAATAAAAAGCAGTATCACAGAGAAAACAAGAAGACAGCCTTTCAACACAGCTACCTAAATATGGCCATTTAGGTGACAATATCTAGTTAAGTTACAGAAACTGGAAGATATGGGGAAAAAAAGACACAACATGAGTGCCTACCCGTAACACAAAAGGCAACTGATCTGTAACGTATTGCTGGTTTCATACTCCTCCATTTGAGAAAAATACACTCCTTAATAAAAGGGATATAACTGTTCCTGGGCAGGTTTTACATTCAGACTGCTAATACAGGTGTGCCAAACAAAATCCCTCTTTTTCTCCCTAAGAAAAGCGCTCTGAGAACCACAGAGGCTGTCCTATATTCCCTCCAGCTACCTGAAGATGAACTTTTTACCACATACGTAACTCCACAAAAGATGGCTTTCTGTTAAAACTAACCCAGTTGTTTGGGCTTTGAAACGCAAGAATAAATATTCCAAGAGAACAAACGACATCTCTGTTAAGAACAAAAAACCACAAAAACAAATTATTCACATTATGCTGACAACAAAGAGCCTGCCTGTTCAGGTAGGCCTGCTTCAGAGCTGCCACTTATCCCCGCTTGCCAGTTCAGTTTGTGGCAGCAGCGTAATCTTCCCTCTTTGATCAGCTGCAAAACTGCTCGTCTTTAACGGGGAGACGTGGGGAACAGCCAAATTGTGCCATCAGTCTTCTTCCCAGAGCCTCCCCGGCCTGAAAGCAGGCACCAGACAGCGAGTAACAGAGCTGGCTTCCTGAATTAAAGATCAGGATATCTGTACATAAATGCAGGTTGCTGGTTGTTAGCCCCCAAACAGAGAGGTTTTTCTCTGACACGGTGGAAGGGATGGTGCCTGCTTAACGCCAAGCCCGCAGGCAGGCCCCGTGCAGCAGTGCCAGGCACCCCGGCAGTGCCCTCTTTTCCAGCTCTTCTCAGAAACAGCCAAGGTCTCTGCAACTGAACTCTGACCCTTCCTCTCCACCAGCAAACAGTCCCGCTAAGGGCAGCAGAGGATAAAACCCAGCAACCTCGCCAGCAGACAGCATTCTCCCCGCTTTCTTCAGGCTTCACCAGCCAGCTGAGCCTTCGCTTTCAGTGCTGAAACCTTCTTGCTGCCCCTCAAGGAGGAAAACTGAAGCTGTGGTAAGTCAGCTTTCAAAGGAAGATCAGTGCCACGTTCTCCAAAACAGATCAGTGCTGTGCAATTCAGAAGCTGTGAGTGCTCAGCAGCTGCACTCGCTTTTGACGGAGCACAACTGGATTCAGGCTACAACTCGCAAGCTGGACGTGGTATTAAAATCTGAGTCTCGAAAGATTAAGAGCAGAACAGCACAACCAAATCCAAACCCCTAAATACGACTCCAACACCTTCTGCACAGAAGAGGTGCCACCCTGAACATGCTATTTATAAAGCAACAGGATCCAACAAGGCTCAAGCACCCAAGTGCACTACTTCAAGCACTACCTCATTTTTGCTAATTTCTGCAAATGAACTTACAATTAAGAGAGAGCAACAAAATACCAGCTCTCAAGAAGGCCAAAGCATTCGCTTCGCCTTGCCAAACGGCTGGAAAAAGTGAACATGAGAATGGGAACATAACTCATGGTGGCAGTTATCTTCGTTCCTTTGTATTTTGAACAACCATTTCAGCCAAATATTTTCATCTGAGGAAAACATAGTCCAAAGAGATGGAAGTACTGCAGTTACAGTTACAGGCTACTCCTAAAGCATGAAAATAAAGCTGTTTTGACATGGGGTAATAGTCTGAGAGGGTTGATTTTTATGACCTCTGCTTAAAAACCTCATAGCAGCAGAACCACACAAAGACTGCAAGGTCTGATGGATACCTGGAGAGCTCAAGGCAGCTGTGGTATCTGGCACCAGCTCAGCTTCTTCCCTTCTCTCTCTCTCTTAAGTATTTCAAGCAGGATCCCCTGTAATTGGTGTAAAGGGACTGGAAGCAGTTGAAGGGTTTGGGCATCTTTATTCAGTATTCAAATGCAGTCGCTCAAAGCCCACACCACCAGCCAGAATCTTGAGTTTCTTGTGCCGCTTCCCCTGGCTGCAGCAGAGAATCCCTCATTTATCTGCTGCTGCACGTGGTGTTTGTCCAACAAAGGCAACAAAAATTGACGTCCTGGCTAGGAGCCATAACAGAAACTCTCCAAAGGATCAGCATAGGTGGAAGTCGTGATGAGGAAAAGCATAAATCAGGAAGAGAGTATTGCCACAAGCTTTTTTTATCCACTCTGGATCAGAGATTGATCCAGTTATGTACAGAAGAGCACACTACCATAACATCTATTTCACATTTAATAGGTAAAGCTTCCAAACATCTCAAAATAATTATCATACTTGAGGCCAGCCACATGCCACAGTGGAACACCAGCAAAAGAGGAAGAAAACAGAACAAAAACAAGAGCTGTGGCCAAGGATAAGAAGGGAAAAAGAGTAGAAACATCTCTTCCCAATCCCACCCTGGTATAACCCATGCATCTCAACAACCACAGAATGACTCCTGAAATTAATGTAGGCTGGCAAACTCCCCTGGCATACCCTGCTTACCATGAGAGCAGGCTTCAGTTGAGTTACCTTGCGCACAGGAGACTACAGAACTGCCATAATTACGGTCTGCTGCCTTTGGTTTCAAAATAGCCAATTAACAAATACTTTCATATCATTTAGGCAGAGAGGCCCTGGCCTTTAAGCACACACTGTAAAGCATTTGTGCGACTACTGAAATGCCAAGGAAAGGCTTTGGCAAGGCGGCCGCGCTGCGTTAAGCGGGGTAGGGAACTTCTCAGCTGGCGACAAGTTCCTGCATCAGCAGTTCCTGCCTGACAGCTGGGCTGCGCCCGCCCCGGGATCCGTGTCCCCAGGGAAATGAATTCCACGTCTGATGACTAATTCATTACTCGGATTTGTGCTTAGGCAAGACCAGGCCCAGATCAGGCACCTTCCAACGCTGAATTCCTGCTCAGCCGGAAGGCGAGCGGGCGTGCATCAATTCTAACCGAGCTGCCTGCGGATTTCTAAAGCTGGAGATGCTCGGTACCCCTGGAGCCTTTGAGACTCCAGGTTAAAGCCTTTTTGAACACTGACAGCAACAAACTAACCTGCCAGGGGGGTGAAGGTAACACCAGAGCCAAAGGCACCAGCTGGGGAAGAACAGGGTCCGTGCCCACAAGCCAGAGCCCAGCAGCGTGGCTCAGGCACAGCCCAGCTGCAGGCAGGCAGAGGGACCCAGGCACCTCGTCACTCCTCCTGCTCCTCCACACTTTCAGGCTTCACCGCCAAGAAGACATCTGCTGAGGAGAACAATATTAGAGCTGTGGCAGGCTCCCCATTGCTCAAACTCGCACCTGATGAGGGGTATTTTTGCAGGGTCTGATGTGCTCACCAGAAGCAGCAGCCAAGGTTGTTACAGCAGATGCGTCTGACCAGGCGTGGCAAATGCTGCAAGCTTGGTGTCCTGCCTCTCCTTTCTTCCTCCAGCTGCTAGACAAGGAGGTTTCATTCAGAACCCATGTTTTACCAACCTACACTCTGAAACATGAAGTTTTAATGAATGAGTCTTACCAGCACCCTTCTAGAACTACAATATAAACAAATACCATGTGTTAAGAACACCTCCTAGAGCATCCGAAACCCAGAAACGAAGCCTCTGTACAGACAGCTATCATTTGTGAGTACTGATGCTAAGCCAGCTCCATCACAGAAGAGCCAAACGCGCTCTTTATCCTCCCTGGGAAGGTTTCCTTTCTCCTCTCTGGGCAGCCTTCTTGTCTCTAGGCAACTCAGTGAATTATAACCTCTTAAAGGCTTTAAAAGGACATGAAACTTTCAAGAAACATTTCCTTGCACCTGTGTTCACCAAGGTCAGAGCAGAACCAAGCCTTGACCCAGCTTCTAATGAAGGAATGCATTATCCTGTTACTGGGCAGGGGGAAAATTGAACCTTTGTCTTGGATCGTCGCGGAGTTCAAGGAACATCTGGCACACACAAAGGAGCAAAAAGGCTCTGAAGTAAGGCAGAGCAACAGATCAGGCTCTCAGATTGTTTATTTCCTTGCCACACCTGATCAGTCCTACTTCTGATTACGGCAGGCAAAGCCATACCAAAACACTACGGTACTAAACAAACTCCTTCAGCCTATTTATAGGCTTTGCCTTATAGGTACATCAGCCAATCGTGCTCGTTATTACCCCATTTTGCTGCAGTGCCTGTGACTCACTCCTACAGCTGTGCTCACGGGGAGCTGCCTATGGAAAGCATACCTGGCTTCACAGACCAGCAGCCACAGCCACTGCTGCTGCTGCCCCAGCACTAAAAGACACTCGAGGTAGCTCACTGAAATATCGATCGGCTAGAATAGGAAATGAAGCAAAGAATGAAGGTTTGGAGCAGCGAAAGCCGTTCATCCTTGCAGCTGGCATGTAACAGGATGGGCAGCAAGACCTTCTGCTTGGTACTGAAGCACTGGGTTTTGGTAGAGGTGAGGAGCTCGGTGTGGGACAGGTACGGGCAGCAGCACCAGTGTGCAGCTCTGGGACAAGGCTGGTCCTGACTCTCACCCACCTTTTCAGCTTCTCTGCCCTTCAGCCCCCCCACACACTGGGAGCATTTATAAAAGCACGCTAATCAACAACAGGAAAAATAAAGCCAAGATTATAAACACCGTCTGGAAGCCAAATTTACCTCCTGTTGGCATTCAGAAGGGGCATTTCAGCACACAAAGAATCCTCCCCACCTACCCCTCCCCAAAACACGTGCCTGAAGCTATACAGCACATGCAAAATAAATTGCATTTATATTGGTGTGTTATGGCATGCAATTTCCCTCTTCCCAATCACCCTGACTGCCTCCCTTGTTAAGTCAAATAGCCTGTCAGCTTCTCATCAGGAAGTAGAAATTGGTTTTTCCATCTCCTAGGAGATAAACAAGGCTTCCTCCTCTGCGGCGGCAGCGCTGCAGGCCAGGCTGTGCTCACCCGGGGGCTTCGCACGAGCACAGTGGCTGTGCCCAGGGCACCCCGTGCCCGCTGCGCTGCTCTTCACCCCCCTGTGCACAGCAATAACCACGCTCACAAGGAGGTTTGTGTACTTCCGTGGAGCTCTCTCTGTGGTTTGTAGCTCAGTATACACAACCTGGGCTGGCGGTGCTGCTGCCTTACTGCTAGGGTCCTCTAGATGTTCTTGAGAAACCCCAGGGGGGGGGGAAAAAGAGCCTGCACACTTCTCTGCTGCTTTCCTGAAGCTCTGTCCCTTCACGGCTCACCTGCAAGCACAACCATTGGATTTGATTTTTATGTTTCAGTTGCACAAATTCAGGGGAAAAGGGTGACCACATTCAACAAAAATAACATAAGACATGTGGAAATATATTTATTAGCTAAATGGCTGTATAATAATGGAAGAATGGGAATAAAATGTATCATTTTTAATCTTTTTTTTTTTTAAATTGTGGCTTTGTAAAGCCAAGATGCTGTAATTTTGCAATTTTAGACTATAACTATAGATTGGGTATTTACAAAAAGCGTATTTGTATTTTTAAATGAGCCTATTATCCACTTTTACTCTAAAGGGGTCAAGCTGCAGGGCTACAGACGCACTGGGAATAAAAGAGGCAAAGTGAGCCTGTGCCACCTCAATGACCACCTCTTCAGCGACTAGCCAGCTTCTTACTTTAGGAACCAGAAGGAAACATGACCAGGAGTGGGTTGACTTGTCACCACATCCTTACTAATTTTAAAATGACTTAAAGTGACAGACCTTCTCATGTTCTGGGAACGTGGCACGGCCTTACAGCAGATGAGGGCAACAAAACCGAGGGGCTGCTCAAGGAGGAGGGTCCCTGGGGACAGCCCTTGCTCCTCCTGCGCTGCAGCACGCAGAGCTGTCAGGACTCCACGG
Organism: Aythya ferina; assembly: GCF_964211825.1. Taxonomy (NCBI): domain Eukaryota; kingdom Metazoa; phylum Chordata; class Aves; order Anseriformes; family Anatidae; genus Aythya; species Aythya ferina. The sequence goes on from NC_140304.1 coordinate 12,499,407, forward strand.
GTATCGACAGCCTGGCCATTTTTCTGAGGCATCTTACAAGCAATTCTGGTGCAGAAGAATGAGATTTCCTTCCAGGGACAGCCTGCTCACTCCCTGCCCACAGCATGCATTTTTAACGAGAGGAGAAACCCATTGAGTTTAACTCACATTGCATTATTCACCGAGTAGCTACAGTCTCATCCCAAATCTTAATTGTCTAATAATTCAAGCCACCTCTTTCAAATGCGGCTCCGAAGCGATGACTAGAGAGCCAGAGGCTGCCTCCTACACGCGCCGTAAATCCTGCTGTTACGATGTCTATCGCAGCCTTTTCTGAAAGGCAGCAATAAATACCGACCTCCTGTCCGTGCATGTGCACCGCTGCTTCACGGCTACAGCCCGAAGGCTCTTTGATGTCTTGCTGCTGTCTCAGGAGCGCTTCGCGGAAGGCACACTTCTGTCAGCCTTCCAGCTCTGCGAACTCTCTTTCTGCTTTCCAACCCTCAAGTTGTGACCACTAACGCAGAACCTGGCACCTACCAGGTCAATTACAAACAGCGTTAATTTCTCTAACCACTAAAAAGGCACCGCACTGGCCTTTCTAAACTACCAGAAGGCAAAAGCAGGAAGGGGAAAAAAAAAAAAGCATTTCTGATGTTGAATTTACCCCACACCATTATGGAATAATCTCCAGCCCTGCTGCAGCCAGACTGATAAGCAGTTTGCGGAAGAAACCTGCCTGTAGGTGCAACCCTTTCATATGGGCTAGATCCAGCTTTCCCTGCTGCCTTCTGTACATACAGCTCTTCGATATCCCAGCTTTAACAGCTCTCTGTACCACAGGACGCTTAAAGAAAAAACAAAGCATACAGAACAAAATTAGCAAGCAATTAACTGCCCTTCTCCAGCCCCGGGAGCAGCCTCGAACCTGGGTGCTACGTGGTGCACCTGGGACTCGAGTCCTTCACCCAGAGTGAATGCCTGAGAGAGCTTTGAACCACAGAGAAGTCCCCCAGAAACACATCTCTGAGGGAGGAAAAGAGAAAATAAAATGAAGGTGTGCTCAGCAACGCCACGAGCTTGCCGGCCCGTGCAGTGTCGGAGCTGGATGTTTTGGTGGCCATCCAGCTGTTCCCTCACATTGCTCTCCAACCACATGTGCTGTTTACTTTTCAAATTTTATTGCCTTAGGTAAGAGACACCAGACATCACCTCCTCCTCTAGGCGCTGGTACGCGGCCAGCTTCTCCCGTCTGGTGGCTGCGAGCTCTGGAAGCTGACGTTTGCAATAAGCCCAACGACCCATTTTTCCAGAAAGCCCAGTACCCAGCAGAAAGTCTCCAACTGGGAAGAGGACCACAATGGGATTTTTTTGCATTTAGAAAGCAATTATCAGCACAGGGGCCTCCAGACTGATCAGCACTGCACAGGATCCAGGAGCAGCTCCAAGCACACCGACCTTCAGCCACACGCATCCTCCAAAAGGCCCCCGAGCTCCAGTCCTGGATGGGTGTGAAACAACCCATAACAACAAAGCATTAATCTGCTTGTGGCTGCTTCGTGGTGGTTGACGTGAAGCAGTTCTGCTGAAGACTCACTTAAACTCTCCCACGTCAACAAAGCCTCAACCCGCTACAAATAAGTTGGTGCGATTGGGAAGAGCTGTTTATTTTGACATAAAAAGAAGACAACTGGATGGATACAGACAATCCTGAAGTCTCTGTTCAGCCCTACAAGGCAAGGCTGCACATAATGAACACGACCTGTCACAGCCTCGTAACTTCCCTTGGAAAAAAACACAGAGTTCCCATGTCCTATCTTACTCACTGGGAGTATTTATCACCCCGAAGAAGGCTGTTTTGTTTATTTAGCAACAGAAATAAATCTGAACTCGAAGATCTTTAGCTGTCAGCTAACACTGCTAGTGTATTACGGATTAGAGCAGGAACAGGGACACACTGCCAGTGCTGGCACACTGAGAACATCCCAGACTCGCACCTCTCATCCAGAGCGAGCAAAGAGGTGAACTTGCAGAGCACGAGCACCAGCAGAGGATCTCCTTTGCCACTGAAAGCTTCTTCCCTGTCAAACAAACTTTAAAGTCACCTATTAATTTTGGTTTGGAGTTCAGCCTTCAAGCATTCCTACTCCTTGCTTCCTCTCTGTTACGGCATTGCAGGTTCACACACAAGCAGAGATCCCCGTTCAAGCCATACCACTGGAATTTGGGATTGAGGTTAAGTGGAATAAGTAATCTCCGTAATAAGAGGATGCAACGGAACGGTTCTGTGCCATCTGATACTACAACAGGATCTGTTTACACAAGTATTAAAGGCAGGTTAAATTTCAATATCTGAAAGACAAATATTCTAGGAAGTAATATTTAGAATGGGCCCTGTCCATTCAAGCAGATAATCAGAATGAATAATTTACAGCCACACTTTCATCTCTGCTGCAGCTGGGAAGAGCTGAATCCTAAGGAGCTTGGGGAGATGCCGACACATCTGCCCAGCAAGTGGAATAATCAGGAGGCTGCCGGTGGTCCAGTAACCTGTTTTACGTGGGGAAGACTCAGCTGTAGGAGGAACGAGGAATGCAGAAATCAACAGGCTCGTGGCGAGGTCAGTATTTTGTGCTTTTGCGATAGGGCAAGTTCTGCCTCAGAAAACAAGCACCACGCTACATTTTCACCTCGGAGTTGTCCCGGCTTCTTCCCAGGAATAGGTGAGGATGGCTGCCTGCTGCACCGACCCAGCACACTCGCACACAGACCCTGCTGCCCGTCCACGAGGCTTGGGAGCTGAGAAGGACGTCCTGGCAGCACCGATCTGCTCAGAGTGGTTCATTAGCAGGAACTAGCACGTAACAAACAGCTAACAAAGCACTCTCCAGAAATTCAAGCAAGTCCCGTGGTACAACTGGGAATCAAGCATCATTTGACGCATTTTCCAGTGATGTGGATGAGACTGAATTAGCAGACTACACCCTAATTCTGTACAGATGTGGAAGGATGGTGCAGCTTCAGTGGAAAGCCTTATAAAAAGATGAGGGGAATCTAGAAGAGTAGCACTGGCATAGAGAAAATTGTCATTACAAGGTGCACAAACAGGGAGGAAAAAAAAAGTCAGATCTTTGAACAGATTAAAGAAACCTGTGTGTGCAACTAGCAACTGCCACAAAAAGACACGCAGACAGTCTGGTAGGGCTCTGATGAAAGACAGGGAGCCAAAGCACCTTGCAGACTGCCTGCTCCTGCAGAAGGCAGGGTACAGCTATGAACAGCCTTCTCCTGTCAAGCAGCTTTGATCGCTTTTTACTTCTCCACATCTGTTTCTTCATTGCTACTTAATACTACAGTCTGTGCTCGCAACCTGAAGATGGGAAAGAACAGACACATAAGAGTCAACTTAGCACAATGAGAGGGGTCACCATGGAAGTAGGTAACCAGCAGAGGAGGAATGCCACAATTTCAATCCAAGATCCTCTTCACAGCAACACTTTTCCCACTAAAATAGCAGCAGCCCCATCAGCTGCACAGCCCCTGAGTCATTCTGAAGTTTGCTTTGTTTACCCGTGTCCCAGCCAAAGGCAGGAGATTCCCAAACACAAACCCATTGGCTGCTGTTAACGGGGGGTGGCTCACCCATTGCTTGCCTCGCCCATTACTTACACCGTGCCTTCAGTGGGCAGCATGTTTTAACCAGCTTCCAAGTGCTCCCAGCACACTGCTAAGCATAGGAAGCGTTCCTGTGCGCATAGAAATTTTACCAAGTGATACAGCAAGCAGCCTGCAGCAGAAATTGAAGGAACTCATTCACAAATCCTGAATTCTGTAGCACAGCAGCATAAAACCCAGGGACAGCCTCGGCTTTGGCACACGAAGCTCCCTTCACGGCCCGATGTACTGGCTGAAGATTAGCCCTACGATACATCTAAGGTAAATCGAAACCAACCGCGCACGTCCACAGCATCTGGGATCAACGAGATCAAATGAATTTTCGTTAAACCAGGCTAAAATGAGATTTACGCTAGGCTCGCGTGGGGTAGGTGGGTTTTAGTAGCACCCTCCTGTAGTTTCTGTGCTAAGCTCAAAGGAACAGAAAAGCATCAGCTGTAAAATCCACGTTAAACTGGAAACATGCAGGCCAACAGGCAGCCCCTGGCAATACCTGCTCCAGCCCTCTGAAGTACCAGGAACCTGCTCCATCTGCTCTGGCAGGGATGAGGGAAGCGTTTCGGGCACAGCCTGCGTGCAGTCGCACGGTAACCCCAGCATAAGGCTTCGCTGAACCACACAAACCTTCCCTGCAGCTGCAGCTGATGGCAAGACATCTGCCAGCCTGTTACCTCGGCGCTCCCACCGGCAATGGGTGGATGAAGGATCCGCTGCCTCACATACAGCTGCCCTTGCAGATCCAACAGCTCAACCAGACCTGTTCAAACAGCCTGGTCCCGACCTAAGACACGCTCGATTTTTAGAGAGGGAGCCAGAAAATAAGATGCAAACCAGATTTTAAGCAGAGAGGAAAAGAGGGAGGGAATTAGCACACTGCAAACAGACTTAGAAACAAAAACCAAGCCACCCTGCACGCACTTAGCCAACAAGAGGTGCAGGAATTAGGATAGCTGCTCTCTACATAAAAGCAGCTCAGGCAAGACAGAGACAAATCTGAGCAGTTCAAAACAGTTTGGATCACTTTGTTCTCTACAGTACAGAGGAAGAGATCTGATCTCGAAATAATGAGCAGAAGATGCTTCTCATAACTAGCATGATGTTAAGTCATTATTCTCCTTTTTGTTGATGTTTTGAAAGCATCAAAGCAGCAGAAGCGGGTTTAAATTTTAACATTTAAAAACCAACATGAAGCATATTAAACCTTTTTGTTCTTCCCTTCCCAAGCATGTTTAGACACAAACATTACAGTACGTACAGAACATCTTCATATCACAATGAGCAAGGGAAAAAAAAAGCCGTGAGTTACCCCACAGCAACCCCAGTGCCCATGGGGCAGGCCCTGCAGAAGATGCTTGACCTCTCGTGCAGGACCCGAGGAGGTGGCTCACATGTCCCTCGTCCCAACCGATCCCAGGAGCTCAGCGGCCAAGCCACCCTGAAATTCCAGCAAAACTCAGTACATCATCCTCAAACATCACACCACAAAGTTATATTTGCTCCCACTGCACTGGGATTAAAAAAAAAAAAATCCTTGTAAACACTCCAGTCTTCTATAAAACTGATGCTGTGTTATTTTTTCCCCTCAACAAAACCAGTAAACTGTCTTTAGGAGTTAATAAAGATGGTCAGTTTGGCCTACACAAAACATAGAAAGCGTTTTGTGCTGCCTGGGGGAGAGATCCTCCAGGTTTGTGGGTTTTCAGGCAACTTTGTCACTCAGAAAAATACAAGCAGGACTTCCCCCTTCTGTCAGTGTATTGTTTGCAAGCTGCATTTGTGTTTCCCAGAGCCCACACACTTTACCCATGTATTTCAGATGATGCCAGCACCACAACCACCTGCTGGTAGAAGTTCAGTTCCAGGACCCACAAGTTAAGAGCAAAGGGTACGATTGATTTAACAAAATAAGAGGGCTGAGACAAATAAGCAGCCAGGTGTCAGGTTAAATCTAAGAGGTACACCTGTCTGAGCATTGCTTCAAGGAAGCGTTCAGCTCAGACTGCACCTCTGAAAGGCATCACTAAATATTGCCCCCATCACAGCCCCATTCTATTAACCAACACAATTGTAAAAAGCTCATGAAAGAGCAAGTAGAGTTAAACCCCAAAAAACAGTATTCCATATTCCACTGGTGAAAGCACGGAGTTTAGAACAGTTTGAAATCCACAGGAAGGGCAAATAAGTAGGGACCGAAGCAACATAAACTATTCAGTACTTCAAAGACAACAAAAGGAAGAAGAGAATAAGGCTGTAAAGGACTCTGTGGAGAACTACTGCACTTATCACTTAAACTATTCAAAACGCAGAGAGCTTAATACCATACGCTGCATTAAAGTCACTTATCTAGAGGATTCAGCGGCAATAAACACATTCAAACACAAAATATACTCATGCCAACGTACGAGAGGTAGCACAGCCTTCAGGGAGCACCCGGGACGAAAGGATGAGACTCTCACAGCTCCAGCCACGGGTGACACACCAGGAGCCAGCGCCTCTCCACCACAATTACCTCCCGAAGCTGCTAGCTGCCCAGGAAAACAAAGGTCTATTCTCAAGCGACGAGGAAAGTACTTGCACCAGTGAATGTCCTTATAAGCAAGAGGAATCCAGCTGTTGGAGTCCCAAGCTCTACAGAGCCATTTATTGTTCTGGTGACAGAGGACAAAGAGTCCTAACAATCAAAAATAGCTCGCAGGCTGTGAAGGGCCAAGCGCTTGCCCATCAGTGCATTATGTTGACCAATTTTGGAGGACTGGGGACAGAAAAGTAACACTACTGTGTGCCCAGCATCCAATGCCAAGACAAACACGACTCTCAGTTGCAGCTCGCTTACCTTCTATAGAAGGGGCCTCGTCCACAGCTGCATACAGCATCTCCTTCAAAGCCTGGAGGGGAGAGAGAGAGAACAAGGAACACTGTCAGCATCAACAACAACAAAAAAATTACATTGTTTTGATACGCCTGTTTGAAAAGAAAAGCAATTAAAGTCCTTTTATCCCTGCAGACTGACACCCAGAGCTAGGGAACGTGATGTCAGTGCCGTTACACGCATCTCTGGTAACAAAAGAAACACGCGCTCAGGTTTACCGACTGCTTCAAAGGCCTGTTACCTTGCTAATCGACACCATTTATTCCAACTGTATTTCTAAACATCTCCCTTTGGAAGAAATGTTTCCCGGTTGGTAGGATGTTAAAGGTTTCATGAAAAAAACAAACTGTGAGGTGACATAGAAAGGAGTTTGTGAAGACAAACGGAGGAACAGCAGCGGCAGAGATTTAGCACTGGTACAGAGTGCAGTCATACAGAAATGCTTAGGCATTCTGAGAGCTGAAAAGGAGCTGATGGACCAGAGCAGGGAGCCACGGGAGGCTGCCTCTGGAGGAGGAGGACACCAGAGGGCACAGCCAGCAGAGGCCAGAGCTGCTAGCCAGGCCCTCGCCCCATGGAGGAGGCAGCATGCTGCTCCTGGGGACAGCCAGAGCCAAGGGCTAAAGGTGTGCGCTGCTGCACATCACAAGCACGTGCAGGAATCAAGCAACTTGGATCCTGTGGCTGATGGAGTAACTCTAAATGTAATTTTGGAACTGGGGGCAACTAGGAAAGGTCCATTCCTACTGCAGGACGTTGGTTTACACAGACGCCAAGATCACTTGGAGCAGAGAGGCATCTTAACTCACACAGAGAGTGTAAGCCTGCTTTGCAAACACCTGCTGCAAGACTTGTGTTTTATTCCTGGACTTTTGAACCTCCAGCAATCTAACCCACAAAAGCCACTCGGGTCTGTCAAGCTTCCTGCCCCTGCCTCCCGTTACCCAGCAGGTCCCAGAGCTCCACAATCCCTCCACTTCTCGTGCCCCCTTCCCTCCCCCAGGGAGAACATCCCAGCCTCCAACAGCTGCCCTAACACCCCCATAGGGGAAAAAAACCCCACGCTCAGCAAGTAGAAGCTCAGCACTGTTGTAATGTGGGCTATGAGCCTGCTAAGTAAATATAAGGTCTAAAGGACAGGGCTGTTTATCACGGGCTATCATAGGTGGCCGCTGAAACAGGCAGCTCAGCCATCTCTCAAAGGTCTCGTTCCCAAGTCCACAGAGGTCTCAACAAAGGTCACTTGCATAATTGTTTTCCCAGCTAAGCCGTGGCTGAATGATCCTCATTCCAGTGACAGGGCTCTCTCCTTCCCTCGGTCCCGTTTCCATTCCTCCTTCCTCCCGTGACTCACCGCCCGCAGCGCGTGACCCGCTTCCACGCATCAACTGGTCAAAAAAAAAAAAAACAAACAACCCCAAACCAACCACGAGCCACCTTCCCCTTTTCCACCCTGCTCGTCATCCTCGCCTATCTGTAACTTTTTCCACGAACCAGTGCCGCACGAGACAGGAGAAACAACCCCAAAGAGACAGCAGGTGGGAAGCCACCCCGCACCCCGTAGGGGCGGCACGCTTCCAGCACCGCTCTCACTGCCCCTTAGCCAGGAAGGAGCAGAGATCCCTTGGGCACCAGACCCGACACCACAAAAAGCTGTTCCAAAAAGCCACCCATCGCTGTCAGCTTCACATGTTTAAGAATTACTCCTCCAGGCCTCACATGAACCAAAAATGTGGGGTGGTTTGGGTTTTGTTGTTGTTTTTTTTTTAGTTGTGCTTCTGATACACCTTGTAGAAACTCACCTAAACATATATCAGACAACAAAGCAGAAAGAAAACGCTTCAAAATGCAACTGCCAAGCCAGGGCAGTGAACAAAATTCAAGGACAAAAGCCTTCAAATGCTGGAACAAAGCAGCTGGTTTAAGTGACTGGCTTGCAGGCTGCTAATGCTCTCCTAAGCTCGTCCGCTAGCACCCAGAAGGACAACTAGTGAAATAGCACAACAGATTTGTGTCAGGAGGTGGCAAGCTTGGGTGCGAACTGCCTATCATGAAGCCCTGTTTGAAGAGCAGAGCTGGCCACGTCCCAAGAAACGAGAGACTGCTCCTGGAAGAGGCTGAGGAGGACGAGCAGGCTACGCGCACCGCGCGGCGGCTTTCGTTTTCCACGCCTACTTCCCCCACTGCAGGCTTTGTCACAGAGAAATGATTCTTAAAACTTCACAACCTGCTTCCCCTACCCGAGGTGGAAAGGGGTTAACGCCCAAAGTCTCCGTTAGAAGGGAGAAAAAGCCACCTGCTCCTACATCCTACAACCTCTCCCATCAAGTTCAGGCCTGGAGCAACTGTTCCCATTCTCCTCCTTCCCCAGAGGCATTAAACACTTGTTTTTAAACATCAGCTAATTGCTTTTTTCTCTAGAACCCCCCATGGCAGGGAGGTTGGAATTAGATGATCTTTAAGGTCCCTTCCAACCCAAACCATTCCACAACCCTAAGATCTTTTCCCCAAAATTGGTGGATGCTTCTCAGCCTTCCCTGCTCCAGCAGAGCGCGCAGCAACGAGTTAAACACGCGGGGAAACAGAAGTGTGAATAGACTACGTGCTGAAGAGACTTTTAAGAGCTCACTAAAGAGACTTCTGCACCCAGATAAACAAATTCAGGCCAGATAAACTGACATGAAACTGCCATCTGGCAACTGTAAAACTCCAGCGAGCTCCCAGCAGACTGACAGGCACGCACACACTTGTGTCGGGAGGCCTGAGCAGACTGAGCAATGCTCTCCTCCTTCTCCTGCAAGCACTTCAGAGAGGTACGCACTGGCAGAGGAAATTTGCATCGTGATTAAGGATAAACAGAGGCCTGGCAATCCAAGGTTTCCACCGCATCTACAAATGCGCATTAAAGGCAGAAAAGAATGGGTTTAGAAAAAAGCATCAGCTGAAACTAATCTGTGAGTCACCCTAACTTATTCAATTCTATGTGAAAAAGTAAATTCTGTTGTCTGACACAAAGATGGGCTTTTGTTTCATCTCATGTTTTCACACCAAAGGAATCGAAGAGTAAAGGAATGGTTCAAAACCTAAGGTTTTAAGGCAAGAAGCAGTGCTGGAGCGAGCCTTCATCCCGCTGGGGAGGCCACCAGCTCTGCAGACAACAGGGTGCCAGACACCCAGACCTGGCCTCAGCACAGACAGGGCAGCAGCTGCAAGTCTAAAGATTTGAGCAATCTTTAGAATGAAAAGTCAAATCAAGTCAACCGAGGTTTCTGTAAACACTGTGTTAACGCTCACTCAGTCACGGCCCCTGTCTTTGTGAAGAGCTGAATGAGCCGGAGCAGCATGCATCATCATTCTTCTTTTTCACATGCCAACTGCTCTTTCTTAAAAAGCAGGCACACAGCAATGGCACTGCAGCGCTTTTGCTGAAAAAAATAAATAAATAAATAAATAAGAATCCAAGCTATAGGTATCAAAGTAGATCTTTTTCTTTGTTTAGAGAGGGGAAAACCCATTCATTTTCATTAAACGCTTCCACGGACCAAGTACTCGCCCCAAGGCTGGGCAACTTGGGCGCTTCCTACAATCACAGTTACAGTAATTAAACAGGTCAGTGATTGAGGGAAAGATCGCATTACTGATAAGAACTCAGAGGGCTGTAAATCACTGAGGACCATCTGAAAGTGAAACTACACGTTCAGATTTTCAAAACATCCTCATCCTTCTTCTTGACATCATCAGCAACAGATTACATCCTCCTTCTAGTCTGACTGGCCATTTGTGCAAGGCAGAGCTCCTTGTAGCCTTGCTTGTCTTCAAGCCAGAGCCTTCTCACCTGGAGAGGACCTCGGGGTCTTACAAGACTTAGGGGCTGTGTGAAAGCCACCTGCTCTCCGAGGGAAAAAGCTACAGACATCAGAGTTTAAAAATCAGATGACTACATGTGAGCCTTATCAACAGAATGCCTTGAAGACAACTGCTATTCCATCTTCCTGTCCTTTCATTATCCTAACCTGTCATGGTAAGTCCCTGCAAACGGGACTGATCTTTTCCGAGTTAAACACAATGGGATCTTTCACTCTGAAATGCAAACTGATTGCTGCTTTAATTAAGGAGAAGATATAAACTGTCAAATAAAAAAAAAACACATTAAGATATTTCAATGAATTATACACTTTTTTTTTTTTAAATTACTACGATGCAACTGTAAGAAGTACTGCATCCAAATAACGAAAGCAACATCTGCCAAGCAACAGCTCGGCCTTTCTCTTGACAAAGGAGGGCTGCGTGCTTCTCGCCTCGAGGCTCACCAACAAGTAAACCAAGGCGCCGTGCTCCACACGACCACCAGCCACTGAATAATAAATGCCAGCCCATTGCACTACTGGAATATGCATGAGCAGCAGGCTGACTCACGTCCAGCCAGCTAGAAGGCTAACAAAGAGTTTTGAAACTTACTACTAAAAGGGAGGGTGGGGTTTTTATTTTAATGCCCTCAGCGTTCAGCTATCCGTCCAACAAGAACACTACGTCTAGAAAGAGAAACATCTATTAAGGAAGATTTTACTGAAATCTACCTTGATTTTAAACTGGGATGAGGGAAGGGAGGAGAGAATATCAGTGCCCTAGTTAAAACATCTGAAAATTAACCTCCCGTAACGAAAGCAGCGGCCAACGCGCAGCAGAGTTCTTCACGCATTAATCGAGGTGTCATAGTTCGCTGGGTCTCCTTCACCCTCCCTCCGCTTCCATCTGGTCAGCCAGGAGCGCAGCCTTCTGCACATCTTTTTCCCTCCTTGACTTCCCTTCCAGCCCCACCTCCGATCCTTCCCTTCGGACCTCACACAAGTTTTCTGCTCCCAAAAGCAGAAAAAAACCCCAAGAGCTCTCGCACAGATAATCCATCAGAGACCCGATGCAGAACTAATCTGGCACCGTACTGAGACAATGGGGTCCCTCCTTCGCAAAAACCCATGCATTACTCGGGCAGCTTGTTCTGCAAACAGCTCAGGTGGATCATGGATTTGTTCTAAAATAAACCCTGCCTGCAGTTTTTAAGCATCTATTCCTTTGCACTCAGGTAACGGAAAACAAAGGAGTGGTGAAAAGGGAAGATATAAACTTTTAGAGTCTGACAAGAATCACACAGCAAGCTAAGATAAACACGGTTTCCTTGCGAGAGCAGACAGCTTCATGGGGATGCGAGACATAAATCACTATTAGGGTCCCAGGGAGAAAACCCCGGCCCTTGAACGATAACAGGCACTGAGCGTTTTTTTGCCTGGCTCAGCAGGTCAAGCAGCCCGCTGCCGACAGCTCCCCTGGAATCAGCTTTCAGGTTTAATTATTACTCGTGGGGATGACCGGTGCTGCTGGGGAGAGCGTCCCTGAGCCCGGACAGCGCAATAAGCAGCGGTTTCAGCGGGGCTGACAGCCTCCCTGAGCACCAGCCCAGAGCCTTCAGCGGGACGAAGCTCGGGCTGAGCTGCTGAGGTGTCAGCGCGACCTTCCCACAGCAGGCAGCAGGGGCTGGGGGGGGCTGGAACCGAGCCCAGCACCCCCTGAAGGAGCTGAGGGAGGTTTGTGGGGACCCTCCGGTACAGCGGGCACCCCGGGAAGGTGCCACCTCGGGGTTATTTCTGCTCCACCCCATGCTCTGCTGACCTTCCCGTTAGGCCGAGAGGGGAGAACGGGACCCGTAGCGCCCAGCCCCGAGGCCTCATCCCTCACAGCCTCACCCCTCGGGGCCTCCCCCCCCCCCCAAACCCAGGCCCGCACCCCCCTCCCGGTGCCTCCGCCGGTGGGCGCGGGCAGGGGCAGCCCCCACCTCATACTGGATGTACTGCTTCCGCCACTCGGGGGTGATGTGCGCCGCCAGGTGCTCGGCGAACTTCATCCTGCCGCCTCCTCCTCCTCCTCCTCAGTCGCTCCGAGCCTCCTCAGCGGCTCCTGGCCGCCACCGGGCCGCCGCCGCCGCCGCTACTGGGGGGCGGGGGGGGGCCGCCGCCGCCGCACATGGGCCCCCGCCCGCCCTCCCCGCCGCTCCTCAGGCCTCAGGAGCCGCCGCGGGGCTTCCTCAGCTCGGCCGGGCTGAGCTGGGCTCGGCTCTGCCCCGCTGGGCTCGGCTCAGCGCCGCCCCGCTGCTGCCGCCGCCGCCGCTCCCTGCCCCGCTGCCGCCGCCACAGCCGCCGCCGCCATCTTGGCGCCCCTCCGCCCCGCCCCGCCCCGCCCCGCCCCGCCGCCGGCACGGCCGCGTCGCCACGGCAACCGCCCGCCGAGGGGGCGGGGCTTAGCGGGAGGGGGCGGGGCTTAGAGGTGCTCGCCTCAGCGCTGGGACCGCCCCCAGGCGCGGGGCGGGAGTGGGGGTTTGGGGGGTTTTTGACCCAAAAATTGGCCGTGGGGCTGTGTGGGAGCGCGGAGCACGGCACTCAGGGGCCGTAGTGGCACCTCGCTGCTCCAGCCCCTTCCTGCTTCCACCACGACTCTCTCCGTGCTGTTTCGGCCAGGAGAAGACAAAAACACCGGCGTTATTCCCTATTTTTTCACTTTTTTTTTTCCGCTTTTCATCGTTTTTTGTTTTTTTTTTTCGCTTTTTTTTTTCTTTTTTTCTTTTTTTCTTTTTTAAACCGACGAGGCGGGAGTGGGCTCTCCGCCAGCGCAGTCTGGCACTTGCTTTGTGGAGAGCATATAGAAGCATTTATAAATAGCGTGTTTTTCTTCTCAAAATACATACTTTTAGAGATCCCGCATTGCTGGGGAGAACAAGTCTTCAAAAGAGGCCGGAGAAAAAGAGTCCTTCAGAGGGCAAACCACCCGGCGGGACACCGGCCAGTCTCCCAAAGGCTTGGTTGCGCACAAGCCCCCCAGCCCCACAGCATCGCCCTGGGCTTCCCGCTGCCCCAAAACCCCAAAAAATATCATAAAACGGAGGTTTAGGGAGTTATGGAAATGGGATAGACAAATGTGAGCTACACAAAACGAAGAGCGGCCAGGTTCACGTCCCAAAACAAACGTTTTTTCACACAGACATGTCAGGAGATGGGGAAGGAGATGGACGGGGCAGGAGGCTGGGTGAAGCAAGATGGAAACGGAGCTTTTTGATTATTTTTTTTAACTTCACACCAAAAAAAACACTGTCAGTCAAACAAAAATGAGATTTCTCCCGTTATTTGCAACCTCTGGCCAGCCGGGCGGCCATGGTGTTGGCTGCTTCGGGGAGAAGCCACCGGGGCCATTTGTATGCACCATGGCGCAGGAGCTTCCAGAAGGAGGGAATCAATGTTTTATTGATATCTACAAAAACTATATGGCAGCTGCACTAATTACATGCTTTTCTCCCAGATCCCCTTTGCTGCATGTGAACAAGAGGCCAGCCTGCAGGTAGAACCTGCGAGCACCGCACGCGTGCCTCCAGCCCTCCACCATCGACAGGCGTCTCCCATGGCACAACGAGGCAGCCTTAATTACCCCTTTTCTTTGTCTGCTGTGGAAAAAAAAAGGAATGTAAGGAGGGCTTAGCTCAGGAGGTGGTTGCCGTACCCCACACAGGCGGCTGAGCATGTTGGAGCCTGGAGACCATGTCCTCACTGCCTCTGTCCCACCCTAAAGGCTCTGTGGTGCCTTGCACCTTCTTCCATGCCTGCTGCAGGTCGGGTGAGAGGATCAGGCCCTCCATGCAGTTGCTCCTGAAAGAAAGGCAAGGAAAAACTGAGCAAAATCGAGCCGCAGGTGCTAGAGCAGGGAGAGCGTCATGGCCTCTCACCATGGAGACCAGAAGGAAACCGAGCGGAGGCCGTGTGCTTCAGATAATTTGTCTCAAATACTTCGTGAAGCCCGTAGCTGTGCAGACAGAGCCAGTCACACACAGGACATCTCTCTGTCCCCAGCCCCAGGCACGCAGTGGCAACCTCCTGCGCCTGCCTCCTCGTGTTGTCCCCCTCTCTGCCTCACTTTGCCCACCTGTGAAATGGGCGGAGGGGGCCAGGGCAGGCTCAGGCCGGGCTCCCGGGCACACAGTGCTGCCAAGGTGGCCAAGATCTCCTTACGGGACACGGCGCTGCCATTTGCTGCTGCGGGGGGTGGAGAAGGGAGACGGACTCGACAGCTGTGCCCAGGGAAACTTTCCACCCGCGGTGGCTGCCAGGCTAAATATACTTTGGGACGGGACCCCCGCGGCCACGGCGGGGAAAAGGGGGACCTGCCAGCCGCGGGGCCACCCCGCCTGGCAGCTGCCAGGGATCTTGCATCAGCATCCAGTGTATGGTCCCCTCCCCGCTGGCCTTGTCCCCGTGCTGTCCGCTCACCCCAGGGCAGAAATCCTGGGGGGGGGGGGAAAGGGGATGGAGATAGCCCCTAAGGTGCTCGTTCTGCTGGGGACGGGGATGGAGAGGACAACACAGCAAGGGGCAAGGGACAGCAGGTGCTGACGACCCTTTTCATTGGGGTGGGTGTGTGGGAGCTGCAGAACCTCTGCTGCCAGCTTCAGCCCCCCCAAAACCCCGCTGCGCTCCCCGAGGGCCGCAGCCGGGCCGCCAGTGCCCCCCAGCGGCAGCGGGACCCGGCCGCGGCGACACCCGCGGTGCCCGGCCCCACGCGTGGCACCGGGACACAGAGCAGGGAGCCGGGAGAGGGGGAAATTTGGCAAAGGTCCTAAAATGCTTAAGAAGTGTTAGGGGAGCCCCTGGTGTCAATGCAGTGGCTGCTTTCCCTCTGTGATCCTAACAGGCATTTGCAAAGCAGCAGGGAGAGGGTTTGTGCCAGCTTATGTAAACATATTTATCTATCAATCTCTATATATGTATACATACGTATATATACGTATATATACGTATATACGTATATATACGTATGTATACATTTAAATAAATGTATATATAACACATATATCTGGAAGAGAAGTCCTGTGAGCAGTGGCTGAGGGAACTGGGGGTATTTGGGCTGGGGAAGAGGAGGCTCAGGGCAGACCTCATTGCTCTCTGCAACTCCCTGAAAGGAAGGGGTGGGAAGCTGGGGGTCGGCCTCTTCTCACAGGTAACAAGTGATAGGACTAGAGGGAATGGCCTCAAGTTGTGCCAGGGGAGGTTCAGGTTGGAAATTAGAGAAATTTCTTCTCAGAAGAGCAGTCAGGCATTGGGACGGGTTGCCCAGGGAGGTGGTGGAGTCACTGTCCCTGGGGGTGTTTGAGGAGAGGTTGGACGTGGTGCTGGGCGACACGGTTTAGTGGGTGACACTGGTGGCAGGGGGTGGTTGGAGCAGATGTTCTTTCCCACCCTCAGTGATTCTGTGATTCCATGATTCCATTCACACCTAACTGGTTCTATGACCGTATCCAACCAACAGCCAACTTGGAGCTTTCCTCTCACTGGGGGCTTCCACTCTGCCCCCAAGAGGGTTTTGAGGAGAACCGTGCCACGGCTGCCCAGCTTGGACGTGGCTCTGGCCATGGCTCCTTCTCACCGAGACACCCAGGGCACGGCCCAAACCACGGGGGGCTCAGGCCCACCGCCCTGCTGGGCACACAGACCCCCTGTGTGGGCTGCAGTGGCAGCAGCAGGCTTCGAGGCTGGACGCTCCAGAGGAAGCCGAGCCCAGGGCAGTTCTCCACCCCGCGAGCCCTCAGCCCTGCCCTTCACTGTGCCTCTTCTGTCGCTTCCAGGGAACGGGCCGGTGGGCCTCAGCTTCTGTGGGGACAGACTGCCAGGGAAAGGGCGCTCTGCATGATTCCGCCTTGCGCTGCCGGATGGAGGCCAACGCTGCCGTCATGGTGAGGAGCCTCAAGCGCCTCCACCAGCTCCGCCTGCAAGAGCTCGGGTTCCCACAGCCGAGGGAGAAGGCACAAAACAAGGAGAAGAAAAGAAGAGCCCCCTGGAGTACCCCCGGCAACAAGGAGGGTAGCCCTTGGTCTTACGACCTCCAAGGCCCGTGCGAGGGCAGGCATCGCACTGGGAAAAGACGCAGGTGGAAGCAAATGCCTGGCTAATAATTCTGGCACAGCCTTTTCACCCATCTGACAGTCAGTTCTCTTCAGACTGACAGCGAGCCAGTGAGGCAGGACACCCCTCAGCCCTCCAAAGGCTCTGGTGCTGAAGGCACCTCCCCTGGCAGCTGGATGCCAACATCGCCCTGATCACCGCCCTGCATGGGCGCCACCGACATTACTGGCTGTCCCCTGGTGGGCTGCCCGTGCCCAGCCAGCACAACACCAGCGGGGAATCGACATTCATCTCATGAGGGCCTCCAAGGAGGGTCCCCTTTTGCACCCTCCCAGAGGCGCCGCTGGGGCTGCTGGCATCCCATGGGACGTGGCTCCACAGAGGACAGCAGGAGCATGCGTGTGCAGTGAGCTGGCTGGGGGACTCTTGGAAATCCCTGCTGGTAGCAGACCACTTCTCCCAGCTGAATAAAGATCATCCTTACAGCAACTTGTGTCCTTTGGTACCAAGGGGCTTGGGGCACAGACACACAGGAGGCAGTGGGGCAAGTGAGGGCTGCTGCGTGTGGGTGTTAGAGAACACACCTGCAGAGGAATGAGGGAGCTGGGCTGGGAGAGAAGAGCTGTGAGGTGCCTCTGAGGCCCCAGCAGGAGAGACCACATCCTGGCAGGGTGCCCGTGTCCCACTGAGGTTTCCTGCAGGTGCCCATGGCCCTGGGAGGTGGCAGAGGCTGGTGAGTGCCCAGGACCCTGTAAGTCATGTCGCTGGGGGACTAATTCCAGACTAACTCCACTCCTACTTCACAACACTTTACATTTGAAGGCTCTGCATAGGGACCTGGAAAAGTTGGATCAATGGCAGAGGCCGAGGGGATGAGGTTGGGGTCCTGCGCTTTGGCCACAGCAACCCCATGCAATGCTCTGGCTTTGGCCGGAGTGACTCAAAAGCTGTGCAGACCAAAAGCATCTGAGGGCGTTGGTTGATGCTCGCCTGAACATAAGCCAGCAGTGTGCCCAGGTGGCCAGGAAGGCCACCAGTGTCCTGTCTTATGTCAGGAATAGTGCAGCCAGCAGGGCCAGGGAGGTGGTCGTCCCCCTGTACTCAGCTCTGGTGAGGCCGTACCTCGAGTGCTGTGTTCAGCTTTGGGCCCCTCACTACGAGAAGCACATCGAGGCTCTGGAGCGTGTCCAGAGAAGGGCTACGAAGCTGGTGAAGGGCCTGGAGCACAAGTCCTGTGAGGGGCGGCTGAGGGAACTGGGGGTGTTTGGGCTGGGGAAGAGGAGGCTCAGGGCAGACCTCATTGCTCTCTGCAACTGCCTGAAAGGAAGGGGTGGGGAGCTGGGGGTCGGCCTCTTCTCACAGGTAACTGTGATAGGATTAGAGGGAATGGCCTCAAGTTGTGCCAGGGAAGGTTCAGGTTGGAAATTAGACAAATTTCTCCTCAGAAGAGCAGTCAGGCACTGGGATGGGTTGCCCAAGGAGGTGGTGGAGTCACTGTCCCTGGGGGTGTTTGAGGAGAGGTTGGACGTGGTGCTGGGGGACACGGTTTGGTGGGTGACATGGGTGGCAGGGGGTGGTTGGAGATGACTGTGAAGGGCTTTTCCAGCCTTAACCCACAACACGCAGCCCGGGCTCCTGCACCAAGCTCAGGATGCGGCTGCCGAGCTCAGCCTCAGCTCCGGGCGGGCTGCCGACCCCTTTGCCTGAGGCGCTGAGCGCGGCGGGTGCCGAGCGGTCCCGGAACGTCCCTTCTCGGCTCGTTTTTCTCCCCGGGCCGCGGTGCCGCCGTACCGGGGCCGGTCGGGGCGGTGCTGTGCGGGCGGAGCGGCCGCCATGGCGTCGCCCTCGGGGGCGGCCGGCAGCGGCGCTGAGGGGAGCTCGGGGGACTCGGGGGGCTCGGAGCCGGCCGGCGGCCGCCACCTGCCCGCCCTGTTCGAGCAGGCGGCCGAGCGGCTGCCCGGGCTGCTGGGCGCCGCCAGCAAGGAGCAGCTGCTCTACCTCTACGCCCGCTACAAGCAGGTGAGGCCCCGGCCGGCTCCTCTCCCTCACGGAGAGCCCCTCGGTGGGGCTGGGAGGCAGCAGGGACGGGCTCGGTCCCCGCTCTGTGCTGGGCGCCCGCCTGCCGGGCTCCCCGTGCTGAATCCGTGGGGTTTGGATGCGGCCCCGTGAAGGATGGGGCTGTTTGTGGAGCCCCATTGAGGCGGGTTGGTGGTTCAGGGGGTCGCCAGGGCATTAGGTTGTAGGGTTGTGGAATGTTCTAGGCTGGGAGATGCTCTTCAGGCGTCCCACTCAACCTTGACCATTCATGATTGTGGCGTGCTCTCGGTGGTCCTGCTCGGCGGGGGCTGCTCTTCACGGGTCCCTCACAACCTCAGCCCCTCTGTGAGGGACCTTTTCCCATTCACTGACACCTCTCCCGTTCAGCCCCTGAGTATCAGCAACTCAGGGATGTGCCGTGTTGGAAAGTGCAAGGCGACTTTCCTGCTCCTCTGGGAGAACTGATGTCAAACAAAAGCACCAGTTAAGGTGGAGAGAGCTGTAATTGGCTCACCCGGAGAAACAGAAGAGTTAAAACTTGTGTTGCACGTGGAAGATTAAAGGGTAAAAGCTTGAACCTGACTCACCTGTATGGCAAAAGATTGCCCAGAACCGAATCCCACCCGTTTGGGTTAATAGTTGAAGTTAGGCGCGTACATCTTCCCCATGATTTGTCTCCCACACTGAATACCCTCGTCTGGCTACTGCCACTTAAAAGCATTTCTATTTTTTTTGGTGTAATATTTAATTATCCACCAAGCTGGTGGCTCCCAGGCTGTGGTCTCTGGGCCATGAGTTGTACGCGGTCTGTTAAGAACAGACTGGCCGCGTGAGGCTCTGTCTTGAGGTTTTTCTGGTGCCTGTTTTTTTTAAACAGGTCTCCAGGTTTCATCCTCCTCGTAAGAAAAAGGAGGGGAAAAAAAGTGCCAGGAAAACTTGTAAGAACTAAGACCATGACGAGAATGAGGTGAAAAGGAAGGGCTTTGGTGCAAATGCTTTGTAAGTGTCCCAGTTGGAAAAGGGGAAGTGTCGCTGATGTACTTCTCTGTGAGTGTCAGCAGACTCTAAAATATTTATTAGGGTTGTCTCTGTAAGAGCAATAGAGTATTTAATGTTTCAGTTAAAAATGATTAAAATGGGAAACTCTTTCACAAGGTTTGATACCAGGCAGAAACAGCAGCAATTAGCACTGTCAGCACCGATGTCCAGTCCCCTCCAGCCGAGGGGCGCTTCCATCCCCTCCACCTCTGTCCCTCTTGTCCCCGGCCAAGAGGATGCACGGGAAGAACCCGCCTGCTCCTTGCTTCGGGGCTGTGTCAGCTCCCTGGTTTCTGTGCCTCCGGTGCCAGCTCGCACAGCTGCTGCAGGATTAGGCTCTGCTAACTTGGACTTTTGCAGCGTTTGGGGCTTTAAATCAACGTGATGGCGCTTAATGCGAGTTTTCTCTATTTAATTACAGCAGCCGTAGCAGCATGCGTAATGGGCTGCTAATATATTACGCCGGTGGGCAGTGGTATTGCTCGCACACAAAAGGTGCTGACTCAGATCTGTCCGCTGCCCTTGATTTGGCACCCTTGTCTTTCCTCCGTGCGGTGTTTTATGTCGCTCAGGGCTTTGATTTAGGACGCAGCGCCGTCATAAAAGGGGTGGCAGTAACAGCTGAGCTCTCTGTTAAAATACTGTATATTATTTATTTCCAACTGTTTGGGTATATAACCGTTTTCCTGGGATTTTATTACCTTTTATTGGAGGCCATTTCAGGGTTTTATTACTTTTCTCTCTGATTTTGTTTATGTGTCAGAGACTTGAAAATAAGGGAATTGCTTAGTTGTCACCTCCAGTGAGCTTTTTAGAAGATGTTGCTGGCTTTACGACTCAGGGGAAGAACAGACTGCTTGGCAGGGCTCTCGCCTGGGACCCGTTTTGTTTCTCCCCCTGCTTTTGGGCAGATCTCTCGTCCTGCCTGCCTTGAGCCTGCAGCGGTAAGGTGAAGGTGGTAGAGCTTGTGGGAATGCCAAAGAGGGGGGCTCGGGAGCTGTGGTGATGGAGACCAGTACAGCACTTGTTGTTCAGAGCAGGGAGCGGGTCCAGAACCTCCCTGGGAGTGACCCGAGGCTGGGAAAGCTGCTTGCCAGCGGGATGCTCCGGGCTGCAAACCCAGTGCTGCTGGCAGGGGCTTGTGCTGCCCCTGGGGAGGGTAAATGTAAGGATTTTGGAGCAGCTGGGACTCCCCGCTGCATAAACGTGTTACTTGAAAACTTAGCACACAGCAGTTTGTTCCCCACCACCGGGAAGAAAAAAATAAAACAGTTGTGGTGTGATGAGCAAGGAGAATCTCGGGGTTTTTCACGGGACGGCCCAACAGCTGAGATTTTATCTGGTGGTACGCAGCACTGCCACGTCTCTCAGTCTGTCCAGGAGCTTTTCTGAACGTTGTGACCTCCAGCCGTCAGGTGAAGGCATCAGCCAGGGCTTCTAAATTTCCCTTTTGGCCACAAACGCAGACACAGCCCATTCAGAGCTGCCTGGGTCAGCTTTTTGCATGGTTCAGGAGTCTATTTAGCTAAAAATCCCCTTTCTCAGCTACTGGGCTCCAGTCTCCCCTACCATTAGGTTCCTGTTTGGCTTCTGCTGCGTTATGGAGTCCTGCAGCAGAAAGAAGGAAGCCAAGAATTTTTTTTCTTCTTCTCTCCAGCAAAAGCACTGCAAGCCTTTTTAATATATCTCAAAATAGGAAACAGGGCACACGCGTGGTTTTTTTTTCCCCCCACTCTTGATGGATGAAATTTAACTACCGTTCCTTGATTTGTATTACTATTGATGTTACTAACAGTCTTTTCAGTGCTGGAACGGCCTCTGAATGCCAAATCTGGAGAAAAGGAACTGCTGTCTTGTTTTGATGACGGCAGCGAACAATTAATATTAAAAAAGATGGTATTTCTTTGATCTGGCTTGGCCAGTTTTGTATTGAAGAATTGCCAGGCAGGCATTTTCCACCCAGATAATGAATTCGCATTTTATTTCCGTGTTTCTTTTGTTTTATGGAACAAGTGGTCCAGTCCATATCTGAGCACAGGAGGAGACATTTACAACACAAATGAGCCGTGACTGATTTACGGGGCTTAACTGTTGCTCGTCCTCTCCCCCAGTTCTCCACGAAACCCGCGATGGGTTGTTTTAAAGGCCGGCTGAGATGCCCTGATGTGAACGGACTGCTCGCCAGGAGATGGTCAGATGTGCAGAGCATTAATTTCAGTTAGTCCCTCATCTCCTCTAGCACTCGAAATGAAAACATGGTGTAACTAATAAATATCTCTCGGCGTGGGCACGCTCGCTCTAAGGCCTGATTAATGATTCCCATCCTCAGCAGAAAATCCCCACCCTGCTAAGGTGAAGAATTGTTGGTTGATTTAAGCGCTTCACCTGCCTGAACACTGGAGCATATTTCATTTACAAATAGAAAATAACGGGGGGATGCAATTTGGCGTTGCTCGGCTAACAACGTGTTTGGCCAGCAGCCTTTGCCCACCTCCAGGCCGTGCCTGCATGGTAGACCAAGGGTTTCTTGGCCTTTTGTTGTCCCTGCAGGACATGCACCACTTTCCTTAAGCTGAATGTAAAAAAACTAAGACGAATCCACGCTTTGTGTAAGTCCGTTCCCTTCCACGGTGATATTTTCGTTTCAGTTGGATCCGTTTTGCTGAGACAGCTGTGTGCCGAGGGCTTTATTCTGTAAGAGGAAGGGGCGCTGATGGCAGCCGGGTCTGGTGAGTCCTCACTGCGTTCACCAGCAGGCACAGAGGCATGTTCACGTCTAAATTCTCCTGAGCTGACTTTCAGGAAAACGTTACCGTGTCTCAGTCTTCTCACTGCTCTTCCTGAGACGATCTTATCACCAGAAGCCTCTCAGCAGCGTGCTTGTGCTGTTGGAGCTGCGGGCAGGGGAAGCCTTTGTCCGTCCTCTCTGTTCCCTTCTGTGGGCGAGCTCGTAACGGAGATAGGGCTGCTAGACCCCACTGAAATGAAAAAAGCAGCTTTGTGTGTCACATCAGCACGCCTTTATATGAAAACCCAGCTGAGGCCCCCTGGTGCTAAGTCCATTTCACGCTTTTACGTCGGGATCCGCTTGGGAACCTCGTCAGTTCTGGCGTTTCTGAGCTAGAGTGGAGCCAGAGAAGTGCACGCCTGATTCTGCACCCATCCCCTAAATTTGGTGTGGTGCTATTCCTGTTACTTCTCCCTTTCCCCCTTTTCACTCGTGCCTCCTCGTGCCAGCCCGCTTCGTCTCGGGCGGTTCTGCTCAGGCCTCGACTTGTTCCGCTCGCGGAGTGCTTCCTGTGCAGCCAGATGCCTCGGAGCTGATTCAGAAGCTGCTTGGCGTTCCTTCCCCCTGACTTTGTCCCCTTGCCTTCCCGAGGACCTTGAAAATAATTAAGCAAAGTCTGTTTACTCAAACTTGGTGCGGAAGCAGGTGAATTTCATCCTTAATGAATAATCATCTCTCTAGAAACCCTAATCAACAGATTTTTTTCTTGATACTGGTGGAGAATGAGGCATTTGGCTGAGTAATAAACATAACATTAAGTGAGAAATCACTTGCTGGTGATCCCTGTTGGGTAATGCATGCAAAAGAAATGAGCTGCCTAACAAAATTGCTTCCCTTGCATCACACAAAGCAAGCACAGCGATGCAGAGGTAACTGTGTAGTAATTGAGAGTGCTAAAACAAGGGTAAAACACAGCTGAGTTGGGTGTCAGTACTTTCCCTCAAAAACTTTTCATCTGGCACAAGAATAAAAGGACCCGGAGCCATCCGAACCTGGTATTTTCTTAAGCAAGTTCCCTTCCCTTTGGTTTGTTCTAACAGAAGGAAATTTCTTTTCTTTAGGTGAAATTCGGAGCCTGTAACACTCCAAAGCCAGGCTTCTTCGATTTTGAGGGGAAACAGAAATGGTAAGAGGAAACGCTTGTAAACCCTGCATATTTCAGGCTCTAGTTTGTGTTGCATCTTGTCTCCTCTGTCAACAGATTACAGCCCTGACTTAGAGGAGGTAAAATTTAGAGTGTCTGCCATGGGATGGCTTTTGTTTAAAAGACACTTTTGTATTGGAGTGCTGCACTGGCAGCAGTCATGGCTTCACTGAAATGTTGGCTGCTTCCACATGAATGGAAGATAGCTTTACAGCCCCTAAAATCATATATGTGACTCTGATTGCCGTGTTCTACCGCTGACACAGTAAAAAGACATTGTGCTGTCTCCGAGTGGCTCACTGATATCTTGCTCTCTGTCCTAGGGAAGCCTGGAAAGCCCTGGGAGACACCAGTCCTCATCAAGCTATGGAGGAGTATGTGGCTACAGTGAAAAAACTGGATCCCAGTTGGAACCCACAGGTAGGAAATGTGAAAACACTGTTTGGAAAACAAACCCACATCCGTGTCTTTTCAAAGCCAGCAACGGTTCAGCTTCACACAGACTTCAGTTGCTGCATAGGAAACTTCATTCTGAGCAGGTCAAACTCTAAATCCGTTTTAAAACTCCCCTTTTGTTAAGACTGAAACTTGAAGAACCATCTTTTTCATTCGTAATTATCTTCATTACAGTAAGCACATGCGCAGGGTTGATTTGGCTGTAGTGATCTAATTTATTTTGCTTTTATGGGTTCATGCTGTATTTAGCATGTAAGGATACTTTTTATCCTTTTCTCATCTTTGTCTTTTCAACTACTCTTTAAATGTTGATCAATACAAAGTAATCTCCATAAAAGTGATGTGAACTGAATGATCAATTCTGAAAATGTTTCCTTTTTGTTTCGATAGAGCAAATTACCAAATCTGATTATGGTTAGGTGCTCCAACATAACAAGCGTATTTTTAAGCCCTGTATGTGTTTGTTATAGGGAGATTGTACTGTCATCTTAATTAATCTGCCTTTCATCTGCCAGGTTTATTACTTGATTGAATATTTAAGGATCTCTCTCTGTTTATAGACTGATTTTTATATAATTTTTAAGAGGATTGGATTTTGGAAAAATACTGCTTTTAACTGGAGTTAGAATGGAGATATTTTACTAACAGCAAAATGCTGAACGCATAGTAATTTCTTCGCACAGTAGGAAATTGATTCTTTTTTTGTCCTGCACTTTGGAAGCAAATTCTAGTTTGAGCACCAGCCTATGAATCAAGAATTTGATTCTCAGTTGTCTTCTGGTACTGCTCTTCAGTCTAAAGAGTAATTGTCTTCTTTACTAGCTCATGTTCTGTGGGTTTGATCCTGTTTTTGCAGCAGGTGTTGTTTAGAGAGAACCCTTTTTAATATCTTTGGGAAAAAGTTTTATGCGCTGTACAGTGTGGTTAGCAAAAGTCAGCCACATGCTGTGTGAGTTCTTGTCCGATCTGAAATGGTCATACAGGAATATTCAGGATTCTACCTAAATTTTTAAAAATTATGAGGAGGCTACCCAGCAGCATAAAGTGAAACATCCTGAATATTCATTAAACATTGACCAAAAAAAAAGAATAATTCTTGAACCTTTTGTGTGTAGAGCTTGTGTTTGTTTTGTCATCATGCATGATTTCTCGTGCATGATGACAAGTTCAGCTTGGGGTACTCTTCTCACTTCATTGCTTCAGAGAAATACCTTTTTCATAGGCATCACCTTCAGGTTACAAAGCTGTCAGCTAGGAAAGTGGAATAATCTAGTAGTTTTCAGATCTTTTTTTAAGAAACCACGAGGAATGGTTTGCAGTGCTGCTCCTTCTCTCTTCCCCTAAGGTGAGGAATGAATGTGTGAGCATGTTTTTTGTTTTGCATACCCCTGTCCCCAGGACTCAGCAGAAACTGGACTGTGTGGGGTGATGCTATTGCACCAGCATGTTTGCTCTTTCATGTGTTGTGCCGTCCTCCCTTGTTTATGGATGGTTGATGCAAAAAGTGTGGGTTTGCAGCTTTAAAGAGCAACACTAGAGCTTGAGCAGAAGCTTCTGTGTCAATAGCAGGGCTGAGGGCATCTGAGTGGTTTAAAGACGTGTGATTTTCTTTCTTTGAATGCTTTTTGTTGCAGCTTTTCAACAGGTAAGTTTCTCTCACTCATGTAACCGTGTATTTCTTGACCTTTTGAAACCAATGATGTTCTCTGTGTGGTCTCAGTACATGGCATTGTCTGGTTTACTGTTCCTTCACCACTGCACAGGTACCGTGCTTCTTGTCCTTATCCCTTTTCCCCTATTCCTTGCCTATTTCTAGCTAGAAATCTGTTAAAAGAGCTGTGAGAGCTTTACACTGAAGGAATCTGCTCAACTACAGAAAGGCCTAACAGGAAGTTAAAAGAGCAGAGGATGCAATTTAAGAGTTAGCATTAGAGCACACATGGCTTTGGATTCTTTAAAAGATTCCATCTGTCCTTCCTACAATATTTTCATTTTAATTCCACTCGTCTACAACCAAAATCCTGCCAGGATTCTTCTTGTTCTTTGATCTATCTCATGCTGCAATTTTTTTCCTACCACATCCACCTTGTGGAGCCACGAGAGGGAGCTCTGTTCTTTAAAATGACGGAGGTACGTGCATCGGGGGGCAGTGATGGAATAATAGCTATTTGAGTCTTCAAATTTCAAATTGGATTTATAGAAGAGATCTGTAGGAACATTACGAGGTTCTTCATCACTGTCACTGTCTCCTTTCCATGTTCACCTGCTGAATTTCTGAATTGCTCTTGTGTTCTATAGATTATGAATGAAATACTCCTAGTGTTTGGTAAATGCGATATAAAGCTTGGTACAAATTGGAAAAGTTCAGCTTTTGGATCATTACAGATGGCAGGCAGCAATTAGAGTACGAAGCTGTCACATTTCTCATTGTGTAGCTTCATGAATTTTGCTGTTGGAAGCTGTCCCAATATTACCTGCATATTTTCTCTTCAACTGCTCACTTTGTCCCTTAAAGTCTTTCTTGTGTTATCTTCAATCCTCCTCCTCTCCGGTTTCATGTATTCGCAAAGGGCATTGATCCTTGTCTTGATCCTTTAGTACTAACTGTGCAAAATGTAAAACTTGGGAGCACCACATAGATAGACAGACAGATAGCTTCCCCAACAGATTTGTTACTGCTCTGTGGCCTTTGGGTTGTCCGTTCCTAATAAATAAAATGGAAATAAATGCCGTGGTTTTCGTGCTGTCTCAACATATCCACTTCTTTCACTTTTCTTGATTATTCCTTGATTCATTCCTTCACGTTGACCTTGCAGTTTCTTAGTGCATTGAACTTTAGTACGTTTTCAGCATCAGACTGCTCTGATGTAGTAATTTTTCTTTGTTTTCAATGGGGACAAAACCAAAGTGAACGTGTACTGATGCAGCAGGAGCATCCTGAATTCGGGTTCAGAAGCACCGAGAACACCACTAACAGCCAAAATCCGACCACCTTCTTCCTGTTCCTACCTGGAGGCTGGAGCACCTGCAGTTACAGGAGACAATTGAATGTGGAGAGGCAGTGCCCACAGCTATTTCCTGCTGGGTGAAGCTAGAATGCTGCTTTTGACAATAGTGGTGCAGCTGTTGGGTCATCTCCATGGCCATTTCCCGTGTTTTAGCTTTTTCTTCATCCTTGCCACCAGCAGGCCGTCTGGTAGTCATGCCTCATCTCTTCTGTAAGAACTTTTGTCTAAAACCTAGCAAGGAAGGAGATGTTAAAAACAGCAGATATAATAAAGTATATTGAGATAAGTTATCTTTACGTTCACAAAGCTGCTGTATTTATCTTGAACCCAGAAGTCTATAACCCCTGATCACAATTGCCTTTCTGGATGTTTTTGCAGTTGGATCTCCCTGTTGGCGTGGTCTTCTGAATTTTTGTGTTGTAGGTGGTTTTGCTCCTTTTCCCAAGAGCAGCTGTTAGGAGGTCAGGATTCAACTCCTGCCTTGATTCTCCTCTTGGTGCCATCTACCTTCGTCATCTTCTACCTTTTAGCACATCTTTTGTTTCTTGTTCTTTCTTCTGAGTCATTCCTTTTAGTCTGGAGTTCCAGGCAGTGAAAAGGTAATTGCTTGGACCAGCTCAGCTCCATTTGCATATTTCAGAGACATCACCTGTCCTTAAAGTCTATTCACTCTTTCTCCAGAACACAGAATAATTTATGAAGCAATTCTTTTGTGTTCTCTATTCTTAAACAGAAATGTTTTATGCTGTCAACACATCTGACTGCTTCAGAGAGGTGTATGTGTCCTGGCTGCTTCACTTCTCATACTTTCACCTGTCGTATTCCTGCCTCGCTGGCAGCAAATGCCACGTTGCTTTCTGTGGCTTTTGCTGATGTGTGTGAGGGTCCAGGTGCTCTCCCGGCCAGCCACCTGCCCGTTATTGCCTACCCCCATCCCTCTCTGCATCACGCTGGGGCTCTGCAGTACCTACTGTCTGGGCGTCAGCAGTGGTTTGGGTGATCTGGGGAGATCTCAAACTGAGTGCTTTGCATCTCCATGCAATAACTGTTCTCCTGTACGTCGCTGTCTCAGCTGTATGCTTGGGCATTGATGGCACTCAACATTTTTGAGGCGTTCTTAGCAGCGATATTTGCTTTTCCACACTCTAATCTCCCCGGCATGTATTTGGTGTCATGGAAATCCCCAGTGGATTTACACCTCTGGATGTTTCAGACCTCACATCAGCACGGGAGTTGGGTCTGTCCACAGGCATGGACCACGCCGAGGCAGGAGCAGGATAGCACTCAGCACCCCAAGCGAGTCCCTTTTGCAAGGGACGGGCTGGAGGTGTGCACAGCACGTGCGGCGAGGCAGTTGGGAGCTGTTATTGATCGTTTCTTGTAACAAGATGGTTCTATGGCACGGCTTGGACAATAAAAAGAAATAATAAAGAAAGCATCCAGAGCTGCTCATCAGTTTTAGCCTTCCATTTGCTGATTGCAGTTTTGGCATCTCTCGATTCTAAATATTTTCTTCTGCTATTTCTTATATTGCACATTTACCAGTTCAATCTCAACAACCTGTCATGCGACTAACTTCAGCGGGGCACCCTTCCCTGAACCGTTGCAGAGGCCTTCTGTCTGTTTGCTTTGACAGCTGAAGTTCACAGGAGGTGTTCGTGATTTTCTATATGTGTATCAGGAAAAAAATGGGCATTTTAACTTAGTTAACTAACTGTAATTCAACCTCATCCATAGTGCACAAAGATTTCCACTGTGTAACAAGGGAAGTTGCATCTTAGGAGCCCCAACAGCAGAGATGCATCTCTAAGGAGAGCAGAAATAGAGCCTGAGCTCTAAGAAAATAAATGTTTGCTGAATGTTTTCGAAGCTCTCAGAGGTTTGAAATTCCAGTGCTGATGTTTACGGGGAGGAAAGCTGTTTTTCACCTATTGTCCCGTGCTTTGTTTGGGAAGAGGAAGATTGATTTCTCTGTACTCTGGACCAAGTAGTCAGCAGGAGTAAAATACCTCTGTTGCTGCTGGCGTGTGGGAGTACCGAGTCGTGGCAGTCAGAGCAGCCAGGAGAGGACCCCTGGGATTAGGCAGCCCGTCTCATAAAAAAGAAAACAAACTGCAGAGCGAAGAAAAAAGCAAAAGCACCGTTGCTTGCAGGCTCAGAGCAGTCCCGAAAGCTGGAAAGCCTGCAGGTGAAACGCAGATGGATTTGCTCAGTGGCCAGTGGGTGTTTTTGCAGGGAGTACTGCAGGGGGCAATATTTGCTCGGGTGGGCGGCCAGTTGCCCTGTTCCCTCCTCCTTTTCCATTGCTGTAGAAATAACCTTTCCCTGCCACATTTTAAATGCAACAGGCAAGTTGAGGGAAACTAAAACATGGCAAAGGGGGATTTGTAACTCCAGGATACAGTGGAAGGTGAAACAACTTCTAGGCTTGCAGCAGAGCTGCGTGTGTACATCATAGGAGGTTGCACCAGGTGTTACCAAAGTGTTTTAACAATTGATTTAAATTGATGACCCTCTTGTATTTAAGTAGCACTTCCAAGGCAGTTTAGGTTTTGTGCAGTGTCTCAAATGCAAACTGTATCCAAGTATGTTAACAGGCATTTTGAAATCCAGACCTGATTTTTTTTTTTTTTAAATATAAACCTGGGCTCAGTGCTCAAATTTGCCTTCTTCATGTCTGTCCAGAGCACGAAGCTTTGCTCTTTTACAGTCCATAGGTTTTATATTTGGTCAATTTCTGAGAACTACATTAGCAAATGGTAAATCATATTATGTAGTTTCAGATCGAAATATGCAGATTTCCTGCAGGCTGACAATTTCTTCTGGAAATTCAGAAATGCATTGGAAAAACTGGTCTGTAAACAAAACGAGCCCGCCCATCGTGTTTTCCTGTTTTGTCTATCAGTCAAACAGATGTCACCCTCGATAATCTGTCCAAGCAGCCACTCTTTGGGGTTGGGAAAGAGGAGCAGGGTGGCGTAGGCAGGATTACAAGGGGGATGGGGAGAGCAGGAAGGAGAAGACCTGTTTGGGTCTCTTGCCTGTCGCAAGCAGCAGTGTGTTCAGTCACCTGCTGTGTGCTTAGTTTGGGTTAATGTCTCAATTTATTTCTTTTGTAGTATAAAACTAATGTAATTGCATCAGGTGGCGTGGGGCTATGTGGAATTATGGCCGTGCTCCTTAAAGCTTGCCTCCCTGCGCCTTGCTAATGCAGCACGCCGGGGAGAGGAGCCTCCTGCGTGCTGCACAGCAGTGCTGCCGGCGTCCTTGCTCCTCTCCGTCCCCATTTCTTTCTGGGTTTGTGCAGGTCTTTGTGTGCCAGTTCGTGCCCGGTGAGTCTTTTGTTTGACTCTGTTTGGTTTTGTTTCACCCAAATGTCAGTAATTGTTCTGAACGATAAAAATGGTAACAAAATGCTGAAAACAGGCAGCGCTGCTTGCTAGCTGTTTTGAAAGCTCCCACCTCAATGGATGGCCACTCTGCAAGATGCAAATCACTGAGATAATTCATAAACTAATCAGACTTTCTCCTTGTAAAAAGCAAATAAGTAAATCAAGGGCACAACAGCAAGCCTATATGTATTTTTAATTGTCTTTAACAAAGAAGAAAGCACTAGGAAATTGTTAAAACAAAAACAAACAAATCCCTGTGATCCAGCCCAGACTGGGGTGTGTAAGGGACTGCGGTGCCCTGTGGGTTTGGGCAGCCTTACAAACTGCAGAGTTGCTTGTTTTTCTTTTTTTTTCAGCCCAGCTCAGGTATGTGTGTTTGCTGTATGTCCCGAGAGGGTTAGATCTTGACACCCAGGATGGTTCCTCTGCCCTGCTGCCTTCTGCAGCTGTGCAAGGGGCAGGGGCAGCCTCCAGGCACAGGGAGGCAGTGGGTGGTGCAGCCTGTGCCGTGCCATTCATGTGCCCCTTACTCTAACACGCAAGCCAGCAGGCAGAGCAACCCATTTTATTTCATCAGACTTGGGGAAATAGCGGTTCTTTGGCTGTACAAGTTAAGCCTTAAACGCTTTGCTTTTGGCGCAGTTTCTTTTTTCACTGTTTTCTTGTTCCTTGTGCACAATGCAGTACAATATCACACTGCGAACACCAAATAAATTTCCCAGTTCTTTTGAAATTAAGGTGGATAATGCTGTACCCCTTACTGCTTATTTATCTTCTCATGCCAATGCTTCATTATTTTAGTTTTGAAGTATTTGACAGAGGTCCTTCTCGTAAACCGAAGTGTCCATGGGTCATTTGCTACCTTGCTGTCTCTTTGCAGATGTAAGTGCCTTTAGCAGCTGTATTCATGCAAGAAAGCCCAACTCCGGCATACCAAGTAGGAGGCAGCGTGTTGTTTACCTGCTTTGTTATGACTGCTGTGCTCTGAGCAGCAGCTGGAAACTCAGCTTCCTCTTTACATTTACTGCTGTTAAAAGCAGCGCAGGCTGACGGGCAGTCAGAGTCCTCGCTCGGGGCCGTGCAGACAGCACTGCCAGCCATCGGGCTGTGTTCGTTGAGGTGAGGGAGGGGATTGATAGGCAGCCCGTGCAATTTCTGCTCAGAACAACAGCAGCAGAGGTGGATGCTGGCAGCTGTTCGCCAAGAACCCACGTGAGGATGAGGATGGAGCCATTGGATGTACCCCAGGTGCTTGGTTCTGGCGAGTCGCTCACACAGCTTGTGGGGCTGCCAGCACCAGGGTCTGGGCTCTGCCTGGGGACATGCTTGGTAGGTGAGGTCTCTCTCCTCTGCATCTGTATTTCGCTGTAGCACAAAACAAAACGCCAGATCCAGAGTGAGATTTTCAGGTTTTTGGACTCCTGCTTCTGACAGGCTGTGCGTAAGTGAAGAAGTTGAAAAGAGCAAGTGTCTCCTGGTGGAAATAGAAGCAGCTGGAACATGTGTCGGTCTCCCACCCCCTGGGAGCCTGTTGGATTGTTCTCTTTGATTTTACATCTCCGTGGAAATTTATGGTCCTAGCACCTTTTATTTATGACGTTGCAGTCCTTGGTCAAGCAGTTGATTGAAATACAGCAGTGCCAAGCCGCGAGCCTCTATTTTAGAAAGATTGAAGTTTAGAAAGCAAAGCAGCAATGCAAAGTCGTGTATAGAAAGCTGCACTGGAGTCCTGTACAGAGGCTGTCTGGGCTGCTATATTCCAAACTCCTTTAAAGTAAAGAATTACCAAGGACAACGATTTATACCTTTTCGCTCTGCTACTAGTTAAGCCACCTGGTGTTGTTGAAAACATGCTGCTTGTCAGATACACAATCTTACTAGCTCTGCTAACTTCTGCATATAATATCCATATTTTTCCAGCTCACATTAGCAGTGGCAATGTGCTGTGCTGTTAGCATAGTGTGTGCAACATCATATAGCCTCTTGCTCAGGAGCTCAGGAATGTAGTAGTAGTTGTCTTCTGGGACTACAAGCAAGAAATTAGAGGGCTTATCATTTTTAGCTGCCACTGCAGAGGCTTTGGTTAAACGCTTAAGCAAAGAGGAAATAGTTTTCCTTTTGAATATGTCAGTGAATTAATTTCTATCACCTCGCTTTAATTTATATAAAAAGAAATCTTGTGCTATTTTGAAACTTACTGAGGAAAAATAATAATTAGGGATGTGGCTCTGCTTGCTGCTGCCGAGTGCTGCTGCAGCATAGTGATGTGTGTGGCGTCCTGACCTCGTGGTTCCTGGCTTGCTGGTGGATTAAAACATTGCATCCTAGCCAGATACACCACAGGCAACTGGAGAGGGGGAAAGAAAAAAAAAAAAAAGGAAAGTAAATAAATTCAAACTACTGGCATCCAGTGATGACAGGATGTAGCAGAACGAGGCAAGGTAATTGATTGTGGAACTCTGCACAGCAGGGACCTGGTTGCTTTTTTCTTTCCTCCTTAATAGATGCCCAGAAGTAACCCATGTTGCTGTATGGCTGCAGTGCACAGGGAGCAGCGCGGGGTTCTTCTGTGATCCCACAGCTGTGGGACTGCAGGCAGAATTTCTTCTGTGGGACACAGCTGAGCTCTGGGGTCTTAAAACTCCCACTTGAATGGGTGCTTCCTGGCTGAGAGAGCATCTCAGTACCTGAGAAGGACCACCGGATTGGCTTTATGTTGCTGCCAGTCCTCTGCTGAAGGCTGCTGCTGCTTCAGCTGAGTTGATAGGAGGTGGATGGCTGCTCATACTTCCAGGTGAGCCCAAGATCTTGGCTTAAATTGAGAAGGCGAGAGTGAATTGAAGATGTCAGACTGCAAGCTGAAGTGGCACGGACAACCAGGTATTGCCCTCTGCCATTTCTGCCTGGAGAGGTGATGATTTCTGGCAAGGAAGGGCTTTGATTGCCACGTGCAGTTGTTTTCATTCATTGCAGACAAATGGCAGTGCTGCTTCTCCCCACCAACAAAAACGGGGATAGTGCAAGTGCTGGAAAGCTTGTTCTTATGGAGCGGCTGTGAACCTGAGAGCAGGAATGAGCAGCGTCGGTGTGGCTTGAGAAGCAACTCCACCTGCAGTCAAACCTCAGGCAAGGACTCTGCTGGCCTTCATTTGGAGACTCTGGACTTCATTTAAGCGAGCTGGTAAACGAAGCTTTCAGCAGCCATGGGTAGTGGTAGGATTTGGGGATCTGGGAGGGCTGCAGCCTTGCTGTTAGTGCATGAGTGGCACAGAGCCAGCACGGTGCTGCCACAGGGGGTAGCAGGAAGGAAGAAAAAGCAGGACAGGCAAAACAGGAGCCTGAGTGTAACGGGGTGCTTGGGAGGGGAGGAAAACCAGACAGAAACCTGCAAGCATTGGCATGGGAGGTGGGGAGGACTAGGGGGTAAGAGGTGCTTTCTCTGCTCAGAATTCCTGCAGGCTTCCTGAGCAGAAGGGAACAGACATCCACACACCCCAAAGTCTTCCTGGGGTGCCCAGAAATGAGAAGAGCCTGGCTTAGAGCCACCAAACCCTGTTGCCTTGGGTAGGGAGGCAAGGTGGTGACGGAGGTTGGGAGGAGCAGGGCCAGCCTCCTCTGCTTGCGCCACGAGGCGGGCGTTTGGGAGATGGGTTTGGGTCGCGCCGTGGCTTCCTCAGGAGCTCGTGGCAGCTCTCATCAAAGTGCTGCTCCGGTTTTGGCCAGCAAGCCGCCAGGCTCTGCTCGCAGTTCGACTGTTTTAAATGGGGAAGGGTGCAACCTCTAATTAAAAAATCCTATTTTTCAAACTAATTGAAGCTGTTGCGGAACTTTAAACTCGCTGCGTCAGAGGCTGTTAAAAAATCAGGGACTTGGATGGAAGCTGTAGGTTTATTTCACTGTGGAGCACAAAACGCCTTGATTTTTGGGTGCAGAGCTGTAGACATTTACCTGGTGGTGTTCAGACAGGGGAGGGTCCCTGTACCCTCCTGCTTCGAGTGGCTAGGTTTAAAAGAGAGAACGTGTTAATAATAGTAATAAAAAACCAGATGATTTTAGTTAGGAGAAAATAGCTGTCGTTGCTTGGTGTATAACCCAACCTACAGAATAATTAAGCTGTTGCTTTTGTGAAAGTGCAGCTTTCTGGGTTAGAAAGAGGCTCAGTGGTTATGTTTAGTTTGCTCTTTACATGAAGTATCAGGGAGGCATTGGGTGTAATTACTGGAGATGAAGTTTCTGTTTAGATGTTAGCTAACACATGGGTTAACGTTGGTAAATGCTGTTTGTTTCTTAACAATGGAAAAAATTGTCCTTTAAAAGACCGTGTATTATCTGGGACTTAGATGCTTGGGCTTAAATAGGAAAGCTGGCACTCCTTACACGTCTGTAAAGCACCCCGTAAGTATTTTGAGCTGAGTTATCCAGCTCCAAGGCGGGCAGTCTTGGGCTCAGTGTCCGTACACATCTCTGAAGGCTGAGCAGCGCTGCTGCATCCAGATCCTGCTGAGGCTGAGCCTTATCCTGGTACCTTCAGCAGCCTCCTGCTGCCACCCTCTGATCCTTCCCCTGCCCGGCTCAGCGGGGACAGGGACTGCCAAATATCTCTCCGTTCTGTCACTTCTTTGTCTGCAGAGCTCGTAAATCCAGCCTCTGCCTTTATGACCCGGATCTGTTGGAGGAAAGATTTCCGTGGCGGTGGTCGGGTGGTCCTGGGGCTGCGGTCCCTGGCAAGCAGGGGATGAATCCCACGACAGGCAGGCTGGGCATGGGGGCTGATGTCCTGGCACTGCCGTGTTGCTCAAATTTAGGGTGGCTTCGGAGCATGAGCTGCATCCCACGCAGCCTTTCAGCCTTTCCAGTTTGGCTCGGGATATACTTCTTGCCCAAACAAACGTCTCTGTTAATCTGTACAGATGAATGCCTTGGATTAAATTGACCAGAGAAATGGCAATTACAGTAAAGGCTGTTTGTGTGTATGCCTTGGGCTGCCGTGCCCGGGCACTTGGGGATTATTTTTTTATATGGTCAGCGTGACAGAAGTGATCGATTGCTTCCAGGGCTGAGGATGCAGGGCGCTGTGCTCCTGGTTTCTGCCTCCCGTTGGCGGGCTGCAGCTGGCCCCGTGCTTCACCCACTGGGCTGTGGACCTGGGGAGTCTGCAAGCCACTGCAGCAGCCACAAAAAGGAGCTGAGGAAAGGCAAGTCTGCCATCACTCCTGCTGTTCTCACCTGTGGACCTCCTTTTCCATTAAAAAAAAAAAGCTCCACGCACCAAAAAAATGTTGTGAACCGCTGCATGAGGTTTCTTGGCTGAGCATATTATTTCATGTCATGCAAATGTTAAAATGTAGACAGTGAGTCATGAAATCAGAGCTGCTAGCAACAGTAAAACTTGCTCAGAGTTAATGCTAAGCATTTTACGTTTATTTCCCCTCCCCTGACTGTCTTTACTACTAATTTCCAACTGTGTTGATGGTACAGTTTTTAATTAACTCATTAAATGAGTAATCTTCGAGGCTTTGCCTAAGATTGCGGGTCTGTTAAACTATGCAACACAACGACATTAATTATAGTGTATTTGTTTTTATCTTCCGAATATAATCAGGAAAATATTTCCTCCGTCTTGGATTGTGTTTATAGGAGGAAATTCCGCGATGGGATTTAAAAGAACCAGAAAACTTTATTTTTTTTTTAATGTAGCCGTTAATGGAATCTTAACTAAACTGTCCCTGCAATATTTAAAAAACAAAAAACAACCAAAACCCATTATCCCGGGGAACGTACTGCTGTGTTTTTTGTTTTTTTTTTCCTAGGACAGCGTGCTCAAATTGTGCAGCTCCTCAGTGGTCTCTTGAAGATGCTCCAGGAGCTGAGTCATGTGCATTCGCCGGCCGAGCTGCCGCTCGGAGCCAAGGAGGGTTGTTGGGAGAGGAATATGAAAACCCGCAGTTTCTGACGGGCATTAGTAGGGCTGGTTCACGAGAGGCAGCTTTACAGAAGAGCCTAGCAGTGTATTTTTATCTTGTTTGCATCTAGCTGGCCGCCACCGCTCCGTAGAGTGGTGAGGAATGCTGAGCTCATACTTTTTAGCAGGGAAGGGAGGATTTTTATGAATGCTACTGAAGCATTTAATTTAGTGCCTAATCTTGCAGACAGTCATTTTCGTTTTCCTTTGGCAGCCTCGCCCCTGAAGGGTTAATATTTACCAAGTAGTGTGAAGTTCAGCCAGGCCGAGAAGATACAGGTGGAAAATACCTTCGGAGGAGCACATCGCTTGTCCTCATTTCATGCCTCATTAGCTGCCCCGTCCCGCATTGTTATGGGGTCAGGAGCTGCCACACGCTTGGGGGAGAGGGGACATCTCCTCCCATCCCCGGACCACCTGCGTTTGGGGTGCAGCTCAGCCTCCTCCTCATCTCTCTCTCCTGGCACTGGCCTCGGCTAGTAAAGGGAAAGACGGCAGCAATTATGGCACACACAATTAACGAGCTTCTAATCTCCAGCCTTGCGTGTAATTGCTGCTGTCAAATACAATTAGTGTCTGCCCAAGTTCCCTTCCCAGGGGGACAGCCGGGCCATGACACAGGGGGAGAGGAGGAGGAGGGGGTGGCTGAAACTTTAGGAGAGTTTACATTTTCTTGTTGCCTCCCTAATTATCCTCGCCCCTGAAATGGTGTGCAGAAATGTTAATCCGGTGCATTTAGGGGACGTGGTAACCAGCACAGCACTCCTTGAGGCCTACCCCTGAGTTAGCTCTGAGGCGTCTTCTGTCAAATTTGTCGCCCGAGACAATGCCAGCTTAATTACAATTCAATCAGCACGCTTCAAGGGTTTGCTGCTGACTTCGTGCGAGCCTGAAGGGGTTAGAGGACGATGCCTGTCCCGTTGTGGCAGCTGAGACTGGAACAACTGATCATCTCCTGGGTGTACTTGGGGCAGGTTGGACTCAGGATGAGTTTTCTCTTGCTGCCACCAAGCAAACCTCCATGGACACCCAGAGCTCACAGCTCCTCCAGGCTCAGGACCCTTAGCTGCACGTAGGAAGGGATGTAGGAAGATTGGTGCAGAGCAAGCGTCGATGGAAGCCTCTGGGCTGCGTATTCACCACTGCAGGAACACTTCAGGAAAGTTTTTATTGTAATGACTTTACTGGGGGTGTTTCTTCTCTCCTTCCCATGTGCCAGGTAGTGCTGCTCCTCTGCACAAAACTTGTCAGAGGTCTAATTTTATTCTGAATAAAGTTAGGATGTCCTGTATTTAACTCTTGCCTACGATCTAGCTTTTCTGTTATATTACAGCTTACAAAGACAAACAACAACAAAAAACCTTGTGCTCTTCTTGCTGCTCTGCTGTGTCTTTGTAGGACTTGTGTACCTTTTCTTCAATCACCCATAAAACAGCTGTGTGGGACGGGGCCCAGTGCAGCCCCAGTAATCCCCCAGTAAACTCCCTCGCGTCCCTGCAGCGAGTGCTGGCACAGGAGGGCAGTGAGTCACCAGAAGGGCCCTTGGAAGTGGCACGTTGTGAGATCTGTGGCAGCCTGCTTTGTGTACATCCAAACAAATCCTGGGCTCTGAGACAAGAAGCAATAAATCCCTGCCCTACCTTCAGGGATCCAGCGAGAGGTTAACCTGCCAAACCACCCACTTGACAGGAAATTACCTCTCTCTTATGCTTTTCCTCCTGCTGCCCAAAAAGGCAGGAGGAAAAATGGATCATGCTGTAATCACGGGAGACTTTTAAGACCAAAACCGAAGGTGAACACAAAACCCCTGCAAAGAAAATGTTTGCCTCTGTAATTGCTTTTCGTTTCCATAATGCTTAGTAGGATAAAACTATCTTCTTTCTCCTTTCTTTTTCAATCACAATTAGACTTTAATGTTGTTAAAGCTTATAAGTGAGTTTGAGCTACTGTCTTCCTGAAGAAAAGATGGAGCTGAAATTGTCAGTGAGACATTGGACAGGGTTTTTTAATGTGTCTGTCATTATATGTTAACCTCTGAACTGGGACACGATGTCTGGTTTATGGCTGACAACAATTTAAAGGTATACATCTTGACATCGTGGATAAAGGAAGAAGGGGGAGTGGGGCAAAAAATGAATTAATGATGTTAGCAAATATTAGTCCCCGTATTTCCATTTTGTTCTGAAAGTGGTTGTCAGGCTTTGAGGCTGCCTGGAGCAGCATTGTCCATGACAGGCAGTCAGGAGGCGAGCGGAGCTTGAATCGAGCCGGTCTTTTATTGACAAACACAGTGCCTGGAGGCAGGGATGAGGATGCTCTGCTGTCCCTTTCAGCACAAGTGTGGCTTTTCTCCTGCGGCAGAGCTCCCCGTGCTGCCCCGCGAAGGCATTGCCAGTCAGGGGGCTTGAAAATGCCTCTCATGAGTGCATTTGCTGCATGCAGAAGCACACCTTTGCCCATGATTTATGCTGGCTTCGGTCAACCAGATCCACCTGCTGAAGTTAACTGTCAAGAGTAAAAGTGACTTCGCTGTCAGCCGTAAGGGTACGCAAGCAGCAAAGAATCAATCAGCAATAATTAGGGGAAAACGTGGGAAATTCCAGTGCCTCTTAAGGCATTTCTTCACCCCTTTACTGCCTCTTCCTGGATCTCTTCTGTGACACTGCTTGTTCTTCAGCATCTGAGTGCAATCCTCCAGGACTTCTAGCCTTGCTGCTTCAAGTTCCCCTATATCCCCAGTTCCTTTACCAGCACCTTGAGAGCAGTTCCTTCACACCCATGGGGCACGTTGTAATTTTGCCTTTTCTCCAGCATCTCCTACGTGGTCCTGACTGCAGATAATACAGCTGGCATCTGTCTCGGATTCGGATTGCAAATTCTGGGAGCCTGGGATCGTGTTATTTCTTAGCTCTCATTAGTTACACGTGTAGCTGCAGTGCTTCGGCCTGCGCTGCCAGCGGTGAAAGAAATGGAGCTGGCTTAATTGAGAGCTACATAGTTAATTATTGGGGCCTTTTTTAACGGAGGAGAGGGAATTTGCAGCGTCAGTTTTTAATTTCATTGTGGCTCGCACGGTAACTCACTGCCTGCCATCCGTCTGCGTGTGACGTCTGCTTTATCTTTGCAGCCTGAAGAGCCCTCGTTCAGCGTAGAAATGCCAGGAGATTAAGAAAGGGATCTGCAACAGGGACACTTCGGCCGGTATGAGCAGCAAATAACACCACCGGGGTGGCTCGGAGCGAGCAGCTGCTCCTGTCCCACCTCTTATATTACCAGCCTGGCTTGCCACGTCGCGTTGGGATGCTGTGGCACAGGTACTGGCTGAGCTCACGGCATAGGCAAGGCGTCAAGGGTGGCTGGAAGGCACCCAGTTCCTATCTGCATCGAGGCTGCCTTACCGGTGCTCCGGGGAAGAAGTGTGGCTCCTGGCCTGGCCAGATTCCCCTGGGGAAGTCCGGGGCGATGATGGATGTTGGACCACGGGGCTGTTTTTAATGGCTTTGCAGAGGGGAGGCACGTGCTGAATCCTGAGAGGCGAGCCGAGCCGTTTGCTGGGCATTTTTCATAAACTTGTTCTCCATATCGAGGGCCGTGATGGAAGAAACTGGGTTCAGCATTCACAAATGGGATATTGAGTTCCCCGCTCCTGGCTGAAAGAGAGGAGATAAAAGCGACTTGGACAAAGCAACCTGTGCACGGATTGAGAGCTAGGGAAGTTTTTGTGTGAGCGTTTTTGGGAAAGCCTTTATCGCTGAGTTTCCCGCTGACCTTAGGTGTACTCGATCAAGAAGATTAATCTTTGGTGGAAATGCATTGGTTGCGCAAAGAGGGGGAACTTAATCCAAGAAACCTTTTCTTACGATTTGTGCCTCGAGAAGGATGAAATGTATTCGCTCGAGTGTTGCCTCTGACTTTGAAAAAAGCAACCACCGAGAAGTGGTAGTGGGAAGAAAGGGAAGAATATAGATTAAAAATTTTCCTGTAGCTTCTGGAACTGGTGCCCCCAGCATCCAAGGAGATCGGCTGGTTGTGAACGTAGCTTCATTTTATAGAAATAGCTCTCCCGTGCAATAGCAGATGATCTGAAATTAATTTTCTTTATAAGTGGTGTGGAAATAATTGGTGGACAGGAAGGTTCTCTGCTGAATAATTTTTTAAGAGGGGCACTGCACTGTGGAGACTCCAAAGCCCTTTCGCTTCAGGAAGGAGGAACTTCGTGTCACCTTTTACTCTAAATTAGAGAAAGCCAACTTGCCATGGATGAGCCTTCAAAGCCAATTTCCCTTCTGTTTTTTCTTTTAGAAAAGCTTGTCTGAGATATCTGCAAACCCAAATATTATGGCTCTGGGCTAGCGCAGGAGAGCTGAAATGTGGAGTTGGTGGGTTCGAGCCAGGCAGAGGGGAAATTTATTATGGGGAAAAAGCAAAATTGTTTAAAACTAAAGCAACTTAGGGAGCAGGAAGCAAGGCGAATTTAAGCATGTTTTACTTTAAAAAATCAACATCTTTCTGGGTAGATTTATGATGAGACAGCAACATTTTTGGTGTAGTCAGCAATGTATTGTGTCTACCAAGAGAGGGCTCAAGGTTGGGCCAGCTTTCCTTCGCTTCTCTGCTTTTATTCAGCTTGGGTATGATAATCCCTTGTCACGGAAGGCAAGGGAGCTGTCCTCTGCCAGCAGCATCTTGCACTTAATGGGCTGCTCTTGTAAGGAATTACTGCCGTGAATTGCAAACCAGTTTCGCCCGCTCACCTAAGGACCGAGATACTGGACTCCCTGGAAAAAATCAGGGCTTCTGGTGTCCTGCTGAGAGGGCTGGGCTCTCAGACAGCCCTGCTGAAAATCTGGCATCAGGTTAGAGGCAGGCAGCCGGAGAGCCCAGACTGCGGGAGGTTTTTGCAGAGGGAGGCCTGAGGCTGCACATCGATCAATCAGCTCTAATTGTTCGCTTCTATTACGGTGGGGATCATTCAGAATCCTAGAGTTCCTGGGAGTCAATCATTTGGAAATGCTGCCCATTATAGAAATTTAATTTTAAATCTATATTAAATAGATTTACAAAGGCAAGCTTTGCAGTCTAGTAACGTAACATTATGCCGCCGCACAGAGCCTCGGCTTTCGGGTCCTTGGGGGCCGCAGCTGAGAGCACTGCGGTGCGGAGGCAACGCCAGCGGGGCGGCGAGGCCACCACGCACACCTCTGGGTGACCAAGCTGGCCACACTCGGGGAAGCATCGATCCCAGTTTGCCCAGAGATGCACCCAGCTTTTCTGGATGGTGTGGGGTCACGGGATGCAGTCTGCCATGCAGATGAGGCATCCAGGGGCTGGGAGATGGAGGGGAGGGATGGCAGGTGGATGCTGGACCAATCTTTCTTTTTCTTTCAGACAACAGAGAAGAGGGGAAAAGAAAGCAAAACTGCATTTGGAGGCCCAGTTGTCAGCTCGTTGTATCAAGAAGAAACAATCAGGTGATTATCTCTGCCGCACTTGAGTTAAAAACAGTGTTTTCTGATGTCGTCTTGTACAGCTTTTTTTTTTTTTTTAATATCACACAAGTGTGGTGGCAACTACAACAGGATAATAAATGACAGGAAAGAACTTTTCAGGTCCATAATCATTTAAATCAATAACTCTCTGTATCATTGCCAGGTACTAACCTTTCCCTAGTGCAAGATGTGGGGGAAGGGCAAGGCTTCCCATTTTTCAGTTATATGGCTGAAAAAGCCTAATATTGGCTTTTTTAATAGAAAGCTATTCAGACACCACCTTTCTCAAATATTTATTTCTTTACCAATATATTCATTAAGGATTGTTCAGTGCAGGTTTTAATATTGGACAGTGTTTGCCTTCGGGGAGAGTTTGCACCCTATATCAAATTAATTTTTTTCCAGCTTCTGCAGCTAGCGTAGCAGAAATGCATTCACAGAAGTAGAATGGCTGCTATTTAAAAACTGTCAAGGTGCAAGTAGTAAGTGACATTAGCTACTGAATAAGGACAGCTGTTGGTGGTTTTTTTCCTGTTTCAAACTACTAAACTTCTAATCACGGGAGTAATATTAACTCCGATACATAAATGATTGCCTGGAGAATCTTTGAGAATGTGGCAACATTTTTAGTTAAAATGAAGAGTCAGAGAAGACTAAATGTTTGAGCAGTGTTTGCTGTCACGTTGCAGTTACCCATTTATGTGTTTGTGATCCCATTTGTTTTATTGTATGCCTTGCATCATTTCAGTCCCAGGAAATTAGAAGATAAACACTGTTTTCTCTACACACCCCCTCCCAGGCTGGCTGGGAATTTTCCCAAAGTGTTAAAACTCTAACGCAGCATTTCTTTGACTTGTCGCAAACTCATAAAAAATAAATCTTGAGCTGGTGGCTTCAAACCTTTTGCAAGGAGCTCGGGTAGATGTCCTGAGTAAGCAAACACGGCGGCAGCAGTGGGCATTGCAGTGTGCTGCACGGCAAGAGGGAACAGTTGGCCAGGAGCAGCCTTTCCAACCTGGCTCGGGGAGCCAACACGTCCTTAACTTGTCCCTGGACCTTGACCAGAGCTGGGCAAGTATGACGTTGGTTTAACAAACTGCTTGAGGAATAGCACTTCTGCTAGCCACAAGCTCCTTTTTCTTCCCTGCTCTGTCAGTAGGGGTCTCGGCTCACGTCCTTGATGGCATAGTTTGACCTTGTAGTTTGGATTCTGTCTGAGCTGTTCCTTCAGGAGTTGAACATATCAGTGCTGCACAGCGTTGAAATTAAATGAAATGTTTATTCCTACAGTTCTTTCAGAGTTGTGGCTATCCCAGGTATTGCCTGTGGCCCTTCTTGATCACGAAATACAGCCCAATATACAGGAAACCAGGTTTTGTCCTGGTTAGCTTGGTCTCAATTGGTCTCAATCTTCTCTTTGTATTTTTGTTCTCATTCCTCTGAGAACATGGCTCATGGAGGACTTGAAGGTGACTGCAGCTCCAAATACTTTTTTTCAAACATGCCACGTGGAAAGCAGTGCACTGTGTGGGTATCAGTGCCCTGATAGCTGTGGTCTCGTACAGCATAGCTGTAATCCTCACAAACTTCAGCTGTGGATGGATGTATCCACTGACACAGCTGGTAGAGTGAGATTCTGCCAAAAGGGAGTTACAAGAAGTCTCTTCACGCTGCTTGCAGAACAGAAACTCGGGTGATCCATTAGCAGTGCTTGGCTAGTACGCATCAGCGTCCTCACCTATAAGATGGGGAGTGAGTCTCACCCACAGAATTACACTGGTACAAAATCTGAAAGCAAATGAAGCTAAGAAGGATGGCTCTGGACATTTGATTTTGTATCCAAATGTATTTAGAGCATAGAAGTGATTTGGTTTGTTAATACCACCTCGGGGGTGGGGGAAGCAGAAGGAGAAAGAAAACTTAGTGCCCTGAGCCAGCAAAAATCTGTGTGTTGGTAATTAGCAGTAAGTAGGTGGTGGTTCATAGCCTAAGATCTGAGAAAAGAAACCTGTTTGTGGACTCAGTTGTCAATGGTGAGCCTTACCGAGCCTTTACAACAAGCCTGCAAAAATTGGAATATAAATCAATCCACTTTAGTCTCTGTTTCCCTGAGCTGTTGATGGGATAAATATTTCCCAGTTACGGGGTCACTTTAAGAAAGCCCAGAACGAGGGAAAATCTTATTTTGTGTATTAAAAACTAAAACTCGAGTCCTCACCAGCCTTGGGTTCTGACAGACTGCTGAAAGCAATGAATCTCTTAGCAGGCAGCACCGAGCCAAGTACAGCCTGCCGTGTGCCCTTTAGGATTCAGCTGATGCAAAGGCAGAGAAAGGCTGTCTAATTCATCTGGAGCCCAGCATCTTCACCACCTCGCCGTGCACCAGCAGATAGACAAGAATAAGAATGCAAGTGCAGAGTTTTAAAGGTTCACCTAAGCAGATCCACGTAATTTATTCTTACCAGAAGCTTTTGAACAGTTTAACAAATGATTACATAGCAGCAGCTCGGAGTAGGTTAATAGGGAGATGAGAGATCTTGTTTTAAATGTAGTGTAAACCACGAATTTACTGTCAGCAGTCATTTACCAAACAAAGCAGCAATGCTACTGCTTTTAAACTGAGTGTCTGAAATTAAATAATGCTCGCATTTATTTTGTGGGATGAAGTGCTTGGCTTTTAGGGTGCGAATCTGTAAATGCTGGACAAGGCGGAGCTGCCGTACCCCGCCATAAAGTCAGGTGGATCAGAAATTGGAGGAACCGGGGTGGTACAAGCACTGATTTTGCCGAATCACTAATTATCTCAAATATTACTACTCTGAGAACAGGACAGCAAAATGGTCAGCCTGGCTCATGTAACTACACTGCGAAGGTTCCAAATAAATTCAGGAGCATCTGTAGAAACAGGTTATACCGATCTAATTAAATCAATTCAGACAGAGATTCAGTTAAATCGGTGCAATTTGTGTGTTCATAGATCAATCCTCAAATCAGGAGAAGGTCTCTTGAGCTAATGAGGCGTAGCAGTTATTTACTTTGGGGTGCTGGGCACTGGTCATCAATTAGGAGTCATTAATAAACCCTGGCAATAAAGAGCTGAAGTACCCCCAGTGACT
The DNA here is from genome assembly GCF_964211825.1 of Aythya ferina. NCBI lineage: Eukaryota > Metazoa > Chordata > Aves > Anseriformes > Anatidae > Aythya > Aythya ferina. Next base: position 12,544,292 of record NC_140304.1, read on the forward strand.
AATGGGGAGCAGTTGCACAGTGTATTAGCATAGTGCTCTGCCTTTGTGTTCCTCTGTAAATCACTTATCTGGCTTTGGGCATTCCAGAAAAACAAAGCGTGCTGGTGGGGGAACGTGGAGGATCCCTGAAAGGAAGGACTGCGAAATTATCAGGGACTGCAGACCGCTCAGCCCAGCGGGGCTGGGGACGGTGAGGGTTGGTTTGGTTTTTGCTGTTGGATCCAGCTTTATGTCTGCTTGTAAGACCAGAACAAAAGCAGCAGTAGTTGAGCTCTTCGGTGATCAAATAACTGTAATTAGCGTTTCACAAACCTGGGAAATAAACAGTGAGGTGAGGCTGACTGGCGTGTCACCGCTGTAAATCTGAGACAGGGGCTGAGCGAGATGCCAGAAATACCGCAGAATTGGAAATTCAACTTTAAAGTTATTTTTAAATATATTTTTTTAAAGACCAAAAAAAAAAAAAGGCAGTTTACAAATGTTTCCAGCACCCGAAAGCATTCAGTTGGCAAGGTGCGAACACAAAACCCTGCTGCCAAACGGCTCTGTGTGGGAGCCCTCCGGCGCTCAGCCCCAGCACCCCAGCATGGAAGCACCGAGGCTGAGCTGAGCTGATTTTCACACTTTTACCATCCCGAGGGACGAGGGAAGCCCTTTTGCTACTAAAAATCAAAAAACCTGAACGCTTTCCTGCAGTGCTCGGGAGCAAAGAGCACCCCGTGTCGGCCAGGAGGCGCGTTTAGGAGCCGCAGGTGAGTGAGTGCTTGCGTTTTGGCAACTGGGTGGCGAGCACCCCTCTGTCCTCCCCATCCCAGGGCTCGCCCGTCCCCCTGGGTCTGGGAGCCCGGCTGATGCCGTGTAATCTATCAGAATTGTATTAATCCCGCTAACGCAGCCGCCATCTGGCCCCGCTGCCGGCCGGCTTGCGCGAGCCCCCCCGTGATTGATGGGCTCTGGAATTGATTAGTTGTTCTGCGAGACAAATGAACTGTTTTGGCAGAAAATACCAGAGGTCGCTGCGTGTGGTCAGGCACAAAGGCTGCTGAATTTTAAAGAGCCGCTTCCAGCATCCGTTTGTAAAGATGCTGCTTCGCCGCGGCGTGACGGCTTTTGGGAAGAGCCCGGAGCGCGGTCGGGGGGTTTTGTTCCTTTCCTCCGGGAACACCAGCATCGGGAATGAGAACACGATGGCAGCGTTTGTGTCGGGACGGGGCTGGCATCGCCGGCTGGTGGGGAAAAAAAGAGGGTTGGCACCATGCCTCGCACTGATGCTGGCCCACGAAATCCCTGCGGAAGAGCCCTGCCTGAGCAACCCATCATCGCAATGGAGAGGCGTTTCTCAGGAATAAAACACCTGCAGATGCAGCCAGAAGGCATGCCGGTGCTCTGAGGTTGGCGTTATTTAGAAATGGACCCTCCAAGACGCTTGCCAAGCTGGCCTGGAGTTTAGGGCATCCCCTGAGCAGTCACCCTTGGGCGCTTCACTTTGTCAGGCAGCGGGGCGGCCTCGTTCAGGCCTCGCTCCCGTTGGGAGGCTTCATCCTTCCTTGACAGCTCCCGTGGGGGCTTTTTGTGGCCTCCCCACCACTGGTGACGCTGCTCGGCCTCCCGTGAGGGCTGGGGAGTGGGATGGCACACGTCTTGTGTGTCCCGGCCCCCCTCGGGGGACAGCGCACAAGTGTGCAGGCAAGTGGGCAACGCTTCCCCGGGGACAGCCCGCCGGCTCAAAATAAACTTGAGTTATGGATTTATTCAGCTTGTAAAACCTCAGCTGGCATAAATAATTGAGAAAGCAAAGGTTTGTCTGCGGTGCATACCTCAGGGACCCGCTCCTGCCTCCCCCCCTCCCACCACCCTTTCTTATGAAAATGATCCCAGTTGCACTGATAGATAATAACAACACCAAGCAATTAAAAGCTATGGGTGGCTGGAGAGAGGAGAAAAGGTTCAGTTAATGAGCTTTTCCTCTTCCTGTGCCCAGGAGAGCCTCAGAAGTGACGAGGCGATTAAAGCGAAGAGATAATTATAGATTATGTGAAAATGGGTCCCTTGGGGGCCCAGGGCCTCGACACAAACAGCCAGCGTTGCGAGTGCCTCTCGGCTCCCCACACGCTGCCTGCTCCGCTCCGGCGAGCTCCCACCAGCTCGGCAGCCCCGTGCCAAACCCACGGCCGATGCCACCTGTTTGTGGCACCGTCCCGGGCGAGGTGCCGGCCCCACAGAGGGTCCCATGGGGTTCAGTGCTGACTGACCCCACAAAGGAGGAGAGGAGGCCCAGAGCAGCCCACGAGGGGTGGAAGGGAATGGGGCTGGCCTCGGGATGCTCTCTGTTTTGAAAGCGACTCCGTTTACAGCACTAAAGGTAAGGAGGAAGCGAAGCCTGGCAAAGCAACAGCAGATCTCTTCTACGAGCTGTTAAAAAACCATCATCAAAAAAAAAATACAGAGCGTCAGGTGGTTTGGTTTCTGGGCCTTGCTGCTGGCTCTCACCAGTTCTATAGGTAGAGTGCAAATACCCGCTAAGTCCCGGTCTGAAAGCAGTGCATCACTTTGCTTTCTTGTAACTGCTCTGCTGGAGGGGTTTTTGGTGCATATTCGTACACACAGACATGAAACAAAAGGAAAAAACTCAGCTGCAAGTATTTTTAAGCAATGTCTTATTTGTCCAGTTCACATCAAAAAAAAAAAAAAAAAGTGCGTGTGGGAGGAATCTGGTTTAAATTCCTTTAGTGAGTTTTTTTGTCCATTTACCTTCCTGGTTTTGGCACATGGCAAGACCAAATCGGTTTGAATGCCTGAAGCACAGCTTCATGGGACCAGTTTGTTGGCAGGTAAAATGTTTTTGTTAGGGCTGCATGGACGTCCCTCCAATCTGTTTGTGCAAAGGCTCACTTCTTTGATTTGTAGAATGGATTCAGAGTCCGTATGATACATATATATAAATATATATTTAAGTGGGGGGCAGCAGGAGAGTGGTTTAAAGCATGACAAATAAATGCGCTGTAGAAAGATGAAATTTCCTCAACTGTTATCTTCATGTGGGGAAATTGCTATCCTGGAATAATTCCATTGTGGAGCCTGCTCTGAAAGAAAAGTGGCTTTTTGGAAGGAGAAGATACAGAGCATTCACAGGGGCGGTTATTCCAGAACAGCTAAATCATACCCAGATAGCTGTGCCCATTTATTCTCCCTCCAGACAGTACCGGTATCCTCGGGAGAAGACCACAGAAGTTTGTCTGGAGGTGGTGGTAGGATGATTGCTCGGTTTGGCTCCAGCACGGGCTGCAAGCAGTTGTTTCATTGCTGCTTTTTGCCTTTCCACTGGTACCTTTGGCTCTGCCGCATCAGATTCGGCAGGGCTGGTGTCATTGCCAGGGACGGAGGGTGCAGCCTGAGCTCGGGGTTGTGACACAAATTCATCCAGGAGTAGCCGAGGATGGTTGTGATGGAAGGAGAGACTGGATTATGCTTTGATGGTGCAGTGGAGAGAGTCATCTGTCATAAATGGTGTGCTTACAAAGGGGGAAGAGCTGTTTGAGCCACATTGTTCCATCTTGTCTGAATGGCAGGCTCACCAAAAGGCTGCTTTCAGCAGCCGAGGGCACGTTTGAGAGGCTGGACTAACAAGGTAGGACCGGAGGGACCTCCCGGCACGTCACATCAGCCCTTGTTAGTAGGGGCAGGCGTGCCTCGTAACCTCCATCACGAATCTGTCAGACCCCATCTTGAGCAGCACGAGCCTTTGCCTTTCCTAGTCCCACCGTGAGATTCCTTTTTCCCCAGGACTCAAAGCGATCTCAAAGACTCAAAGCAATGGTGCAGGGTACAGCCAGGGCCCCCACCGAAGGAGCTCTTCAGAGACCAGTTAAGAAACTGGAAGCCGTCTGTAATGCCTCTGTGAGACCTCATCCAGCCCCCAGCTCCTTGCTGGAAGGGCACAGCTCAGGAGGACTGCTGTGTGCAAAGCAGGGGTGATGTGCAGGGCTCCTGGACGAGAAAGGTGGGAGAGATCGGGGCAAGCGGCTTCCTAAGGGGAAGTACTGGGATTTCTGCTGCTGGAGCTGAAGATGAGCACTGTTTTGTTTTGTTTTGTTTTGTTTTGTTTTATTTTATTTTATTTTTTATTTTATTTTATTTTTATTTTATTTTATTTCCAAACTTTTACTGGCACTGAGGAAAAATGCTTAAAGCGTTTTTAAGGCGAACAGAGTGTCGCTCTGGATGTCTAGCGGTACAAGACAGAAAGTCAGAGTTCCCCCACGGAGCCCTGCCTGTCCTGATGTGAGGGGGGACGTGGCCTGGTTGGCAGCAGCGTTTGTTTTTTTCAATTTTTGCTGGGGTTGCAAATGGAAGAGCATCGCTTTTTCTTTGTTAGCAATTACTCAGTAATGCAATAAAGTTCTGATTTTACTTCTGCTCTGACTCACATCAACCTGCAGTGTTCGTGAGCAGATAAACGTGAGGAGTGCCGTTACCTTTTAGCACCAGGAGAGCTGTTTCCCTCGAGCTGCCCCGGTGCACTGCAGGCATTTTCTCTGCTGCCTGCCAGGCTCAGAGCACAGCGACCTCCCTGCTGGGTCTGGGCTGCCCTAGCAAGCTCCTATTCTTGTGAGGCGTTTCCTCTGAGGCTGTGGTTGTTTTTGTTTCTTGACCATCCTGCAAGTGACCCCGCTGCAATCCTTTTTGCAGTGGTGTTGTTAAGGCAGAGCTTGGCCGTGCCGTGTCCGAGAGCAGCAGGCTGCATGCGAGGGGCCAGCACCCGCTCCCTGACACCTGCTGCTGGCAGCAAGAGCAACAAGTTGGGATGTCACAGGCGTCAGTGTGGCCTCAGATTTACTAAAACTTCTCTTACCAGCTAACCAAGCAATTTCTCATGAAGTTAAGACCTTTTACAGATTCTTGAAACACGCAGGAGCTTTGTGTGAGTCGCTGGAGCTACAGCGCTCCATGGCAATTAAAAAAGCAAGCGCAGGAACCTTTTTACCCTGTACAAATCTGTACTGATCTGCACTTGCTTATCTAATAGGGCACACAGGTTGGATCAACCCGTCTCAAAAAGGATGTAGCAGAAGGAGGGAGACTGAAGAAGAAGATGAAAGGGGCTATCAGAGGCAGCGTGGAGTCTCTGTCCAAAGAGACAACGGGATGGATTGGTAGGAGAGAAGGTGCCTAAAACATGGTCTGACCCAAAGCGGCTGTTGTTACAGGCTTGTTTGTGTAGCAAGGAGAATAAAGGTTTAGTCTTTTATCTTCTGTGGGATTGCAGAGCTTTATACCAGGGCTGAATGTGGTTTGTGTTAACAGACTTTATAGACTTGTGCCAGCTCACAGGAGCAAGTCTTCTGCCCTGGCACAGCATTGTTTAAAAGAACCTTTGTTTTCTAGGAAGCAGGATTTCCAGGTCTCTTACCTGGAAAAAAACATTGTTCTGCATGCCCCGTACCAGGAGTCTGTTCCACTCCAGTGATGCTGTTGAAATGTCCATGGCAAAGTTAGGGCGTATGATGTGCACGTGGCTTTGTGCTGTGCAGTAACACGGTGCTTCTCTTGCTTTTGTTTCCTGAATAGGGAAGAGGACAAGAACATTTTTGACTACTGCAAAGAAAACAACATTGACTATGTAACCAAAGCCATTCAATCGAAAAAAGTGGATGTGAATGTTGCAGATGAAGAGGTATGGATAAAAAAGATTTAAAAAAATAATCTTGGAGCTGTTTTGAAAATGGCAGCTTTCCACTGGCTTTCTGGTAGTGGATGCCCTGTGATGCTGTTGCATATCAGAAACTTCCTATGTTATTTCCAGCAACACCAGCAGCAACTTGCAGAGTAAGACCCCTTACAAGCCCCACTTTCTAAAGGCATCGTCCAGTCTTTATTTTTTTTTCTTATCAGAATCAAAACACCATAAAACACCATTTCTCCACAGGGAGCTAATGCAGCTATTGCCAGAAACCTCAAGGAGAGGGCGAGTGTCTAAAATGTGAATTGTGTCAATCTTTTTTTGGTGACAGTGAACACCTGAAGCAGACAGCTCAGCCCTCAGGAAGTGCAGCAGAACCAGCTTCACCGCGCTGGGTTCAGTGCTTGCATACTGCCACCTAGCCCTGCTCTCGGTCAATAGGATGTGCAGCTACTTTTGCCCGCTGCTCTCCAGCACATTGTGTCTCGGTGAACAGATGAAGTGCTTACACATTCATAGACTGAGACGCCACAAATTCAGTTGGGTTCTCCTGTAGCTCTAAGCAGATTTCTGCCCTCTGAGCCATGACAGCCCCGGCTGGGGCTCTGAATGCTGATGGCAGGGCCTTTTATTATTAATCAGGAATTCGTGTGAATTAATTTTCAGCGGAGAGGGAGGGTGCTCGCCATCAGGCTTGGAATTTCACATCGTAAATTCAATGAGCTGAAGCTGTCGTGTGCCACACGGTTGCTGCAACAGCGCCGATACTGAGCTCCTGCTGACCACAGGCTACAGCACTGAGCACCCAGGGCAGAAGCTCAGAACATGGCTGGAGTCCTTTAAGTGATAAAAGCTCACTTTGGAGATCACGCACTTGCAATAAGTACATAATAGCATCACGTTTCATTTCCATTGCTGAGATGCTCATTCCTAGTTAGGCAGGTTCAGAAGCTGTTACCTTCCTTTGCATTCAAACAGCAAACGTGCTTGTTTTCAGGCAAAGAAATTGTTTTGCTTTTTTTGAAATTGTGAAAGATGGCTGAAGTATTTCTGTGCTCTCAGTGTAAACATTCAGAGCCAGATCTGAAAACTGTCAGGTGACATCCTCATTGAGAGTTACCGAGTCCGATGTATGAGGGGGCCTGTTTCAGGAGCTCACAGCCCGTGACTCTTGCAGAGCAGGGAGCTGCTTCAGCAAACCTGTGACACCTCTGCACCCTGTGAAAGGTTGATGGGATGGTTCTCACTGGTGCAAAATCTCCCCACAGGTGAAATTCTCACAACATCGCTTATTTTTGCTTACCCCAGCAAATGCTTGACACAGGGAAGTAGGAGGTAGGAGCCTTTTTTTTTTCCTTTTTCTTTTTCTTTTTTGGCAAGTGCTGGCTTCCTGAGGCTCGTTTCTAACTGGTAAAATAAATAAATAAATAAGTTAGGGTACCAAAAAGGAAGATCTGAAAGAAATACTTCAGTTGTTTTAGGGAGCTGAAACCATTACCAGTGTTGTTTGGTATCCAAATGTATTTTTCGAAATCTGGAGTGCAGCTGATTTTCCAATATCGTGCAGGTTGATTGAAGTTTTAGAACCCATTTTAGGATGGAGATAACCCAGAGCGAGCCTTTGGTAGAGGGAAGTGTATGCAAGCATAATCTTGTCATTTTCATTAACTGTTTTAGTGTTACTGCATAAATATATCCTGCCGTACCCAGAAGATGCTTCCCCTAGCCCTCAGAACATAACTCACGCTGTCAGGCTTTTGATTTAAGCACATATAAATTTAAAATGGCAGCAGGGATACGTACAAAGAGTTAACTTGTGGAGCAAAACCTTCCAAAGCATCAACCACTCTCCTGCTAACTGCACAGCCTTTCCTCGTGGGTAACGACTCGGCTGAGGTTGCAAGGTGCTTAGGTTTTATCTCCAAGTGATGCATTCGTCCTGTATCTAATCGCATCCTCTCTAATTTGGTGTGAGCCTGAAAGAAGTTAGCAAAAGGAGAAAATGAGAAGGAAAATGTGAAATGGGGACAAGCCTGCTTAGAAGCAAAAGGATTTCAGAAGGGGCAAGAGAAGTCTTGGAGGCTTTAGACAGAGATGGGCTTGGCAACTTTGGATGCATAAGCTGTCTACTTCCCTAGATTAAAAAAAAAATGAATAAAAACCTTCATGTAGAGCACTGAAGCCTGCATACCTGTGAACAGTTTGGATATAATAAGCTTCAGTTTAGAATTAGACAAAGAATCTAATGACAGTAATCATGTACAAGCCTCCATTTACTCTATCTAAATTGCCCAGGGTTCAGCAGGATAGCTTGCACTCACTTAGGAGAAGTCGCACAGACTAAAACAACCAGTTCCTCATGCGTGTGTCAGCAGGATTAATGGAAGAAGAAATGGACTGTGGCTGTGGGGTTACCACAGGGCTTCGGGCACCTTCCGGGAGCGTGGATTGTTTGCTGCCTTTATGGGAAAAATATTTCTTGGACTACTAACTAACCAGAAGTTGTCCAGAAGCATAGATGAGCTGCTTTTGTAATTTGTGCCAAGGGCCGTGGAGGCTGTGGAGAGAGGGTTTTTTTTTTTGTAATTGTTGGAGAAATCCCAATAAACAAACATGTTACCTGTGTGCAGCATTTAAGCCCTTGCCAGAGCTTAATGATAAAAGGCGTCTGGATGGTGCTCGTTTGGGCCCCGGTTCCCATGCTGTTGAGACAGCGAGTGCCAAGCTGCTGCCAGCTTGCCAAGGCGAGGGCAGGTGGAAATGGGTTCAAAGCAGCATCGCCTTTCTGGGCTGCTAAGGAAGAATTTCCCTGAACGTTTCCCAGCTCTGGAAGTGACTGACTTCCAAATCAAAGCTGAATTTCACCTGGATTTTTGCAACCGCTGCCTTCCCGTTCACCACCTCCCCGGTGTCAGGAAGGGGACGCAGCCTTTACGTGTCTCTCTCCGTAATTACCAGAAATAAAATACTTGCTCCAGGTTGGATCAGCTGCCAGTGGTGTACGACCATTACAGCTGCAAACGTGGTACCTAGAAGGACACCCTGATATCGTGGTGTATCCGCTGGGCTTGGCTTTGTTCTCCTCTTTCTCTGCACAGGCTAATTGATGTGAAAATCATTCCCATCCGCTCGTCTGCCGAGGCTCGGTGTATCCGAGACAAATCCCTGTCCTGTGCTTTGTTTGTGAACACCCTGTGACTTGGAGCTGAGCAAAATTGATATGCTGCTGGCTGGAGAAACTGCTGCGGGAGCTGGCCAAGCTGGCAGTGGCTGTCCAGGCAAAGCACAGAAGATTTAAGAGGCAGGGTTAGTGCACTGGGGCTATTTTTATGCTTTTATTTTATTTTATTTTATTAAATATTTCAGAGGCAGGGGAAAATGCATCCTTCCACATAACTTCTGCAACAATTGGTGTGTGTTTGAGCTGCAGGGAGCGAGCACCTCGATGTTTGACTGCGTTTGGGCAAGACCTCGCCCCTGCAGTGCTTTCCCCTGCAAAATTATTGCTGTCAGTCTGAGTTTTTTTACTACCTAATGAAATAGTTGTATGGGAAGTGCTTTGGGAAAGCTCAGTCTGTGGCTCTCCACGTTTCTGCCCTGTTGTTTAACCACGGAGACACATGTTGATAGCAAGCAACAGCTGGGCAAGGCTAAAGGATTTTGCGCTGTGGGTAGCTGATAGCCGTGCTGCACAGCGAGCTGAGATCCTACATCCAGCTGAAGCCTGGCTCATCTCCGAGGCTTTTTTCTTGTTAGGAGGACATGGGAAACAAGTCAGCTTTGTAGCTGTACAGCTGTCTTAACTACCTGTAGCTAGAACTGAGCATTTTAACTTGTCTCATTCTATGCAAACAGCAGTGAGTATCTTCTGGTTTTAAACATAAGTTTCTTGGCAGCAATTTTTGTTCTATCGTAAGGAAGTGGAGACTCTTCTGCAGGTATTTTTACTTCCATATCAAACGGTGTGCTCGTGCAGAGGAGGTCTCCGAAATCCCCAGCACCCGGTGTTTAGGAGATAACACGCTGCAAGGGTGCAGCCACTGCTGGGCTGGAACGTGTCAGCTGCTTAATAGCGCACGATTACAATGCAGAGCCATTTAAGGCACTAATTGGAAAATATTGTACCCATTTAGAATTGCAGAGAAAATATATAGGTAAGCAGAGTGTAATTATCCAAAGTGGAATTGGCCCAAGACTTGAAATCCATACTCCTGCAAATAGCACAAGGAGATTTTTAATGACTGTGGGTGATCGGGCCTCTGTTTCTCGTCGTGTTCACAAGGCAACGTTTGCAGCAGAACCAGATGTCCAGCGTGGTAGGAAGGGACCAGTTGCACCCTGCTGCAGCATCGCTGAGTTCACAGAATCGGCAGCCCAATTCCTCCTGAGCTGCTAGTCTTCCTTCATCGGTCTCAGCCAAATTCGGCACCAATAAAATGAAATAAGATCCTGTTTGGCTGGAGCCAAATGCAAAACAACAGATTAGAGCCACAAAACTATAACCTGAGTTTCATCAAAAGGATAGAAATGGCTTTATTTTGCCCCACAACTGCACAAAAATTGCAATTGTGTAATTTTGATATTGTTCCTGTATGCACGTATAAAGAAAGTGGAGCAACCAGTTGGAAGTACTGAGTGTTAGTGTGCATATTGCAGGTAGTGCTTCTTGCTTCTGAAATAAACGTCTGGCATAAAGAAGTTGCTGTTATTTGCCCAACTGAAATCCTTATTTTTAAGTAATTACCAGCCTGGGTAGGACTTAGGGATGCTAAAGATAAATGGAAGATCTTTCCATGTTTACTTTTTTTATTTTAATTTACTCTTTTCCCCTCTTAGGCTTTGATTGTGGTGTTGAGTACAAGAGCATCCGTCAGTAAATGGCCCCATGGATGTCACCCGTGCTTCCGCGGAAAGTCATTGTCAGAGAATTCATTCTGATTCAGGGTTAATTAGTGTAACATTAAAATTATGCGTTACAAAAAATTAATTACTTGCTGGGTCAAAAAGTGTGTTAAAAAGCTTAATGCCTCGTGCCTGAGTTCACGTTTCCTCCCTCAAAATAATGGTCTGCCTCCGCTGCTCCCGGAGAATGCCCGGCAGGAGGAGGGCGAGCTCCAGCCCCAGGTGTCTCCTGCCCCACCTGCAGATTTTGGCACTCGGCTTGGGAAGCTTGGCTCATGCTTCCCGTTAGCAGATGAATGAGCTGCTCACCTTGCTCACCGCCGCTGTGTCGAGAGATTTCTGGCCAGGCGGTGGCTGATCTAATTGCTTTCGCCTCTGAAGGTCTGGGGCTGGTTTGTGTAGGATTGGGAAAAACGGGTCAAGTTTTTCCCAATGAAACATGGGTTTCAAGTCCAGATCAGGAGCACCAGTGTGTTACGTACCTTTTATTTTGTTTGTGTTTGTTCTTGGTACTCAGTACTTCATAGCATGACTAGTTTTTTGGGGTCTGTTTTTGGCTAGCTCTGATAATTTTCTCTTGGATGTTGCAGGGCAGGGCTCTGCTCCACTGGGCATGCGACAGAGGACACAAGGAGCTCGTTTCAGTACTGTTACAGCACGCTGCCGACGTTAACAGCCAGGTAAGGAACGAAAGGCTGAACCTGAGCGATGTTACGTAGCCTCCTGACCAAACATTTCACACTCTGAATTCTTCCAAGACTCCACAGCAAGTTCTTTCACACCATTAATCACAGAGAAGAGCATCCAAAAGCGTCAGAGGTAAACTGGCAGCAATTTTGGCATCCCTTAATACGCCAGGCTGGGAACTGCACTGCTTCAGCAACAGCTTAGCAAGGGCTTGGTGCCTTCTGGCCAGCCAGCTCGAAGCTGCTCCTAGTTTTGTCAGCTTGTAACGAAGGGCTGACCTGTCTAAGTGGGATTGTATTCGGAAATAATTGCTCAACATATCTCTGTCAAATTGTGATTGACTGCTCTTTACCAGCCTGGCTTTTGTAGCCTTTGTTCTCCTGCCCGTGCACCTCTTGACAAATTTGCTAGCTCTTACCAACAGTGGCTTAAACAGCCTTGCGATAGGCACCTCAGGAACTTGTACAACCGTAACCACACTTGCAACCTGCAGGCTTCTCAGCAGACCTGTGATGTTCATAGGTCAAAAGCAGCTGTGTTAGTACTTACACACAAAATCTTTGTTTAAAAAAAAAAGTCTATCTGGCCCTTATCTGAGCAGAATTGCAGATGGGATGCGTATTAGGAAGCATGGCTCCAGAGGAGCCAACAACCCAACAGCCCAGGAGTGGGTTCGGTTTGGAGTGCTGTACCATGGCAGCAGTCTGAAAATTCACTTTTTTGATGTTTATCTCATTTCTTGGGGGTAAGGGCTGACTCTTAAAAGAAAAGGCTGAATGAAGAATCATCTTATTTTTCCCTGAGCATTAATTTTCTGTTAAATTCTCTTTTTTTTTTGATGTATTGCACATTTTCCAACCAGATTATTTTTGGCCAGTAACAAAAGGTTAATAATAGCCATAAAAAGAAAATCAATCTTTGATTTTTTTTCCACCAAGGTAATAAAGGAGAATTTTTATAAAGGTTCTGGTTTTGCACGTAGGTGTGTTCCCCGAGAAGGCAGACACATTTTTATTCTCAACCATTTATGAATTGCAATAACATCTCAAGTCTTTGTGAACCAATGTTTATTTCTTTTTCATTTTGACCTTTCCCCTGTGAGAATTCATATCCAGAGAAGGAGCAGAAAGAACTCTGTGAGGAGCAACCTAAAGAAAAAAGGGAGAGGGAAAAACTCTGGCTTCCTAACAGGCCATAAACGCTGCAGTGTCTGCTCTTACCCGTTCCCAAAAGCTCTATCAGTTAATGTCAGGGCTATAAAGAAGGGTGTAAGGGAATCTCTGGTGCCTTGAATCAGTGGCGCAATTATTTCAGCCCAACGTGCTCTCAGCAGAGCTTCTCTTCGCAGGCTGCCCCAGCCCGGTGTGCCAACAGCCTCTGCAATTGCCACCCGCTCGAGTTTTTGGGTGCTTTCCCATCTCAGCACCTAAATGCAGGCAATGTAAGAGAGAGAATAAATTTGGGGATTGTGAGGGTGAGATAGTGAAGGAGAGTGATCTTACAGACTGATGTTTATTTTTTAAATTACCTGTGTTTTAGCATGCTTCTAAAAATCAGTCCATCAGCCTGACAGATTTACACCCTTCCATTACCACCTCAGTACCACTCATTCTTGTGGCATGTTCAAAACAGCTTCGGGTCTTGGAATCACCACGTGCTGTGCTTCTGGACTGCTGAGATCCTGCACCATGCTTTTTGGTTTAAATGGTGGTGCTGCAGTTTCAATGGGGCGTTTGTGTGAGTGAATTATCAAAATCTTCAGAGCCAGAGGCCATTTCAAAGTGGGTGGTGGTTGGGTGTTTTGGGGCTCTGCTGGAAGTACCCAGAGCTTGGAGATCAGTCTGAAAACAGCCTCCTGCAAGCTCTGCTTGCTTGAAGAGTGTGCTTTTAACTGAGCAATGACGTGGAAGGAAGGGGAGCGTATCTGTAACCCAGCAGTTACAAAGCAGCTCGGGCAACATGACTGTAATATCAATTTCTAGCTTTAAAATATATCAAGACATGAATAAGTTTTCCTTGCAGAAGGTCAAGCAACAAAGGGAAACCTTTTTTCCCCTGTTGAAGCTTCAGTTGTGACAGTTTTTCCTTGCAATGCGTGCTGTGGAAAACTGCTCCTGGGGCAGGGTTGGATGCCTCTGACTCTGGTCTCCTCCTGCTGCTCTGGCACAAAAGCCCCGTGTAAGTGGTTGTCCTGTGCAGGGAGCATTGCAGCTTTCAAGTCTACAAAATATGAGTGCTGTCTTAAGAAAGATGAAGGGCATCCTGCTCTAATAATTGTGCAGTGGGAGGGAAAATGATGAATGCTATCTCATATCTACAACATCAAAACAGGAGACTTGAGACTCATCCTGGTCTTGCTGTAGAGGCACTTCTTTTGCATTTGTGTGTAATTTTGTTTTCTGGAATAATCCATGCATTCAAGGTATGCCTTTGGGTACGCGTGGGTACCTGTCCTGGAATGGTTACTCTGCTTACTCTGAGAAAACTCTTCAACTCGACCTGGCCACGTGAATGAGTCTTAAACGCTGTTAGTTGCTGGTGGGTCCGTGTCACTCGGTGTACAGGGTAATTAAGGACTACGTCTAAAACAATACTTGGGTTGCTGCTGAGTTAAAATTGTGCCCAAATATTCCTCTGTTTTATGACTTAAACCACATTATCGTGCAGTTCTATTAATCAGCTTATCGATGTTATAGAAATCATTTGTACATGTAAAACTGCAGTCTAATTATAGTACTTCAGGGTTGAAAAAAGTTATAACAACAGTTTTTGTTTTATTTGCTGACCCTTCACGTCCTCAGTAAAGGCACATCACTGTACAGAGACTTCGGAGCTGCTGTCAGTAAGCTTTCCATGGGTCACCCACGGACCCTCAAGGGTTTGGGGAGGAAACTTGAGAACCAAAGCTGGAATCTGCCAGGTTAGGAAGTCTGTTGCTGGTGTGTGTGGATTTTGTTTTACTCGTTCGTGCACTTTTGTCATTTCAGTGAAAGGCATCGTGTGCCTGTGGCTGCCTGCAGTGAGAGTTGGTTGCTCCTTGGTGCCAATGCTGATGTTGCATCCGCATCTTGTACTAACTCCCAAGGCAGCACAGCTCTCTGAAGCCGTGCTTGCTAGCTTGTGATTTGGAGCTAGCTGGGTTTACTTTTTCAAATTTTTCCTCCAAGAGTAGCAAGAGGAGCGTGATTGCCTCCTTGGCTTGTCTTTTTTCCCAGTCTCCTGCCACAAATGTCTAGCAGACAGCAGCTACCATCATCCCCATTTGCATGCTAACACCCTGGTGAGTCAGAGAGCTTCTGGAGACCGGGACGTGGAGTGGCTGTCCCCTCGTAATACCTTCGGTCACGTCTTCATTGGAAAAAAAAACCTTTTCAAATGGAGACAATACAAACATAATAAATGGCAGGGAGGGTTCATCTCCCTCATGACTCAATCCTTCTCAAACAACATTATTATTGACTGGCCTATTGGTTGCCAAAAAGGAAAATCAATTGTACTAGAGGTAGTTGCTGGGCCACAGATCATGGGGCTAACCCAGCAGAGACAGGTTGATTTTTATCAACTGCGCAAAGACTAATTTCCACTATTAGCTAAAAGTGAAGTAGAAATTATGGGTATGTCAAATATTGCCAAGATTGGTGGTCTGTTGGTTTGGTTTTGTTTGTTCAGTTTTCCTGTTTTCCTGCCTGACTCTTGAAGGATTTTGTGCGCAGAGGGTAAAAAGAAGCGAGAAAAAGTCAGACCTCCTTGCCTGCAAGTCACTGCCTGTATTTTTTATTTTTCTTTTCAACTACGTTCATTCTGATTTCAC
Organism: Aythya ferina; assembly: GCF_964211825.1. Classification (NCBI taxonomy): domain Eukaryota; kingdom Metazoa; phylum Chordata; class Aves; order Anseriformes; family Anatidae; genus Aythya; species Aythya ferina. Next base: position 12,559,372 of record NC_140304.1, read on the forward strand.
AGCAAGAAAATGAACTGCTTCAGTGTCTTTGTGGGTCTTGTGTTGGAGGCAACATTTGGAAGTGAAGCCAGTATCAGCCAGCACACATCCTCCCCTGCCTTCGTGCCTGTGTTTTTCTGTAGGGAGACGTTGAGGAAATTGGTGTGGGCATCTTGATGGTTCTTGACGAAGAACCAGAGGTCCCAGGCTGTGCCTGCACAGCTTTCCCCTCCCTGTTGACTCTGTGCCTGTGTCCATGCAGCCCCCCCCCACCTATCAGAGCAAACACCGCTGTAGGTAAGGTGCCAGCCATCAGAGTACTCTGCTGTTAGGGCCATTCTCTAAACCTCATCAGATTTAAAAAGGAAAATACCTGAGCCTTGTGCCCTTTTTGTTAATGGCCCTGGTATAAATTTTCCCCTGAATATACTAAAAGCTTGGCTCGTAAAGCCATGAGGACCCTCTCCTGGATCTGACGAGTGCTGCAGAGGTTTGGCGGCGTTACGCTCGCCGCAAGCAAATGCCACTGCAGGTGCTGCTGAAGTGACCATCGCTGCAGTAGGAAGCACGATGGCAAATGGATGAAGAAACTAAACAAAGATGAAAGGCAAGGCAACGAGTAATGAGAGCAGAATTATTAACCACAACAGTTTTCTTCCTTCTTTATAGCCCCCCCCCCAGTCCCTATCTCAATATTTCTGTACTCGGCTTTGCCAAGCAGATCTCAGAAGACTGCAGGCTTACACCCCTTCAGTCCTGACGTTGTTGCCAATGGGTGTGAAATCCATTAGCCAAAAGAAAGGAGAGATCTGCTTAGTGACAGAGGGTAGCTTTCTACATTAAAGCATTGACATGGTGCCAGTCACACAGTTATTAGAAGTGGCACCGCTCCATGTCTCTCCTGTGGGTCTCTCTGTGGAATGGAGATTGGCAGCAGGTTGAATGTTAAATGGTCACCACTCAGCAGATGCTGATTTTACCTACTGGGAGAAAAGTCCCTTTCAGCAGAAGCATTTGCAAAATGTTTGCAGCTCTTAATATATGCTGGGGGATGCAGAGACTCGTCCCTGGTTCGTGCTTCTGAAGACACCTCAGGTCTCATCAACACGAACTCCAGATCGTAAGGACACGGAGATGTTTCCTTCTGCCTGTGCATGCTGATTTTTTTCTTTTTTTTTTCTGCATTGTCTCTTCCCATCTTCCAGCTTGACATGTACAGCCTTTGTTTCTTCTGCTCCCTGTAGACGTATGAATCATTGCTTCGTTGCTGGTGCAGCAAAGCAGTTGGCACCCTTGCCCCGGCAGCGCGCGTGCAGCACTGCCTGCAAAGCAGGCTCACCAGCCTGCTTCGGTGTGGTTCCAGCAGTGATTTCAGGACCCACGCAGTCCTTTCAACCTCTCCGTGCAAAAGCAGCGTTTGAAGAAGTGAAATCCAAGAGCCTGTCCTGAAAAACTAGCGGCAGTCTGCATTGTTTTACCCTCAAAGCTGCTTTCAGGGTAATCAAAATGCAGGGATTAAATCGAGGGACCAGGGACAGCAGCACATTTTAGGGAATTGCTGTGGGATCGCGTGGTTTGTGGGCATCACCTTGTCCTGAGGGCTCTGCTGTGCAGAGGGAGGCACTCTGCGTGGCCAGTGCTGGTGCAGGAGGAATGCAGTTTGCCACCAGGCACATAGTTTTATCTCGGGCAGGCTCAGGAAGCGTGACCACGCTCTGCATCAGGACACCTTGTGCCTGTTTCCATACCTGATTAGCACAGCTTTGTGCAGCGTGGTGGCTGCAGTCTGCGTGCTCCCAGGAGCCAGGCCAGCAGCAGGTAGCTCTTAGATGGGTGCAGGTGGCACTCTGTTGCCTGTCATGTCCTGGTGCAGAGGAGAAACGTGTGTTTTATTCCTTACTGGCTGTACATGTCTTTGCAGATGCAGGAAATGTCCTTACCTCGAATTGCCTCCCTGCAAGGACTTGGGATGGTCCCAAGCCCCATTGTCCCAGGGTCATCTTCGAAATAAGCACCTGCCATTTCTGAAGTCATTGTTGGAAATGCTTTAGCCCCTCATTAAGGCATTTGGTGAGCTGCACAAACAGGATACCAGTGGCAGCTGAGCTGGTTTTGCAGGTGAACACATCACCACAGGAATGGTCTGCAGCCTTGCTTCATTTCCTACATCCCAGGCATCACCGTCTGTGCCAGGGGAAAAGCCTTTGCCAAGCAGCCAGATACTGTGCTCAGGGGAGACGGTTCCTAGAGAAAACTTGAAGAAGTTTTCCCTGCTTTGGAGGAACTAAATCCTGCCACTGGTCTTCTCCCTGAGGAGTTTTCAACATGGGAGAGTCTGGGTTTACTTCCCAAATGGCATTTTGTATTCAGCTGTTGTTGGTTATCTCTCCCAGTTTGTTTAAAGTAAAAAAAAAAAAAAAAAAAAATTCTGAGCACATCACTGGGGCATGCTGAATTTGAAGGCTTTGATGCAAAGAACTTTTACTAGTTTCCTAGTCCTAAATAAGATTGACTTTATCCCAACACTTCGGATGTTGGGACAGTAATGCTTTGTGCTTTCTTTTTAAAAGATATTAAATAAGATTTTTACTAATTTACAGCTGCTGCTTGACTCCATGGGTCATAAGTGGCAAACTGCCACTTAAAATGGCAAAGCTAATTTAGGTTTCCACCTCTAAACCTCTATATCTCATTTCTGCATCTGTGATTGTAGTTGTCAACACAGGACTCTTTCAGTCTCAGTATCACATCCCTCACAGCAGGAGGAGTAAATGCGTAGGGAACAGAACAGGGTAAGAATAGAGGTAGTTTTATATATTTACCCAAAGCGTGTGGCTTAGAGGCTTCCTAAGCCCCTGCTGTTATCTTTGTGCTCCTGGATTTTCCTTTGATAATTTTCTCTCGTCCCTATATGGGTCCCAGCCTTTTATGCTGGTGGGAGCTCTGTGGTTGAACTGCATTTGCTTTGCACGTGCCACGGTGATTTCATGCGGTAGCCCATCGTTCTGGTGCAATGAGGAACAGGAATTGTTCCCCTGGTTACCTTTTCTGTCCTGCTTTTGGCTTTATCAGCCTCCTTGAGCCTTCTTGATCACTTCTTTGTCAGACTGAGAAGTTTAATTCTAAATTAATCTGTTTAATTGTGCCCTATTTGGAAGCCGCTCAGTAACTTTGCACCTCCTTGAATCATTTCTAGTTCCTCCATGGTTTCTTCCAGACGTGGGAGTAGCTCTTCTCTGTGCCCCTGCTGTAAGTGCAACATGAATCTTAATGAAGCAACATAATGATGTTTTCTTACTTCTTCTCTTTTTTTCTAATGCCTCCTTTTTGTTTATTAACTGTTTATTAAGTGTCCTGTCACTCTGAGATCTCTTCATAGCATTTTACAGTCAGCTTTGCTTATGCTGCTTTGGAAGATGTAACAGAGGATGCTTCACTCTCAGCCTGCTTCCCCTGTTTGCTTACGTGTTTGCTTTACAACCCAAGCCCTTGCACTGAGCCCTTGGAGTGATCACCAGCAATTGTGCAAGTTTATCCCTTCTCCCTATTCAATCATTACCTTTGTAATCAGCTACCAGTCAGTGCAAGGACCTTCCCTCTTGTTCTCTAGCAGTAGCATTTAATAGCTTCTGAGAGGATGCATTTGGAAGGCTTTTGGAAATTCGTGTGGACAGGAACCCCTGGGGTGAGATGCAGCAGAGGGCTCAGCGGTGCTCACCTGCACAGGGAAGCAAAGGCTGGGGCTTTTCTCCCTCTGCATCTCGCAAGGTGAGTGCTTCATTGCTGGAAAACAGCAAATCCCACACTGCAGGAACTTTCTGGCTTACCTAACAGTCTGGTTGGTTGTCCCAGCTTAAACATCCCGCGTTTAAATGAGCCTTCTGTCTCCTGCTACAAGGCTCAGCTTGGCTGGGCTAAATCAGCCTGTCCTAAGAAGGGTTTCTTACAAAATGAAGGCCTGAACTTAGATGAAGGTGGAAGGTGCACTGAGGCTTTCTGCTGTGTTTTCTCAGGTCGGGACCTGGCTTTCTGCAAGCTGTGTTCCAGCCTTTGAAAAATTGGTAAACTTCCATCGTCTAAATCTGTTCCTCCTGTTCCAGCCAATTAAACATTAAAATGAGCATGACAAATAAGTGTTCATTTATGGGTCAATAACTCCGTAGTGTGTCTGTGACATGACTGGCTGAGACAATCCATTTCGGTACCGTCCTGGGCAAGCCGACATCTTCAAGTATGTAATTGCTTTTATACAGAAGGAGAAGTAATAAGGATAATGTAGCCATCAGGCCTCGACTCCCGAGTTCAGAAACTTCCCCTTGCCAATCAAATTTCTTCGGTATTCAGCCCGGTTTGGTCTCATTGCAGAGGCATTATTGTGCTGTCAGAAAATACCCTAATTGATATATATGCGTTATCTCCAGTGTGGGATGTTACCTCCTTGAAGGCGCTCGGTTTTGTCCACCAGCCAAGTAACCATCCGTGAGGAGGCCTTCGCGCACGCGCCGTGGCACCAGACAGGGTTGCCTCGTCCCTCTCCTCTCCCCCCACCCATTATATCTATATTTTCTCAGCACTATTAGATTATTAAATGCTTAATGACTATTCCATTCCTGCTAACTCTACTTTTGATGAGCTGCAGCGATAAAACTTTGGATCGGCAACGTGTGCGTCTGGTTCCTTTATAGGAAGGGCACATTTGGGGAGCTGAAGTAATGGGGGATAAAACTCAATTAATGAATAGAAATAAAAAGAAGTAAATGAGGTAATCAAACTCGGAGAAATTAGTATTGGCAGGTTCTGAATGATGCTTTTGGATGAACAATCTTTCAGAATCCTTCCTTGTATGCTGCTGCCGTCTCTTTATTTATTATTAAAATAACATGATCCATGAGGCGCTCGGGGTGACTCCCAGCCTAGCTAATTCTAATTAATCCAGTCAGGGAGAGCAGCAGGGTAAGTGGAGCAGTCTATCGGATTGAAATTCATAACTTAATTGAGGTCAAAGTCCCGGGTTGGGAGAACAAAAGTCTTTCGCTGGGACCAGGCAGATCAATAGCAATAAATATCTGGCTTGGTTACAAGTAGCTTATAGTGACGGATTATCTGACACTGGGCAGAGGTCTTGGTCTTGTTGAGGGCAAAGTCCTGTGGCATGCCCAGGGTAGGGTGACTTTCATCAGTGCTCCCTCCAAAACCCCGAGGAACTCCTCCAGGGCTCGTGGGAGCCGCAGAAGAAGGACGCCCATAACGACGTCCACATGAGTCGTGCCGAAATTTGGATTCGGCTTCTCAAGGTACGGGTGTCTCGGAAGTAGCACAAGGGCACGTGTCACATTAGTGCTGACGGAGGTTGGAAGAAGTTGCTCAGACTTACAGGAACTTGGAGCTAAATCACAGCGTGTCCAGAGAAAGGCCTTTAGGACCGGGGGAGCTGAGCGGTGGATTGATGGGCTTTACGCCAAGCCTGTATTTATAGCACGTTTACATTAGATGAGAGAGGAAAGTTGGAAGAGGGCAGCGTAAATAACCACTAAGGTAGCTCTGTCGTGGTGGAGAAACCAGCAGAGGCAGGTGTGGGTTCACCTGATCTTCAGAAATGCAGACACTCTCTGCTCTGACCTCCAAAATGTTCCCTCTGCGTGGGTTTGTATCTGCCAGCGATGGCTGGGACCCCCAGTCCTTATCCATGGCTCTACGGTGTGACTTTGAGAGTCAGCTGCAGCCCTGGGCCCAGGGGAAGAAGCCAGCAGGTCCTACCCTGAGCCCTGGGCACCGTACTGTCCACGCAGCCCTACCTGCTGGTTCTGGAGTATTCAGCAGCAGTAGCAACCTCAGGAGCTTCTCTGAGCTCTTAGCAGGTAGGTGTTTGCCTGGTGCTCAATATCGAGATGCTATCTTCACCCGGGCTGGTTGTTATTAATGCAGTATTTATGCAGATTCAACTGTTCCGCTCGTATCCTCTGTAGAGGACAAATCCTGCTGTGGTCAGCATTTGATCCATCTCTGATGGATGTTGTTCTGCCAATGTACTTCAACACCGCTTGGAAGTGAGATGGAAACCGCAGCTCGGATGCAGCCAGTGGCTCTTTGACGTTCCCCCTCCTCCCCATGAGCACTGCATCAGCCTAAAGCATCTTTTAGTGTCCCACTCGCCAAAAACGTTCAAAAGGTCTCTACACCTCCGCTCTAGGTGAGATGTCTTGGCTGGTCAGCTTGCAGGCTTACCTTGATGGTATTTCGGTGTTCGTAAGTGGTAGGTGCACCCTCACACCTTTCTGAAGCTGCCTCTGGAAAACACCTCTTGTTTTCCACTGCAGGACATTAGCTTCAAATGCACAAATGGACAGAGCACAGCAAACAAGGCAGCTGTTCAGTGCATGTGTATAACTGCTGTTGAGGTTTCCTCACTGCAAGGCTGCACCACAGCCTCCTCTCTAGGTCGGTGCTGTCCCTCTCCAGACTGCTGCTGCCCTGGTGATGCTACCCCGTTCCTTCCCAGCATAGACCAGGGCAAAACAGAGTTCCTGAGGCTATTAAAAACTTTATAAATGGCAGAAATCAGTAACAAAACTGCATTGGCAGCTGCCATTTTCCCTGTTATAGTGAAGGGGGAGATAGTTTGCTGCTTGTCATTAGCAGTTGTTCATGTTATTAAAAAAAAGTAGCGCTGGATGTCCCAGCCTGCAGCACCCCTGGTGATTCAGCGAGGAAGTTCCCCTTGTGGTTTATTAAGAATTGAGTTCAGGTTTCTAATTCTCCAGTTTTGCTACAAAATCCTGCGTGACCTTGAACAAGTCACTTGATTTCTTTCTGTCTTGGTTTCCCATTTGGGAAATGCTGGGGCAAATAATTGTTTTTTATCTCATGGATATAACAAGATTATAAAAATATGGTAGTTCTAAGACCCTGAGAAAACCGATCAAATGAAATTAAACAGATCTTGCAGCCCAGACAAAATGAGATGAAACAAGCATGGAACTATTAGGGAAAGAAATGTTTCTTTATCTTCCACAAATAAAAATGCAAAGTGATTAAGTGGGTCTTTTCTAGCTATTAGCAATAACAGCTCCAGCCAGCTGACTTTTGCCACCCTTGAAAATTAATTTGCGGGGTACAGTCCTGAATTTAGTGTGCTTACAATAAATACCCCTAAAAATGTTGTCACCTTCTGCAGTGCAGGGTGTAACTGCTGTGATAGTACTGCAATTACTTGCCCTACGAATAAAAAGTGGCTGCTCTAAATGAGATGCTCTAACACGATGGTTTGCAAATTTCTTTTAATTGATTTTTTTTCCCCTACGATATTTCCTTCCTTAGTTATACATATATTTTTATATGTATTTTATATATTTTTATTTTTATCCAGGCTGGTTTCAGAGGTCTGATTCACAGCATGTATGCATCCCAGCCAGCTCCAGGTGAGCAGTGGCAGGGCGATGGACCGGGTGGCTGGAGGTGGCCTTATCCCCAGCAGCTTCTCCTCCTGCCATGCAGCTACACACCAGAGATCACCGCACGTCCCTGCTGCTGGGAGAGGCTGGGCACGTTCCTGTACGAGCTTGGTGTGTGCAGGAGATGATGGAGAGGAGGAAAGCCCCAGCTCTGGAGCCATTTTCCTTCCCCGGCTCGGTGAGCAGATGAGAAATGTCACCCTTTCAGCAGGGCCCTCAAAACGAGATAGTGATTAATGAACAAAACGGGAAAGAGTAGGGAAGGAGCTGCGAGTGGCTGACTTTCTGCAGCACGGAGGGAAGATGAGAAGCGTTTCAGAAAGCACTAGGCTGCAGTGTGCTACGGAAAAAGCCTGGTAGGTGCTTGGGCAGCCAGGGGCAGGGTCACCTGTGTGTAGGAAATTTCATTTTACTCTTTTTTTTCCTTTTTAACTTCCTTTTTTTCTTTTTAACTTCAAGTTTTAATCACAGTCACACCGTGCAAATGACATCTGAGTCTGAAGCCAGATCTGCAGAAGCTGCCCGGTTGCCTTCTCCGCGATGCCCTATTCCCGATGCTATTGTCAGGGTATTTCCGAGCGATGCTCACAGATTACACGGCAATTTGGCTTCCGAAGTGGTGTGAAATTGAGCATTGCAGTCTAAATTCCACTGGTCAAACCCAGAAGAGGTTTGTAAAGTTATGGCTCAGCAATTGCAGGTGATCGATTTTTCATAGCTTGATAACCGAGCGCTCAGGTTTTGTACAACAGGAGGTGATCGCGGGCACCCTCACCTCCGGTCCTAATTGCAAAGTAACGAGGTTAATGTGGACCGTGAAGGCAGTTTCGATCTGGATATTTCACAGCAGCAGAAAAACTCAGAGCTCTGGTGACTTCTGCTCATCAATTTTTCTTCTCGGATGGAAAAGTGAAGCGTGGAGGTGGTCAGCTTGCACTCATCAGCTGGTAGGAAGCAACTTGCTAAGCCACAGGAGCCCAGCGGCTCAGGAAGAAGTCTCAAACTGAAGAAGATGCAAACTGGAGTGTACCACTGGAAGCATTCATTTTGACCTGTTTTAGATTATCTTTTTTTTTTTTTTTTTCCTTTTTGCCAGGTGTTCCTCTTGTGCACGGGTAAATTACGACACGAAACAGCTCTCTGAATTTACCTAGGAACAACTACACGGTCAGAAACTCTTAGATTTTATTTTGTCAGGCGGAAAAAGGAAAGCACAACTTGAATCGAAAAGAAAAACTTGTCAAGCTTTTAAAATATTTTTTTTAAAAGGCAAGTTTTCACTGCTGTGCCCAGCTCCTCTACATCTGCATGTGAGCAGGGCACACCGGTAGAGCAGCACATGGAGAGCAACGGGCTCAGCGTTGCCCTGAGCTCTTCTAGCTGATTTTTATGGCTGAAGCTGGCATGAATGCCACTTGAGGCATCAGGCAAGAAGCAAAGGCTGTCTGTCCCTTTCCCCAAAAGTTCTTCTTGGCATCAGATGCAGAGCGACAGGTAGTGCAAATGGAAAGGCTGAGGGAATGGAAATAAGGGAGAACAAACCAGAGATCAGCACAGGAATAGGAATTGTGGCTCAGCATTTCCCCAGGCGGTGACACGGAGGGACATGGCAGAGGAACTCTGCCTCCAGGGATTTAGAAGATGGCAAAAGGTCATTCCCAAGGACTTCTGATGAAGGACAAACACGTGAATCCCCTGCTGAAATCAATGGGGCTTTTATCTGCGTGCATCTCGGGGCTGAACGTGTCCCTTTCTGCAACCAGATCGGTTAAAAAAAAAACAAAAAACCTACAAGTGTGGCTTTCTGTCACGTCCATTGGGAGATAAATTCAGTGACGGGGAAGAAATGGGAGACTTTTCATAGAGGGAAAGAGAAAATTGATTAATTTGCATAGGAATGTATCACAGCTGTACCCCATGCAGGAAACGTTCCCTCTCGGGACAGGGTGGTTTGAAACCAGCCAGCCGGCTGCAGAATTAAGTCTGATCTGAGCAGATAGTGGCACTGACGGTGGCACCGCGTTCCTGGAGGGAGGATGCCCTGCTGCTGACAGCACCTGGTGCTATCTCGGGGGTGTCATCTTCTACTCACACGCTGGAGTGGGCTGCTTCCAGCCTGCGGATGCCGCAGCGATATTCCCCAGCCGGGGAATTGCCATCTAGATCTGCCAACTGCAACCTGTCTTACTTGATGTGGCTGCTTGTTAGTCCCTACATCATCAAATAGCATAGAAACATCCAACTCGGTGCTTTTCAATCATTTCATCTTTGAGACCTTTATTTTGTAGCTGGTGCTGTGTTTCCGCGAGTTGTTTGTGTTTGTATCCTGTGAATCTGGAGCTGTAGCTAGTCAAGGATGGTCCAGGAGGTGAGCAAGTACCTGTAAGGTTGTGTCCTGGGTGTCCAGTGTGCTTTTAGCAACACTCTTCCAGCAGATCAGTGGTTTCTTTATTGTGGTTGCTTTCAAGGCACTAGGCGAGAACGATTTCTGCAGCTCTGGAGAAACAACAAGGTAGATAAAAAAAAAAAAAAAAAAAAAAAAAAAAGGAGAAATTTGCTATGTTTTGGTCATTAAACAAATTTTGTGCAAAATTCTGGTTATTGCTGCTAAAAAAAAAAATAAAGTTCTGGTTATTGCTGCTGCTCTGGTTATAGCGCTGGGGAGCAGCAATGTATGGCGTTGCCCTCCCTCGTGCACATCAGTACCTGGAAAAGAGTAAGGCAGTAATTCTTTAATCTTGAGCACTGAGGGTTCGTTTTGCTGGAAAAAAAAAAAAAAAAAAAAATCCTAAGCAGTGTTTTAGAGCAAGATTCAAACGGCCTCAAAAAGGCATCAGTTAAACCTGCCCGCGCTGTGATCGCCAAGGAGCGGATCTTTCAGCTGGCGGCGCGTTCCCTGGGGGTTCGCATTATTAATATCTGCCTTATGACAAGGTGCCTGTGCTGATGCCAGGTTTTTTTCCCAGGCAGCATGATTAATTTTTTTTCCCTTTTCTTAATATCTCAGAGCCAGATGCTTCTCAATGTCCTCACAGGGGTGTATTGCTGTTCTTAAGCGCTCCTCCTTCTCCCCCACCCCTTTCCAACTAATTCATATAATGGCCCCGGAGATGTGTTTTGTAGAGCCACAAAAAAAAGCAAAACTTTGAAAGCATCCCGAGATGATGGACTTGACATGTGCAAATCTGTCCTCCTGACGTTCCTGGTGGGTTTGCCGTTTCGGGGCGTGCTTCTTTGCCTAGCACTTTGCAAATTGTGTACACGCAGAAGTGCTGAACGCAGATATTCTGCTGGGGAGAACGAGCAGCAGCGGGGCGTTGAGCTGGCATCTTGGAGAGAGCAAAGGAAGGCTTGGCTGAGGAAGAGGAGCACGTGGTAGCTCTAGGAAGCACCCTGGGTCTTCAAGCATTGGTTAGTTTAAAGACTTCAAGACTTTGCAGTACTAAAAAAGGTCTTTATTGTGTAAAAAGAGAAGAAATTAATTCTCTGCTGGAATTCTTGTGCAAAAGTGCAGCTGCACAGGCTTGGGTTTTTCCAGCCTTCAGATGAGCTTCCTTAGCCAGCTGTGCAGGAATGGTTTGTCCAAGAAGCTCCTACTTCTGCCATGTCCATCCAGCAGTTTCCCCCGGGTAAGGGATTCCCACAACTCCTGTACTGATCCTCACCTGCTTTCAAAGATGCCTGCGCTCACCTGGACTTCAGGGTGGTTTCCTGGGGGAAGCAACACCCCAAATCCCAGAAACAGAATAGTTAATGGTGGATAGATTAAGAGACAGGTATAATTTAATGAATTTGTAAGTGTGAGCAGGGGAATCAAGTCCTTCCTCCCTGTCTCCCTTAGTTTTGGTGCAAGGGGAGGCTGCCAGGAGGGCAGGAGGACATTGAAGCACTCCCTCCCGCAGCAGGTCACCTCGCTGTGTGTCAGGCACCGGCAGGCAGAATGGGAATTAAGTCAAAATTAACCTCAGTCAGGAAACCCCCTAGCCCCGCTTTATTTGGCCATTTAATTGAATTAACGACGCCGTGTAAGCGTGCTGACCCCCAGATGTAAACTGCTCCTCCCTCCCCATTTCCCTCCTTCATTCCCTCACGCTAACGGAGCCGGTGGGGATGTGACTGCAGAGAGAGGGAGGAAAAGAGGGAAAAAGGCTGGAAATAAAAGGAAAAAACTCCAGCCTGGTGCAAACCTTTCCCTTCAGTGTCACAGCTGTGCTCACCGTGCTGTGATCTTTGGTGCCGCTAAGCTGATTGCGCCCGCTGAGGGGTTCATCCACCTAATCCCACGGTGCTGCAACTGGTTGCTTTCTATTTAAGCACAATTTGTATTTTTTTTCCGGAGAACTAAAAGTCAGTTTGGCTTCAGTGGACTCTCGAAGTGGGTCAGGCTGTTACGGGGACCCACTTTTTGACGTTTGCTCGGTTAATACAGGAAAATAGGACGCATTAGTGGGCTCCGCGTCCTAATGGATGCTCTCGGGCTGGGAGAGGTCTCTGCATGCATTAGGGCTCACGGCGTCTGGCGTGGTTTGGGAGGGATGGATTCAGGAGGTGCTGTGCTGCCACTTGGATGCCGCAGCAATTTTGGTTTTGCTTGCGTGGACAAACCACGCCGGCACAGGCTGTGCATCTAAAAGGGACTCTAATGGGAGATGCCAATAGGTTCGATTGATTTCATTAATTTAATAATCAATTTAAATCCAGTTCTCAGTTATTTTTCCAAGGAAGGGTTGATTCCCATTTGTTAACAACCATTAAAACATGTTCATTTGCAACTAGATACAGCCTTCATGGTAAATTCAGTTCTCTTGCTAACCAGATATACAACATCCGTGTGTGTTTAATTTAACTTAGAGCAGTTTAACCTACTTCATTCACACTCTTAATTTTTAGGTGCATATGAATTGAAGTTAGAATTTCATTGAAAAGCCTTTTCACTTTTCAAATTCTCCTTAAAAATAAATTGAAATCTCACCAGAAGTATGGCGATGGGGCTTGGTTTTGGAAGGGGGAAAATAAACAGAATTGTATTTGTGTTTGTGAATAGCACATTTAGGAAAGGAGATGTTTACTACCAGAATGTGTCAGAAACCCTTCCTGCCCAAGTTTTGTTAACAAAATCAGGAATTTTAGGAGCAAAATGAAGGAGTGACTGAAGATTAGCTTAGGTTTCACCTCTGCTCTTAACCATTCTTAAGACCTAGTAGGTCCATTGCCTCCTACTTCATTTTTATCCAGAAATAGTTCAAAGCTATTCTAATACCTCAAAAGAGTTGTTACAGGAGTTTGTGTGACTTACCTGGTGATTTTCTTCAGATAGCAGGCATCAGATATATGCTGCTTGAAAACATACGTTATTTTCCATTAACTGCAGTGATTTTATGGGGTTGTATTCTGCTTGAGCCATCACTTAGGACAACCTGATTTCAAATATATTATTGAAGTATTTTTATTTTAGCAGAAAAAAATAATTTTATGCCTTTCAAGCACTAAACAACATTAGTTTTATTTTGTAGAAGGTTCTTAAAAAATGTTTTTTTCATGATTCCAAGTACAACTTTTCTTATAAACTCTAAAGCCCCATTAAAACTGGTAGAACACATTATTTCAATTCCTTCTCGTCGTTAAGGCTTACTTGTTTAATTGGACAAGACCTGTAAAGCTGCTCGGTAAAAGTGGGACAAGACTGAAGATAACACAGGAGGTGTGCACAAGGATGCTAAGCCACTTGTGGGGTGTCTAGCTGGCAGCTGGGACAGTCCCAGTTCACACCTTGTGCTTTTCAGGTTTGGGCTCTTGCTTATTTTGTCTCCCCAGATTACCGAACGAAGGCAAGATTCTCACTAATGGAGGCTTACGTGTGGGCAGATCTTATTAGGAGAGGGAAGACCTAGCGTGGAAAAGGACAGCACGTCCTGCTAGTCAGAGCGTGGGGAGCTCAGCATCCTGAAACTAATCCTGGCTGTGGGCTGTGCTCCTTGTTTGACCTTGAGTAAATCAGACAGTCAGGTTTTTTCTTCTGCGTGTGTCTCGGTTTCTGTAACTGTAACATGGGAGCATTATGTGCATATATCCCTGGGTCTTGCCTAGATTAATAAATCAATATTTGTAAAGTAAGCCTCGATAAATGCTAACTGTATTAATACGTGTGCTCAAACCTTGCACAGAAGTTTGGGAACACGCCTGCATTGCTGCCGTGCGAGTGCCTGAAGTGCATCAGGGGCTCTTGGCCAGGGGTGGTCGGCTGGGAGAGACCACTTTGGGCTGTGCTCGTCCTCCCAGGGGACTGCCTGTAGCACAGATCTGCCAGGAGGTCTTGAATACAACTTTTCCACTTAACATGCTCCCCCATCACCCACTGTCAGCAATGAGATTAAATTCTGTGCGACTGCAGAGGACGTTGCATGATTAAAATCCTCTTTTAGAAATTAATATGTACCATCGCTCTGGAGCACGGTGCCTCTTCTCCGAGAAGGGTATTGTCTCCTGAGCACTCAAGGTGGGAAAAGCCACCAAGTGAAGCTGTCTATCTTGGAATTTTATGCTGCTGCACAGTTGCTCTGCTGACAGCTACCGCTGCTTGAAATCACAGGGACCTGGGGACTTCTCCCTTCCCAGGGTCACGGTTTGCAGGATAATAAAAGGAGGGTTTCAAACTTCTAGGTCCTATCAAGAAAGGGAAGGATTTCCTGAAGGAGAGGGATGATCCAAATCCCCAGCAACCCATTCTCCATAGTAACTCTTTTCCACATCTGGGTATCCTGAACAAAAGCCCTTTGCCTCCAAGCGTGGCATGGCAATTCCTTACCTTGCTGCCCACATCAGCCTGAAGAAATCAGCAGTCAGCACATTTGCACATCCAAATTCAGCCTTCAGACACTGGCACGGCCACAGAGGTGCCTTCTACACCAGCTTCATGTGCTCTCACCAAGCAGGGCTGCTCGTTTGGTCCAACCTGAAGCTCCCCAGTTGCCATTTCCATTTTGCTCCAGGTGCTGGGAGGCTGCGTGGCGTAACTGGGAGGCACAGCAGGGTGAGTTACCCTGGGTGGGTTGACAGGTTTCTGGAGGAGCTTTTCTGGAAGGTAAAGGATATTTTGGATATTTGGATACCCCTGCTGAATACAGCCTGCAGGCTCTGAGAAACAGGGCTCAGCAGCCCTGGCTGTGCCCAGCAGCCTCCCTTTTCACATGCACATCCTTAGTGCCACACAAAGCAACCAACAAGAGCAAGCCCCACAGGTGTTCCCTGTTAATATACATGGGGAAAGTGATTGCTGCCTATTTAAATCCTGCACTGAAGGTGGTTCATCCTTCTGTGAGGCTTCAGATGCTGTTGGTGGGGGTAAGCATGTTTGCTGCTCTGAATTATCTATTGAGAAACTGCTTATGTTGCCAGCCCATGCTTTGGGGTTGGTGTCCACAGGGTGAGTTCCCCTGCTTGTGGCCAACATCACACCTTGCTGGCTGGGGTAGGGAGTGAAAATAGCAGCTGTGTCTGTTGTACAGCCCCAAGGGCTTGGGGTTAGAGCAGGCTGAGTGATGTTTCTAGGCTTGTGCCAGGTGGTTATGCTGCATGGGATTGATTCAGGCCACTGTTTGTGGGTGAAAGTCAGTGAGAATTTACATTCCTTATCATTCTTTTACAATATCCAACAAATACTTGAAAATTAATCATTGGAAAAGAGAGGGGAAGATTTATTTTCTTTAAAAACAGAAGTCCCGAGTTTTATCTGTTAATTTTTTTTCCTAATGTAGCTTTGGAAGTGTATAAAAGTGTATTTCAGAGGGGAGAAATCTGATTTAGGGGAATGATTTTTCATCTGAGAGCATATATAAAGCTGTGCCTTTATTTGCTGTTAATATTTGCCTGGTATTTGAGTCTAAAATGAGCTTGTTAAAGCACTCTGCCCTCGCTGCCTTCAGTGGGTGGCAGGCAGCACTTCCACTCCCATTGCCCAGGCTTCCCAGGAATTGGAATAATGATTTCTCCTGTGAAATTAGGCTTTGCTGAGTTAGGCTTTCATGGCTATTTCTAATCCAAAAATTAACCAAAAATCTTCTGAGCATCTAGAAGAAGTCTTTAAACAACATAAAGGCTGCAAACCTTTTTTTTTTTTTTTTCTTCCCACCAATAAAAGCAAGTTTTTTAAATAGTGATTTTTTTTTTCTGGACTTTGTTTTCTCTGCCAGCTTCCCACTGTGCTTGGTTCTCCTGTTCCCCAAGTTATGCAGGAGCCCCCAGAGGGCTCTGGGGGTTTGCTCAGGACCCTTGCTATAGGAGGTTTCTTGTACTTCTACAGCCTGAGCATCTCTCACCTTCCTAACTTGCTCCGGGAGGGCCCTACCTTCCTGCTCGTGGCTGTGCAGGATTTAAAAGGAGTTTGTGTTCCTTCTCTTCCCATAGTCCTGTGGTGTTCTTAGAACATTAATTCAGAGTGTTCTAGAGAAATAGCTGTCTTTAGAAACGTGCACACTGGCTGATTCAGGTATACAGGCTGTGGGCTCCAGAATAAAATCGTGCAGATGTCTGCAGGGTGGGCACGCGTCCAGCACATCCCATCCAGGCTGGAGATGCACCTTTTGTGTTGTGCCTGCGGAGCCCAGAGCATCCCGTTACCCTCACCTGTGCACTTCTGATCATTCCTCTTTGGTTCTGAAGCGATGCTTTGCAGTTAGGTATAATTCAGGCACGTGTGGCTGCAGGTTTTACTGTACCCATCGCCGCCCCCAGACCATGCAGGTGTCTCGGGAGCATGCCTCCAGTCCTGCCCTCCTGACCCACTCCAGTCCTCGCTGTGGGCAGACACACGGCCGTGCCCCTTGCTAATTCCCCTCCTGTAGCTCCAGGCACACGGGGATGTGTGCCCCAGCTGGAAGGCACGTGGCACATTTGGAGGCCTGCTGGCAATGTGCAGCTCTGGAAATGCCAGGACAAATGTGCTGTGGGATCGCAGAGCACGCTTTTCCCCATGCCTGGCAGCTGGAAACACTCACAGGCTCATGGCTCCCAGCAGCTCAGTCCTGTTTTTCTATCAGAAAACCAAGAATCTGGGGGAATTCACAAAAATGCCACCTCAAAGCAGGCACACGGTTTCCAAACTCTGCCTTTCTGCGGCTGTTAGCGGGAGGGTCGATTTGGGTCAAAATGAAGGCAAACGCTCCTTTCAGACCACTTCACGTTTGGTTTATGGACCTGTTAAGGCAGCGGGATAATCCCTTTAGCTCACCCATGTAATTCCTAGTGAATATTTATTTTAAAGTGACTTCTGTGCCCTCCCTCATTAGCAGAGCTTGGTAATGCATCTCCCAGCTGCTGAGCAGTGGCTGACAGCGGGAGGCTCTCTCCTTTTGTCTCCTTGCGGGGTTTTTAAACCAACTCTTGCTGGTTTAACCCCTCCAGCTCACCTCTAACCATGGGGAAGAGGGTCCTGAGCCCGGGCTGGGCTCTGAGTGCTGGGCACCAGCCCCGCTGGGGGAGGACGGAGCCGGCGGCGGGTTCAAGGACGCGCTCCCGCGTTAATGTGCGCAGACATGCTCCCTCTCCTGCGCTGATTGGCAAGGTTAACCCGGAGAGGCTGCAGCTTTTTCAGCTGATTTGATTAGACCCACTGCTTTATCCCATTTCCCCCACCCCCTCGGCCCAGCACCTCCTGATCCTTTTAGTGCAGCCCTTGCTCCGGTGAGCAGCCCTTCGGATCTCACCCCCCTCCACCGCCACCACCACCACCGTCCTTTTTCTGATTTTCGTGCAGAATTTTGACATGCAGCAGATGATGCAGCCCTAAAGGGAAGAGCAGGCAGCGGGGTCTCAGTCTCACGGGTGTGTTATTGTCACTTGTCAAGGGGCTGCCACCTCTTCATCACTCCCCCCAGCTCTGCCTGCTCCCGGTGTGCCTGTGTGAGTTTGGGGAGCAGAGGGTGAGGCTGACGTGACCCCAGCAGGATGCCCGTCACCCTCCAGTTCCTTCTCTGCCTCCAAAACTGGGGGCAGGAGGGAATTTTGTAGGCAGGACCAGCTGCTGGTCCCTCGGTCCCCTGTAGCCCAGAGGCTGCTTGAAGTCTCGTCTCCGATGCTTCGACGTGGGTTCCTTCATCCCACAGATGCGGCCTGGTCCCAAAGCCACACAAACCACATCATATTTCAGCAGCAGTACCCCCAGTTTTTCTGGGCAGAGGTGGCTGTGGTCCCCTGGGAGTGGCACCAGTGCCAGGCCGCAGGGCTGCCAGATCCTCCTTGGTGTTTCTCTTACACCGTGGAGGCGAGCGCTTTGTGTGCCTCGGGTTGTCAGTTCTGGGCTCCATCCCTCGTATTAAGCTGATGCCTGTCATATTAAATACTCCAGGGGAATTGGGAGCCTTGTGTCAGCGTGCCTAAGTGCCTCTTGCCAAGTCTCTTTAGTCCTCATAAATAAATAAGTGAAGCCCATAAATTACAGGCGCTCACAAAACCAAGAGTGCCCAAACTCCCAGATGGAAATTACCGGGGGGAGACCGGCACTGCTGCATTTTTGGGAACCCCACACTGACCCGGGGGAAGGTCCAACGGGGCTCTTTGTCACACCTTCATGGCCAGAACTGACCTAAATTGATGTGGGTTGAGGAGCTCAGCCCAAACAGGGGCTGGGTCCGGCGAACAGGGCCGACCCCACAGACTCGCCCTGGGGAAGCAGACAATCCCCCGCACACGATGTATTAAACCTTGACACGCTGCATTACTTAAGAGGTCTCGGGGAAAATTAAAACCCTTTCGACTGGGTTTTGCAATGCAGGGGAAATTTTAGTGACATTTAAAAGGTTTCTCTTGTGTTCCTCTAATGGGATAAATAAAAAAAGGCTTGTTTTAGGCCAGCAAATGGGGGGACAATCCAATTTCCCTGATTCCATCAAGACACTCTTAAAGCATTAGCTCGTGCAGTTTTGAAAAAAAAACACACACACGACAGGCTGACCCCTCTGCCTGATGGCTTTGAGAAGTGTCCTGATGCGGAGGTGCCCGTCCCACCCCGTGTGCTCAGAGCCTTCAGGCAGCGCTCCCCAATCCACTCCCCTGCCCTTAACCTGCTTAGGGGCAAGCTGTGCAGGAGGGGGCACGGCCACCACTTTGTGATTCACCGCAGCCATCCACGCTGCTCTGCAGGGGCTGTGCTCCTTCAATTTGGTGCTTTGGCTCTCGGGAGGGGAAAAAAAAAAATAAATGACATCAACCGGTAACGTTTCTGATGAGGGAATGAAATCTTTGCGTTTTTTTTTTTAATCGGTGTTTTGGCCCAAAATAAATACAGGTCCCCCCCGTGGAAAGCTGTATTTGCAGCTCGGGATGATTAATGTGTCAATACTTAGATTTGGGGGGGCTCTGGGGGTGGATAACGGGAGGTACGGAGCTGTTCACCTCGGGGTCACCGCTTCAGCTCTGCCCCAGCTCGGTGGCCACCACGGGTGGGTGCCATCTGCTCCCCAGCAGCCCACCCCGTGCACTGGGCTGGTCCCAGCTCTGCGCACTGGGGCAGATGTCGGGGTCCCAGCAGGCTCCCAGCGGCTTTTTCCAGGCCGCCGAGCTCAGCCCTCGCCGTGACTTCGGCCCCAGCCTTCAGCTCGGGCCGGGTGGCTCAGGGGGACCTTGACCTCCTGCCGTGCTCACACGCCCCGTGAGCAGCCAGCCTGTTATCCCTGCCACGGCTGGGGTATCGCCTTCAAAAAGCAGGGCATCCCCGGCCATAAATCTGGCTGTCGGAAAGCCGGCCGCGGTTTCCCCTGCGCGCCTCCTGGTCCTGCTGAATTGCATTAGGATCGCCGCTGTCGCGCTCTGAAAGAGCCCTTTAAAGCGAAGAGCAGTTCTGCATCTCGCTAAATAAGTGATGACAAACCAAACTGCCCAGATTTAGTCTGGCTATATCTTAATGGCGCTGTGGTTCCTCCGAGAAATCCCGGTTACTGACAGTGTGATGACCCGAGGCACTTTTCCCCAGATGTTTTTCCTATCTTTTTTTTTTTGCCTTCCGTATTGGCACTCGATTAAAAGCTGGTTGGAAAGCCGACTGTCTGCGGGTGAGCAGCACTAATAAACCTTTATCCTCCCTATTTCTCGGCTCTTCCAGCAGGAATTGGTCCCAAAGATCGTAAACCGGGAGGGGAGTTTTCGGAGTGCAGCGCGGAGCTGTGCTGGATGATAAAACGAAAGAGCAGCTTCGTGCACAAAGGGCCTTATAAAATAAAATAAAAAAAATGATAAATTAGCTACTGACACAGCTCACAGAGGCTGTGAAAAGGCCTTTAGATGTCACAGCCCTTGGAGGTCAAGAGGCAGGAGCCTCTTACGTCGGCTCCGGCCGCAGCGTCTCCCTGGCAGTGCTCCACTTGGGGCAGGATCCAGGCTCTGATGCCTTCCCCCTCTGGCAGACGGCTGCGAGTGCGCGAACGCCCTCTCTAATTCCAGATTAGCCACAGAGAGCAGCCGTCAGGCTTAAGGAGCAGGCGTGCTTGGGAAGAAGGGCTTGTCTGGAGGCTGCGGGGCACGGCGCTGTCCTGAGGTGCTTCGGGGTGGCTGGGCCAGCTCCCTGGTACCACGTTTGCTCTAAAAGAGCGGAAAAAAAATGCCTGTTGGGCTGGGGGCCACTGTAATTCATCTGCCCACTTACCCCAGCCTTCCCCAGGGCATAGTTTAGTAAAATCCAGAGCTCATTTAGTGGGGTTTTATAACGCCAAACCCATGGTTCAGACCATCCAAACGCAGAAAGTTTTGATTTTGCAAACCTAGCCGAAGAAGGTTTATGAGACCAAAACACAGCCTCCAGATTCTTTATCCTCACCAGTTTAAAAGCAAAAAAAAAAAAAAAAAAAAAGGAACTGAGACATCCCTTAGACCACGAGCAGTGCCTCTGGTCCTCCTGGTACACATCTCCCCATGCCTGGTCCGTGCACAGCACTGCTCCTGAGCACTGCTCCTGGCTGCGGCGCAGGGGTACAGGGATGCGTTTTGCAGCTCCTCCTGTGCAGTGGGATTGCAGCCGTGCCTGCAGTCCTGGAAACTGGCTTCAGGAGGCTGAAACCTTGTTTCCAGCCCCACAGCTGCTCTTGCACTCCTGCATGCCTGCAGTGTCTCAGCCTCACCCTGCCTTTCTCACCCTGCTTTGCCTGAGCTGGGCAGACTCGATGGATCTGCGCAGACACCTGTGCTGAGCAAACTCCTGTGTTTGGTGCTGCTCTGGCCCACGCAGGGATGGTTTCTGTGCTTTCTCTTGGGTTTCTTTATCTCTTAAAAGCCACCCAGCTCTTGGCTTTGAAAATGACACATTAAGCAGAGAGGACATGGAGAGCTGCAGGGTGGCAGCTCCCGTGCCATTAAAGGTGCTGGTTAAAGGTGCAACACCTCCCTGGCCACCCCCGGCTGTGGGTTCAGTCCTTCCTAGGAAAAACGGTGATTTACAAAGTCCCGAGCCCCTCTGAACTCTTTTAAACACAAGCCTCGAAGTCAGAAAGGACTCAGGTAAACAGAGCAGCAGCAGCAACACCCTCAGCTCGCGCCCACCCCGCTAATTTCGGCAGCCCCATGGAGCATCCTTCTCTCTCGCGGGGCAGAGCTGGTGCTGGGTGCTGGATCTCACCCTGCTCACGGCATCGCCAGCCCTGCTGCAGGACGGGGGAGCCGTGCTCAGGACGGTGCCTGCTGCCCGCTAAGCTCCCCGCTCCCGGCCACACGTGCTGCCCCGATAGCCGACAGCCGGTCCCACGCGGGCACGGCGCCAGCGGTGACTTTACAGGCTTTGTGGCGGAGATTATTTAAAGGAGATTAACCCTTCTAAACCCCTTAGATTTTAATTATTTCTGTATGTATTTATAAAACCCGCAGTCTGCTGGTTCCAGGGCACAACTGCCCCAGTCCCCATCCGTAACCTGGATTCGGGAACGCACAGCACAGCCCTATTACAGGACAGGGCTGGGCTGGGGGCATGCTGCTTAGTTATTTATTTACTGCCCTGCTGGAACAATCGACGAAGCTGAAACATTCAGCTTTCCAACTGTAAAAGGAGCTAATAATGAGGGTGACGTTAAAATAACGCTGCATTAATTGAGCTGTTTGTGAGCCCTCGCTAATTGTTTCGCTTCGGGCAGCCCTGCCCTTAGCGCATGCTGCTGCCTGGGGAGGTAGGGAGGTAGGGTCGTGGCACTGGCAAGCAGGGGAGGGAAGGAGAGGGAGTCCTGCTTTGTCCCTTCGGTCTTTTATGTTGGTGTTGTCAAATGACAAAGCCTGGAAAGTCGCCCAGGTAGCGCTCAGAGGAGAAAACCAAAGGGCGTGCGCCTCCATCCTTTGATGCGCCTCCATCCTTTGATGCTCTCTCCTATTTGCCCTGTTAGTGCTGGGCTTATTGGGTTTGTTAGAGTTAGGGAGAGATGGAGGGAAGGTTTGCACTCTGCACATGAGCTGGAAAATCCAAATATTTCCACACACCAGTCCCTGCAGGAGGGGCAGGACACCCAGCGCTGGTGGTGAGCGACATTGGGTCAGAGATGCTGCAGAACCCTTAATACAGGTCCCAGTCCCGGCTTGAGGCCGAAGGCCCTGTTTCTGTGTGTGTGCTGGGATTGCTGCTGAGATGTGATGGTATTTAAATGTGGCTGCTTGTTTCGTAAATACAGACATAAAAGGTGGCTGTTAGAAAGAAACAGACCCCACAGCATTACGGACCCCGATGATCTGAGAAAAAAATAGGTCACTCTGAGGACATTTCCTAAAATCAGATGATTTTATTTATCCTTGCACCTTGAGCAAGGAAATAGATGCCAATAGAGCCAAGGAGCCCATGATTTTTTTTATTTTTTTTCTGGGAGAACTCTTTAACATGCACACGGTCCTACTTCTCTGGTGGTGAACATTTGACCAATATCAATTAATTTCTCATCACGGCCTTTCCATGAGCTAAGAACACAACAGCGGCCCCATTAGGAGGGGAGATGCGCCCGGCTCCCTGCACTGCCCCACTGCCTGCCGAGTGGCAGGCTCAGGAAACCTTCAGTTTTCCTTCAAGCTGCCCCAAAATTAATACATATTTGGGGATTTTGGGATTTGCATGGGCAAGGTCTTCAGCTGGAAGCACCGGACCCTTGCGCTCAGCCCCGTGCCCTGCAGTGGGGGGGGAGGAAGCAAAGGGTTAAATTTCGGGGCTGTAGAAGCAGATTGTGTTTTCCTTCTATGATGTGGGCTGACAAGACATCAGTATTCTATTCATCTGTTGGGAATTAGGCTGTTAATCCAATCAATGACTCTTGAGCGAGCCGCAGCCTGCCTCCCCACTGGGGAACAATCGGATCAGACGGGAGATTGTTTAAGAGCAGAGCGCGGTCCCGGTGTCAGGTGGAATTTCCAAGCATTCCCTAGTGAGTTGGGGATGGGAAAGCTGTCTCAGCCCATTTATCCTGCCCCTTAAATAACCAGGTATCTGCTAAAGTGATAAAGCAGCACACGAGCAGAATGGGGAGCGACGAACTTTTACGCGGGGGGGCAGGGAAGCGCCAGGAGAAGGGATATTTGAGCATCACGTAATACAGGGCTACAAAGGAGAGAGGGGGAGCAGCTTTTGGCTGTCCTGTTTGCAGCCTGTGATCATATATAGGTACTTTTGTACGGCTGGCTCAGCTGCAGCACTGTGCTGCCTGTTGCAACTCGAGGCACGGCTCCCTCCAAGGTTTGCATCCCCATCCTTGCAGTGAGACAACAAAGCCCAAATTTTCCAGGTTTTGTCTTACACTAACACACCTCTGCGATGACCGGGAAGGTGCCTGATGCTGGAAGTAACGGAGAGCACCAAATATTCCTTGGGGCACTACAAACACAACCCCTCAGCAGTGCTTGGGTGCACAAATCGGGGCAGGAAGGCACCCCGGGCCGGCAGCCCAGGAGTCGCAGCAGTGCACGAGGTGCAGAAATGCATTTGTTCTGCAGTGAAACAGCCACGCTGCGGGGGGATAGCGAGGTGCGAGCACGGGGTGCTGACAGCAGGGAATGTGATAAAGCCCACTGAAACTGCACGTGGAAATTGAGGTGCGGAACTCGTTGGGAACTGGGGCGGTGAGGGATTAGCGTGACCCTGGCCCTCTGAACTCCTGGGCCAGCCGGGTTTGGGGGCAGTAGCGGATGCAGGCTGCTATGGGGAGCGAGTTCCTGGGCATCAGGTGCTCTCTGAGCTTTCTGGGATCTGCCTTTAGCAGTAGGTTTGATTGCCTTCAAATCAGAGCACCTGAATGAACCAGGAGCGTATCCTCAAGGCACAGGTACGGGTAGGGAGGTTCCCAGACAGAAGGATCCCCAGCTGCTCGGCTTTAAAGGGCTGCTGCATCCCTCTTCCCTCGATCATAACGGTGAATCAAACAAAAGCTAATGCAATTTCCTTTGCCTTTCAGTAGCAGACTGTGCTGTAAGGGTCCGTGCCATTGGAAATGTAATAATTGCTTCTCTATGCAGATCTAATTTATCCAGGAGGCACTTAGGAGATAGCCCCAGTGATAGCCTGGTGATAGGCTCTGGAGAAGGGCTCAAGAGGTGATGATAAAGATCTGTCTAGCACCTTCCAGCCTGGCGGGTATCTGCCTTGAAAGGTATAAAGGGGCAGGAGAGAGAGCTCCTGGAGAAGGACAGCTCGGCACCAGGAGCAAGGGGCACCTGCCAACCATGCCTGCCTGCTAGATTTAATTGGGGAGCTCATGACGGGATATCCAAGCCCCGCGTGGGTTAGCTTGGGTTGTTGCAGACCCCAAATAACAGCTGTGTGTGGCTGGTGCCTGGATTTGGGTTTTGCTTCTGACGGAAGTTGCCCTGTGTCCTTGGTCCTTGGAGCCTTTGCAGGTGTTAATGGTACGTGCCCAAACCCAGGCTGCTGTGTGCAAAATAAGCACAAAAATGAAAATAAAGGCTGTGCTGGGCCATCCACTGAGTTGCCTGGTGGAGTTCAGGCTGCTTGTAGCAGCCCAGGTCGCTCGGTTTCGCGTGCTGGTGGGCATTAGCATACGAATCCTGGTGCGCTTTTGGCTGCAGTCTCACCCGCAGTCATCCTGGGGATAAAATCTCGGAGAGAAAAAGAAGATGATGAGGTTAAAGTAAATTGTTGGGAAGTTGAAGTCTAAAGTGGAAATAAATGAGAAATAAAACCGTTTTTAAAAGTGGAGGGAAGTATTTTCTTGCGATTTTTCATCTCCCTGGCTTGAGTGAGTCTGTGTCGTGCGGCTGCGGAGATTTATATTCACAGCTCCTAAGCAGTAGTTCAGAGTCTGTATTATCCCAGCCCTTTTTATTCACTCACCTTCTAAAGACGTAGTGTAAATATTTATCTTCGCTGGCCCATCCACGCTGCCCAGGCCCTGCGCTGTTAAACTCTCTTATCACCTCATCGCTCTTATCTGCTGCGATCCCTGCCAACCTTTGGAGCCCGTGAACAGGAACGAGCACGCACCCGTTAACATCCCACAGATGAACAGAAAAAAAATGGTAACGGAGGAAGAGAATACCTTCACGTGCCATCTTTCAGAAGGGAAAGGTTACTATTTGTGTTTTCTGCTGATGTCTGCCCAGCCCTGGGTTCATCACCGTGGACCAAAGCCCTTGGGTAAGCAGAGGCACGTGGTGAGCATATCCTAACCGAAGTGCTCACCCACAAGAGAAGGGACCAGCTGCCCTGGCTGCACACTGGTGTGGATTTGTTGCTCTTCTGTGCAGAAGAAAAACCCAACGTGGAGCCACTCTTGGCTTTGTTTTCCCTCCTAAATGAAAGGTGCATGTGTAGGGGGTGTCCCCCAGGCGGTGTCCATGCCTCCTTTGCATGGGCAGGGGTTTCTGTAGGCAGCTGGGTGAGGATTTGGTGGGTGTGGAAGATCCCTGTATATATAACACTATTTAAAAAATGTCTGTATGTATGAAAACAGTGCAGTCAGCCAGTGGCACATCTCCACGTGGCAGCAGGAGCTGTGTTAGGTGATGTACACAGCTGCAGGGCTCGGTGCAGATGGCTCCGTGCCGCTGCCTCCCCATCTGTACTTCCAAAACCCTGTGTCAGGTACACCAGGGAACAGAAATCCCCAAGGAACGAGCTGGGGATGGAAGCCCCGGTGTAATCCTCTCCCTTATAAGACCAAACTGGCGTGCAGTGGCCATAGTACCACTTAAGGGATAAGACAGTCGGTCCATCTGCGCTCGCTCCGTCTTCTCTCATTTCTCTTGCCCAAATTTCTCAGGAGCACCGCGCAATCCCCTTATCCTATAAGTTACCCACTGCCAGCGGGATTTCCACGGAGTGACATCTGTCGCAGACCTTGCACGTAGGAGGCAGCAGTAGTTTTGCAGCATCTTTGTGTCGATGGGTTGGGTAAACACGGACGTTTGTTATTTTTGAAGTTCTTGGCTCGCCAGCCGCTGTTACGGGGCATAACGCAGCGGCTCCCAAAGAGGAAATTGTTGCAAGACAAGCAATATTCTTTTATTTGCATACTCTGTCTTCATATCAGAAGGAGAAGTTGTTGGCTCAAACGCTTACAAGTGAGTGCACTGTCACGGGGCCACACGCGCAGACCAGCGGCATTGCAGGCTCAAACCTGGCTCGAGATGTTCTCTGCAGGAGCCCGTCCTTCGTGCTCCAGAGCACGTTCAGTGCCCGGGTATTTACCTGCCTCCTCACGCCTCTTGGGCCTCTTAGCTGCCTCGGCAGCAGCCTCAGACACCTTTCTGTCTGTCTGTCCTGGTGGGTGATCTGTGCCCGGAGGCGTTTTGCCTCCCCGAGACCGAGACCGGTGGTGGCTGCGGGTCTGCCACCAGCTGCAGCGCTTGCTCCTGGCACGGGAATCCCCGCGTGTAACCATCAGCGATGCAGCTAATTTTAATATTTTAAAGCTAGCCAGAAGTGTGCTGTGCTGTCGTGAGGCTTTGCTGGAGCAGCCACGTGCTTTTTTTGTGGCTACAGCTGAGTTTTGCTGGGGGCACGCAGCCCTGCCATGCAGCACAGGGCTAGAATAAAAGCTCATTTCCAACTTTCCTGTGCCCTAATACAGAAAAGAAGGGCGCCAGCACTGCGATTACCAAACTTCCCATGCTTGCACTTTGGAAATAACCGAGGGAAGCATTCAGGTTTTTATGTTACAGATCTGTAACACGGTTGGTTTCAGTGGGTATCAGTGGGCTCTGGGTTCTGCTGTAGTCGCAGCGCCGTGTGATTTACATTTCCCCAACCCCAAAGCTAAAGTGGAGCGAGAAGAAGTAAACAGTCACAACAAACACCCCCTTTGACTCGGCGCTTTATATGAACCAAAGCAACAAATATCCCCGTCGGTTTCAAAGGAGAAAAATTAACAGCTCCAGCTGCACTTTGGGCGGTGTCCTTTGCACCAAGACCAGCTGGAGTTCACCTTGAGACCACATCTGCACATCACGATTCGACACAAACATTTCCAGAGCCTGGGAGGTGGCATTCATCTCCTGAAATTTCCCCAGCCATAGCCCTAACACGTACTTTCACGGCCCATCCGATTAGTCCCCAGGTGTGGGCACAGCACCCTGAAGGATGAGCACGGCCCTGCCTGGTGCCCAGCTGCAGCACACGGGGGGCTCCAGAAACCCAAATCATCGAGGGGCTGCCGTCAGCAGCCTCCGGAGGGCATTTCAAGGCCCTTAGCGAGGGACCACGCCGGAGCTTTTTCCATTTCCCTGGATTAAAAATTGTCACGGAGGAAACAGAAGCGAACAGCATCGCGTCGGAGAAGTGGAACAAATGGCATTTGGCCAGCGGTCAGGCTCAGAAGGGAAAAAAAAAAAAAAACACGGTGTAAATAAAGTGTAAACAGTGTTTGCATAACATGGGATTAATAGCTCTTTTTAAAAGCAGCGTCGGGATTGAAGAGACGCATTTTGTGTGCTGGGACCTGCAAAAAGGCCGGTCAGGCAGCCCGATGGTGGCAGTGCTGAAGCAGCAGCGTTCAGCGCAGGCCTTTGGAAGAGGAACAAATGTCTGGAGCATTTCTGGACCAGCCCTCGGCATTTTGCAAGGAGCTTGGAGGCGCAGCTTTCCTCCAGGCAGGGATTTCTGCCAGGGGGCCCGGGTCCTGTTGTGCCTCTCCGATTCGATCCACCTGCGGGTATTTTTTTGTCGCTGTTGCTGGCTGAAATTTTGAGAGCGGTGATGCAGAGCAGAGCTCGCCTCCCATCCCCCAGCCCGCGCACACCCTGCATATTTTAAAGCCTGCCTCTCCGATAATTCACCCGTGCTGCTGCCACCTCTCCTCCTCCTCGAGCCCGGCTCCGGTCCGTGCCATCCCCAGCGCTGCTCCGAACCGCTCTGTGGCTCTGCACCAGGGCCAATTCCTCATTAACACAGAGGAATTAGCAGCTGCCATCCATTGATGGGGTCCGTGGGGTCCCCTTCCCAAAGTTTGGCATCGCAGCGGGGGCCAGGGTAGGAGCTGCAGAAATAGGGTCCCTGCGCCACGGTGCCACCGAGCATCGTTAGTGGCATGGTGGCAGGGGGAAGGAAAAATCTCACCCGCCACCTTTTATCCCAAAAGGATGTGAAAGAGATGCTTGGGCAGCAAATGCCTGCTCTGTCTGCTGTCTCTGCTGCTCCTGTGCCACCTTGGTGCAGAGTCCCAGGGCAAGGCACGGCAGCTCTCACCCTACACCATGGGTTGGCCCTAGTTTCTCAGCTGGATATGGCTAAAGTCATTGATAATAACCAGCCTGGAAACCAGACATCTCCAAGCAGCAGTTTTCTGTGTGGTTTCTACCTGTTCTCCTCTCCTTTTTTCTCCTTTTGTCGGTTCCAGCATCCATGGTGGGCTGTCGAATTTGCACCTTAATCCCAAAGATGATGGTAATTAAAAACTTAAGTCTCCATAAACAGATGCAAATACATTAAGGAGGCAAGGAGCTGACTTAGAGGCTAATCCCGGTGGGGCAGTGAAAGCAAAGGGGACAGTAATTCCTCCCTGCTGGCATTTCACCTGCTCCCGTGGCAGGACGAGGCTGCGGCACGGGGCAGTGCCAGCTTTGTGCTGCTGGGTCTGGGGACGGGACACGCAGGAAGAGCAGGGCAGGACACACCAAGGGCTGGTATCTTCAATCCGAGTTGATTTTTTTTGTTTTGGTTTGGTTTGGTTTGGTTTTTTTCATTATGTCCACTATCTTGAGCCATACAGGCACCCAGGTGCATTACCTGTTTCCTTACTCTCAATGGGCACCTACAGAGGTAGCTGCCACCAAAGCTTCAGCATTAGTGAGGATCCCAAAATAAGGTTGCAGGAATTAAATCCTTCATTTTCATGAACTGAATTATACTCATGTTGTTATGCCCGGCTAGGTGCTGGTTGCCCATCAATATGGACCGATGGTGGGTAAGAGCCTGGCCGCTACGTAGCTGGGTGTCCAGGACTGTTGCTCTGGTCAATTAATGTACTGCTGTGATTCACCTCATTTATTGAAAGCTGGCATTTACTTCTAGCCACACGGCATTGCCTACACCTCTCAAATCAAGTCTCTGTCTCTCTTCCAGGACGGCGAAGGCCAGACTGCGCTCCATTATGGTAAGCTGCCCCTCGCCTTGGTGGTTCCCTCTTAACAGGATGGATTTGTAGCTGGAGCTAAGTACAGAAAACAAATTTCAGCAGGAACATCAGGAGGGAAGATGGGGTTGTTTAACCGGTGACCACGTCCATGAGGAATGTGGTCTAACCTCCAAGTGGCCTGGTTACAGGCTGGTTTGGTGCCAGCTGAGAGCACAACAGATCCTCTGCTGCCAAACCAAGCAGGGCAATGTTACAGCTTGCATCACTCCTACAACTGCATGCTGGTTAGATACAAGATTTTGTAGCAGTTCTTTTAATTGAAAGATTGTTCTATCCCTAAATGAGAAAAGTAGAGAGACTAAAGTGACATATGCAGTGCTGACGTACAGGGGACAGAAAAAAAAACGATTTAATCTCTATCATAATTTTTTCCAAAATTAAGACATACCCAGTTATTATTTTTTACTCCCTCTCAGTGGCTGTCAGTGTGTAATTAAGAGCCTACTTGTCATTCTGAAGTGTTTGTGCCTCCTTCTCTCTTGCTGAGCTCTCCACAAGGACATTAGCAGGATGGCAAAATTGCTTTGTAGCCCATCGGTCCGAGACACAGCACTTGGACCTGGAGCTAGACTACCAGATTCCCGGGCCCTTGAACCAAGACTGCAATTACAGTAATGCAGGAGTGTTCCCCCTGTGATCTCTCCTGCAGGAGGCTTCATTTTTCAAATTTGTATCCCTCTGACTGAAGCAGAAAATCTGCTGCGTGGTGCTGCGGTGTCTGGAGAGCAGCACTTCGGTGCCTTGCTCTCTACCCAGCTCGTTCCAAATTTGGGGCTGGGTGTTTAACAAAAACTTAACTATTTTAACTAACGTTATTTCAGAAGTAGTTTCTCTGATCCACCTGGCCAGCTCTGATGTCTAAATAATGGGTTTTCCTTTTTTTTTTTTTTGAAATGTTGTGAGTGTTAAAGGACAATCTTCCCTTCCCTCAGGTGTTATCCCTGTGAGTCACCTGCGGGGAAGCCTCTGGGTCTCAAGCCCATGGGTCTGGTCTGCAGGAGATTTCCTTCCTAGTTCCCTTATGTAGCAGGTCTGGCCACAAATCACCCAAATCTTGAACCCCTATTAAATGAGACAATTGCTCTGATTCAAGTGCTACCAGCCTGAAACTGGGGCTCGCCAAAAAGCCGATGCCAGCTCAGTAAGGGCTCCATAACCAAGACATTCATTGCAGCACAGGCACCAGAGCAGAACGCGGCCTCCCCTTTTATTCGAGCCTTTTCTGGGAAGGGTTAAGCCCCGGGAGCGGCTGCTTTTAGGGTGTAGCCATCCCTTTTTATGAGCGAGCGCGGCCTGACAGCTGGCCTTGTGGCGACAGCTCTCCTGATTACAGCCGGCGTCGGACCTCAGGATGCACCAGGCTATAAATTCTGCCTCCTTCCACCCATCAGGGCGCTGACCCTGGGTTTAAGTGCAGGTTAAGCGGGGGCCAGTGCTCAGCTGCCTCCCAAAAGCTCCTCTGGCCTGTGGGACCAGCCGGGCACGAGCGTGGCCTCCCACTGAATGGCCTCCTGGTCTTCGCCACCCACCCATCCATCCATCCATCCATCCATCCATCCATCCATCCATCCATCCATCCCTCCCTCCTTCCATCCATCCATCCACCCGCCCACAGGGAATACAAAAATCATTGCCGCTGCCGCTCCCAGAGGAAATCAAGGCTTCTCCGAGCGCTCGCGGCCACGTGGCCGCGGGGTGGGCAGGCTCTCTATCCTCACGGGCGCTCTGTCTTCCTTGTAAAGCACCATCTGTTCGGCTCTGTCTGTGCCGTGGCAGGGCAGTGGGAGGGGACGCTGGAGGGAAAATAAATAAAAAAAAAAAAAAAGGGGGGGGGGAGAGAGAGAGAGAAAGAAATTCATCATCTGAACCCTGAGGATTAATGGAGTCGGAAGGCGAACTGCGCTGAATGAAAATTCATCTTCACCCTTGCTGGTGTCAGGGCTGCCGCTCCGGCCCCGTGACAAATAGGGGTTCCCAGGGGGCCATAAATCCACCCCCCTGGGGCACGAGGACGGGCACCGCAGATGCCGCTGCCTTGGCATCCCTGGGCTGCCCCTTTTCCACAGCCACCCCCGGGTGCTCCCTCCCCAGCCCCTCCGTCCGGGCTCCCCCATGTCCCCGCTGCCACCTGCTCCGTCATCAGCCCCGTCCCTTTCCCCTTTTTTTATCTTTTTCCATCCGAGCTCCAATCGCCGATTGAATTTATTTTAATTAAACGTTGCTGCTTGTCCCTTTGGGTCAGGACAGAAAAACTGCGGAGTAATGCAAAAGACACTCTTAATTACTACATTTAATGGCAAAAAAAAAAAAAAGAGTTAGTCGGTTATGTTGTAAAAGTTATATAATTAAATTTAATATATATATATATGAAATTAATTATATGAAAGATAATTAAAACCAAGAGACACCAATCCGACAGGACGCCGCCTTCGCAGTCGTGTAGGGCAGATGGGGCCGGGATGGTGCTGGCTTCCCTAGGACCCATGTGGGAAGGGGAGATAGAGCAATTGGGACTTTTGCTGGTGTTAGCCAGGCTGGGCTCTTCAGCGCTGAGGTTTCCTGCTTTTTTCAAGACCCTTTTTTCAACACGACGTCCCTGGGACACCCAGGGGAAGCCACCAGCCACCAGCCACCGCGCCGAACCGAACGGGGCCTGTCACCACCACCCAGCCCCTAACCCTTCCCTTTCTCCCTGCAGCCGCCGCCTGCGAGTTTTTGGACATCGTGGAGCTGCTGCTGAAGTCGGGAGCCGACCCCAGGCTGCGGGACCAGGAGGGCTGCCTGCCGGAGGAGGTGACGGACTGTAAGGCCATCAGCTCGGCCCTGCGGCAGCACGCCGCCGGCGGGCCCTAACACGGCCCCATCCAGGACATCGAGGCTTCAGAGCACGGGGTCTGGGCTTTCGGGCTCGAAGGCTGGCCCCCCGCGGGCAGGACGGGCGCAGGGCTGTGCATGCTCGGGCATTTATCGCTGTTTTTGGGGTAGAGAGGCCCGGATAAGGCCCTGCTGTTGTTTTACTGTCTTCGAGGCCGCTCCTGGCTGGGCCGCTCGCCTCTTCCCTTTGGGGCGAGGCCCGGTTTGTTTTTATTTTTCTTATTTTTTTTTCTCCTGGGTCCAAGCAACGTGTTATAAATAAAAACAAGCACAGCATCGGGACGGTGCCTCCGCGTGTTCGCCTCGTTGGGACGCCGTGGGGATGGGTGCCCCCATCCCGGGGAAAAGAGGGCTGAAATACAGCGGGGACTCGAGCCACTTCATGCGTCCTCTTTGCTGGTTTCAACCTAGCAGGAAAAAAACCCACAGATTGGGGTTTTTTTTTGGCTGACACTGATGGCTTTTGCTGTGCTGGCTCGGCCTCGGCAGGGCACGGGGCTGCTCCTCTGGCCGGGGGGCTCCAAGCCCCCTGCCCTCACCGGGGAAGCTCAGCCCTTCTGCCCACCGACACCACGGAGGGACCCTGGGCTTGACGGATGCACCAGGCAATAAAAAAATCTCTCTTAAACCCGGGGTGCAAAGCGGTAGCGACGAGGCCCCGGCTTTCAGGGAGCACATCTGGGGGCTCAGCGCGCAGCCCTGGAGATGTTTATAGCACTTTAGGTCTGTTTGTGAGGTTGGAGCCTTTCCAAAAAAAAGCAGGGGGCGGTGGGGGGGGAAGAGAAAGACATATATTATTGTTTATAATCTGCTTTATTCAGCCAAACCTTTTCCCCAACAGCCTTGCGGATTGCTGCTTAAATCCCCCAGTGCCTTTAACTACCGATACAGAAAGTGGTTAATGTGCATTCGGGCTAAGCTTGGCATCTACTCCAGGAAATCACTTTAATTGAGAAGCATTAAATGTTAAAATGATTAAAATATATAAAGCCAACACACCGGTGCCCGTGGCGGGGCTCAGCGCCCCCAGCGCCTCTCACCTGCACCCGCCTTGGGCGTTTTTGGGGTGCCCGGGGGGCAGTGGCAGGGATGGAGGTGCCCACCCTGAGCCCTCCCACCCTGCACGAAGCAGCACGGCTGGCGTGAGGTGTGCCGGATCCGCGCCGAGCTGCCAAAACTGGCATCACCCATCCCAGCTGCCGGGACGTGGCCACCAACTCGGTAAGGTTCCTCCATGGGACAAGCCAGAGCCACCCCATCTCCATCCCAGTCCTGGGGACCCCAGGCTCAACCTCACCCGAATTATTGCCCACCCAATATCCCGGGGAGGGTTTCAGGTGGCTGCTGAGCCACTGCCCCCCCGGGCGGGGAAGAAAAGCCCAGAGACAGCGGCTGCTAAAGAGCGTCCCGAGTTTATTTTACACGGCGCGCCCTCGGTGCGGCGGGCTGACCGTACACAGCTCATGCCATCGCGCAGGAGGCAGGGTACAAAGCGACGCCCCGGGCCCAAAATTTGGGGCAGGGGGCAGGAGAGGGGATGTTGTGTCTCCCCAAAGACATGGCAATAAATAAGGTTTTATTCTTTGATTTCATTTTTATTTTTTTATTTTCTCTTTTTTTTTTTTTTTTTTCCCCAGGAAACAAGACTCTCACTTTCTGGAACTGTACAAAATTTACACAGCGAGGGGAGGGGGGGGACGTTTGGCCTTGTCATGGTGTGGGGGGGTGGACAACAAACAAGCACTGCCAGTGGGGACCCCCCTGCGGGGGTCTGGCCCCCGATGTCCCCCCTCCCACCATCCCAGGGCTCCCACCAGTGGCCGGGAGCTTGGCACAGAGCAGCACCAAAGGGGGGCACGGCGGGGGGGCACATGGGTGCAGCACTGACACACCCAGCTGGGGGGCAAGGGCACGTCCTGGCGATGTGCTTTCTTCAGCTGAATGTTTAATTCTTACTCATTTATTTATTTTTTTTCTCCCTTTTGCTTTCTGGGCTCTGGCAGCAGCCCGCACACCCCAGGGGCACCGAAGGCCCCGGCAGCAGGGCTGCGAGGCGCTGAGCTGGGTTTCAGCCATCGGATCAAGTGCCTTCAGCCCACTGTGTGCGTGCACCCAAGGGTGCCAAAACCACCCCAAGGCCCCCCCCATGCTGGCTGCACCCACACTCGGTCCTGCTACCTGGAGGAGGTGTGTGGCCGGGGCTCACCCCCGTGTGCCCTTCGCTCCTCACCATGCAGCTGGCAAAATGCCCTTTTCCCCTCTGTTTTTCGGGGAAGTTGTTGCCATACCCAGGAGCAAACAGGCTCGCCTCACCCCCCTGCTCCCCACCGCCTTTGGCCGCGTCCCCTCTCCCCGTGCCAGCCCCGGGCATCCCGGCCACGACCGATATTTTGGGCCTCTCAGGCTCAAGGTTTGCAATTCCTCCGTGCCGTGCTCGCGAGGCACAGCCCGCAGTGATGCACCGCGAGCGCTCCTGCGCACCCGGGGATAAATCACGGCCCCGCAGCCGCAGGGCGACAGCTCCGCTCCCACCCCGCCGCCACCACCCGAGCCGGGAGCCAGCGGCATCACCCC